>NC_068942.1:20446072-21084822 GCF_026419915.1 Harpia harpyja | reverse complement strand
CTAGAGTTTAATCAAACTAGCTCCCTTCCTACTGCCTTAACAGCTCAGAAAAATAAAGGACCATGGAGAATTCCCAAATGAAAGAACCACAAAGAACTGAACAAGTGGCATTACCATACCTCTGACTAGAAGAGGCAAGAGAGGCAGCCCTACTTTACCTACCTCCACACAATGAGACATGCACATCTTAAACAATAAAGGGGGCAGGGATGCAGATAACATACAGCATATTAATATTAGAGGTGACGCATGCCAGAAGACTTCCAGTGTTATAAATACATGCATGCTATCCAGAAGTAATAAATCTGGGTCTCAGATAATCTGTAGAGAACAGTTGGGAGGGTGGGGGGAAAAGAAAATCACATAGCATTACAACTGACAAGTGCATTTAAAGAAAAATCTTCCTTTTCATCACCGGAAATGGGCAATTACTAGATCTTGAATACCAAGCTAGAAAAACTGTTTGTATAATGCAGTATGAGAATTTTTTTTTAGTATTACTCAAATTTAGTGAGAGAAAACGTATCTCCAACCAGAGACAACACAACCGTGCAGACAACTGCCTGTGTTGAGAGGCAAACTGTGCAACTTTCAACAGCATTTTATATTTTAATTGAACAAACAGGTATTTATGGTGGTGTTACCAAGATACAGAATATACAGAAAGAAATAAAGTTGTATCACCAAAAGATTTAAGCAGAAGAGAAAAGGCCTGCCTGGCATAGAAAAGAAGCAAAAGAAAAAAGAAGAAATCCACTTTTCACAGTAACACCAGATGCCCAAGGAAGAAGAACAAAAGGGCCAAGAAAGTTACGAGAACTATAAGCAGGGCAAACTTAACCAATTCCATGTGTACAGTAGGTCACCATCTGGAGATCTGTATTAATCTGGTAACCTCACTATTCCGTCTTCTTGGATGCTGCACAGCAGCACTAGCAGAAGTTATTTTTGGAAATAAGGTGGGGGAGGGAAGATGGTTAGGAAAGCTACAAGATATCCAAGAAGAAAAACACATGAGAACATTAAGCAGAACACACTAGCAAGAAATGCCTTGCCTTCCCCCCCCCCTCCCATATTCAGCATTTATTTGTGCAAGATCTCTATTAGTATGAGTTTATAAGCTTCATAAGCAGATCCATCTTCCGGAAGTGGCAAAAAAGAATGTCAAGATCCTACTTTCAGTGGCTACTTTACTAAACAGGGGGGCTGTATCAGTACTGCTAAGCCCACTGGGAGAAGCACGTGTTGCTAAGTTCGTCCACATGACATAGCAGTGCAGAAGTACATGGAAGTTTGGAATAAAAAGTGAGAAGTGTGTACATTTCATGACATTCAAACATTTCCTCCAGTGCTCTCACACTCAATGAGCAGAGCAAAACAGTACCTGAATTCTCACCAACACCGCTACTAGATCTTAAGTAAAATTCAAACTTAAATGAATCCAACATTTTCAGGGAAGCCAGAAAACCTGTATACACTATAGCATACCTACTAAAATACGCAGAAGTTACAATTCTGTAGGAGTGTACATGTCTTTCAGAAGTAACACAACATATGTGCATGCATTTACACTTACATCTGATTTTTAGCCGCTTGTCTCTGAGCTTTCCGTTCTTTCCTTTTTTGATCTGGTGGCTTAGCAAAAACAATTTCAATGTTTTCTCCCTCTAAATCTTTGCCATTCATTTCTTCCATTGCCTGAAGGAATTAACCAGACTTTAAATATACTTCTAAGCATATCTGATGTTTTTAATTTTATTCTATCTTTTAGAGTATGCATCTTAAAATTTGTTATCCAGACCTAAAATAACAATATAAAGCTAAAAAAATTTTAAAATAATCAGACAACATAGTATCATAGGTTCCAGAGTTACACATTTCCTCTTAACTTGGCTCTCAAACCCAGGACTGCATGTTATCAGTTGAGAAACCTTCCACTCAAAACTGTAAATAGGCTTCAATTTTTACAAGCTGTTTCAATTAATGAAGTGACAGAACTGTCCTCTGAAAGTACAGATTTTGCAATACAGCAATAAATTTCTAATGTCAACACACACACAAACACTACTAAAGCTAGAGATCAGTATGTTTTTATTCCTTTATTTTACTTGAAATAAATGTAACTTCCTTTTTAAACCAGAAGCCAAAAATTAGAATTTAACAGCCTCATCCCAACCACAAAACCAAACCCATAACAAACCAGCACCACCAAAAAATAAAACCAAACAACAAAAACCCTGCTAACACACACACACACACGTCCAATTCCCATGGGTCACAGTAATTGCTACAAGTCAAATTCAAGCAGGGGAATCCTAAAGATTCTACCACTTTTAGGGACTCTACATAGTTAAGCCTTGACAGGATACATATCCTATGAAAAGACTCTTTCCATCATCTTCCTAAGCATCTGATTTAAGGCATCTGGATGAGTAAGAAAAACTGAATCCTCCTGTATCTTCCCACAGAACACAAAAAATACGATACACTACAGGCAGGAGAGGAATTACACTTCCCCTTCCTAACAACAGATGACAGGAGAAAAAACACCAAGACCGGGCTAGCAAAATCGAGGAATGACAGTTAGTCAATTGTCCAGCATCTCTCATCAAAAAGAAAAAGGTGCTTATTCCACACCATAAAAAGGAAGTCATTCTGTCCCTGGAAAATAAAAAGATTACCTAAGTTTTTATCACCTGCCCTAGATAAACTGCTTTAGATTGTCCCAATAATTTGGTGAGAAGAGTCACTCAACTTCTGGCACTTCAGTTTGAAATGATAACACGTATGATTATCTTAGATACTCATGAGCAGAATTACTTAGGATAGGTGCATCTAAGACCCACTTTTCAAGCTAGCAACTGCATCTTCCTAGGAGACACCCAGAGAGGATAAAGTTATCACTGACAATGTGTTACGATTTCTCCAGGAGCTTTTTCTCAAGTTAAAAGAAGTATACAGCTTCTAAATGTTTAGTCACTACTTACACACACAGAGTTACAGTCCTCTTCACTTACCTTTACAGCACCATCCCGTTCATCAAAATGAATGAAAGCATAGTCTTTTAGCTTCTTCACTCGCTCTAGCTTTCCAAATTGACTGAAGGCCTTTTCTAGTATCTCCTCTGTTACAGTATTGGCAAGATTGCGTACAAACAAAACTTTTACCTAAAAACAAAAAACCAAAAAAACACAAAAAAACCCAACCAAAAAAAAAAAAAACAAAAACAAAAAAACAACAAAACTTAGAAGTATATCTAACTCCAAAACACTGAATGAAGTTTTGCAAGTCATTGTTATTGGCAGTACTGAAAACATCGTTACATTTTATGTACAGCATTTTATATATGTGAGTATGTATATTTATATATTCATACAGCATGAGTTAGCTCCAAAATTCCCTGACTGATAGAAATACTACATCTGTTTTCAAACATAATTACGTAAGTATTAGTATCCTGAAAGTCAATCCAATTTGTGTTAATGTTTAAAAGAATCCTAGCAGCAGTAGTTTTTAACTCAGAACACTTTCAAACTTGAAAGGAGGCAACCAGAATTGGTTACACACAAAATAATTAACTTACCGAAACATTTCAGTGTTTAGACAGGTTTTTGCTCAGGTATTTGCAGAACAGTCATCACTATAATATCTAGGTCAGAGGTTACAGGCCTGCAGCTCTCAAGCTGCTTACCTTGTGTTTCCTGTGCTACAGCTACACCAAATACCTAGCATCAGGACTGTGCTTGCCTGAGGAGCACTCAGTGACTTGAAGCCACAGCTAGAAGAGAGAATGCAGACAGAAGGGGATACTAAGGCTGACACTGCCAAGTCACCCTTGGACTTTCTCACAAGTCAAACTGTGTCCTTCCCTTGAGGAACAGGAACCTCCAAGTAACTCTGAAAATCTATTCCCTTCCCCAGCTCTCTAAAGCATGCAATATAGCTCTTAAGCTACACAAAGACTGCTATGCAGCTTACAAGATCAGAGAGGTTGGTTATCTTTCAACTGTTGATATATGCCCTGTTAACTGCCTGACAGTAACCAAGTCATCAATATAAAGTTTCATCAACTACCAACTACTTATGATAAAAGAAATACAGAGCAGTCTGAGAAAGGCTTAAACTAAGAGTCTTAAATATAGCAGACAATGTACTCTGGACACCAGGAATCACATACATTAGCAACCCGTTAGTATTCAAAGACTCATCTTTGCATCCACACTGAGGTTGCACTACGTGACTGTACATTAGCATGTTTACATGATGACATCCATGGGTTCTCACAATTTACAAGCCTCTTTGACTTTTTGGGGAGAGTCCCTTCCATACACTGCCACCATGCTGACAGTCTAATCCCCTCCTACTGCCAAAGGCAGCTCACGGTCTTACCTTCCTACAATGCAGCTGCACATCAGCTGCAAAGACCTGCAATTTCTGTTCACATCGCCTCCACTACTAGTGGTTTCAAATTAGCTGATGACACAATGGGAACATCATTGTACGTGGCAGCACTGACTTACCACTCCTAACCCTGAAGGTCAACACAAATAACACAGGGTGTGAAGGAATCAAATAAAGCATGCTTCGATTTTTGAACCAGAGCCATAATCTCTACTCCCACCACATACAGGAACTCAATAAACCCAGACACCCTTTTTATAAGAATTACTATGTAATTAAGTTAAAAATAAACAGGACAGACTTCCACAAATCTTCATCTCGCTCGCTAGCTGAACTAGGATGAGATGCAGAGTTTGGAAGAAGGGATACTACAGATCATAAATGTGAACCACTGTACCAACTCTAGTCTTTGGCAATAGCTACTCTTGCCAATTCTCAGGAGCTAAGTGTCATAGCCAGCTCCATGAGGTAAGCTGCTTCCTGTCCTGTGTTAAGCTTCTCCTACATGCCTTGATGGCAAGAGCAATCTTTATTTCTTGTAACCCGTATGTAATAACCCTTTTCAGTAAACTGTCCTAATTGCTACCTTAACCTTATTTCATGAAAATCAGTTACAGGAAGTTTTGTGATGTAATCAATGGATTTAAAAAACGGTAACTTTCAATCAAATGTTCCTTACTCTTGTACTTTAGGAAAGGGTGAAAACTAGAATCTCATGAGGAATCCTAAATAGCCTTCACTAATAAATCCACAATGACTGACAGTGTTAGACATGATCAAAAACCTCAAAAATCACCACTTTTTTGTTACAATGACTAACACAACATTTTTTAAAGAAGCAAAAAGCAACTTATATAAATTTTTTCCAGTGTAGATGAATCCATTAATCTCTAACAGCTGAAATTTTTTAACACCTTTGGTCATATTACAGGTTAAAAGCATAGCTGAACCAGTCAAGGTAGATGTCAAAGGTAGGAGGCAGGTTAAAGAGTAGGTTGAGAGAAGATGAACCCATTTTTACTACCTAAAGAGGGAAGGGGGGGGGGGGGGGGGAAGAAAGTCACCATCTTCATTAAGGCTCATAGACTGCAACACCAAGGACCCGTAAATTCACATCTAACAAGCAATATACCCAGCAGCAGCATTTTGTCATAAAGGCAGAACTCACTTTTAAAACTGCTTAAGATTAGACTACCCCCAAAACTTCTGGGATCTGCTCCTTTTCCTCCTCTTACCTACAGCACAAACACTTCAGACTTCATTACCACATTCTCCAAGGGTTACTAGCCCTGTCTCCTGTCCTGTAATCTACCAGGCAGCCACAAGCGCAAGACTTTATTTAGCTGCTTAACCTGCCACTCCAGAACATCCTCTGTAGCCTCAGCCATGCTACAGAAATCCAGTAAAACATTAAGAAATTTACCCGCACTACATGTCTAAGAGGCATCAAAGTAACACTCAGGAGAAATTAAGCTATCAACACAGCTACTGAAGTTGGAAAAAAGTTCACTTTGGACCAGACATCAATTACTTAACCAATTATACTCTGATCTGTCAGTACAAGCACTCATCTCCTGTAGCACATATGTCTAGCTTCAGAATCTAGCTTTCTACCTCATCATGCTCAAGGTACTTCATATTTAAGGTAACAGCCCATTTAAATTTTAAGTATGCATCCATACAGTACTCTCCACAACGTTTAAGCAAAAGTCTAGAGGAGAAAGGAAAAAAGGCTCGAGTAAACATTTCAGAAATTTAAATTAGTAGGTGTCCATATATTGATGAAATGACACGCTGCTTCTGCAAGGTATTTAGAACAATGCTGGTCACCTTCTGGCTACAAAGTGAATTTGTCTTCCTCATAGTTTGCTCTTATGGACTTGCTTTTCTAGCAGTCTTGACAAGAAAACCACCAATCAGATAATTATCCTGATAAAGCAACCTGTTCCTACTCCTCCAGAGCCTTCTACCACAGGAATGTGTAAGATGACAAGGGTCAATAGCTCTCTCTTTGCTCCCGATGGACAGTCAACCTGCAGCTCACATCTGGGAGGTTACTGACTCCAGCAGCAGCTCAGCTGCTCTTTGTCTTAGGAGAGAGACAGCAATAAACAACAGGAAGTAAATCTAACACTTCCAGAAGTGCCAGATGTGGTCAGAGTTTCTCCAAATGTACAGTAAGTGGGCAAGCAAGACTGGAGTAGATACTTTCCCTGCTGCAAGAATAAACTAAGGGACACAGCCAGCGAGAAAGGGCAGACACCAATGCTTGTCTCAACTTCTGCCTTCAGACACAAGCTAGATGCTGTCTACTTTTTCAGTATTCTCATTCACATAGTCCCACTTTTCCATACATCTTCAACCCAAGCTCCATGCCCTATCTGTGGCATATTAGCACAAGAAGTATACAATTTGATTATCTGCACATTTTCTGTATTTATGTTTCTTCCCTTTTCATGTCCCATTTTAAATACAAAACAATACAAGGCATTGACACATTCAAAAAACTGTACGTTAAATGGGGCAAACACTGTCAAGCTTTAAATTTCTTTAGCCTTTCACTCCCCACATCTGTAAACTTACTTAGGAAAGATACCTGATTATGTCCCCTATCACTTCCTGCTTATCTATTCAATCATGTCAGCACAAGTTTCTGCTCATTTATTTTAACAGTTTGCTGGATTAGGTCTCTTCTCTTTTGAGCCAAGAAGCTGAACAGATAAATAGGCCACCATATTTAGGAAGTGCCACCTTCAACAAATTTTACCTGCAAGACTCTTCCCCGCTGCTGATAGTCTATGATGCCGGGCAAGAAAAATAAAGTCTGCAGACAGGATAGTCCAAAAGCTTCTGTATTGCCTGTATTACAAAAGCAGCTTTTTCCCTAAAACGAGCCCCCACCCCAACATTTTTCCCTTATGGCTCACCAAAGAGGAGATCCCAGCCAAGCTATCTTACTAGGTCCATCAAAGCAGGACTCCAGCAAGTGATGTGTCTCAGATGAGAGCAAAAGCACAAACAAAAAGCAAGCAAAGAAAAAGAGATAAGGATATGGACTAGCTAGGAGTTTCCATTAAACAACTCAGCTACACAACATAACTGAAAAAGACAGGGTTGGGCATTATCTGATGGGAAAAAAATTCAGGTAATTCGTTTCTGGCAAAATATCACACACATACATAAAACAACTGCTACAATGTACTTCAAAATGTTAACAGTCCAGACTTCAGTTTTACTGAAATATTTGAAATCCAAAATATTACTAGTCTTAGTATTTTAAGGAATTAACTCCCCCCAAAATTAAAAATAAAGATACAGAGTTCCAAACACAAAGTAATTGCCTAACTTCTCAGAAGTAACTGCTAAATGCAACTCTGAAAACACATTCGTGCATCTTGCTGACATGTTCCAATTCTGAAGTGATAAACAAAGTTCCAGGGTTAAAAAGAATTAAGGCTTGTTCTGTGAGTGTATCTAGATTTCCATCCCTCCAAATATTAAGCTACAAAACCATTTTAACTTTTGGAGTCACCACCACCACTTCCAGATGAGAACTAAGTACATCAGGCCTATGTGTCATTTTGGCAAGAATTATGTTCAACGTTCAGCCTTAGGAGCACAAAATAACATCAGTCAACAGAGCTTTAAAATTCACATCAGTTCTAGAGTGTATTCATATTTTTATCATCTCACCTACAACATCTCTGTCAGGAAGGCTGAAAGATGCTATTTAAACTTAGGCTAATGTCAGGAAGTTATTTACTTTGGAACAAGGCACTTTAAATGTATTATGGTTCCCTTACAGCTTTATTACCTTTGCCATGACTTCAGGATCTGGGTCTTCTATAGGGTCAGCCCATTCAACTGTAACAACATTTCCCCAAACTTTCACTTTGCCGCTCATTAACCTACGTCTGGCCTGAGCAGCAGTTTTGTGATCTTCATATTCAAGGAAACAGAAACCCCGGTTCTTTTTCTTGTCATCAGGTTGATGATACAATATGACATCTGTAAGACCCTCTGAAATTAAGCAAAATATTTATTTGTTAAGGCTTAAATTCATGAATTTGTATTATAAAGTAGGGATTATCTTTCTGGTAAGCATGCATCTGACAAGTGGTTCCAAGAAAGTACGAACACACTACACTTTTGAGACCATGCACATAATGAGACTTCCCTACCTTTAAGACTAACATTTTCAAAGAGAGACATTAGACTATCCCACCTTAGGTTCCATTTGTATTACATGAAGAAAGTTTAGTCACTATGGAAGACTACCTTTCCTCTAACTAAATGGAGAAGAGATAAGGGCAGCCAAAAGTTGTGCTTTGTCAGTTCTTCTCTCAAACCCCTAAGTCACACCACTCATCAGCATGAGGTTTTTTTCCGTGAATGTCTAAACAACAAGAGATCAAACTTGCATGATTTTAAGACATCTTTGAAGTTCCAGTGTTGCTCCAAGCAATCTGAAGTACATCACTCAGCAATAGAGAAAGCCATCAAATGTTACCTTTCCCAGTTTATATGCCATTACCTCCTTATCGAATCACTAAGAATTCTAAAGCACAGAACTATTATGTTCTCCAACCTGCTTCAGTTTTGCCTTGAAAAGTTTTAAAACATCCATTAGTATTGAAATAATTAACCATCTATTTCTTTGAATGTTTGGGGGTTTTTTAAACATTACACACATTCTCTAGGTAAAACTTGGAACCACACATCTAGTCTAATCACAAGTATTTCAGTCCTCAGCATAACAAGTTCTAAAAAAAATAAAACGCCTGAAAGTCAGGACAAATGCTGAGTGGTCTTCGTTTGGATTCATCATCATTCAACCATAAGCCAAAAGATGGTGAAGAGAGTTCATCACTGATCATGTTTGACATCTTTCCACCTCTACAAAACACAGTTATTGACTTACCTGTTACTTTGCTAAATTCTTCAACAATTTGCTCCTTGGTTTTACTTTTAGGAATAGAACCAACAAAAAGCCTATTATTGGCAACAGAGATGCATACACCAATGTGTTTTCCAGAACGAATTTCATGGTTGTTGTACTGAAAGAAAAATAATTGGACAATCATCAGTTATATTATAGGTAATTTTCACTCCCCTCCAACAGCAGCATACCAAATATTTTACTTCTGCAAACAAAGCATTAAGTAACATATTAAATTCTTTGGAACTTAACACATTCTTACAATACATATTCAACTGGTCTGAAGTATACCCATGCTAAGACATCTCCGCAATTTCAGCCAACAATTATTCTTCCCTTCATGTTCAAGCCTCTTTCTTAATACATGTTTCTTTAGAGAGTTTTTCATGTAGAACCATGAAAGGTAAATCTTATGTCCAAGTCATTAAGGTCAAGGCTTCTCCCTTCACAACAGTGCAGGAAGAAAATGCAAGTTCCTCTACAGATTCTATCTATGAATTCTTGCTTTGTGTATAATACAAGATGGGCATTACAATTGAAGTCAGATTCCCTTCTAAAGTTCCATAGTTAACAAAAGAAAGAGAGCCACGATCAGGTCTTCTCCACAAAATGTGCAAGAGCAATTGGCAAATACTTTCCAAAGCACATAGATTATACATGTAAAAATAGTAAACAGCAAGAACAACCTTCTACTGACTTGAAATCCTAAGACTTCTGTGCAAATGCTTCTCCCATAACAGATTGTTTAGAAGACACCCTGAACAAGTCAGCAGTTTAAGGGGAAAAAAAAAAGTATTACTGTAGACATCTGTTGATAAAAAATGCCTTTCACTGAGATGCAGACACAGACATGCATCATCCAAATAAGCAGCAGGGAGGTCAACTGGTGGTACATCAACCCCTTTCCAACTGGAAGCCCTGGAACAGACAGTTCTTTAGCTAGGAAAATGCATTTTGTGGTCAACATCTTATTGATAAGTAGCAGGACAGCTTTTTATAATTTAATCTAGCTATTTATTCTGAGTTATTTTGTGTTCAGTGGTAAACCTTCCTGCATAAGCAAGTTCTCCCACACCCCTTCTTGCTTTTTGCACCAAAATCAGGGTGAAGGTGTTTATTTATCTTCTGCAAACTAAAACTACATCACTGAAAACTTTCAAAGCTAGACAACTGCACCGGAAGCGAGCTAAAAGGAGAACTGTACATGTGAATGGGATCTGGAGTGGCACCTTCCCAACTAATTATGTCTCAAAACACAGCAGGATACAGTAAAAGACTTCTATATCCATATCTGTTGACCATGTGGCAGAGGAACAGTTGATTTTAAAGTAAGAAACAGCTGCACAGGAAGACTGTATGTATTATGATCACTAATAAACAGACTTACACACATTAATGAAGAGACAGATTACATTAGCTCAAAAGAAAAAATCCCTTAAAGAAGCTGACAGTTTATTAATCTGGAAACAAGACAAACTGATTCTTCATTAACTTAAGTGTACATGAGGAAACATTTCTTTACATTAGGAAGCATTCTTTTACTGAGAGGGTGGTCAAACACTGGAACAGGCTTCCTAGAGAGATGGTCAATGCCCCAAGCCTGTCAGCGTTTAAGAGGCATTTGGACAATGCCCTTAATAATAATACTTTAACTTTTGGTCAGCCCTGAAGTGGCCAGGCAATTAGACTAGATGATTGTTGCTGGTCCCTTCCAACTGAAATATTCTATTCTACATGGATAATAGAAGGTATTATCCGACTGTTCCTGTTTAAGTCTACGAACAAAGTTTGGCTACGCATTTAATCCAAGGAGAGCCTCTCGTACAACTCCTGGCAACAAAGGAGTATTTCGTAACTTAAAAAAAATTAAAATACTCTACCATATTGCAATTCCACACTGACAGTAGCTCCTAGTAGTTTTTTCTTAGTACAATATATTAACTACTACTTTTCATTGTATGTTTCTCTTAACATAGAGAAAACAGTCTTGAATTAGGTGCTCTTGAATATAAAGTTGGTGGGTTTTAGGTAAATAGCTTGCATACCATCTGTAAACTTAGATTAGACATGAACAGGCCCAAATCATGATCTGGGTAAAATGCCAAAACAGTCAGGCTACCAGATTAGCTATGTCAGCATACTGCTTCCCCCTCCTGTCACCACTGAATCAATGCCCAAAGTTAGTAACAGAGATATTACTACCCTCTAGACAGCATGATAGATTTTTTTTTTTTTGCTAAGTTATGCAAGAACCTACTCACAAACAAGTCTAAGTATGCATAAGGTCTGTCTTGTCATTTTATCCACTTAAACTTTCACGAGCAATTTTAGCTTATTTCCAGCAGCAAATGGCAAGTTGTACTGCTGCACATAGCTGGCAAACTGCTTAAGGGGCATATTTGCATAACGCACGTGTACCTGCAACTTGATCAAACTTACACTTGCTCTACTCAAAAATACACCGTATGCTACTATAGTTTTCAGTATGTTTTCCTACGAGCTTCACCTCACAAGTATTTATCCTGTATGTGTCTACAGTAACCTTAATCACTCAGGAATCTTTTGAAAAACTGAAATCTAACAACTTCATATGAAATAGGAGGGAGAATTGAACTTGTGTACAAAAGAATACAACTGGAGTTATAGTTCTTAACTCAAAACAGCATAAAAACAGAAGATAAACACAGGTAAACAAGTGTCTGGGAACACGGGAAAAAAGTGTCTAGGGTTAAAAAAAAATGAAGTCAGACTTCTGGTAGGCAGTGCTTGTGTGAACATCTGAGATGTCATTTCTACTTAACCAGTGAGGGTTAACCACACTAGATTAAGTTCTGGGCATAATATTAACTACTGTTCATATCTGGAAGTCTTCTCAGTATCAGGCCATAGCATCACTCCATTTTTGTCTCAAGCACAGCCCCAGAAGTATTTCAAACACAATTTAGGGAATTCTTCCCTTTAAGTGACTTAAAAATGCATATGCATAAACAAAATCAAGGCTTCAACCTTTTAAATTGCAAGATTTCTTCTGGTTAATGAACAGGGTAAGTTAACATCAAGTTTATCAAAAAATTTTAGTCCAGTTTTACATTAAGTTGTTATAACGACTGTGGATGGTAAAACAGCCACACAAATATGAATTGTATGCAAAATATGTTACACCAACTGCAAGAGCCTGAAGACAGGTCAGTTTATTCTCTGCTGCAGTTTGGGTATTGACAAAACCTCACAGCTGTCTCTTATTACTCAGAAGCCTACAGGCAATGCAGAGATTTTTATTCTCATTTTTACTATACTTCACAGAGTCCTAAAAAAAAAAAAAAAAAACAAAAAAAAAAACCAAACCTCTGGGAAGAAGATGGGAAATGAGAGAACCACCCCTATCCCACGGAGTCTAGAAAGCTGGGAAATAAGTTGTATACACATCAGAAGATTACAGGTAGTATCAAAAAGAACACCACCTGTCAAAATACTAGGATATTAAAATTGCTGGGACCAAGGGTTCAGCATTTCTAAGAGGTCTTTCAGCAGCCTCTCCCACGCATGTGTAACTAATACAAGTGATAGACCTGCAATTTTCAACTGAGCTCTACAGCCATGTTTTGCTAGTACCTCTGCAAATCACTCCTAGACAACTTGGGAAACTTATAATACAACAAACTAGCCAGCCAACTATGGTTGAAACCATTCAAAAGCTGAAAAATGCCACAGGATCCAATTTAAAACTAACCCTGCCCTCAAATAGGCTAGCAGGAAGGCTGAAAAACTGCCCCATCAATCGCAATGCTTCTCAACTGTTACACTCAGTTGCCATTTAACTGAAAAACAACACACTGCATAACAAAGATGAGATATAAACGGACACTAAGTACCTCCTTCCTTTCTATCATTTAGTGGAAGACTGAGGCTAGGATCTGATGTTACTTTTATGGAAACACAACCTGAATTACTTTTCAGAGCGTGCTGCCTTTAAACAAAATCCAGCTAAGTGAAGAAAAACTTCTTTTTGTTCATTTACTAGGTGCCTCTGAGAACATATTTGATTTGATTCACTGTTTGCTAAGTCATGTGCATTAACTCTTAAAGAGTTCACACACCATATAAATAGCTAGGTTGACAATGAAAGTACAAAGAGGTATACACAGTTATCCTCAGTATATTTGGACTGTGCACAGGAATACCAGCTGTTCTTATTTAAAAAGCTGAACAGCATATACCAGAGATTTCTGTACGTGCGCTTTTGTAGACATTTCTAGACTTTTTCAGAACACATTCCCATCTTCAGCTTGATTTGCCTCCACCAACCGACTTACATTAGTAATATGTCAATAGGGTATCTTGATGGTTTAAGATGTACCTAACTACAAAACAAGAGATTTTAACCCTACTATATTAATACCGTATCAGTACACCTCAGAGTGAGTACGGTTAGCACTCTTGAGGGTCATACCGCACACTGATCTTGGCCATATCGATGTAGTACTAAAAAATTCAAATTCAACTTCACTGGGAAAACAAAGGAGCAGTGCAAGGATCAGGGTGGCATTTCTTCCCCCCCCTCTTTTTTAGTGATGGATACTTCATGCATAAAAGCTGGAAAGCTTATTAAGAGTAGCCTATTCCTTATATCAAACTATTTCACACCTCTGTGTAAAACGGAGGCAATGTTCTTTAACCTGGCAGGATTTACGACTTTTTCCAGTCAGCTGCAGTGCACAGAACAGACCTTAAAACTCAAGAGTGATTATTTCCCATCTGAAGTATCTTACGAAATTCTGTGACTTCAGGAGCATTTTTCCAGCACGGGGCCCCCTGCTGGTGCACAAGCAAATGAGAAATCGCAAACAACCTGACCAACACTTCCCTTGTACCACAGCAGCCCAGACACCACTTCTCCCCAAAACTCATCCAGATGCAGACAGCTCAAGAAGCCACTACTGCTAATACAACTTTTGTTAATAATAAGGGCTCATCTAACTGGACCAAAGAGCAGTGCATCGGTTTCCCGTCCCCGTCCCTAATACAGCCAGTAAAAATTTATACACAATGTGGAAATATTTAAAAACACCTAGTGGGCATTTATGAAGTGATCTAACAATGACAGTTTCATCTTAAGCATTAGGATCAGGACAACTGCTTATAAGCCAGCTAGTGTTCTTAAAAAAAAAAAAAAAAAAGTCCAAGTAAGAAAACTTACCAGTTTAACAGCTTCCTGAGCTGCCTCTTTAGTACAAAAAGTGACAAAAGCATATCCTCTATTTAGACCAGTTAGCGGATCCATCATTAAGCGGAGATCCCATATAGGGCCAGCTTTCTCAAATAATGGAACAAGTTCATCTTCAAACAAGTCTCTTGGAATCTTGCCCACAAATATCTACAACAGACATACAGAGTGTTGTTTATAAAAAAAAAATACTTCCAATGAATAAGAATACATCTACATAAACATCTCCTTCTTCTTACCTCTGTACCAACAGAAGGTTGTTGTCCTGAATATACAGACTCTGGAGGAGGTCCACCATACTTTCTCTGTCCAGTAGTCACATCAAGAGTGTAGCCGGTTCTCTCCAAGAGTGCCTTCAAGTAAGAAACTTAAAATTTTAAAATCATATACAAATTAAGATAGTTTAGATGCACTTCACTGACAGACAGACATGCTTATAATTCCTCTTAAACTTTACTGCTCTGAAACTCCCACAGGCAAACAAATCTACTGCTAATACTTCAACAAGAAACTTGCAAAACAATTATTAGAACTATCAGGTAAAGAAATACTGTTAGAAAATTAGAGATTCACATAGTTTTCCCAATTCCTTCATTTTCATACAAAAAAAAGGCCAAGTAATAGAATAGCAAGCTTCCCTTTAATTAGAAAGATCTTAGTCTGAGCCACTTCTTGTTTTGGCATGTCCAATCCTGCCAACATTTATGCACAGGAGTTCCCTTCACTTAATGAGATTACTCATAAGTGTGAAGTTAAAGAACACATGTTTAAGTGCTTACACCCCTGGAACACTGTACTGACTGCTTCGGGTATCCAGCCACTGAAGTGGTAGTACTACTCCTTTCTCCTGTCCTCTCCCCCCACCCCCAAATTCCTTGTGGGCACATACAGCATCCCAGTACAACTGATCCTCACTAGAATCACTGCATACAGTTACAGATATACTACCAATTTAAAATGCTAGATGAAATTCAGTATGCAAATACATAATGAGAAACTCCTCTGAAATTAGTCTTTCTTAATAATTTTGTACAAAGACAAACCAACTCTACACACAAAGAAACATCACATTAAACAAGCCTAATTATAATCAAGACTTAGTAATTTCACAACTGGAAAATTGCAAAATTATTTAAAATGCTATAGCCATCAGCAATAAAAGCTATGCTACTTTAAGTTAGTAAACAAAGACCTCATATTATTGTTGTTTTATGTGGTAGTGACAAAAAATTATATCAGTTTTTTTGAATTTATAATTAATGGCATCTCAGCCTCAAAGTCAGGAGAAAAAAGATTTTCTAGTTTCACAAGCTGCACAGTCATTTGTAATATATATCAGGTTCATTTTGCACTTTACACATGAAAAGTCAAAGATGAAAGATTCTCTCGCTTTTTAAGACATCAACTAAGCATGCTTAAATTGTTTTCACTTCCTTAAGCTTTACCAAAGTTGCTAATCACAGAATTTTAAAATAAATCATAGTATGCCTAACTCTTGAGACAGGAGTCTCTTGCTAGCCGAGGACTCGGTCCAAGAAATAACATGTCCATTACTAAGACAGTTTGGGGTACAGTTTATGAGAACAGCAATTATGTCATAAGAAGTGGGCTAAATCCTAAATCCATTACAGTCTGTTTTTTCAGACACATGGGGTATCTCCTCCCTATTGTGGAGTTGTTCTAAATCCGAACTGAAGAAAAAAACAGAGAAGCACAAAAAAGAAACAAAAAACCACCAGCAGCTGAAGTTATGCATTCTGAACTCAAAGATCTATGCTGACAAGTTGCCAAAAACTTTTAACTGTGAAATAGTATAACTATCTCAACTAGACATAAAGCAAACTGTCAAATCTTTTTCACTTTTATATACATTCAGTTCCAGTAATTAAGAGCGTATTAACCTTCCTCTTAAAGAGGAAGAGGTGTAAGACAAAAATGCAAGTGACAGCTTTCAGTAATGACAAATAATCTAAAATAGCCTTTTTAAGAAAAGCACAGTTCCAAAAGAATCAAGGTATCTGTCACAACAGCTTTGAAACACCACAGACAGCAGCATAACTTTTATCTTTTAGGCACATACCTTAATTTTTGCCTCATCTGGTCCTTTGCTAGAATCTGCCACCTTGGTCCCCTGTTTTTCCCTCTGCCTGTATGTCTTCATGACTCCACATAAAAAGGCACTTTTGTTCTGCAAAAGATATATTAATCTTCAGGTCTGAAAACATGACAAGCCAGAATCTAATTTTACCCTGAACTAATACCATGCTCATTTTACGTATCGCATATGGATCACTGAAGAGACTTAAGCAAACCTCTTGCCAATCAACTTGCAGTTTACTCCTCAACATTATATTCTAAATTGCTTAACATTACCTGAACATGTGAGAGATCACTGTCTTTAAACTGCTGAAGCACTGCCAATGCACCTTCTTCATTGAATTCCTTTAAAGCTTCAATAGCTCTTTCATCTAGATCGCTATGTGCAACTAGCCCTAGAGAAAAGAAAAAAAATTACTAATTATATTTGGGCAGTAACCTTTGTTTAACCACATTTAACACATCTAACACATTTCAGTGACCCCTAAATCAATCACTGATTAACGTAAGTTACTATACCTAATAAATTACTTAGTACTCTTAAAGGAAAATATTTAAGTGTACTTAACCTTTTTTTAATCAAAAAAAGTAAAAAAAAAAGTTAAGATTAACAGTTACTGTATTTATGACTTCTGTGAAACCCAGATGTTACACGGGCCAAGTTTATTTTCAGTATCTTGAAGCTGAATTCAGAAGGATCTATCAAAACCTGACTTAGCTTGCCTAGCAATGGTACCCTGGTACATTTTGAGAAGACTATAAAGACAAATAAACTGCAGCACTGAAAGTGACCACCACAATCCAAAAAAATCAAGCTTAAGAAATGCTAGCTATTACCATGTCTGAGAGAACCAATACAATAACCTTTGCATCCATGAGCCCAAATGCAATGTCACGAATTATCATTTACATGAGAAGATGAATACCAAGGCTTCAGTTACTTACAGTTACCTACAACTACTGTAAAAGATGCACAAAGACCACATCACCTACTCCTCCTAAAAAAAGTCATCTGTTGCCTATTCCAGCTGTTGCTATGGTCACCTGCATACTTCTCCTCCTTCCCACCCCTCAGCCCAAGTGGCCTGGCCCAAGACTCTTCTCTGAAAAATACTACGACGAATTAAAGCACTGAATTGAAAACATCCACAGATTTTGGTAAGACTGCAGTTCCCATACTTTTGGAAACCACAAAAAGTTGCTATTTTAGCCCAAAGACAGCAGAATCCAATAAAATATTGTAAGTGTGGTTTTGCAAGTGTTACATCTTACCTGCAACGTAAATTTCATCTAGTTTTTCAGCAACTTTCTGTGGTAAACCAGCATCAAGCAATGTCTGGAAATGCTCAGAATGGGTAACTGCAGCAGAAGTATCCATGGGCTCTTCAGTACCATTCCCATTAACATGTTCAGTAGCCATGTTTCCAGATATCTGTTCAAATGCAATAAGCATCATAATTAAGCTAAAATATCTTCAAGAACAATTCAAGTGACAATACATGCAACAGACTGACCTATTCTTAAGAAAAAAAAAAAAAAAAGAAAATAATAACCGTAGACCACTTCCCTGATACTTTCTGGCTTTGGAAGACGCACAAAATTCCTCAAAAGAAGCACTAACACAAAGGAAAGCCCTAACACCACTGCCTAGCGGGGGTGGGGTAGCTTTCACTGCAGGTTTTACACAACCCAGCCAGACACTCTGACTCACCTCCCTCTCTCCATCTCTCTAACACACTCCCTAAGAGGCTCTGAACAAGTTAGAAATGGAGCAAGAAGCCAATGGCGGGGGTGGGAGGAAGAGCAAACCTGCCACATGCAGCCGCCGCTGCCGCGATACCGTCACTGACACCCGCTGCTGCCTCCACCTCCCGTTGCAAACTCGCTGCCCCCCGGAGCGAGCCGCCTCTCCAGGCCCCAGGCGCGGCCGGGATCCCTTCCCGCCTCCGCTCCGGTGTCGGCCGGGCAAGCGAGAGGAACAAAGCGCTCTTCCCAGTCCGCACCCACCCACGGTGGCGGCGGCGGCGGCAGCAGCGGCAGCCGCCATGAGCCCGATGGAAACACGTGCTCTGTGCGTTCAGATGTCCTACAACTTCCTCCAGTGACCGACTTCCCCCCCTCCCCGCCACACTCCCGCAGGAGGAGCGGCTCCCCCCCACCCCAAGCCCCAGCCATTCCCCACCTCTCACCCTATTCCCCCCGGAGAGCGGTTGCAACACCCCGGGCCCGATTTGACCACTCGGCCAGGAGCTCGCGTCGCCTCCCGGCCCCGCCGCCGCCACCCCCCCCAGCCACACTTCTCCCCGAAACAATGCAGGGGCCCGCCGCCAGCCCCGTCTCCCGGCCGGGAAAGGCCGCTGCCCGCCGCCCACCGCCTCACGACGTGACCGGGGACACGCCAGACCCGAGCGCCCCCCCCCCCCCCCCCCCCCCCCGCACACGCCGGGCATCGAGGTCGCGGCTCCCTCCCGGCCCGGCCCGGCCCGGCCCCTCACGGGCAATGAATGGAGCGGCGGAGCCGGCAGGACAATGAGGCGAGAGCCACGCGCCCCGCGCGGGGACGGCCCGGGTCCCCCCCGGCCGCCGCCGCCTCCCCAGCGCCGGCCAGCCGCCGGGCCTAGCGCGCGGGCACCGGCCCAGCCCGGCCGCCCCCCGCCCGACAGCAGCGGCCACGAAGGCAGCCAGCTCCTCCACCCATCGCGCAGCGCCTGGCAGCCGGGCCCCGGCCCGACAGCGCTGCAGGGCCCCAGCGTGCGCCTCCCGCCCCGCCCGCCGGCTCCCCTCCGCCGCCTCAAGCCCCTCTGCCGCCTGGCCCGGCCCGGCCCTGCCCCGGCCCGCTTCCCACCCCGCTCCGCGGGCGGCTGCCGCCGCTCCGAGCCGCGCCGAAGCCCAAGCCCGAGCCCGAGCCCGCCGGCCTGCCCGCCGGCGCCCAGCGCCTGACCTGTCGCTGCGGGGGTGAAACGCCGTGCGAAGGGGCTCGGGGCGCGGCTAGCGGCTCGGCGTGCTGAGGAGCTGCCCCCCTTCTCCGCTCCCTCGGTGTGTCCGGACAGTGTGCTGGAGCTGGCGTAAAATGGCGGCCGCTCGAGCGCTCACGCCGCTGCTGGCACCAACCCCAGCCCCTTCCACTCGGCTCGGGGGGGGGGGGGGGGGGGAGCGGGGGGGGGGCGGGGGGGGGGAGAAGAGGAGGCGCCGCGCGCGCTGGCGCAGCCCCAAACCCGGGGTCTCCCAGGCAGCTCCGCAAGGGTTATCGCCTCGCCCCGCCCGCCGGGCTGCCCGCGCGCGCGCCCGCCCCGCCCTCACGCACGCACGCGCCCGCGCGCGCCGTCTCCTGCCCTCCCCTCCGTGCCCTTTACGCGCTTTGCGTTCCATGCGGAGCGGCGCGCGCGCGCCCGCCGCCCTCTCCCTCCCGCCCGGGTGGAGCGTCAGCCAGCAGGGGCGCGCTGCCGAGAGGGAGAGGGGGAGGAGGAGGAGGAGGAGGAGGAGGCGGTGGCAGCGGCGGGACGGGCCCCGCGGGGGGACGGGACGGGACGGGACGGCACGGCGAGGTGCGGGGCGCGCCCGGCCTTCCCCGGCGCCTTCGGCGCCGCCCTTGCACCTGTGCGGGCACCACGCGAAAAGCGGCGCTGGCGGAGCGGCTCGCCGGGCCGGCCGGGGATTGGGCGAGCGGTCGTTCCCACGGCGCGCAGGTGGCACAAAGGGGACCGCCGCGGACCGGAGGCGGGGAGTCCCGGCCCGCGGCGGGGCGGAGGGGGGTGGGGGGAACGGCGGAGACAAAGCCACGCAGACAAAGGGAGGGGGAAGAGCGGCGCTTTGTGTGGCTGCCGGCCAGCCCGGCAGCGCTCCGCTCCCGCCGCAGCCGCGCTCGGCGTCCCCGCTGTGGAGACGGGAGGCGCCTCGCGCCCCTTCCCTCAGGGGCGCCCGGGGCTCCCCCCCCACCCCGCCCCGCTCAGGCGGGCTCTCCACACCGGCCCTCTGTGGCGACCGTGCGGAGGGAGCGCTTTTCCAAGGGGAACGGGAGTTTCCCTCGGTCGCTGCGGCCAACCCGCCGTTAAACGGGCCCGGGCGGTGGTCGGCGGGGCGGGCTCGGGCGTCGCGCAGCTCGGCCGAAATGCCACAGCGAGCCCGGAGAAACGAGGCCTTTTCCCCACAACCAGCCTCTGAGCGTCCGCTCGTTGGCGATTTAACTTTCTGGTGCTGGCCGCAGGAGAAGGTGGGTCTCGCCACACGGCGTCGTCAGGCGCAGGTCCCTTGCTGGGGATCCTCGTCGCACGCTTCTGAATTCCAGTTCCTAACGCGTCTCGCAGACCTCAGACGAGAAGCCTGAAAACCGACCTGCTAAGCTCTGCCAGACCTGTTCACTCCAGATAAAGACAGCGAAACGAAGGCAGGAAGGCACACACAGCATTACTCACTTCCTCAAAGGCAGCTCAGCGACAAGCTGACCCGACGGCTGCTGCCCCTTAGCCCAGCCAAACACCTTCAGCGTATCTCCCAATGTTTTAAAAATAATTAAGCCTGCACAGTGGAGCAAGCACAGACAATTACAAGGTTAGTTCACTGTCAACAAATACTCCCATGCTGCTGTGCAAGTATGTGAAACATACAACTGGTATTCAGTGAGACAAGAAAAATCTCTTCAAGTACTTGAAGCAGCAAGGCTTCATTAAAACCTGAACCACTCCACAGGTTAGTCTGAAAGAGCAACAAATACAAGGCAGCTGTACGCTATCAAATATTCCAGCTACTTTATAATCTGGAAGTGTCATTAAAAATTTTTACTCAGACTTTCCCCTCTGTGTTTAAAAAAATCTTTAAAAATGAAACTATCTGGAAATACAATTTGAGTAAAAGAAAAGCTATTTTTTAGTGAAAACTTGTGCGGTATTTTTAATCATATACTTTATAAAAGTGTGAATATTTCACACCCTTCGAAAATCTAACTTTCTCCAAAAACACAGCTATCAGCTGGGCAATGAGTAATAAAAACAAATTTGGAGAGCATTTTTCAGTTGAAAACACTGCACCGAAACATGTTATTTTCAGAAGTTTACAGAAGGTGTTTACAGATGTGAGACAGAGTAATATCTAAATTTCATAACTGAATTTGTTCCCTGGAACTAATGAAAACAGTGAAAAATGTTTCATTAAAATTCTCAGCCAGTGGATCTGACTAACTGCAAGTGGCAAGCTCCTGAGAAAGCAATTCCCACTTTTAGGCCCATTTTTACAGGGAAACCTTTTTATGCACTTTCCTTTTCCTCCATAAAATGGAAGTAAAAACAATAAAAAAACTAGGATAAATGCAGTGAACAGATTTGCACCCTTATGTAAAATCACAGCTGACCCAAAGTCTGAGTTGCATCTATTTGATCCTTTGAAATTTTATGTAGAAAGGAGGAAGCAAAGAGTCTGACAGGCAGTTTCTCTAAATATAGCTCAGTTATTAGCCCTAATATCAGTAGGGCAAAGACAAAAGCGGTATGCCCAGGAAAAGTTCCACGAAATCATAAAATGAGTCGTTGTCTTCTTTTTTTTGAATCATGTATAATACCTATGGAAAAAATACCCTGCCAAGAACATTTGCAGGCACTTACCTGATTACTTGGATTTACACGGAGGCACGTGCAGTGAAACTGAAAGTTTGACAGCTTCCCATGATAATGAAAGTTGTGTTAATTCCTAAATTTTCCTGGAATATGGAACACTTGCCTGCCTCTAGTCCAACTGTAAGCACTGCAGAGCCCCACTGAAGCCAGAGCTGGGTGTCTGAGCCTCCCCAGCACATCCACGGTAAAAGCAGTGATTATAAACAGGACCAACTACAAAGTTGCACAGATAAAGCAGTGAAAAATAAATTTAATTTGACTATAAAATTAAAAGTCTAATTTTTGTTTTTGAGCTACTTATGTACAGATAAAGAATTATACCCTAAATGAATGAAAATCTAGGAGACTCAACAGGAAATCTTACCTTCAGTGTCTATAATGCCTATTAATATTGCACGGCATTAGCCTGTCCCAGGTGTGCATGCATTGGAAATTTAGGCTCAGCTATAGAATTGGCCATACTTGAGCTATGAAACGCATCAGCTACAGTTTTAGAGGGGCGGATCACTCTGGTCATACAGCAAATGTCACTGCTTGCAGTAACGAAAACAAGCACAATTCTGAAATGATTCAGCCACTCTTGGGGTTTCTCAGCAATACGTTTTCCAACCCATTCCTAGCCCTTAGCCTCCTTGGTAAGACTGCCAAGTTGTTAATGTATCTGTATATTGTAAGGATACCTAACTTCAGGAAAGGACTGCAGTCTGCAGTTTATTCCATGTAGTGCACAGCTGGCCGCTGGCCTACTTGCCCTGTGAGATCCTTGGTAAAATAAGACTATTTGGAGAAATACCTGTTTAATTAGAAGTCTGTTTAATTTGTTCATTCTATCAGTCAGAGGCTCTGTGTCTTTAAAGGTGGGTTGAGTTAACAAAATACAAGGCTTGTCCCTATTAAGAGAAAAATGCAAGTCAGAAATTAACCAAAAGAGATGAATCAGATATATGAAATTTTCTTCAAGAGAAAGCTTTTCATATATGACTGAAGGGCACAGTCTTATACTTTAATATGCAGATTTGAGAGTTCTTCCATTCTAAAAAGTAACTTACAGTCTAAAATTGTCACATGATTTCAGCAAAGGAAGACTAAACTTAAGTAATGGTAGTATTTTCTTTTAACATTCTTTCCAGTTACATCCTTTGTGCATCTTCTCACTTTTCCAAAACTAGGCAGGGGTAGCACAAATTAAAATAAAATCAAGATTATTCCCCCATTTATTTAAACTATTTCTAAGCCTCTAATTTTGACCCTGCTAACTCTTCAAACACTTCACTTCTTCCAACTAAGTCAGGAAAACAGAAGCAGCAAAGAAGGTGTTTGCAAATCTAGTGATTGTGGTTCACAGGACCAGAGGCAATGGGCACAAACTGAAACACGGGAGGTTCCCTTGGAACATCAGGAAACACTTTTTCACTGGGAGGGTGACCAAGCACTGGCACAGGTTGCCCAGGGGGGTTGTCTCCATCCTCGGAGATGTTCAAAAGCCATCTGGGCATGGTCCTGGGCAACCCTCTCTAGGTGGCCCTGCCTGAGCAGATGGATGGATTCTGTGATATGGTTCATTATCCTGATCTTTACAAATACAACTCTATCCACTGACTAATTGATGTTTCTTTCTCAAGATTTGGAAAGACTTTTATTTTTCCTGAATCTGAAAACCAAAGTAACTAATTTTTCACTGATTTTTAATTCTTCTAGTTCTGCAAGATGGATGAGGACTCTGTTCCTACAGACTCGACACTGTACAGGGTTGAAATCATCTGCATTCTGCTAAATATTTGCCCAGATATTAATGGGCAGAGAACAAGCCTGGCAATGATGAGGAATGGGGCTCTTCCAGGAATTCTTCTGGTGTCGAATTTTATATATAGACTGAAGGTCTTGAAACAACTTCTTTCTGAACTGCTTCTCTCCCTTTTGCTTTATGGCTGTGCTATAGCAACAGTGCCAGTGAAAGAAAGGGTATTGGACTGCTTATTTCTGCAAAGTACCTATGTTTTTAAATCCTTTCCAATACCAATCACTACTTTCTCCTCTTTGCAGTCAACATCATCCCCCCTCCATGCACAGGTATATCCCCCCCAAATCAAACACTCCAGAGCTGACATTGTATGTAAGAGAAAGTCATAACAGAAACAGCAGAAGGTAGTTTAGTTCACATTCCATTAATACCTTTAGCTTTTTTCTAATTTAAGTTAGAGGATTTTAACACAGTTTTTCAGCCATGGGTTGAGAGCAAATCACTGTAGAATTCAATGTATAAGTATAGGTTAATGTGCAAGTATTGAAAGAGGAGTGGGAGAGCGCTCTATTTTTGCAGGCACACAAAACAGTGGAGTTTTTTCCATGTAAATGTGGAAATGCCAACTCAAAGCCATCCCACACTGACTGTTATCACTCAGAATCCAGGTGCCCAGCCTTGTAACGAAGAACTATAAATGCCCTATGCTTACTGGCAAAAAAAGCAGTGTTAGGAGTTCTTCAGAACCTACACCTCCGACACGGACAAGAGACAAATGAGGGAACATAATACTGGCGTACAAAGTCAGAAGTGGCATGGAGAAAACAGAGGATAACTGTTCATTCTTTCTTCCAACGGGAGAACGAGGAGACGCCAACTCAAACTGACAGCAAAGCAAAAAGGAGCTACTTTTACACACATGCAACCATGCTGGGGAATTCATTGTCACATGAAGCTGTAGGTATTTCCATAAACCCCAAAAGTAACTAGCCTAATCAATGGAAGAAACTCCCATCTAAATTTATTAAATGCAGAGATATCACCCCAATTTAAAGTCTGCGGCAAAAATTAGCATAGGTTGGAGGCGCATACCAGAAAGTACTATCATATCTATTCTTGCCCTACCTTTGCATTTTTCCCTTAGCTAATACCCACTACTGGAGATTGAATGTTGGTCTTAACTCTTCGGTCTGATGGTACAAATACCCTGTCATTGCAGCAAGCAGAACATGCAATCACCGATCTGTTCCTTTCATCCCAAACCCTTCCCACTTCCTACAGAAGTATATGTGCAAATGTTGTTCCTCCTCCAGATTCCCTCTAATCACATATTCCTCATCCCACTACAGACCTATGAAACACAGGCTTCCTATACAAATAGTTCACAAGCTTATCAAGGGTGAGGGAACTACAGGAAGAGGCTTCCCAATCTGAAAAAAAAAAAAAAAACAAAAAAAAAACCCCCAAACCAAAAAACCTGCCTTACTATTGCTGTGGGTACAAAAGCAAGAGTTAGGACAGAACTACTACTGCCTTTTCTGTCCCGTTCCCCTTAGCATCTGATGCTTTAAAGCTCTTACACAGAGGAGTGTTACCATTAGGTCAGCACCTGGCAAAGCTCCATGGAAAGAGGAGACAATATATTCAGCAAAGAAGTGACAAGTCATTGTCCCCCTCCAAAGTTTTCATCGAATTAGCGTGGAGGGGCTGGAGGAAGATTCCTCCACATCCTAGTGCATTCTGCCTTGCGAGAAGGACACATGCAAGAACAGCGGAGAGCGTTCCTCATTGGTATCCATCTTCAAAACATCCCAAAGTCATCTCAGGACAGTAGTGCTATCCTGTCCACTTGCGCAGTGCAAGGGAGCCAAGTGCTGAAGCTGCAACTCAGCAAGTAGAGCCACAAGTGAAAGTGTCAATGCAGAACTGACTGCTCTATTTAGATCTTCCTTTGCTCCAGGTACCCATCCAGCCCTGCCCTTACATCCCTGTACAGCAGTCCCCAAGCATCTCCCTGTCCTGACTAGCAGCCATCAGGATTCCAGTACTTGGCACACTTACAAAAGTCAACTGAAGGGTGGAACAAAAGGACCCTTGGGATCATGTAACCCCACATGAGTTACTTTGTGCATTAAGCCCATCTCCAAAGGCAGACAGCATGTCATTAGGTTACGGAATATTCTCCCCCAGGTCTGGGCATCTTTCCCAGGAGAGCACAGCACACTGCAGACACAGCAGCCACTGCCACGCAGGTAGATGGGACAGGTCATGGGCTGTTCTTCAGCCATAAGGCAAACGTGGACAGCACAGCTCGCATTGCCATAGCTAAGCTCTCATCCACCTTAACCTCTAAACCATGCCCAAATATTACACACAAGACAGTGCTAGCTGGCCCAGGCATCAGCTGTCAAAGACTGTATTAACCCTTAACAGCGTGGATGATCAGTTGCCAGTGATTGGGCTCATGTCACAGGCCTATTTAGTTGACTAGTAATGACATTGCTGATTAGTCAGGAGGGAAAGTGCCTGATGCAGCAGTTGCAACACAGAGCTTCCAAGGTAAGTATTCCAGACTACTTCACATGTAAGCAAACAACCTAAAAATCCTTTCAAGCATGGGTAAACTGAAATAACCTTGTGTCTTCAAGGTCCTTGTATGAACAGAACAATCTTCCCTCCTGCCCCTTTTTACAACCCTTGCCAGGTACACAGCAGAAGTGAGTACATAAATGCAGCATTTCTGCAGATCCCAAGAGCAGACAATACAACCTTTTGCATATGACTGCTTTTTTCATTTTGTCATTGTTTTTGTTTTTTTTTTTTAAAAGGTGCCTGGAGTATGCCACACTAAGGGACTTCTCATTTACAGCACAAACTCCAGACTAGAGCACAAGGATGAAGAACTATTACTATCAGTACCTCAGGCTGTGCTTGCTGCTTTTCAAGAGTCTTCTTTTGGAAGATCTACTCTATACTTTTATATGGGCCTTGAGAGATACTAGAATTAGATCTTAAGCTAACACAGAGCTTCAGCACATGTGTGTAAGTTTACCCGTTCCAGCTTGTGTAGCAGTAACCAGGTATCTCTTCATTGTTTTACACAAGGCAACGCAGGCAACATAACCTGTTCTCAAACCTGAACAAATTTGTAATTTAATACATCACAACTAATACAGCTGCATTATGCTGCTAGAAGCAATAATTTAGTTCTCTAGGGAAGGAAAGTTTTAATTTTACCTAGCAACTGGGCACCAGAAAAAAATAAATTGCTATTCTGTGATCTACAGGGGACATATGAAGAACATTATGCTTTCAATCTGCCTTCAGAAAATAAACTTAGAACTGTCTCTTTGATCCTTTTAAAAATATACAGGGTTGGTTTTTCTTTTTTAAAGTTTAGATCTTAAAAGTAGCAGCAAGTAAGAACAATTACAGGGAAGTTTCATTTTGAAAACTTAAATCTATCAGGGTCAATTTTTAAAAAAAATCTTTTTTCAGTTTATGACTAGTTAAATACATGGCTGATAAACCTGTGAACTTGTTTATTGATGCCACATTCAAATTAACCAAAACACTTCTAGCAGCTCTTGTGTTCTCCAACTGGAGTCATGTACCATGGATAGCAATGTTTGGAGGCATGTATGGAGGCATGTATAGAGCAGTAAGGAGAGTCAATGCAACTGTGTGAGAATATACATTTTTACTGCCAATACAGCAATTCTTAGTTCCACCAGGATCAATACAGATATCTGAGCATGTCCATAAAAAATTTATTAAAATCACTGATGACAGTTAGCTGCAGGAATTTCTAAATTCTTTCATAGCCTTCCAGTTCAGGTGCTTTTAGATTCTACTGCCATGTCCACAACAATAGCTTATGTCCCTCCCAAGAAAAATTACAAAGAAAAAAAATTCTTACTCAAGAGATCTTCTCATGTATACTAAAAAGTAAGTGTTTGTAATTTTGTGCCCTTTTATTCTTAACCACTTTAAACTTCTATTAAAAGATCAGTCCTGGTTAGTAAATTTGATGCATGAAAACTGTTAACCAATTTCAGATCAACAGTATTGATAGAGATCTGCTGTGGCCAAAAGAAGTGGTAAGCAACATGCAGAAGAATCTTTTAGTCTGAAAATGTTAGGAACTCCTCCAGTCTAAGCACACACTGGAAAAAAATTAGAACCAGAAATGAGAAAGGAGGGCTATTAAGGTAGAAACTTTTGTAAGCTATGCACATTTGATTCAAATACCTTTCAAAACAAACATGAGATTCTCAGCTTAGCAGTTCACCTGCTTTCTATAGCTCAGTGGAAGCAACACAGATGGATTCTTCCACCCTCAGGTAATACTGCTGATAACACATTAGCATTTCCTCTCAGGCTTTTTCTGACTCCTCAATTTCTAGTCAGATTACATAGCAAGCAATCAGTCTATGCTCCCCAGCAAAGACTGCTAAATTCATATTAAGGTTAAATCCCAGTAAAAGGGGAGACTGTCTCAGCCAACTACGGAAAGCAAATATCTCATGGATAACTTTCTGTAGCTTGGCACACAACAGAACATTTTCTATATTATTTATCTTAATCACCAAATTTCTGAGGTAGGATTAGACTGTATATGAAATGAAGACAGGCCAGGAATTTTTTAAAACCTCTTCATCATACTTCTGTTGGACACTCTAGCAGAAGCTCAGAATGTTTGCTTCCAGGGCTGGATGCCAATTCTGCTGATACTTCTTTTTGCTGCTGCTATAGAAAAGGCTATCATCTTCACCAAAGTTCATTTCTGTGCCAGCCTTCAAAATAGTCAAGGAGAGAAGAGCAAGTTCAACAGAGCCTATTTCTGCAGAATCGAGATCTTTCTGAACAAGAAAAATGGTTATGGTTCTTCTGAGAATACTATACAAAGAAGTACAGTTGATTTTTAGCCCTGTTGTGTTAACTGTGAGTAGGAAAGATCTTCACATAAAATAACACTCACCTTCCACCTTTCTCTAACTTCTGCTTTATTGCCTGGAACTTTCCAGCACAGAGCACCCAGTATCAACACAGAAGTGGGGAAGAAGGTATTTCCCTTCCACATCTGAAACAAGCTGAAGCCCAACTAGCTGACATTCCTGACAGATTTGCAATTTAGCTAATCAGTGACTCTTATTTGCAGGCTCTGTCCCCAATTTCTGAAGAGCAAATGACAGCTATCAAACCATATCAATTACAGGAACTGGTCTTGTTTTTACAACTCAACAGGTATTTGAATTTCATTATTATATCCTTGAGTCCCAGACAGAGAAAAATTTCCCAGAGACCTTTTTTTCTTCCCTTCACTGAAGTTTCATATACTATTGCTCTTACAGCCCTTCTGGGATTAATACTGAATGTGTATGTAGTCTTTTGTAATTTTGTATTTTTGTCTTGGCTCTTGGGATGTTTAATGCATAACTCTTCTGGGGAAAGCAAAACAGGACTAGTACCGAAGAAGATGAATAGGATCTTTAGGAGATCAGAACAGAGCTGAGGACTACACAATAGTTTTGGATGCCAAGGTCTCAACGTTGGCCCAGAGTAAGAAAACTCATGCTGGGAGATAGTCCAAGCTTCCACAGATGATCTGCTCTTTCTATAGAAATTATAATTTCAGTGAAAGAACAAATATGCATACTCCTTTTATCAATTTAAAAGCATTTTCCTAGTTGAGAATCAAAAATACTTTTAAGATTTCCTGGTCACACTTCAGTGGAATCACAACTAGGAAGCCCAAACTAGCCTTTAGGGAAAAGCGGCAGGTAAGCCCAAGAGGCAAAACACCTCCAGGAGCACTACCTCAGAATTACAGAATACCTCTCCTTGGTAGAGCATTTTCTTTTCTTACAGGTAGGTGAGGATACAACACAGTATCATTATAGGCAACCATACTGGTCACTGTTAAACTTCAACCCAAAACAGAAGCTAAGTGGCTTTTTCCTTTGAAAGTTAGTGCAGTCAGGTAATAGCAATCGGGAAGAAAATGGTCCTTACATCACAGCTCACTAATGACATATTGCTCACAAGACCTTCCTCATAACCATGTTAGAACTTAAAACTTGAAATCAAAAGGGCCAAAGTATGACATCACCCCACAGTATGTCAACAGCCTCTGAACTGCTGCCCTGAGGCCAGAGGCTGGGAGCACTACAGAGCATTTCACTTCTCAGGGTAGGAAGTTAGGCTCGTGTCACAGCAGAAGATATAGCAGTATGGATTTTGAGCAGAAAAATCTTTATTCTGAACACCTACTTTTTGACTCCTTTGGTGGAAGATATTTCATTTAGTAAGTATTTGACTATTTACTCCTCCAATAGTCTAAGATTCAATTCGCACTTAAAGAGTCTAATATCCAGATACCCTAGTCTTGTATGCAATGAATACCCTTTTCTTACAGGACTATCTTCTCTCCCTATGGCAAGTCATAGGCACCATAGGCTGCCACATTCAGACAACCCTAAGAGGTTTAAGTGTTAAGAGGCATACCCTCAGAAATAGGGCAGGAACATCTGAAAGGATGTTTCTCCTCCTGCCATCTTATCAGGCAGTAGCACTGGTGGTCTTCAGTTCTTGATAATTTCAGATCCTTACAAGAACAAGTGAGGTCTCTCTCCAAATCTGTGGAACTCCTGGCAAGCCATCTTTCTTTATATTTGTAAGCTAAAAGCAACAGAACTTAAGTTCAAGTACAGGTAAATGAAGACAAGCCAATTCTGGCAACTGTAACCATACTTCAAAAACATGTTTTCAAAACCCCACTGTTTCCCCCCTCCCCCCCAAAGTTTTTTGGGGGGCAAACATTCTCAGCACTGTGATACCATTTATTATAAAATACTATTTTAAGATGTTCTGAAGATAACTCCTGTTCCTGCCGTTAAACTTATTTTATATTATGTGGTTTATAATCTGTAAAACAGGAAGAGGGGGGAGCATTAATTCCCACAAACCAAGCCTCTCTTTTTTTGCTTGCAACAGCAAATAGGTAGCTTAATAAAATTATCGGAAACTACATAATCCAACTACTTTCAGCAAATGTTTACTCTAAGATACACTGGGGAATGAATAATTATATTCTGAACTGTTTAACTTGTGAAGTCCAAATGACATTAAGAACTGCCACTCACTGTGTTTCAATATTGCACTTTTCTAATGGAGTGCAAGAAATTAAACTAAGATAGTGAAGCAATTTGCTTTATTTTCTGCTGCAGAAAATGACCTAACTACTAGACAGAGCTAACACACTTAAAGAGTTTAAGTCTCAAATGTTTCTTTCAGGTCTCTACTATCTGCAACATCCCTTATTCTGACTGAAAAAAACAACTAAGGCTAGGGCAAATTATTTCCTATTTTGTCAAAGTAAGATGAAGTACACCCATTTAATGGTAGCTGTGTATTCTTCCTCTTCAATGATCTTAAGATGATTTAAAAATACAACCTTTATTTTTCAATCAACTTACCAGTTTCAAAATAAAGTCTAAGCATTTCCTATTTAGGCTGTTCCATCTCTTCCTAGCTTCCTTCCACATATATAAAACAATGACTGGACTTTATTTTAGGACAGATTTTAATCATTCTTCACCTGCAACCATAAAGCTAGTACCATCACTGCTGGGACAACATTCCTTCAGTTACTGAGAACTTCAATAACCACCATTTTTTTCCTTGTCATTGGTCTGGTGAGAAGGCTGAAGTGTAGCTCAGGGGTACTCAAGGTAAGAGTACCCATCAGTATTTCAGATTTTCACCTCCAACACAGCTCAAACAGTAAAGCTGGCCTAGCACTAGGGCCTTAACTGGACTCCATTTACCTTACCACGGTTTTCATTAATGTGAGTTGAAAATGCCATTGGCTTCAAAGAGGAAAAAAAAAAAATCTTTTACTTTAGCCCCTTCCCAATCTCCCTGTCTCTGCAGTTACTAAAATATGCACTACTTCATGTATTTTACAGCCCACATAACATTCAAATACAAATTAAAATCTCCTCAGGAAATTCCCAAGCAAACTGCTGGAAAGGCTCTCTATACTTCTCCGGTTCCTTATACTGGTCATCCTCAGACAGAATACTGAGCAAGGCAGACTTTGTCCCACTCAATACAGCCATTCTTCTGAGCATCAAACACCACTTTGTCCTCCAGAGCCTGCAGGAAGTTTGAAACAATGGCAGAGAAGTACTGTCTTCATAGCCCCGATAACTCAACTGGACTGTCAACTAAAAAGCCACGATGTTTGAAAGAAAGTGGAATTCATCATTTTAATATTACTTTTCCAGTTTATATCCTCCAAGGGAAAACAGACAAGGGCAGACAAGCAAAAATGCTTGTAATACCAGTTCTAGTAACAAAGTACAGCAAATATAAATCATTGGACACATACATGTATTTATATAGCATACAAAGGCCTCCATCTATACTCTACTCACCTGAAATTACCATTTATACATTAAATTCATTCATACTCCAGATTATAACTCAAAACTTTGTCCTCTGAACTGTGAGAGGGGGCGTGCAGAAAAACTACAGACCCAAAGTCAGGGTTAAATACTCTCCAATATAGAGAATACCTTTCCTTGGGCAAAGTCTAACACTTTGCTCACTCTGCTGTGTCCATGTCTGACTGTCTTAAGGAGTCCCTCTCTTTACCAACTGTTACTTAATTTCAATGCCCATTTTTAATCAGTAAAATTCATACCCAAACTTTATATGGCAAGTTTATACAATTAAGAGCTTGCCTACACCAGAAGGCAGCAACCCCACTGAAGCTGGCACACAATACAGCTGCAGCCAAGGCAGCACACTTCTCTGCAGGCTGGTAGCTTGACAGTGCAGCTTACACTGCAATTTCTGTTCACCAGGATCTGTTGCTTCAAGCAGGCTTCACACCAGCAAACGCATTCACATAGCAGTGGGGGTGCTGTGGAGAGATAACCACTGCTAGCTTAGTTTCGCTCACTTGCAACTCTGTTTACAGATCTACAGCCTCCACCGGCAAGACAAGTTCTTCAGCAACAGACAAAACCTCCCACCTTAACAGGGACCTCATTACTTAAATGGTAGTAAAGCATTTATGCAAAGCTAACTCTTCTATCTTTGTTGTGGCAGCAAGGTACTCCTCTTGCTTGTAAGCCTGCCACTCATTCAACTCAAAAAAGGCTCTGCTTTTTTTGCCCAGCTACTAAGACTGATACATGGCAATATTCCAGAATAAAGTTTGTCTAACCATTGATTTCCTGGACCACAGCCCAACAGCCATGTGACACTTCTAAGTTCAACACTAATGATGGTTAGTGCAAGATTTCACCAGACTATTTAAAGCACAAAAAAGCAAAATGCTTTCATGCTGTTTACTGCACAGTCTGAAGTCAAAGCTTTAAATCTAGCAAGCTATTTTCTAAAAGTGATGTTTAATAAAGTACTTTTGCACAGAGAAATCTCATGCCATGTGTTCCAAATGTGTGATGCAGTAACTCTTCACAACTACATCTCCTTCTCTCAATCACTTGTATAAAACATCTTACCAGACTCAAAAAACATACCAGAAGAACTAAATCCACAAGTGGTTTGCAAACATGTCATCCCCCACCCACCAAGCAAAAAAGCCATTAGAAGTATTACTCTTTCCATCTTAAAATTAGTTACAAAAATGATCTCCCTACATAATTTTCACTAGTTCTATATTCCAAAACCTGTAGAGTGTCATGGTTAAAATGTTTGTTCATTTTTGTGAACATCACTTTCTACATTAATACACTTTTTTCACCTTCTGCAGCCCTAAAGCAGAGGAGCATTCATACAGAAAGGTATCCAGCTAAATAGCCAATATGCCATATCACTGGCCACATCTACCTTTTTCTATGCCAAGTGAGAGGTACCTTTCTCGTGATTAAACACTGCTCCTGCCAACAGGCCTCAACCACCTGATAGGCACGATTACATTCTCTGGCACCCTTTATCCATCTAATACCGTCAATCCTAGATCAGAGACCATGGCCAAGGAATGTTTTATAACATACAGAACATTGATGTGAAGTACTTTGGGTCCCTGAAGTGCCACCCACAATCCTGAAACTCTATCACTAGTCTTTGATCCCAGAACTCACAAGGTGAACTCATTCTCATCAATTTTACTGGACATAGCAGTACCTCCTTAAAAGCTTCCATATTTCCTGTTAGTGTCAGCCCAAAGGATAAAAAGACGGTACCTTTACACTCCAAAACGCATGCCACACTCTTCTGGCCCTGTAATGCAAGTCATATACAGATTCTTTTAGAGCATCTAACAAAGTACTTACCAAGTATCACTGCTGTATTGCTTATTTCTCTGGTCTTCAACATCTTTTTTCCTCCAGGAGGCTGACCTAGCTAGGACTGGCAACTTCCTGACTTACCATCCAAGCAGCTTCACTAGATGCTTTCAGCAGCATCCAGGCTTTTCATGGAACTGCAGTGGGCAAAAGATGGAAACTGGTCCCTTCCCACTTCTGAAGTGCATAATCACTAATAAAGTTTGTTGTCCAGGAGTCACTCGAGCACAATGTGGAATATCACATGTCCAGTATGTACTGTACCAGTTAGTGCAACAAGGTCACATTGCCTCTTCGAAAGTACAAGCTGTCAAGGAACACTGTGGTGCAACTACAGACCTCATGTGCAACAGCTAGGTTTTTCACATCCTCATCTTTATTCAAGAAAGAACATGTACAAAACATGGCACATGGAAATACTTACCCTTCTCAGTAACATTTGTTAACAGAAATAATAAATCATTGAAAGCAATGAAAGGAAAGCTGTTCCATAGTAAATTTCTGCAGATTTTGATACATCCACTAGACTGATTTACAAAGCTGCTTGCTGAAAAGGAGCAGCCTTTAGCCAAAGTAGCTGGTTACTGCTTATTAACAATAACCAAAGCATAGGAGATGCTCAGTGAGCCAATACACTCCTGGAGTTCGGTCAGCTCCTTTAGTGTACATTTTAGTAGTCAGATGGACACTTTTTTTTGACATTCCCAATGCTTTAGGAGCTGCTACTAGTAGTGTTCTGCACTTCATGATACTGCTTGGACAGAAAATTGGGCTTTTCATGGAATTTGTCATTTAGAGATAGGCACATTCCATGAACTATAGGAATTCCTCCAACTCTCCAAAGGAAGAGAGCTGCTGGCATCCAATGCTGTCATTTTTGGCTGAAGACTACAGGGTATTTTTTCTGTATTTTGGTGCATTTTGGAATGATTCTGTAACTGCAGCTCTATCAATATTTAGGTATCATGCCATTCTGTTTCTTCCTTCATAAACCATTCCTGACAATTAGGTTTGAGAGTCATGCTTTAAAGCAGACTGCAGCTTATGTACATAATGATTTGTCTTTAAAATCCAACTTAATTGGTGACCAATTTATGATCCTTCATTCCTCTGTGGAAGTGTCAATTTGCTGAATACAGCAAATACACTGTTACTACGATACAGGACCATTAGTTTTCAAGTGAATGCTCAAAGCACAAGTTCCAACGTGTGCACTCCTGTCTCCCACTACTGACCTCTTTCCCCTCACAGCAAGCAGGTAACATTGCCAGCGTACACCTCAAAGGGCAGTTCCACTGTTGTGGTACTGGTCTTTTCATGCTGAAGTGGCAGTCCACAAAAGCCCAGTTCCTCTCCCCCATCGCTAGATACAGACAGCAATGCAAGCTTTAGACCTTGCCTTTTCTGTAACCATGACTTCCCTCATGACACTTGAATTTCTTTCTTACAAGTGCTTCACGTTTATGCTTCTGTACCACCACAACCTCATCTACTTCCTCCCATCTCCTGGATGACACCACCCTCAAAAAGCTGACTCATTGGTTTGAATTTGTGTACCCATTTTGCTTTCTCCCCATCTTTACAGGGCCTACCTGTGAGTTCTGTTGTTTTGAGTTATTACAGATGTTCAGTATCAGCAAGTCTATATACCCTTATGACATTTTAAAATGGCAAATACTCTCAGGGGTTTTTCCATGTATTGAAGCTCAACACTCATTTCCCTAACATTGCTGCTACCCTTCCTACAGAGGGCAGCTCAGTGTTTTGGGAAAAGGTCTATTTTAAATACACAGAGACAGTGATTTTGGTTCACATGCAGTTTCTGAAAACAGTATCCGCTCAACAAAACTGCAGCAGCTGCCTTAGCAGGCTTTTAAAAGCACAGCATCCCACTCCAAGCCACAAAAACTCTTCAGGTGTTACACATCCTTCCAGTTACAGATCATCCACATTTGTCTGGCAGCACTGACAAAGCGTTCCAACTCATCACTGGAAAAAGAGAACAAGGTCTAAGTAAAATGGTTCATTTGAGGGAAAAATTTCAATTTGCAAGTAAGCGCACAACACTTTATACATTAAGGTGTTACTGTTTCTGTAAAAAAACCTACAACCCCATAGACATTATAACACTTTTCAGAAAGTTTAAATCAAATCTTTTTGTCTCATCTCAGATTCCGGATCCGTATTAGGTTTTTCAGCAAAGAATTCAGGTTCGGGATAGGATCATCACAGATGAGACAAAAGCAATACAGAAAACAAATTTAATAGGAAATGTATGGTTTTTCTATAGGGTTTCTGACTGCAATAAAAAAAATTAAACATTCTCTAGTCCTTTGACGTATTTCAATAATAATGTACAATTATTTAAAACTGCATGTAGGTTTGAAAGCTAACCAAGGTTAGGCACAGCTATCAGCACACATTGGGCCTTGGGGAACAAGTTCTTAAATTCCAACTATGTACAGAATTAGTTACTATATGCTGTCCTGGTTTCAACTGGGATAGAGTTAATTTTCTTCCTAGTAGCTGGTACAGTGTGTTTTGGATTTAGTGTGAGAATAATATTGATAACCCACTGATGTTTTAGGCTGTTGTTAAGTAGCACTTATCCCAAGTCTAGGACTTTTCAGTTTCCCATGGTCTGCCAGTGAGGAGGTGCACAAGAAGCTGGGAGGGAGCACAGCCAGAACAGCTGACTCAAACTAGCCAAAGGGATATGAACTATAACCACAGAGCTCCTTTAGACTTAAGGTGAGAATATGTTTAGCTTTTCAGTTGCATACCTGAATAAGTTAAAAGTACTTATTCCTACAGTTTTGACCATTTTCCTGTGTAAAAAAAAAAAAAAAAAGACATTTATTAGTTCAGAAAAATTTTCTTCCATCACTCAAAATACAACTTGCCATCTATTTAGTCTCTCATACAGACCAAACTGCATTATCAAACATGTGTTGGATTAGTACCATTACTCCACAGTTTCTGTGAAACTTAACTTAGAAGTGTAGTCATGCCACAGTAAAATTTGTTTTGCTTCTCTTGCCCAGCTATAGCTCAACTTGGCTATGAACTATGACAGGCAACTAACCAATCAAGTATAATTCCCCCTCTCCTATGAGAATCAAAAAGATAATTTTTGAAAATTAGCTAACACCTGGTTCTCACCTTCTATCAAAACATTAAAAACTCCAGAAGCTAAAATCCACCAACAAGCAAGCATTAAATAAGAAACTACATCCAGACCACATTTTTCTACATACAACTCTCCCGCAAGCAACAGGAAAATTGAGACTACCTCTAAACTAAAACTGCAAATTCAAAAAAAGGCCAAGATAGATCACTGAATGTTTCACCCCGTTTTCCATTATGCAGATACACACAAACCCCACTCCACTTCAGATATGCCATTTGTAATACAACAGTTTACATGTCACCTCCTGCTTATAAATGGGGTTAACAACAATGCAATTTTTTAAAGCAGGCATTTAAAAATTATCATTAGTTATTTAAACCAATTTTGCTGAGTTTCAAGGTATGTACAGGCCATGAAGCCTATCATCTTCAAACATATCACGTGTTCTGGTGTTAGAGTAGTCTAAAGTCAGATTCACATGTGTTTTTCATCAAGCAATCTGTCAGGTTTGGGATAGGTGCTTCATTCATCAGACATACCAATGGTTTTAAGCATCACTCCCACATCAAGCTTTTAAATTAATCATAACATTTATTGGAATTCATACCTTCAACTGAGAAGCAGCACTCAAGCATCTCTGCAGAGACATAAAATGCACTGGTTAGTTACACTAGCAAGGCTTGTTACTTCCAACCTTTCTTTACATCAACCATGTAAGTCACTCCACTTCCTACTTGTAATATTGCCTGTCTAAACAATACAGCATTTTATAGGTAGCACTGCTGCACAGGAAGTTTCACTCACACATTTGAACTTCACATAGTGGGACAAAGCCTGTTGTTCAAAAGAAACTCCTGGTAGTTAGCAAGTTATTTAAAGGTACCTTTCATTAATAAGGAATGGAATAAAATTATAGATGTTGTAGTACAACAGGAAAGTTAGAACTTGTCCTCACATTTTAGATTTTAACTTCCTAACTAAAAACAACCTGCAGATACTCAAGAACCAGTGCAATTAAAGTGAATTTCATTGGAAAAGATTAGATTCAGGTACCTGGGTAAGAATGAAGTTCTTGGGAGAAACCACTACCAATACTCTCAATGCACATTAAGTGTTCACAAGCATGCTTTTTGCCTGCTGCAAGTATAATGTTATACTAGCCCTTCTGAATTAGTTTAGCTCTGGAGCTGAAACAGCTTTAATATAATTAGAATTCATCGCACTTCACCATCAAATTCCACCTTTAATCATTAACATAACTTTTCCTAAATGCTCACATCTGAGTGAGCCCTAAGTCAACTATCCTAAGAGGGTCAAAGTGCAAATGTCATCACTAGCTTTCAAACACCAGCAACACTTCCTTAGCAGGGCACTTTTAATACCTGGCTAATGTTTGTTATTTACCCACTATAAGGCAGGATACCTCAAATATAGGCATCTAGCACTTCCCTCTCTCTCTGCTCTTTAAAGATGCTAGCTTTTGTAACAGCACATACCCATGTCAACATGGACCTGAGGAGAGTTTAAATAATGCACCAACATTCTTATTCACAACCTGGAACATGGTGGCATCTAGCCTGTACACAGGGACAGCAATGAAATTAACACCAACTGGGATAATGACTGAAAGACTAAGTGACTTCTGAAAGAATTAAGTGGTTTCATCTCAGTAGCCAGATCCATATGAAGTTTCTCATCAACATATCAGGTTTGGCAGTTTCATCATGAATCACCGCTTAAGTATCAGTGACTGGGAACTGTAGCACAATTCATGCACTCATATATTCCACAAAATAAGCTTTATTGTCTTTCATGTGCAGATGTACTGAAAAGGGAATACATTACAATTAACAAAAAATTTCAGCTGCTTAATCAATAAATATTACCTCTATCTGTTGTACTACAGCTTCCAGGAAATCTTTCACCAGGACACCTGACATTCCCATTGTTAGAAACTGTTCAGGCCATTCTAGAAATTTGAGTAAAATAATCAATTACAACATGTTCATGTGTAATATAGCACAACCCATTCAGAACAACCAAGTTTTACTCTCATGGATCCCCCTTCCTCCCACCCACTGGTTGTAAGCATTTGAGTAAAATTAAACTGACTACAGATCCTGAAGTTATTTCTTAGCATTTCCAAAAGGTGATAATATCAACTATACTCTTTAAAGAACTGGAACCACATGTGCCTGTTTATATTAACAAGTCTCTAGATGTCCCCTTTGTTTTCTTCACCTAAACACCTTCTTATACCAATCTCCCAACACAGTGCAAATTCACAATTAAAAGCCATCTTGAGGTAATTTTTGTCAGATTTAGGGTGAACACTTCAGATAGGCATATTTTACCAGCTCCTCCAACAGTAACCCAAATAAACTATTCACCAACTCCCCAGCCTACACAGTTCTAGACCATGTCAAACATGCCTGAAATACAATGATACTTCAATTTTAAAACTAAGGTCACACTAATTTGACCATACATATATTTTGCTAATCCATTTATTTATATTAAATTATCCCTACTGATCATTCAAAACATACACAGCTTTCAGGAAAATCCACTTGTGTGTACCAAGTATTCTTCTACTTCTGATGGCGCTTCCATGAAGGGCTAAAATTGAAATTAAAGAAAAATTATCTTTAAAAGTACAAAATGCCTCTTGCTGTGGTCTAGCATCATCTCTCGTGTTACTATGTCAGAAACATAAAAATTCACTTTGTCATACAACATTTCAATATTGGTCTAGAACAGTCTTCAATACTTGACAAGTTGAAATTTTGTATGCACTAGAAAAAAAATTACCCTGAATTGGTTTTGGACCGTTTTGCAACTGTTACAATGTCTGAAGAACCAAGACATTCATGCTTCTGTTTCAAAAATATTTATGAGTGGCCATGCATTTATTCACAATGCAATACTATCTGTCCATAGTTTGCAGGACCATTACCTCAATAGTTACATTCGAAGACGGTCATGTATGTAGATTGACATTAACTCCAACACACACCCGAGGCCAGACAGCTAACTCACACCATCTCTGAAATCGGTTTAATTTATAGCACAAGTTAACCAAGTGATTTATCACATGGGTCTTCATGCTTATTTAAATGCCACCGCAAAAGAAATGAAACTAAGAATAACTGACCTTAACTCAGTGAAGAGCACACACAAAAAAATCATCAAATAATTACTCAGTTTGATGGCAACTATGAAAAAGCAATATACTGTAGCTTGTTCTTATTTTTTATCCCACTCAGTAGCCATACAAAGATGACAAATCTCTGGCACTTAACACATTCCATACTTTTGACAGACAAAAATAGGAAAACCAAGTAAGAAATGGAAGCATTTATTATCTTGATCAACAACAGAGATATAGTGCCACTTCTAGAGCAACAAAATTAAAAATTCCAGCCATTACCTTAATGCTTCTGTACAATGTATTGGACACCACTGAAAACCTCCTCTCCATCATACCTAAAAACAAAGAGTAAACAAGCTTAATATTTGAAATCAGCAGATTCTTATTACCGGGCCACTAAGTCACACACATTATGAGACAATAATCATAAACAGTCTCTCGAGTCTCAGAAGCAATAATATGTTACATACCCAAGTCTTAAGTTTGCAGGAGGCCTCTTAGAAAGCAGCAAGACATGCAGCCATTTTTAAGTAACAAAGGAGTTACGAGTTACATCCACTTGAAATCCCATATTAAAAACAAATTTCTACAAATAACTGCATGTACTATTAAACTTCAGTCCAAAGGATTTTTAATGAAAATTCATTATCTCAAGGTTTCAGTCCTTTTAAGTATAAGCACTGATTTCAATTGGTTTAGAGAATTCAGTTTTCACCACATAGCAAGTATTTAAATCTACCAACTCAACCAGCCAAAGAAACACATGACAAAGTATGTTTTGTCATATACAATACTTAAATAGATCAAATAAATGTAGCAATCCATTAAAGATAACTTATAAATGTTTTGTTTCAGATCACAACAACATTTTAAGCTACGGAAAATCTTGAGTTAAGCTTGCTTATTACACCCAATAACCAGGGGTTACTAATGGCTTCTAAAGATTCAAAAATTTTACTGTTCAGTAGTCTTAACATGTGACTCAGGCTATCATTAGACAAGCTAATACAACACGGAATGAATGCACCCGACAACCTCCTACGTGAATGCAAACACCTCCTAAGCTTTACTTGCAGATAAGAGCCTAGAATCCTAGCTATATTTTTTTTACTGTATTGCCCATTCTCTCAGAAGTACTACGGCTCAATGACACTAGCATCGCAAAAGGGGAAAAAAGGCATCTTAAGTCCACATGAAGCTGTTTTTTTGTGTGTTATATCATTCCTTAAAATAAACCTCTCTTTATTCTGCTGTCTCATTGCCTAGCGAAAAAAGAAAAGGCAACTTCAATAGTTAAAAACTTTAAAGTAATTTCATGATTCACATTAAAAAAAGCAAGCAAAGACTGCGGTGGGTTTTTTTTGGCACGATATGCTGATTTTACAGCAACTGTATTTTTAAAAGTCTTCTGCGGTCGGACAATTCCATGATGCCGATGGCCGAGCCCTCGGAAACACACGCAGGCAACACGAATGTGTGCACCAGCCCTGTGTCAAACGAACAAGGCAACTCCACCTTATTCAAGGCGCCCTAACCTCTCACCAAATCCCCTCGTTCTCATCGCGATGTTTAGTCGTGATCGACTTCATTCACCAGCACGCGCCAGCGTTCCAAGCACTAATTCAAACGAGGACCGAGCGAAGCAGAAGGCTGCATCGCCCTGGCAAGGGGCTGCTCCCAGCCTCAGCAATTAAGAGCTGGCGTCACTGGCGGGCAGCATTCGTTTCACCAGCCCCCGAAGGTACCCGACACGGCCCGTGTCCCCGCCGCGTCCCTCCGGCCGGGCCGGCTACCCATCAAAATGGCGCAGGCCAGGCAGCGCCTCGCCGGGCGCCGCCCGCGCCAGGGCAAAATGGTACCCTGCCGCACGCGCCAGCCGCCGCCGAACTACCCATCCCAGAGTGCACCGCGCCGCGGGACACCGCTTCCGGCGGCAGAACTCGGCCGCGCCGCGCTCCCGCCGCGGAGCCGCGAGGCCTGCCGGGATGTGTAGTCCGCCCCCCCCCCCCCCCCGCCGGGGCTGCAGCGGGGCGGCGTACACGGCGGCTGCGGCCCCGCGGCTGACTTGCGCTTGGCCGTGCCCGCCCCGCCCGCGGCTCCGAGGTGCGAGCCTCACCCGCCAGCCCCAAGCCCTACGCGAGCAGCGCCGCGGGCGAGCCTCCCCAGTAGCCAAGCAGAAAGCGAAGCAGCGCGGGCGCCCCTCCAGCCCCGCTCGGGGAGCGGCCTCGACCGCGACCACGGCCCCAGCAGCCGCCGCCGCCTTACCCGCCGGCGCGGAGGTTCCCCAGGAAAAGAGAGGGCGAGGGGGCGCTCGCCAGCTTTATAGGTACGCTGCGGGGTGGGAACGAGGCTGGCCCCGCCCCTCTCCCCGCGCGCCGAGGGGCGGGGCCGCCGCGGGCCTCGCGCGGGGCCGCGCCTTTCTCGTCCGGCGCGCGCGCGGGCGGTGCCCCGTGCCCGGTGCCCGGCCCTCCCCGGGTGGCGGAGCCGTTGGCGGGCTCGCGGCCGCTGACGTGTTGTCCGCAGAGTCCGGCTGCGGCCCGCTGAGGGGCCCCGGCAGCGCTGCCCTGGCGGCAGCGACTGGCCCCGCGCCTCCTGAGCGGCCGTGGCTGAAGCCGCCCCGGGGCCGGGCCCGCCTTACCCGGGACTCCTCAGGCCGGGGCCTGCGCCGCAGGCCTTCCGCAACCCAGTGGCGGGGGGGCGGGGGGGGCTGCTGCGGACTCGGCTGCCCGCCCTTCCGAGCCGGCAGGAGCAGGGGGCCGGAGGGGAACAGACGGGAGGGGGTCCCCTGAGGGGAGAGAAGGAATGAGCGCTCGAGTCCGGCTTACGGTCCCGGTGCTTTGTGCATTTTGCATTACAGGGTTTGTGCGTCTAACGCAGAGCTAGCAAGTGAAGGCGGGAACCTGATACAGCTTACAAAACTCAGAAAAAAATGTTGTCCGTTGAGTACTTGCTTCTTATATCTTCTGTTACTGTTCCCCAGGGCCCCAACTGGTTAACCTTCCATAGCGATGCCTGAATGTTTCAACTTTCCTTCCTCTCTAATTAGATGTTTCTGAAACCTCAACCACACGCACACCCTTTCCCTTTTTGGAAGTAGCACGCAATGCTTTATCCCTGTATAACATTACAGGTCATCGGGGCTGAAAAATCTCCTCTTACCCACAACAGACAAAAAAAAGAAAGCTTTCTGCAGTTTTTTACTCTAGAAAGACTAAGGATGCTATTCCACAGTCAACCCAAGAGTGGGCTCCCCCAGTCCCGGCACAGCTTTAGCCACTGGAAGTTGCACCTCAGTCAGAAAGCAGCTTAGTCTCCAGTTGAATTGACCTCCCGTACTGCTGTGGCAGTGCTAGTGAAAGAAGTGGGAGCAGGTATCTGGGCTACAGTGGGGATGGCAGGACCGCTACAGCCTAGATGACATTTTAACTGATGTGAAACCACATCCTAAATTCTCACAATATCTATGGAAGTTCTCACTAATTGTTTATAAATAGTCTAACTTTTTTGTCTGCCCATTTATTGAGAGGTTTAGTATATCAATCAACTTAGTTGAGGAAACCAGGAAAAACAAGGAAGGATGAAGAAAAGCTCAAAAAATTTTTTGGTGTTTTCACAAGTTGTAAGAATACTACAAAAAAAAATAGTCCACAAGATGGACTCTCAATAGAAGGCTCTAACTGTTGGGAACAGATAAGTCTAGAAAAGTGAGTTGTAAAGTGCTAAAATACCTGGCAATTCTTAAAATTACTGAGATTAATACTACCAGGAAAAAACGAAATAGTCGACGAATTTTAAACATGTTTTCTTCTGCAGCTCACAGCAGGAGACGACACTCATTTCCTCTCTGCTTTTCGTCTTCCACGTCCCATTTTACCTGTCTGAAATCTTCCTCTTGACTGCAAGCAGAGTGACCCAAATGGCAGAGTGCAAGCTGCAGCCAGCCCGCCACCTTTTCTGCTGTAGAGGCACAAGGAAAAAGGTCTACATGGTGCCTTTTTCTCAGAGCCTCCTACGTGCACTTGTTTGAGCTGCTGTTTCTGTAGGAGAGAGAGCGGGAAGCAATAAGCATCAGAGAATAGTTTCTAGTGCTTCACGCAGGCTCAGCAGCTGAACTTGGGCACAGGCAAGCAGTTTACGCCGTTGTTGTCTGTCCTTGTGACCATGGCACTGAAAATGTTAACCCACCCTTCCTTAGTGACATCAGGGTTAAAGATAAGCGAAGTAATCACGACTCCATTAGCCCTAAAGAAAGAAGGCAACTCCTTACCATTTCTTTCCTAAGTGCTAAATAATTACGGCTTTTTGCAGGGCTTTTATGCATGTAGGAATGGAATTTCTTTTCAGGGGAAAAAATAGACTCATAATTTAAGCCCAAAGTACATTACATAAAGCATGAATGAGTACTATTGTAGTTTGCAATTGATCATAAGAGGCTATAAATAATAAGATGACGAAGGGCCTGTCCACAGCTGCGGGGTCCTGCTCTGTATTGTGATCTTTGCAGGAGAAACACGGGTGTGCACTTACCTCGGGGAGCCTTGCGCCTTGCAATGTTACCACGTGTTTTTAGATTGTAGGGTACAGGTTTACTAGCAGTGCCTGAATGCACATTTTATGCAAACTTTTTATCCCCAAAGAAATGTGACTCGTATTTCTCAGCACCACCTAAGTCAGCGAGCACTGGACAAGCTTGTGGGTCAAGTGAAGTACATCTTTATTGTAGGTAGGCAACAATTACAATTACGAGGCTGAAAAAAGTTAACCAAAACAAAATAAAAACGTACACCACAATTATAGATTATATTTAAAAATACAGTTCCTTCTTAGCTGCCTTTCTTTCCCCTCCTTCAGGCTTCCACATCTTTAACCTATATGCCAGGCGTCCGAATGAGGGTGCAAGCTGTAGAGCAACACCTGATCCTCAAACTCCACTCCCCAGAGAGACCCTAAGGCTAGTCTGAACCATAAGCCTGGTTGCCATAAAGTGTTAGTTTATAGATGAATTGCTTCTGAGTTCAGCTCACCACACAGCAGCACATTCATGCACGGTGTAAGCACTGGCAGAAGGGAGTGCTGGTTATGAGATAATGGGATGTACTGGATTGCCTCTTCTGAGGCCCACACAAATGTATGCTGGCCTGAAAGGCTGGTGGTGTGGCTACCTCCAGGGCTTTTCAGCTCCTGGCAACTCTTTCCAAGTTCTCTTTTCTTGTTTTAAATGATTTCTTTCTCTTTATTTCTGTCTCCCCCCACTTCCCTTCTGTTCCTATTTTTAGTCTGGCTTCCTGGATTTTCTCCCATAGCTTTGCAGCTTTGATGACTCACATCTCTTGGTTTGGGGTTGTTACCAGTGCATCCTTTGGGATGCTGAGTTCCCCTCCCCTCTCACCTTCCTAGCAGGAAGTCTATTGTATGCAGCTTTAATTTCTTCCCTCTCAGAACAGATAGTACTTATTGTAAAATCTTGAGCTGACTTTGCCATATTTCACATTATGCATCATAAAATGCATGAGTTGGGAAACAATTTCATTTAGCTTATGATTTTGGCCCTGTTTTTAATGTTTTACAGACACAAGTATTCTTTATTTAAACTTCTTCTCAACCCCCTCTCTTTGAATTTTTAGTCACTTTAGTGTTACAGAAAGATTAGCCCTTTTTTAAATGATAAATGAGATCGTAAAAACATTAGAACAGCTGTACAGGGTCAGACCAGAGGTCCACCCCCCTCAGTATCCTGCCTCCAACTGCGGCCAAAAATAAATGCCTAGGAAGGGGAGTAGGGATAGAACAAGCACGTAGGGATCCATCCCTGAATATTTGCCCAGCCTCTGGGAATATAAAACTCAGAGATCTCCTAGAGGGTGGGGTGGGGGTTTTTTGTGTGTGTGTGAATGTAACAATTCTCCATTAATTTGCTACCCATAGATTTGTCCAGTCTTCGCCAGAGACTTTATAAAATTTTAGCATCCACGATAACAATGGCAAGGAGTACCACAGCTTAATTAGCATTACAAGAAAATGCACCTCCTTTAGTTTGCTTTGTACCTGCTGTCTGTTTGCATATTGCACAGTTTTAGAAGCAGCGGTGGGCAGTCCATCCCTCAGCAGTCATCTCCTCGTTAAGCCCCACCCCGCAGCCTCTTCTTCAGGCTGAAGAAACCTCATTTACTTAATCATTCCTCATATGGGAATCAGTTCCTACCTTTGACCTTACTCTCATTGCTCTTACCCAAACTTTTTCTTGTTTCTTTTTGAGATGGGAGTCCCAGAGTATGCACTGTATTCAAGAAGCAGGTATAACATGGGCTTATGCAGAGGCGCGATGATGTTCTTCATTTTCTTCTTTGTTCCCTAGCACTTCCTAAACTTTGGTTTCCTTTTTTGACTATCGCTGTGCACGGAGCTGAGGTTTCCACAGAAATGTCTGTCATAACTGCAGGATCTCATGTCTGAGCAATAAAGGTCAGAGCCCATCATTTTACATTTGCTGTTGTGTTTGCTTTTCTGAATGAGCTGTGGTTTATATTGATATATGTTGAATTTCATGTGTTGCTGTTATACCCACTCGTTTTTTTAAGCTCATGCAGCTATTTATGCATCAGCAGTTTACCAAGCATTCTGACTGTTGCCTTACAGATCATATTTATCTAGACGCACACTAGTTCTACTTTTTATGTTAAGTTTTTACCTGCTTGCCTAGTACAGGTGTCAGGCTTAATGGGCTGTAGTTTCCTGGCTTTCCCTAGAACCTTTTCAAAACTTTATAATCCTGTTTGCTACTTGCCCTTCTTTAGCACCAGAGCAATTTCAAGTGAGAGCTCACATACCACAATTAGCAGTTCACATGTTTCACTAGGTTCCTCTAGAGCATAATCTGATCCTGTTGATACTGCAGCATCTTCAAGAAGTTTGAAGCAACTCTGATGAATGCCTCAAAAGTGGTGTGGTGAATTTCCCCAGATCTTCCACAATGAACACAGGAGCAAAAAATTAATGCAATTGCATGACCTAATTTTCTCTGAACAGACTTCCTGTGCCTCATGAATTTGAAAAGGGATATGTTATTAGTTTTGATAGACTAAACACCGTTAACACTGGCATGTACTATTGTGGGCTTCCTTTTCCCTTTTTCAAGTCCTTCTTGAATGGTGGTTTTGTTCCTTCAGGACAGTGTTCTCAGTTTGTCTTCATACCACCTGCGAGGATTTAATGTGCATAGATGTTCCTTTTAGTTTTGTTTTTAACAAGCATCTTCATTTTTAGGTATCTCCCCTTTCTGAAGTTGAGTACAGCTGTGGTGGATATATGGGTTTTCTGCTGCAAAGATGGAGTATCTAAATGTATAATGGCTGTTTATACTGACACATTCGGTTTATTGTCATAATCTAATCAGTTTATATATAGCTAAAATTAATGGTAAAGCATAACTAAGCTTTATACAAGAAAAAAACCCCAAATCCTCTGTACTTAGTTACTTAAAAGAAGCAATAAAGTTGGTGTATTAAGACAGCCAAACTAATTAATATCAATAATTTTAAGTTAAATTAGCTATTTTTTCCTCTGTTTACCAAGGTTAGTCTGTGTGCTGTCTCCAGGAGTACATAATTGTAACTATTTTATTAACAGGAGCATTCATTATCTTGAACTACAGCAGCATTTCAGTATGCCCAAAAATACTTGAGGGAAATTTCAGTCTGAGTTTTTGTTAGTGCTTGGGAACGTCATCTTTCTCTCAGTGTTCAAATCTCTTCTGTGTTATCCTGCAGAAACAGTATATTACTGAAATATAAAATGCTTCATTTAATTGCGATATAGTTGCTGCTTATCTTACTAGCTTTTGCTCACCCTTAAGAGATGAGATGAACAGGCTCTGATGAGATGAAAGCATTGAAGTGGAAGTACTGTGGAAAGATGGGAGAAGAGCAACCTGCTATTTAATATTCTTCTCATAGTTGTAGGACCCAGCTGTTAATTAATATCACTTTCAGCCACTTCATTCATTAACAAGGCATAGGGAAAAAAAGGCTTTTCTGTCATATTTATACAGCCTTGACAAATTGAGTGTCAAACTCACTTTTAAGTAGGAAATATATTTTCATGTGCCTTAACGAGAGGCTGCCTCTGGTTCTTAGGGAAGACAAGGCTGCTGAGCTATTTGATTTATTTAACCAAACCTGTTCTTAATATTGCTATCCTTCAGAGGCTTGCTTACCATTAAAATATCCTATAATCACACCCTATACAGAATCAGGAAAAACAACACATACTCAATTTGCTCTTTCTAAAACCAAGTATCATGTGAACTATTACAACAAAATAGAAGTTGTAAAACTACATTCCAGTAGCTGGAATTGAATCTGGATATGATAAGTACAGATCTCTGGGTAAGAAAGAGGCACTTTCCCTTTGAAGTGGAGATTTCTTGGAAAATTCTTTAACTGCTTGGAATGTTTTATTTGATAAAGTAAGAAAATAAAATATGCATACATATTATTTTACTCATAGTACAGATATTAAAACACATACAAATATTTTTTAAAAACTACTAAAGATGTAGGAGAATGTAATTGCATTATCTACAGCACTAATATATTAATAGATTTAATTTTGCATCAAGGCTTCACTTTGGATGGTGCATAAGTCTTTCCTTCTATGAAACTTGTGTAGACACAGGTATTTCTCAAATCTTTTATTGCAGAATTTTGTTTCCATATTGTTTTGTTCTTAAAAATAGCAAGCCTTCCAGGACAGGATAGTGTGTTAGCAGGTTTTGTGAGTGTATCTGGATCTTAGTGGCTCAGTTCTCATACAGGGAGAGATCAAACAGCACTTTCTATAGATAAGTTTTAACTTTACAGTTCAGTAGAACTTACCAGCTGCTGCTGAAAGGGATGACCTTGTTCTTCCCTCCTCCCCTGTCACCACTACAGGTAATCATCATGCTGCTACAAGCACAAGCAACTACCTGGTGCAATAGAAAGCGATTTTTTTTTTTTTTCCCCCCAGCTTTAATTTTCTAGCCACCTGAACTGACTCACATTGTGACCACCTAACCACTAGATTTAACAGAAGGGAAGTGGTGGGAGCACACACCCTGGGCTGGGGCAGAGTTGAGCAGGGTGGTGTCCACTGACAGCAGCTAATACTTAGGCAGCTATAAATATGATGTGAAACCTCATGCTCGATTCCTCCAAAATGTGGTGTAGCACCTATTTAACTATGCCTGAATGCAAGAATTCTACCATTAAAATAAAGAATATTTGAGGTTTAAGAAGTCTGTTCTTCTACTGTTTGCTGCTATTTACTCTTGTACTGTAAGGAAGAAATCATATCTATCTAAATACAATTAAATTATATGGACAGTTGATATTCAGAGCTGTCCAGCTTATGGCTGGCCTTACTAAAGAGCAAGAAAATTGTGATGCTCTGCCCTAAGATATGTAAGATTAGTCTCTCTGGTTTTTGAAGGTGGGAGGCTCTATTTGTAAAGAACAGAAAGACGAGGGCAGCATAGTTGATCCTATAACCATGACAATATTCCTTAAAAAACACAAATAAGCGATTTTAGTTGTGTAAATAATTTGTAAACTTGAAGAGAAGGTATCATGGTTTAAGCCCAACCAGCAACACAAGGCTACCCACTCACTCGCTCCTCCCCCTGGTGCGATGGGGAGGAGAAAATATAAAGAAAAGCTTGTGGGTGAGACAAGGGCAGGCAAGATCACTCCCCACTTATGGTCACGGGTAAAAGACAGACTCAACTTGGGGAAGAAACAAAATCAATTTAATTTACTACCAATCAAATCAAAACAGTATAATGGGAAGTAAAATCAAATCTTAAAACACCTTCCCCCCACCCCTCCCTCCTTCCTGGCACAACTCCACTCCCGGTTCTCTCTCCCTCCTCCCCACAGCAGTGCAGGGGGACGGGGAATGGGGTTGGGGTCAGTTCATCACACGTTGTCTCTGCCGCTCCTTCCTCCTCAGGGGCAGGACTCCTCAAGCTCTTCTCCTGCTCCAGCGTGGGGTCCCTCCCACGGGAGACGGTTCTCCACGAACTGCTCCAGCGTGGGCCCCTTCCATGGGCTACAGTCCTTCAGGCACAGACTGCTCCATCGCAGGCTTTCCCATGGAGTCACGGCCATCTTCACGGGCATCCCCCTGCTCCGGCGTGGGCTTCTTCACAGCTTGCAAGTGGGCATCCGCTCCCCCGCTCCCCTCCATGGGCTGGGGGGGGACAGCCTGCCGTCTCACCACAGGCTGCAGGGGGATCACCTCTTCCCCCTCCTCCTTCACTGACCTCGGTATCTCCAGAGGTGTTCCTCTCACATCCCACTCCCCTCTCTGCTGCAGGTTTCCCCTCTTAAATCTGTTCTCCCAGAGGCACTACCGCCGTCACTGATGGGCTCAGCCTTGGCCAGCGGCGGGTCCAGCTTGGAGCCGGAGAAGTTTCGAGCAGCTTCTCACAGGAGCCGGCCCTGCAGCTCCTCCCCTGCTACCAAAACCCCACCACACAAACCCAAAACAGAAGGTAAACTAATGTACTGCTGACTTCTAGGAGGGAACTCACGGCACTGCAAATTCTTACCATTCACACAAGCACATGTTCCCCGTCATGATATTCCTGACTGGAGCTGGTAGCTGAGATCCTGATGCTGGTGGGGCTGCGTCCTGTCACGATGAAGGTACTCTGAGAAGGTGCCTCCTGCTGAAGGCCCTCCTACACTCTAACCTGCTTTGCCTGGTTGTGCTCTCCTGGATATTCCCCAAAACTCAAAGGAGCTCACCCTGGCTCTCTGGGCAACAGGGGGAAAGACCTGGGCGTTTCAGAAGTTGCATGCTCTCTCTGCCTGGTCAACAGCAGACGGTAGAACAAGACAAGGCCGTCCTGTTTTCTGGTCCCGAGTTTTACATACGCTGTGTAGGGGAAGTATGGTACAAGGCTGCCACTCCTTGTCAGCACTGGGAACACGCTCTGCTTGGCTACAGAACATGCAGCTAATAGGCAGATGAGATTTATTTGAGTGGTTCATGTGACAAGAAGCAATTCCTCTGCCAGAGGTAATGAGCATGCAGTGTTTCTAAACACAAGGCCCTTGCAGAGCACAGAAATTACGGTATGAAGCTTGAGCTGGGAGCCTATTACAGACAGGAATCCTCTGGTGCTCCTTAATCTCCAGTTGCTGCCAAAATCTCAGGGTGTACTCCCGTCAGCATCCTTTGCAATCCCTGAGCCAGGCCCCCTTGGGAGCCAGGAATAGATGACCAGGAGGTGCACTTGCTGAGATTATCTGTTCCTTCTCAAAAACCAATGCTGGGAGAGTTTTCAGAGAGGCCAGTGATCAGACCCGAGAGCAGGCCACCAGGGAAGAGCAGGTGACCCTCAACTTCATCTGGAGCAGCTCCTAGGTGGAAGCCTGTGGCATTATGCAAGATATGAAAAGGTCTGGCCACTGCCTGGTCTTGGGAGAGGTGAGCAGCCCACTGCCCACGGGCAGCAGGTCAGGATCCCAGGTGGGGATGGAGAAGCTGGTGAGTGGCCCTGGTTGCTGCATGCACAGTGCAAACCATTAACACTTGCTATAATGCAGCTGACTACTCCCACAGGAGCTGGCACAGTTGCCAGAATTACTGTGTGGCCCTGGCTAGTGCAGGTTGCTCTGCACCAGGGTTATGTCCAAGATGAAAAGGGTTGTTTGCATACAGACATGTTGAGTATTGCCATCCTCCTTGGAGGGATCATATCGCTACCAGATAATGAAGTTCCTTCCCTGTCAAGGACTCTGCACCACAGTGCGTGGGACACTTGGTACCAGTGGCAGGAGCACCTACCTGTTTTTTCATATTCATCTCCTCCTAGACTACCTATAGGAAATGCAATCCCAGGTTTCCTGTAGGTGTTTCAGTCTTGACATGGCCTCTTCTAGCTCTGGGCATCCCACTTAGCCCATCTGGCAATTTGTGACATTGCACCCATATGGGAGAGAGTCCACCAACAACTTTTTATTGACAGATTGTCTACAGAGCCAGGTGATACAGCCTTTCTGCTGAATTCAACAGGAGCCGTGGAGCAATTCTCTACTCCTCTAAAACAACAGAAAAGCAGAGACAACTTCAGAAGCTACCACAGCGTGCTATAAGTTGTATCACCTGAACTAAAAAAATCCTTTGATGATGGTGCTCTATTTTGTAAGGACAAAAAAGAAACTTTCTAAGCACTATTGAAGAAGGAAGCTCATCAGCACTGCTTTATGCTGTCTTAAATGTCAGATAATCTACTTGAAATTATGCTAGTTCATTGGGCCAACACAGCATTTAAAACAACTGTTTTGTCACATTTCTTTAATTTTTCTGTCTTTATTTTTCTTTCTCATCTCTACTTGGATTACTCAAGCATGCACTTAGTCTTGCATAAGTAGCTATGAAGAGAGGAGTGGATCTCACTTCAGGAAATGTAAATTGATATGTTTCATTTCTCTTGAAGATCTTGCAGTTTATTGGCATGTTTAAGTAGTTTCCATGGACTGCAGTGGGAGTTTGTGACACAGCTTGATTGTAGGGTTTGTCTCTTACATGCAAGTAAGGGATAAAACAAGATAGCTCTAGCATAATGAATACATACTATACTAGGAGTGTCCAGGCATTTGAAAACCTTATCCAGCCCACCAGGCTGGTTGTAGGCAGAAGCAGACTAAGAAATTACACGTCCTGTCCTTCCAGGAGTCCTGTGGGTCCAGCTCAATACATCCCTCTCCTCCTGCCACCCCACTTTGAGTTACCACAGACCGTGCTAGGATCTGCAATAACTTGTTCTTTATACCCACATTTCTGCAACAGAAGCAAGACTCATCTCGCAGGCACTGGGAGGGGACAGCATGCAGAGAGGCAGCCTGTGGCTCTTGCCCATGTTCCTCCACACTCTGTGTGGGATGGGGCCGTGGGCCTGCACACAGTGAGAGATTTCCGAAGGTTGCAGCAGAAGAGCTGGTGAAGCAGAAATGTGCTGTAGGATGCTGTGTGAGAAGACAAGCGACTGAAACCTTGTTTGAACTTGTAAGCAAACTGTTTTGCAGCGCTGATCAGACACGTACACCTGACCCATAGCCGGTCTGGGAGACCGATGCTTGATACAGGAGTGGATAGATTTTCCCCACTTTGTGATTTTGAATGGGATGACCATTAAAATCGTTCTTCTGTAAACACAAGAGGGCACTCCCACCTCACTTCTAAGTGGTTTATAGCACTTGTAAAAGGAAGTTCGTAATGGAACAAAGAATGGCAGCTACTTCTTTGTACATGCTTTGATACAGCAACAATCACTATGCATTTATAAGCGTTTATAGACCATACATTTATAGGCCATATTTAAGAAATGTGGTGTTGGCTTGATGCTTTCTCCAAAATAATATGTATGAAGAAAAAATTGAATTTAATCCTTGATCTCGGTGAAGTAAAAATCAAAACTCATATGTCCTTGTAACCAGAATTGCACTGAAACTGGGGAACTACAGACTACTTTGGGGGATTTTAAGTGCATTGTCTCATGGAAACAGAGACTACTTCTTTTGTCTACAATAGCAAATTCGCTAAAAGGAACTACAGAAAGGGGAATGAGATTTAAAGTTGTTATGCTTGCCAACACTCGCGTGTTTTGAAGTAGAATGTCAGTGCTCCACTCACATAAGTTTCCCTTACCCACTCGCTCTTGTCTGCCTGGTGTGTTATGCTACCAATGCTTTGCACACTCTAGTCACTCACACAAGAATAAATGTATTTTAAGTTTACCCAAGGACCGCTCAGCTGTTGGGATCAAAGTCTCGCTTGATCACTCAGAAAGCTTTTAACAGTTTTTTATAGTGTCCAGCACAGGAAATGAAAGTCTAGGCTTGTAAAACAGAATTTTCTGTACATTTTAAAATACAAATAAAAACCATAAGTAATTACTTTTTAAAGGGAAATACAAACATACAAACCCCCAAATCCACTTTGCTAATTATCTCAGATTAAATGCTTACATTTCCTTTGCTTGGAGAGAGTTATTTGGTATGGTCTAAAGCTTTTCCATGGGGAAACAAATTTTAACTGCATTTTTAGCCATTCTTTCTACAAGGTGTTTTTCCACTCCATTTTTGTGTAAATGGGCTGCACTTTTGATTTTCACTTAGCAGTCACCTCTCGGTGAAGGCTGTTCTAGTCTCTGTTTCCTGTAGGAGACAGAAAATGTGAGGCAGTGGAATAAGGAGCGGGGTGGGAGGAGGGAAGCCCAGCAGTCTGCAATGGGAGATGGCAGAGTTGCGTACCTGAGTCTTGTCAGGTGCACTTGGTGATCTTCCCCTGCGCGTCTTACCCCTTCTTCTTACCCCCATGCTTCTTTTGATCATTATGAGCCACACCACCAATTTCTTAAACAACTCTCCCTTTGTCCAAGATGTCTGATGTCTCTCTTTCACAACATTTTTGATTTGGGATGCAGAAAGCAAGGAACAGAAGAAGGAGCAGCACCATCTAGTACAGCAAATTACTTGACAGTGCTCTGGGGGAAAATTTGCAGGAATAGAAGTGGAAAGTACTAAAATAAGAACTATGGGGAGTGCTGGCTTTAAAGGCATGTGAGTATGTGCTGTGGCCTCTTGCACTGCATTTTATCTTCATGACACCACTTTTTTATTTTATGGCCCAGCCGATCCATAAACTCATACCGGACTACTTTATAAAGCAGACAGTTAAGTATGGTTCTAAAGGATTAAAAGTGGATAAAGTGTTTGTAAAGTAACTTCTTAGAAAAATATTGAATCTAGCTGAATCTTCTGTTATCAGTTGCCTCTCCAAAGAAATCTGGTTTAAAAATGCAGATTTTGCCTGAAACAAATAGCGTAGTGACAGATTCTTTTGGGTCAAGGTGCTCATTTCATTTCCAAGCAGGATCTTCTCTTCAGAAACAGCAGATTATTTATAAGTAAGGTTGTTTCTGAAATGGTGATCATAAAAGTTGACTTTTAGCTCTGTTAATGAACTGTGTTGAAGAGGCTGGCTGCTCTGTAGAAGGCCACCTCTGCCAGCACCTGGAAATTGTTCCCCCAGTAAGGGTCGGTAGTGATTATTAAAACAAGAAATCAATTTGAAATGCTAGTGACTGTCCTGTAGGACTTTTATTTTTTTCCTGTAAAGGCTCATTCTCATGTTTGGCAAAGTTTAGACAGGAGGAGGAACTCATGGAAAGTAGTATAATTTGAAAATACATTGTATGCTGGTTATGAATCTGCCTGTCTATGAGAAGTTCTTATAATTAATTATTTCAATTATTTATTATCTGTTTCTATTTGTTTACTATTGCATTGTAAGGCCCATACATCCCCCCCTCCATGGCAGACAAACCCATTTCCCAGTCATTTCTGCTGTCTGTCTGAGCAAGATGCGAGGTGCTCTGGCAGGCTGGGAGGTGTGTTGGTGCAGAGTGACTAACTGATAGCTGCACTGCAGATTGAAAGGCTGACTAGCGCTTTCATTTTCTTCAGGGAAGGACAACTGCAGTCTCTTTCCTTTGAATGCAAAGTCCAGGAAAACTTGCAGGAACTTAATAGGAGCTCATAAGCCTCTGTCAGGTTTGGTCAAAATTGGTCAGTGAGTTAACAGGTACCTAACAGGAAAGATCAGCTATCCAGAACAATCACATAAGCCCTGTTATTTTGGGAAAGCAAACTGATTTTTACTGGGTTTTCTTCATTTTGGTTCCACTGAATCAGGACAACTAAGAAAGAATTGTAGTAACTTTTAACCTCTCTTTTTCATAGTAGAGTTTTTATCTTCTGTTACTCTAAGGGTCTAAGATGGAAATGAAATTCATCTCACATTCTCTCTGCAACTCCGAAACAGTGGATACAGTCATCCTGAAACTGTTGTATCAGGTCCATTGCATGGACTAGTGCAGCCAGTGGATCTATGTAATGACTAGATAAAATATGCAGCCGCTTTGGATGCAATCGTTTTCACACCAGCTTCTGCTTTTTTTCATGACATGTAACGAGAATAAAATAAAACAGCGTTACAACCACAAAGGCTGTGTGGAAGCCTTTTTACTCTGTCTTTGGGCTGTGTAAAGAAAACCTCGCATTTTGTGCAGGCAGCTCCTGGTGCACAGGGCATGCTGCAGCGCAGGGAGAGAGTCCTGCGGCACCAGAGGCAGCGCGGGGACGCGCTGAGGCCAATGCTGTCTGGGGATAGCCAGCCTCGACAACTTAGACCCAGTAACTTCCATTTGTCAGCTGAGCTGTAGCAATAGAGTTAAACTGCTCTCTACGGTTAGGCTTCAGTTTTGGATGTATTTAACCAGTACAGGAAACAATCGCCAATGAGAAAACTTGTGAAATGCTGAACACCAAAACTGTTTGTTTAAATCATATTTGCAAGTAAAACAACAAAAATGTTTTGCTTGTAACATTGGTGGATGGCAGCTTAAAAAGGTCCTGAAGCTAGATCCTGAGAGGAATAAATCGTGAATCTCATCTACGCTTGAAAACATGAGTCAAATTTAATTCCAGACTCTTGCATGGCTGCCTGCCCGGAGAAACCTACCATGGTTAGTGACAGAGCAGCGTCCCTCAAATAGCGTGGAAACCATCCAGCGGGCAAAGAAGTCTGAGGATGGATTGTTTTGAAACAGTAGAGAAATAATGCAGAGTATTAGTGTACTTGACTGTCTGTACAGAAATTCGAGGAGCGATTCAAGGAGGAAAATCAACAAGAAGAATTAAATGGAAGATTGTGAAGCAACGGCTGTGGCGAAACCTGCAACAATAATTCTTATTAATGGAATAAAAACTTGATTCATGTTATTTGTGTAGTATGAGAATGGGACAGAAAGAGAAGACATAAAAGTGTTCCATTTTACAAATATATTAACTCCAGCATCTACTGACATCAGAAGTCCTTCAACTAACTGAACTAGACCTTTAATCAAAACTTATGTCACTGAGAAATACCAGAATGGAGACAACAATAATTTGGGTGAGCATATATAGTCTGAAAAATAAGAGGCAGTGCTCTAGCCATCTGATGCAGGTGATCACCAGCAAAGGAAAAGTGTCTGAAAAGCTCCTGAAATTCCAAATGAAGCAACCCCAAAATGCTGCTGAGCAGAAATTTCTCTTGAATAGGACTATGCAATGGGATAGTCTTTAAGCTTCTTAGCCATTTATTCCATCCAGATCCTCACCCTTTAAGGATTTTAGTGCTTTTAAAATCTGTCTTCAACAAGAAAACTGATAGATTTGGACATCAAAGGGTAAAAAAAAGGGCTTTAAAATATAGCTGTTAGTTAAAAATTTGTAGAAGTAAAAATTTTTTAACTGTTGATGTACAGCATTCATGTGTATCTGTCTTAATAAGAATATGTTTAATATTGTAGTTCAAACAAAAAAATATGCATCAAAGGTTTGATTTTTATAGGAGAAAAGCACATACAGGTGTCAGTGGAACTTACTGGCAGAACAGACACTGGTCAACTTCAAAAAAATCAATTCAAATATAACATGCAGTCCCATGCTGAGGAATATGCAGTACTGGTTTCTAATGAGCACACACCATTCTGGATGAGTGGTCAGGTTTTGCATGCAAAGCTACAAAGTTAGCTGACGAAGCCAACAGAAGAGGTGCAGCTCTTGGATTTATGATGTGCTTAGTGCATTTCCATGGGACCCTGCAGAGGCTGCCTTGATAAAGAGCATTGTTCTAGGAATAAAAGCAAGTCTGACAAACAAATTTAATAGTGGGTAGAAAAAGGGAATGACATTGATTTGGGGGCAATGTACAATAAAGGTTTGTAAGTTTTTGGATCTTATTTAATATTCTTGGTCTTGCACAAGAAAAGGGCTTCAATGGATAACAAGTGATGGAGTGTTGTAGGCAGTCAAAGAAACCTGGAATGTTTTTATACTGAGGTCAGGGTTCAGAGCTCTCATTATAGTGATTAGCATAATATAGTGTATACTTTATGCTATATTATATACACTGTATTCTGTATGTCATATCTTTATATACTGCATAATATATAGCTTTTTATACATATATGTGTGTATGTGTATCTAGATCTATGTACGTACAATATGTATGTATGCTATGTACATTTGTGCTGTATGATGTATATCCAGCTCATTTGAGGTTACTGCTTCACAAAGACCTTCTGTGGGTTGCTGGCATTCACTGTGAACTGGCAGCTCCTCCCTGTCTTTCCTTGCTGCCCCAGTCTGTGCCAGGGCTATGGGAAAGGCAGTATGGGATGAAACTATATCACCTGAGATTTCCCTGTGGACAATGTTAGGGTTTGTTGATGGGGATTATAGACAATTTCAGCTCCCCAAGGACCCAGAGCAGTACAAAGAATATGGAGAAGTTATATTGCCTTTATTGCTCATCATAACATTTGCTTTACCCGTTCAGAAGGTAAGGGAGAGGTGCTTGATTAAGTAAGATTCTGCTGTCAGTCTGAGGTTATTCAGAGAAACTTCGAGTTTTAGCAGTTACTCCAGAATAAGCAATATAGAAGAGGCCCGGCTCGCTATGCTTTTTTTGTTTTATTTCATCATTAAAATATTTTGTTGCTCTTAATGGGTCATTCAACATTCAAAGTGCACATAACAGGCTTTCTGTCATCTTCTGTTACCATCAGAAACAACAAAGATTATAATTTTGGATGTAAATAATTATGGCTACTATCTTTACTCAGTTGTTACTCAGCCAAAACTCCTATTAACTTCAATAGATCCATAACCCAGATAATATCATTTTTAATGCTGGAGGGATTTTAGCACATTGTGTTTGTCCCCTCTTATGTTTCAAATGCCAGGCATTTTAACTGCAATACTTATCAAGCTCACTGAACAATTAACATACATTAAAATGTATTACAGTTTATAGCTTTTTTTATAGATATCATTATTGCAATCTTAAAATATACTTGGAAAGGTTAGGCACTTCTGCTTGATAGAAAAATAAAACATTTGCAAAAGAATATTCTTCTATCAAATCAATTAATTCAGTTAAGTTTTTAACCTGGCCTGCAAGTTTCCCGTGGCAGGGGTCTTAATCTCTCTTTATTGACTTACCTGCAGTAAGTCCTTTCTCAGGCCAAAGTTACCAGAGAGCCGGCAGTACCTGCCAGGTCTTCTCCAGCAGCCAGTGGTCTGCTGCACATGCAGAGAAATCAGCCAGTCCCTAGCTGAGGTCCCAGGTGGCAGAAGGTATTTGCAAAGGGGAGATCTCCTCTGCGGGCAAGAGGATGCACTGGTTAAGACAGCCAAACATCGGGGCTTGTTCATGCAACGTAGTCTTCCCTAGACTTGCCACTAGCTCTATAAAAGTATCATATTTTTTAGTGGCTATTGAACTGAAGTGAAAGCATGTGGATGGGGTGGGGAGGTAAGCCATACTCCTTTAAGCCTCATTCTCTTCCTCTAGGACTTTGCTAGTCTGTCATTCAATACTATTATTACATGGTCTTCCATATCCTTGTCCCAATCCAAGGAGTTTTCTACTTCAAAAAGTCTCTAGGCCAAGCCTTTTCCATGTGGTCCGAAAAGGGGGCAAGGATGTTTATCCCTCTTCTTATGTAGAAGTCCTGCCACAGAAGACAATTTAAGATTTCACTGCCCAGAGAAAGATACTGTTTTCCACACTATCCCCCCAATATATGGGTGCAGAGATAAACTCAGTCTGGTTGCTTAGTCATCAGTGACCCCAACGTACCAATGTCAGCCCTGGTTGCCAAAGCAGCAGCACTTCAGAAAGAAAAACATGAAAGTGCTTGCATTGCTAAGTCAGGTATTGCTGCAATGGCTGTAAAACCGTGCCCTGTCTCACAGTCTCTTTGTGAAGCTACAGCTTAAGAGTGAGGCTACAGCTTAAAACAATTTGGTCTCGACATTAAGGATGTACAATTTTGAGGTCATCATACCATTATTCTATGGAGAGATCAAGTTGTCTAATGGGATATTTAAACATTAATATTGACTTCTAATATGAGTGGCTGTGATCCACATACCTCCAGCATCCTCAGGAAGTCCTCTGGAGGTAAGCAAACCGAAAAACCCAACAGATAGTGCAGTTTGGGCTATTACGTTAGGCTATTGAGCCAGTAATAGCAGCTCAGAGTTATTAATTAGCATGCCCAGACATGACACAGTTATTAAACTGAGTGCATAATTTCTTCTTTGGCAAAACAATGGTAACGGGGGCACTATGGGAAGGAAATAGGTGAGTCATCTGAGGGCAGAAACAGTCACAAGTTTGCATATATTTTGCCATTTTAGCTAAATATTTTTAATGAATTTTCGTATACCCGAATCAAAACAGAAAACTTGTGGTTTCAAATCCTAAATGTCAAAGAACTAAGTTGTGGAGTGTTGTTCAAAAGCCCCCTCCACCTCCTCCTTACTTCCGTAGACCTGTGCGAGGCACTGAGGATTCCCATAAGGAGTTCAGTTGCTCAGAGATGTTGTGCTCAGCGAATGTGTAGGCAATGAGAATGAACCCGCTGTACAGTCCTGCAGGAGCTAATTCCCTTCCTGGGCACTGACTAGGAGACCAGAAAACTGCCCTTCATATCTGGTTGTAAATTAAAACATGATTCCAAGAATTCAAATAGGGATTTTTTTAAAGGTAGAATTGCAAGTAGAAATTCCTGCTGTTCAGGAACAAAAGGATTTTTAAGAGTTTTCACAGCTGTCATAAGTTCAGTTGTCATTAATCTCAGTGGAGCTGTGTTGATTAATACTGAATGAGAATCTGATCCTCTTCTTTCATTCTGCCACTCGGGAATGGAGTCCTTGTGGAAGCACACTAGCTTGCCCTAAAAGCCTCTGCATGGCTACAGATGGGTGGTGATCCCATTGCGATCATTCTCTAAATGGTGGGACTAGCTGGGTAAGATATCAGCAGGCATGAGGCAAGTGAGTTACTCCCAGAAAAGAAGTTAAATGCTGGTGAATTGATCTGCTAGCTAGAAAAGGAAGATTTTTTTTTTTTTTTTTCAGAGGAAAGGGAGAAAAACAGGATTTGGGACATATGGATTTAGGAATGAAAGCCTCGTCCTTGCAGCACAGGATTGCTGTTCTTGGGTAGCAGACCATAAGCTTTGTACTGAATCTGCAAGGCAGCAGGGCTGCGGTTTGTCAGGCTTGCTCCATCTAAGCTTTTCTTGACATGCCTGTAGCTTTGTTTTACTTGGTCTAGCTGTGACAGCAGTTTCTCTAATTGACCAGGTGTCTGTGGTTAATTTGTTTTGCTTTTGTTTATCTTTGTGTGGTACAACCCTAGTTCTGTGTAGGTATTGTAACAGGCAGTTATTCTATATGCAGAATGAGATATTTATGGCTTTAACACAGTGATGTAATGTAGAGAAATACAGCCCTAGTATGATAGCAGGGGCCTTGAGAAATGGAAAAATGGGATGCAGCACAGAGGAATGCAGGCATGATAAGAGATAGGGCACTGGCCTGGCACCAGAGACCCCACGGCTATAAACAGTTTTCCGATGGTCAGATAAGGAAGTGCAGACTTCGACAATACCGGTTGCGGGGGTAACAAAGAAAATAAATAAATAGAATATTCTTTGTGTGAAAGGCGTGTCTGAGGTCCAGGGAGCTTCTCACGGTACTCTGAGCATCATCAGTGCAGAGCTCACCTAGAAAAGAGAGGACAACTGCACAGCCCAACTCCATGGACCTCCAGTCAGACACGGGGAGTAGACCTCTGCAAGGGGGCAACCCAGTTTTACCTGGGACTGGCAGGTGGCACAGACTTAGAGGAAAAATCTCAATGTCTCAAGGTCATTTCACACTTTACTGCGAAGATAAGCAAAGATAAGGACATACTACCAGTAGCATCAGCATAGCACAGTAGCATATAGCATAGTATTTATGTTCCTGCCACCAGGAGAATGCAGTGGGTGTAAGCTGAAGTTTAGAAGAATGCACTTAGCAATTCACACTTATTCTGTGTAAGCTAAGTGTATGCATAGGTTCACAAGCTGTGATGTGTTAGTTTCTTAGGAAATTCTATAGGTTGTTTACAAAATGCTCTGCAAACTTCTTCTGTTATCAGCCCTTCAACATCTGTTTCAGAGACGTTTCTGTAAATGAATATTTCCTGTTATTGCTCTTTCTGATTTTGCTCAGTGAAGGGGAAAGGTGATGAAATGTGGCTTATCTCTGCCATCAAAAGAGATTTACTCTGCCAATCTAGAAATGCCCAGTACCCATGAGCTACTGCTGCTGGCTGGTTTGTTAGTCTGCGTGATTTACAGCAGACCTGCTGTACCGTATTAACAAATCCGTGTTGTCCCTTTCAAGACACATTCTCTCATGTTATTGATGAACAGTGTGTGATGATTCCTCCCTGGATCTGACCATCATCCAGAAAAAGGAGTGATATGTACAACAAATCTCAGATCTTGGTTTCTCATGTGCTTGCATTTCATGTTGCTCTAAGGGGGTCCCCTCACTGTAGTAGTATTATCCTTAAATGGATGTCAGGAAAAAGCTGGCATATAGTTCATTTGGGTAGGTTGTTTTCATTTCACAGATATATTATTGTCATGCCTGGTTATTGCAGCGACCTGTATTTGTTTCAAGCAACCAGCCAAACTTCACTCTAGTGCTTGGCTCAGAGCAAGGCAGGACCTATGGTATTGTAATTCAGAGAGTTCCTCTTTCTGGGGAGATCCAGAGGATGAGAAGCAGCTGTGGATGGGAGACTCCATGGCTCAGGAGCTGAAATCCCTACCCACAGCCCCTGAACGAGAGCAATGCAGCTCTTCAGTGCTTAGAGCTGTTGTTTTTCTCTGTGTACATTAGTCCTGCAGTTTTGTGATGGACTAAAGGCAGTCTAATTGCAGGATGTTGTTCTCCCTTCTCAGTGAGTGTTCCTACTACCTCTCTTGTGTCAGTTCTAGCACTGGTTCAGGCATGCCTCGACTAAGTCTTCTCTTCGGTAGCATTAGTTTCTAGTCAGATCAGCAAGCAAACCCAGGTCACCCCCCAGGGTGATGATTGCTGCACCTGATGTGGTAGAAGTGCATGAGTGGCACAAGGGCACCCATTCAGCAGCACTGCGCTCTTTGACCACCTTGCCGTGGTCATGAGGCTACACCAACAGACAGATGTGTCTCTTATATCTGTATTTTCAAGATTGACAGAAAACAATAGGAGCTAGAAACGCAGGATGAGATTCTTCATCACAGCCAGTGGAATGACTGAAGCCTAATTTTCTGCAAATCTTTACCTCACAAAGCCTGTTCCCTCTCATTACAATAACTCCAGATCCCCCATGTTCCCTCCCACCATTGCACTGTTTTCTCAATTTGTGAAGGTAGTGGCACTCTGTTGGTTAGTTAGCTGAGAGAATTTAAAGAATGCCAAATATCCGTACGTTAAATGATCTCTAAGAACCTGATGAGAGTGTGGAGGATGGCAATGAGTTGCTGTGCTACAACTGCTTCCACTCTAGCACACTGAAAGAACCAGCAGAGTTTCACACAGTATTTTGTGAAAGATTTTGAAGGGCGCTCATATTGCAGAATGGTAGGCATCAATGAATGTGTTCCTAAAAGGAGAAGGTTGGATAAAATGTCTCAAATAAAGCTCAAGTCTATTTTTGCAATATGATGTTCTTACTCAAATTAGCCTGTGTGGAAACTTGAGATAACTTTACAGCAAAGTCATGGGTAAGCCTAAATTGATCCTGTTCCTACTATGCATTTTCTACAGCAGCTCACATTGATTTTATATTAAGGTTCTATTTTAATGCTTTGTAAAATGTATGTCTTAACTCCTTTTTCTCGTCCCCATAATAATACACTGTCCCTATCTGTAATGTGTAGAGGCAGCAGAGAGATATCATATACAATTCTAGAAATGCACCCATCAAATTATTATGCAGTTCTCATGCATCATAAGAATGATGTTAATGTGTCTTCTGCACCAGATTTATGAGATTACATTCTTTGTTACATTTCTCTTTCTGTGTTGTTCATATTCTCTCAAGCATTTATAAATACTTGGGTATAGCTATGAAGGATGTCAAATGCCCTTTGTTGCCATGGGTCTCAGGACTGAAGTAATTACAAAAATAAGTTTATTTCAGAATACACTATGGGCTCTAGAGTTATATTTAGAATTATTGTTTTACGTTTCAAGATGGTATATTCCTCTTCTCACATAGATGGATGGGGAGGGGGGAGGAGCAATTTAGAACTGATCTTTGTTCCCTGAAACCAGGACATTCCCAAATAAAGACACAGCATAATTTAGCTGCAACTAATCCCAGGCTGCAGAGATCAGGGGGAAAGTCTGGAGCAAGGATGTCTTATTCTTGGTGGAAGATGACCAGGATGGAAAATACTTAAGCAAACTGGACATACATAAGTCCATGGGTGCTGATGGGATGCACCCATGAATACTGAGGGAGCTGGCTGATATGTGCACAACTGTAATTAACTTTGTAACTTCCATTTTTAATGGTCAACACAGAAGATACTTGTAAAATTTAAATCAGTGTAATTCCAATTGATTTTCCTTCCCTGTACAAAGGGCATCCAATCAATTCATTATGGTTTTCCTGGAACACCAGGGCTTTCAGCTCATTATGTTAAGGTATATTGAAAGAGGAATCACCTTACTTGAATATGGAAACTTACAGCAATTTGGGAACTAATTAATAGTGCATCAGATTCCCCTGTGTTGGGGGCAGCAACATCCATCAGAAGGGCAGGGCAGGTGCCTGGGGAAGGTATCAAGGTTAGCCAGTTAATTTCTCTTGTTGCTATATCATATCAGAGACCTTAGGTTCTCCAGCTTCCTCTCATTTTTCAGTCTGGTCGTTTGCAATCTGCCAATGTTGCTGCTGTTATTTTGGTGAAACAGCCATGGGTTGCACATCTCGACAGCTGTAGCAACCAGAATTGTTTCTTTTCTTTTCTTTTTTCTTTTTTTTTTTTCCCAGAATATTGCATTAAAGGATTAACAGGTTTCCTAACCTCATATAAGAAATTATGACCAATGCATTGTTTTAGCTTATGTGACAAAGTATCTCTTTGTGGTTTCCCCAAAAAGGAGCCAAATTAATCTCTGATATAAATACATAGCAATAAGCTTTCAGTAGCAATGAATTTTCCCCCAGATGCCTGGTAGTTTAAATTATCTTCTTTATTTCTTCTATCTCCATTCACTCAAATTCTTGCTTTTATGTGTTGCATTTTCACTCAAGTAGTGTTACAGAAGGCTAAGATGCTTTGATCTGCTACTTACCTTTTTTAATGAAAGCAGATGGCCCTTGTCACAACAGATAACACACATTTTACCCTAGGATATATAATGCTATTAATTTCTTTTTGACATTAGTAAGCAGGCTTGGTAAGGGTGAAAAGGTCTATGTCAGGGGTATAGCCATTATTTCAAATTTAAAGACAACATTTCATAAAACGGAAAACTTAAAGAAATCTGATCAAATTCCTGTTGCAAGAGCAAAAGGCTGCAACAGCTAATGAAGTGTTTTTTTTCTAGGGCATTCTTTTTGCAAAAGCCACCTATCAATTAAGCATGGTAAGAGGACACATTAAAGCTTTAAAGTGCCATCTTGGAATTGAATGGATGTGAAACAGAAAGAATCGACTCTGATCAGTAGCAATCCATTTCTAATCAAAAACTCATCTTGCTCTCCTTAAAGCTAATTACAAGTGAAGAGTGCAGCTCCCTGTCTGAAAAACAGAACTCTACTTTTGATCAATGAAGATTTGCCTCCTCATCTTGAAACTACAACATAATTTTATTTTGTAATACATGATTTGTATGCCCTTGAAGCAAAATGGAACAAAGGGTGATTGGATGATGAGTTTTTCTTTCTGATTTATTGAAAAAACAGTATGGCACTATTGTGGTATTATTGCTGCTTTTAAAAAAAATTATTAGTTATCTTCCATCTCTTCATTCTGTGTTGGCTCCTCTAGGGGGCAATTTAACACAAGTGATACACTTAAGAGACCTATAGACTGGTTAAGTGCTCTACCGTTGATAACAGAGGTTGAAGAATTTATTTCCATTTAAAAGGCCTGAACAAGCTAAAACTGGTTTGTGTGGCTGCCTGTCCATAAATGTTTTGTAAGGGACTGCTTAGACTGTTAAAGTGCAGAAGGGTCTCTGTGCTCCCAGGGTCACATCGGCCTTCTCCCGTCCTGTAGAAGGTCAAACGGAGCTTTCTGAATTTCCTCATTTTCCAGAAAAGAGTCCCTTCAGCACAGGCTTGGGGATATCATCTGGCTTTTTTTGGGTATTGCTTTTTTCCCCTTCTACCTGAAAGATAAAAGAAATTCATTACCATGAACAAATCACTGATGTTTGCACTACTGCTGCTTGACTACCTGCATGAGGGTGATAAAGGCAAGCCTGAGCTCATGGCCAGGCCACTGGGCAGGTGGCACTTGGGATGCTCAGGGACATTTCTCCTTGCCTAGGCTGCCACCTGCCTGCCCTTGGGAAGTCATGTCATCTCTGTGCCTCAGTTTCCATGAGCAAAAAGAGGATAACAAAGAGCTACATCTGATTAAAATGATGTTTCATAGGTCTCACCAGGCTCCCCAGAAGAGGTGTTCTGTACAGACAGCTGTCGTGGGCCCTACAACAGCAGGAGGTGCCAGTCCTCCTAATGGAAGAAAAATCCATAAATATCAGACAAGTTAATGACCTTGCTCTTGGAAACAATTTGCAGAAGAAGCATTAATAACCTTGTAGTGTCACTGGATTAACTGGGTTCAGCCCTGTTAATTTTTTTTCTCATCTTTTTAACCAGAAGTGGTTTGTATTTCCAGACTTCTTTATCCTTAAGTGCCTTGTATGTTTGAAGGGGTAATATATTTTTCTTATCAGATAAATGATGTAAAAACAATGTAAGTAAATAAACATAGCAATATACTTAACCAGAGCTCAGATTTTGCAGAACTGAGTCTTGCTCAGTCTATTTTTAAAAGGAAAAGAATAACATTCACTAGAGAATACTCTGAATAGTGGTGCCATTAACATTTTGGAAACTTAGGCACACCGTGCTTGGGAAGGCAGCTGAATGCAAGATCCTTCCCTGTGAAATCCCATGTAGGAGTTTTCAAAGCTCACGTTAAATGCTTGCCTGTTCTGTAACTCCAATGACGGAACAACGTGGAAAAAACAAAGTGGGAGAGTCCCTGTGCCGTCAGCAGGGAGAGTCAGAAAGATTCATGAAAGCAATTGTAGCCAGCAAGTAAAGGCTGAAGTAGTCTGAAGTGCATTTTGACTCAGGTAGTAGAAGCTGCAAAAATGCGCAGCCACTACTATTGCCAACCAGATATGGCAGCATGGAAAATATCTTGAAACAAACTGACTCTTGTTATTAAACAATATACAAGATTATCTAGAGTATTTAAATCTCTGCATCATGCATTTGAACCTCACCTTTCATTTTTATTTTCTATCATTTACAATAACTAATACATCATTTACATTAATGAATGAAGAAGAAAGGGAGTAGGGGTAAATATTATCTGTAATACTGTGTACTACCACATCTGGTTCCATTTGTGAGAAATAGCTCTACTACCTGCCCTTTCTACCCTCCTCCTTACTTTCTCCTTCTTACCGTGTGGGCGTTGTGAGTCTGAAAGAAGGTAGCAGAGCATCTTGAACTCTTCCCTGTTAGTTTCCTGGAGGCAGGTAGTATTGCCATCCCAGCAGCAGTGTACAGAATAGAGATGTGCTTCATGGTGAAATAGATCTCCAGAATAGAAAATTTCCAACAAAAAGAAAGGAATCAAGACCACATAACAAGGCTTTAAGTAGTAACTCCCTGACATTTTAAAAGGTGTGCTAAAAGAGGTGAGTACTCACGGGGAAGTGGGCAGTCTGAACAATCTTGGCATTTGGAAGCAAGGCAGAAAAATGTCAAAACTGCAGCTTATACAGCTGAAGGGGATGGATACTCAACCAAAGAGAGGATTGTAATTAATCTAGAAGCACCATTAGTTATATAAATCACACATTTATTCCAAATGTTACTCATTAATTGACATGAATACCCTTTCTAATATTTGGAGGTATACCCAACTTTTGCAGCAGTGCAGGCAATATTAAACTTTGCTGCCCCAATAGATGGGGCTGAACTGCTGCAGCCCCAAATGGGAAGAGGTTGGGGGTGAGGAGAATGGGAGGACACATCTGAAAAGCTGGGCTTGGTAAATCTGAGTGACCAGCAACAACAGGAGAGTGATTGGTGCCTTCAGGAGACGTCTGGCTTCTGCCTGCCTGGAGTTGCCACCACCATACACACTCTCAAACCTGGCAGCAGTAGCACAACTAAGCTTGACCCTGGCATGGGCAAAAAGGGGAAGAGGACCTGCTTCTTTCGTTGTCTGAGCAGTAACTGCCATAGACATCTACCTATTTTGCTTGTGCCTAGAATGAATCCCAGTAATAGCAATGTTAATTATTTTTCTGAGTATCCAGAGATCAATAATTGGTCAAGAGGCCTATTGATAACAGCTGTAAAATGCAGTTGAGGAAAATGAGAGGAAAGGCAAAGTGCGTTGCTTAAACCAGACAAACTTAATGTCAAAGTCTAAGGAGTTCCTGGTGGTAGTATATTAAGCTTGGTTCATTGGAAGGTTAATGCTCGGCATGATTGCTGAGTTGACTACATGGGCCTGCACAGCATAAATGCACATCTGGTATGTGATAATTAAATGCTAGACCCAAATGGAAGCTTTTATTTAGGTATTGGGTCAAGAATTAGCTTTTCACCTACTAATTTTGTTCACTCTAACTGTTTCCTTTGAAGCCATTATGTAGTCTATGAGGAAAATAATCTTTCAGAAAGGCTTCCATGCTGGTATGTATTGGAGAGTGTTGCCTTTCAGAGATTTACTGGATTACTATTGCAGGTCATATGAGATCTTTAAACTCAGGACTGTCAGAACCTGAATCCGTCTACTGCACAGGCCTGTTACTACAGCATGGGTTTCTGTGAGGTGGCTCCAAAAAGAGCAGACTGGAGCTCATCAGGCAGAGGATATGGTGGAGGTGAAGAAACAACATAGTGTCTTGAGCTAATCTTTAAATTTGGGGCTGTATTAGAGGTCTCCAGTGTAACTTAGATAAACAGGGATATGTTTAATTTACAACAGCTACCCTAACCTACAGACATCTGTCCTCTCCAGGGCTGTTAGGGCTCCTTTTGGTCACTCTGGTTCTTCTAGCTGCTATATGGGGGATCAAGTCAAGATTTCTTTAATTTGAGGAACCTCCACATAGTGGACAGATCACACACAGGCAGGGTTATTGGGGCTTTTTTATGTTTTTAAAACACCTCTTTTAGAAAATGTTGTAATAATACAAGGGTGATGTTTAAAAACCTGGGACTCTTATAGCCCCCACTGATCATGCAGTCAGTGATCGTCAGAGGTAAAGTTTTACATCACCGAAATAGGAACTGACCAAACTGACTGTGAAAACTGGCACTTTGGAACAATGCCAGCTTCAAAAACCCAGGCACAGGGCCATGAATTATGGACATAGTTTGTGACTTTGAGCTCTTTGGCTTTTAATTAAATGCCTCATACCAGGAATAACTAGTTTACAGGAACTGTCATATTAAAATCAAACTATCAATCTGTGTAATTTACTATATTAGATTGGATAGCTGATCGGGCTTTGACATTGGTGAATACTTGATGCTGCAGAAGGAGACAGGCCTTCTGTAATGCTGATTGGATATAGCTCTTTATTTTGGAAATGATGATTTTTTTTCCTGGTCTTCACAACCAACTGGTTTATTGAAACAGGAAGCTAGATTTTCTCCCTGTATTTGAATTCCTATCACATTACCCAACACCACTCGAGGACAGTAGGAATCTGTCTACTGATGTCAGAGATTACTCAAATAGTTCATAACTGAAACCATTAGTACTTCACATACAGAGCTCAGACTTGGCAATGCTTATGTGCATGATTAACTTCCTTCATGAACAGTGCTATATGTAAGTATTTGGCGGCTCCTAAGTACTGTAATTCCTTAAAAAACCATCCAGGATGAATTCCTACAGAAATGGATGACAATATATTACTCTGCACATCTTCGGAGGATCCAATTGAATCCAATCTCTACAGTGTCTTGGAGAACCACACCAGTAAATTCAACTAAATAACAAAAGTAAGCATGGTAACATACTGGGTTTGATTTGAAATGGAATCCATTAATGACTGCTTAAAAATGCAATGCAACACTTTGGATGTATCAAACAAGTGTGGGAAAGCAGCAACACAGGCAAGGTAATAAACAGCCTCCTGGCATTATGTTATGCTCTCAAGAATTCATGTTTTGGGAAAAAAAGGCTGACTTATATGCTTTTTTGTCTTTTATGTGGGAAGAGGTGCCATCGACTTCCAGAGTTACGGAAGTCACCCAGAAGCAGAATTTCACATGTGGGTGAGTTGAAATTTTTAGTTGAGTTTCTAAAAGCACAAACTTAGTAGTCTTTTTGATTTATAAATGAAGTTAATTCCAAAGCTGAGACCCTCACTATATTTGTCAAAAATTGTAGTGTTATTCAGATCTATGACTGCAAGTATGAATTTATTAAACCAAACTTCCCTGCATATCAGATAGTCTCAGCTACATAGTGAGAACTGCAATACTGAACATTTGAAAGTTAATGTGATCCTTTCACTGTCAGATTTCATCTTACTGTCTGAGAAGGAAATCATGGAGAGAGAGTAGGGAAGAAGGCTCAGCGCTCTGCATAGTGCTGGATCTCTGTCAAGCTGTACGTCGTCATTTGAAGTGATGTAATTCTTGTATGTGAAATCTTCAGTCAGAGTTTTGTTCATACACAGAATGCTTATGAACACACTAGTTGAAGGCAAAGTATTGTTGACATTGATTAATCTTCTATATTTATGTTTTTATTTTAAGTAGATACATTTATCAATAACTAGATGATAAGGTCTTAAACTTCCTCAGGGCAATTCCCTACTTCGTTTCAGTAGTTTTTCACACAGTGTCAGTGATACATAGGTACAAAAGAAGTTGGAATAAACAGTCATCTGGAGATGTAGGGGTATTGTGACTTTTTCTTACCGCTATTTGTATTTCAGGAGCTGACAGAGATTGCAATTGCATAAAACCACTTTTATTTACAGGCACTGCTCACATCTCTGTTTTCTCAAGATGAAACAAAGCCTCTGCCTCACCAAGCTAATATGTGGAACAGGCAAGAGGAAAGAAAAAGGAGCATTGGAGAGATGGCACAGAAGTTTTAGCTAGACTAGTAGGCTCAGGAGTGCTTCTGAGGTGGTCACATCCTCCATCTTACCATCTCCAGCTTTTACAGGTAGCATAAATCACAGGGCACCCTGCTTCACCCCTGGTGCAGCTCCATCCATGCAGCCAAGTCATGAAATGCATGAAGGGCTGTGCCTGGTGAGGGGGAAGAGGGGCACTGGGAGGTGGTGGGTGAGTGAGAGGGGTGTGCTGGGCCATGCTCACTTGGGGGGGGGGTATGTTTGGCAGTCTGGGGCACTGGAGGATGCTAAAAGTCTTGTGTTTTCAGAGCTCTAAGCAGGTTGCCTTTGGTGATGTTCCTGAACATATCTAAGTCCAAGGCTGTGTGGATTTTGAAGGTGTTTGGCATTGAGTTCACTATAATAAACTTATGCTGTGTCTGTACCAGTAAACCAGAATGCTAAGGTCTGTTCTCTGTCCTTCAGGGGGAACTATGGGCATGGCCATGCTATTAAGCAATCCTAGCCACCAGTGCACACAGGGTGGCCACATCCGAGCTGCCTGGTGGTGGACCCCCAGTCCATGCTAGTTTCTGAGCTGTGCCTGAACTGTGTTTGGGATTTAGCCCAGGCCAAAAGCGTGCTAGCAACCATGCAAAATTTTGACAGTACAGGCAGAGCCCCACTGGGGCCCTGGCATGGTTTAATGAACCAGAATAGACGTACTCGGAGAGGTGCTTGTAGGCACAGCTTTAGGGTCTGGGAAGGGGGTGCTGCAGAATAAGTCAGGCCAGGCTGCTCTCTCCTGGCCCAGACCAGAGTTGGTTGGTCCTGGTTTCCCAGAGAAGGATTAAAGATGATTTTAAAAGAGAAGCTCCAGATGTGCTTTGAGAAAGCTGCTGACAAGAAAACTTCAGGTAGGCAAGGACTAGGAAGAGACTGAATCTGAGAGGAGTAATGCTGTGTGAGAGGGGATGTGCCTGACTCAAAGCACATGGATGCTCTGGGAAAAAAATCACCCCATAAGAAATTTATTTGTCAGAGCTTCTTCACTGATTGTTCTCGAAAGTCAGACAGAATGTGAAGCATGTCATTGCTTCAAGCCATAAGGACATTGCACATCTTTGTTGTGCCTTAATCACACAAAGGAAAAGAAATGCAAATATGTAACTAAGAGCCTGGCAGATGCTCCGGTCATGAAAGTTCTCCTTTGTACTCAGGTGCAGCTTGGTGGGAGTCGCTTGGCACATTGTTTTTCCCAAAACTCAGGGCTGGGTTTTTTTTGCATATAATGTTCTTTTTTTTTTTCACGTCGATTTGCCATGAACTATTAAGCTGTCTCTTCGCTCAAACTGCTCTAAAGGTGCACTATAGACTCAAGTTCAATGTCAGACTTGTAACAAAATATGTAGCTAGCCAAAGCCTTGCCTGTCTGAATGCAAATGTTGCATGAGCTTAATAGTATGATTTACTTTTGAATATTACCCTATATGGAAGGCACTGTGAGTTTCACGATGTGTCAGTTTGCAAACGTTGCTATGCTAAATGAAACTAGTGCTTTTTTCTGTAGAAAATAGCAAGAATTCAGAGTTGCAGAGCTAATTTTCTCTAACAATAGACTTGTACCCTTAGAAATAAAACTTGGTTAATTTTAAGTCTGACTCGGTAAGTGTCCAGACTTCTACATAGCAGACAATCTGTGCAACACCATTGCAAACTTTTTATTTTGCTACGTTTACAGTCTTCAGTAGACTCCTACTAGGTTTTATGAGACAGCTCTCTTTTGTATTGGCTACTTTGGCATGCGCCTGGCTTCAAGACACTACTCTATTGCTCCACAGGCAGGGAAGCATAATACCTCCTATCAGTGTATACTCCGCAGCTCTTCTAGGGGTCATTGCTTGAGGTGCTTGGATCACAGATACTTTGAAATTTTTTTTGCAATGAGTGGGGAAAAAACATCATTGTATTGATGTCTTTGAAGAGAAACTACTGACATTTTTATGTGAGTCACTCTGGCACTTGTGTGAAACAACACATTTCCACTGAATTTAAATGAGTTTAATTAATAGCAATTTAATGGGCAGCATTTTAACAGTGATATACTCCATAAATGTTTTATGTTTTATTTCATCCCTTTCCTAATTTGTAAAATACCAGAATTCTAGGACTTGGAGTTAAAAATTGTCAGCTCAATGTATGTATGCACTATTGTGTATCTGACTTCCACAATTTACCCAAGATAATACAGTACTACATTTACATGCACACATGGCCTATTATTCCTATAATTGCTTTATCACTTAATTAAATAATGGGAGCTTTCCCCAGATCTCTAATAAATTGATACATCCTTTCTGAAGTACCCTGACTGATGTCTGTATCCAGCACTATTTGCTTATTTAAAAACAAAATATTTTTAAGTCCAATGTGACTAATAAGACAACATATCTATCATATTACATTACTATTTCTTGATTTTTCTGCTGCAAAGCCAGGAGTCAAAACTTAAGGTGTCAATTCAGTAATTTACTCCTATTCACTGAAGCACTCTGGTCTGTGCTTTGCTTAAAGCAGGGCTAATTTTGAGGCACAATAACCTGAAGCTGATTCCACCTGTAAGCTGAGCAACAATGTTAGCTGCAATTTTACACATTCACATTCCAGTATATTTTTCTATACAAAATTATCTTTAGCTTCACATCAAGAAATGAGATAGATAAGCAAATATTTAAGTGTGCTGCTGAATTGGTGCCTAAAAAGCACAGCTGCTGCTAACGTAACACCATTGCCTTCAGTGGGACTACAGCATTATACGGGTCCAAATGAGCCAAACTGTATGGGCTACTTTGGGTATTCCTTGGATATACTGGGGAAAGATGCCAGTTTTCAATATTCTGTCAAATGTGCTGTCACTTTCAAATATTCTATCATTGCCTGATATAAATAGCACCTGCAGTTCAGTACCTCTGAAACATGAATGCAGAACCTGCAAATTGATGAAAGACCCTGACTTTGTGAAAAGATGACATGTTAAAAGAAAGTGGGGATGCAAGAACAAATATCCTCAAAGCAATACTCTATAGATTATATAGCTTTTCATCTTCCTTGAACTGAATGCCTAGCACCTGAAAGGATGGATGTGCCTTTCATTTTCTGGGTTCTCCAAATAAACAGCTGGTTTAAAAACTTCAGATCCTGACTGCTGCTGAAGGTGTTTTGTGCCAGTAGGGAAATGCCATTGTGCAGAGTAATCTTCCCACGTTGCCAGAAGCAGCTTGAAGGGGACAGACCAAGGGTTTGTGGCTTGGTTAGCAGCAATGCAGCCACTTGAATAGCAGAAAGTGTCGAGAGAAGCAATAAACAGGGATTACTGCAACCTTAGTCAGGGCTGGAACGTAAGGTGCTGAATAGAATCATGGAATTGCTTAGGTTGGAAAAGACCTTTAAGATCATCAAGTCCAACTGTTAACCTAGCATTGCCAAGTCCACCACTAAACCATGTCCCTAAGCACCACATCTACACGTCTTTTAAATACCTCCAGGGATGGTGACTCCACCACTTCCCTGGGCAGCCTGTTCCAATGCTTGACAACCCTTTTGGTGAAGAGATTTTTCCTAATATCCAATCTAAACCGTCCCTGCCGCAACTTGAGGCCATTTCCTCTTGTCCTATTGCTTGTTGCTTGGGAAAAGAGACCAACCCCACCTCACTACAACCCCCTTTCAGGTAGTTGTAGAGAGCGATCAGGTCTCCCTTCAGCCTCCTTTTCTCCAGGCTGAACAACCCCAGTTCCCTCAGCTGCTCCTCACAAGACTTGTGCCCCAGACCCCTCACCAGCTTGGTTGCCCTTCTCTGGACACGCTCCAGCCCCTCCATGTCTTTCCTGTAGTGAGGGGCCCAAAACTGAACACGGGACTTGAGGTGTGGCCTCACCAGTGCCCAGTACAGGGGACGATCCCTTCCCTAGTGCTGCTGGCCACACTGTTTCTGATACAGGCCAGGATGCCATTGGCCTTCTTGGCCACCCGGGCACACTGCTGGCTCATATTGAGCCGGCTGTCAGCCAGCACCCCCAGGTCCTTTTCCAGCCCCTCCTCCCCAAGCCTGCAGCGCTGCACGGGGTTGCTGTGACCCAAGCGCAGGACCCGCACTCGGCCTTGTTGAACCTCATACAGTTGGCCTCGGCCCATCGACCCAGCCTGTCCAGATCCCTCTGTAGAGCCTTCCTACCCTCCAGCAGATCGACCCTCCCTCCCAACTGGGTGTAACCTGCAAACTTACCGAGGGTGCACTCGATCCCCTCATCCAGATCATTAATAAAGTTATTAAACAGAACTGGCCCCAATACTGAGCCCTGGGGAATACCACTTGTGACTGGCCACCAGCTGGATTTAACTCCATTCACCACAACTCTGGGATGGGCCAGCCAGTTTTTTACCCAGCAACGTGTACGCCCATCCAAGCCATGAGCAGCCATTTTCTCCAGGAAAATGCTGCAGGAAATGGTGTCAAAGGCTTACTAAAGTCTAGGTAGACAACATCCACAGCCTTTCCCTCATCCCCTAAGTGGGTCACCTTGTCATAGAAGGAGATCAGGTTAGTCAAGCAGGACCTGCCTTTCATAAACCCATGCTGACTGGGCCTGATCACCCGGTTGTCTTGTACGTGCCATGTGATGGCACTCAAGATGATCGGCTCCATAACCTTCCCCGGCACTGAGGTCAGACTGACAGGTCTGAATATTATTGTAGCTAAGAGCTTGAGCTATTAGATGAAATGACTGGAAGCACCATCAGTTAGCCAAGCTGCCCAGACCTTGGCTTTCATCACTGTACAGCACCACCTTGAGTTGAGTGCTTTTGGACAGTTTGAGTCAATATGTCTTTGACAGCAACACTGGAAAAAAAAAGTTTCTATACAAACATCAGTTGATTACTTTTCTTTTAAAATCTCTGGTGCCTTTATATTCTGAGGCAAAGGCCTCATATCTGCTAAAGGGTACCCTTTATGCCAGGAGTGAACTTTGCACTTTTCCATTAATATATGTCCAAATTTGATTAAGTTTTCACCATTTGCTCATGGTCAATAAATGTTAATCACAGTTTAGACTTCCATAAATGTCTGCAGTTTCCACGTACACTAAACAGCTCAGATGCCTTGCCTCTTTCCCCTCCTAGCCCCCCAGACAGTGATGGGAAATGGGGGGAGGGCTGCCTTTCCTGTATCCTTACAGATCCCTGGGTACTTTTTTTCTGCAATGCACATGGAGAAGCTACCTTATTTGAATGCAGAGGGAACAGAAACTGGCCTGGCTTTGGGAAAAGGGAGACAAGCAGCTTAGCAAGACTGATTTCACAGACAGAAAGAGAAAAATCTATGATTGGGATTTGAAGAAGAGAGGAGAGAATAATGAAAAACAGTGAGTGGAGAGGAAGAAGAAAAAGGAGGTGGATCTGATGAGGAACTGCAGTGTGGAGAGGAGGACTTAATGCTGGATGGGAACAGCAGATATCTGAGGGTATTGAAACCTGGGGCAAGATTCAGTGTGAAATAATGATACCTAATTTAGCTATCTATAGGTAGGTATTTAAACAAGTAACAGATTTTTAAGCCCTCATTATAGTTAACAGCACCTAGAGAGCAGCTCAGCTCACCCTAAAGTAAACATGTAGGACTCAACTTAATTGCCCCAAATGATCTACAGCTATCTGAGTTGCTGTAGGCTCTCACGTAGCCTCTGATAGGATAAGAATTTACTGTGAATCCCTTGAATAGGTATCTGATGTTGTCTGACATCCTAAAAAGTGCTAGATACCTTGGTTTGAGCAAACAGAGTACTAGTGATGGTCAGCTGAATCACGCCATAGCCTCGAGTGTCTAGAGCTCCACTAACTCTGAATGGGAGCTTATGGGGGTCCGTTAGAGTGTCCTGAAGGCTGGCACCTACATTCAAGTGCACAACACAGTTGCTTAAGTATAGGTGTCGGATCCCGGTGAAGATGCTCTAGAGTATCATCTGGGACATCCTCATGGACCAGGCAGATCTGTGCCCTTCTGTCGCAGCAGCTGAGACCACACACTAGGCACTCATATAGCTCTCAATGCCTGTGAGAGGATGTCCTGGTTTTGGCTGGGATAGAGTTAATTTTCTTTCTAGTAGCTGGTATAGTGTTATGTTTTAGATTTAGTCTCCAGTCATTTTGATGACATTGGGAGTGAGTGAGCAGATGCATGGTGCTTGGTTGCTGGCTGGGGTTAAACTACAACACAGGAACAGCTGAACTGACCCCTGGTTGTGTCAGTCTTATGTCAGCTTGTTAAACTCCTCTAAAGAATTATATTATGTAGCTACCTCTAGCTGCAGAAGCTGACCCTGGATGTCCTTTCCAGTCCAACATTCCTGAATTCTTGAGCCAAAATGTTAAACAAATCCCTTCTGTGTGGATAAGTCTTCATTACCTTTATACAATTGCTCATAGAAAATACATTTGGCCTTCATCTTGATCAACACATTTGTCTTTACATCTGATCTATAGTGCTCTAATATAGCCTTGTGGTACAAATTAAAAACTGCGATAGATGTTTGTGGCATGTGACTTTCATAAAGGCATTAGGACAAGAAGAATAGTATTAGTTTTCAAAGATTCCTGTTGCATAGATAATCAATGAAAATTTTTGGCCGGCAAGTACAAAACTGTAAGTAGAGTATTTAATAACAGCAACTAGTAATTTAGGGCACAGAGTGTACTGTGTTTATGTAAGCACATATATTCTCCAGACTTTTTAAAGAATATCTAATTTCCTTAATGATTCCTCTAGGTTAGCATGTACAACTTCTGGCTCTCAATGAAATTATGCGTGATCCAACTATTGTGGTTTTTGGCTACGAAATTGTATCTAAACTGAATTTAATTTTTCTTCATTACTTTATGATAGTTTTTAGGTTTTGGGGGGGTGGGTTGGTTTTTTTTAATAAGAAAAAGCAGATACTGATCTAATGTGCACCATCATATAGACTGTAGTTTAAAGGTTATCAGAGCTGTACCTAAACCACTAAAATAATTTGGACCTAGTGAGCTGGGTATCTTGCTGTTTGCTGATTGGAGGGGTAACTCTGAATTTGAGATCTTTCTGACACAAGGTTTTTATTTGACATGCTCACTCTCAAGCTAAGTGCTAAGCCCTCAGAAGGCATCACTGAATTCCCTGAGTTTTGTAGTGCTTACTGTTGCTACGGAAACAATGGATGATTTCATTCCCCAAGCCGTGAGGTGGATGTGTTTGGGATGGAACCCTACAACAGTACTTGGGGCACTCTAGGAAAAGAGAAGACAATGTTTCCTGACAATTTTTTAAGGAAAAAAACAGTTAAATAACTTTTCTAGATGTCAGTGTACAGATACTACCTGTGTTCATTATGAGAGAAGGAATGACAAGAAGGTAATGAATATGAGAAGTACTTTGGTGCCTGCTTTGATATATGTGTTTTTATTGGTCCCTTTGGGATTGTCTTGATCATTCATTTCTATGCACCCAGGTCACTTAGCTTTCAAGTCCAAATCTTGAGAAATCCTTAGTGCAATGAAAGGAGTGGATACCATCTGTACCAGGAGGCTGGGCTTGTCATTGGTATATATTAGAATATTTCTGTTCTTTCCTGTGCTGGCTATGCCAGCTGGAGTCCCCAGGGCATACGTAAGGGATCCTTGGCCAAGGCACTGAGGTGAGAGGTGGAAGCAAATGCAGGGAGACCCTGTGAGGAATAAGCCTGGAAATAAACTGGGAGCTGCCAGGGAAGTTCCACAGCTCAGCCTCAGCGCAAAGCTTTCCTTGCTGTGTTCATTCCAAGCCTTTCAGCTCTTCAGTTGGAAATAACAGCTGCTGTGCAGCCACATTCTCCCTGCCTCTCGAGATCTTAGAGACACCTGTCATATCCTCTTCGGTCATCTCTTCTCCAGACAGAAGGATCTGCATGTATTCAACAGTTTCTTATACAGAAGCACAGTCATCCCTTGATCATCTATGTTGTTATTCTCTGCATCTTTCCCTGTTCACATTTTGAGTTGAGCAACACAAATGACAATAATGAAAATATGGATGCACAAAGACTTTCACAGTGGCTTTGTTTTGTTCTCTGTTCCTTTGCTAAGTCATTGACACCTCATTTATACCAAGACTGTGTGTGGAAATGATGTTTTTGTAATACCCACTATAACTGTGAGATCTTCTTTCTAAGAGATAATAATCAAGTGAGAGCTCATCACCTTGCATGTAAAGCTGGGTTTGTTTAAAATCTTTTAAATCCCTTTACATGAACCTTTACTGAATTTTACCTGCCCATTTTTGTTTTCCATTCTACAAGGTCCTTCTGCAGTTTTTCAGTCAGCTTTCATCCTAACTATACTGAAAGCTTAGCACCAGCAAATGCTTTCACTTTCCTATTCATCCTCTTCTCAAGATCATTTAAGAAGATATTGAACAGCACAGGCCACAGCAGAGATCCCTGTGGGGCTTTGTTAAGAATCACCCCCCAGTATGAAAACTGACTGCTCATTTCAACCACATTCCCTCTCTTTTAACCAGTTCTTCATCTACCTGATGGCATTTCTTCTTATCCAATAGCAACTTTGTTTACTTGAGCGTTATTGGGGAGGAACTTGTTGGATGATTATTAAATAATTTTCCATGCATCTTTCTCTCTGAATGTAGCCAACATTCTTCATTTTCAGAAGCATTCTTCTGTCTCTCACTGCTTTGTTAGTGTCTTTCCAGTTTTCACTTTCAAATGCCTTGTATTCATAGGCCTTATAATGATCCTCATAAATCTTTGGAGTTGTTGGGAGCCAGAAGGATTTCTCTCTTCATCAAGCTATTAACAGCAGTGAATTCTGTTAAGGACATACACTGCCCATCTTGCAGATATTTATGCCTATTAACTGCTAGATACACTTACATTGGTCTTCTCATCAGTATACAAATATGTCATTGGATTTACCTTCATTGACCTGAAGTCTCAGGTCTGCTGTTGGTTTCTCAGTACCAGATTTGCTACCCCTCTCACAATATTTGATGCAGATCGTTTCCATTTGCTGTATTCCAAGGATTAATATCTGATGATATTATCACTGAGACTGACCCATTTTCTATAACCATATTCAGGAGCAAGGAATTATAAGTGCCTATCTCTAGTTTAATCTAACTAAGCTTGGATTTTACACATACACACCATTTTCATATCCTCTTTTTAAGAACTCAGGTGCATAGTTAAACTACCCTAACTGGTTTAATGGAGATTTCAAACGTCTCTAAGACAGAGCAGCTGGGTCTCGGGTGAGGGGGGTGAGGGAGGGGTTGCTCCTTCCCTGGGGAGCAGTGGGACATGCTCAAGAAGAGAAGGACCCAAGAGAAGGGTCCTTCCAAGAGAAGGGAAAGAAGGACGTGCAGAGGCTGAGGCTGTGAGGAGCATGACAGATACAAGGATCTCTGGGACCAAAGAACCAAGGGACCATTCCTGGTGAGACAATTTGGATATGGATACCCTACTTAGAGAGAGAGAGTGGAAGAGCGTTTTGCCCTGTGCATGTGATCTGTACTGTACCAGTTGGCTTTAGGAGCAGAGAGGTCCATGCCTGCCCTATTTACTCCTCCAGGTGTTGCCTGTCTCACTGGTGACAGAAAGAGAAAATGCCTCAATTTGGGCAGTTTGCTGCAATTCAGAAAATCCCTGAATTGACTTAAAACCAAACTGGAAACAGGGTCTTGCCCTGCAAAGACATAGTGGAGGGGGGAAAGAGTCTTTTATAAGCTTTTTTACTTCTATTCAGCCTGACTTAGGACTATGGGCTTTCTCTGCAGAAGAAGTTGAGAATTTGAGTTTATACTCTAATGAAACCTGACTTTTCCAAGTTTAAAATCTTTGTACTCTCAGTTGGAGAGTTTATGTGGGGAAGATATGCTTCAAAGCTCTGACTAACTTGCATTCCTGTTACAACAAGTTATACATCCATTTGAACATCTGAGTTTCTCTCTCTCCAGCATTGCTTTCTGTGGAATCAGCTTAGTCTGCATTTGCAGCCTCTTTTTCAATGAGAGCATTTCAAACTCTAATTTTCTTAGTCTAGATTTTAATTAATTGAGTTCTGAGTATTTCTTACACCATTATAAGATATGGAGTTTTTCACTACTTATGCAAATATCTGCTGTTCTGTTCCATACTTGTTTTGATATGAATATGAATCACACAGCAATTGACCTTGGTCTCTGCTTAGGCTATCAACTGTGCAGACTGCCAGGTCTGTCTTTTGTCCTCTGCATGAACAGTGAATCATCTCACTTCTTATCTGGCTCTTTGTACAAAAGCATGCTTTCTCAGGGGACCCATTTGCATTGATTCCAATAGTCATGGTACTTTTCACTTTTCTGTGCTGCTTAAGTGCCCTTTGCTCACCTTGTAGATTGTACAGTGATCTCCAGTGCCTTCCACCCTGCTCCCTGCGTGTTACCTGAGTGCCTTCTGGTTTCTGTGCCATGCCACTGCTTGAAAATTTGGCAGCTCTGAACACTTTTCTGCGTAACTCTCCTCTCCCAGAGCTGCTGATTCAGCAGGTTTCACTCGTTGCATTGCTCAGAAGCTGCAGGGATGGATTCAGAGACGTGCAACTTAGACACAGGGCATTAGACTGAAAGTAGAGGGCTAAGGGACCTGTGCTGGTCTTAGACATCATCTGTGCCCTCCCGAAATTGAACTGCTCTTGCAGCCCAAAGGTGGCTGAGAATGACAGTCTTTTCAAAGCAATCCTTGGAGCTGCTCCAGCGATTGCCTATACCACACCTAGGATGTGCGTGCAGTACAGTCCTTGGTAGTGCTGGATGTACTACTGGGAGGCCAATGTAGGCAGCATGGCACCTTGTCACTGCGCATTACGCATAGAGGGAGGCAGTGACTCTCATCAACCTGACAACAAAAGTGAGCGGCCAGAAGCCCCTCTGCAGTGTAGTGTGAAACTCCCCACCCACCAACAGTAGGAACAAAAGGAGACACAGAGGCAACTACCAGCTGTAAGGGGAAACAGAGGAGCAATCCACTGCATCCCAGCTGGAGCTAGGCACATGTGCGCTTCTCTGCCATCTGGGAGCTGCCTGGCTGGCTGTGCCGCTGTCTCGTAGGTGCCGGCTTATTTACTGCTGTTCCTTTGCCAAGCCCAAGTCCCAAACAGATGGATGCATATGACCTAGACCATATTATTGCAGCAAAGCTGGTCGCTTGAAAGGCTGTGTCATGACACCGACAAGTGCAGTGCACAGAAGGGAGCAGCAGCTGAAGGGATACTATAGCCAAATCAACTGAAGCTGTAGCCCTAATTATTCCATCTTTCCCTCTGCGGTTTGCAAGAGCTGCTTTCTGTGATAGGGCCTGATAAGTTCTTCAGCTTCAGTCCAACATAAATCCTTTCTGAGCTAAAGCTGCTGAGTTTTGACAAATTTGTGATGAGAGCTGAGATTAAGTTGCTGTAACCGTGCGTATCTTTCTAATCAAAGGTGGGTTTGCTTTGCTTTGGATGGAGTTATGTGACCCCGAAGCAAAATGCTGCAGATGAATCCCATGCTCTGCTGAAACCTTGTAGATTCATGTTTATTCATTTAAAATTTGTCTTCTCAAAAGTCATTTTCTTCTAAAATTGTTAATGTATTCTGATAGCTGTTGGGAATTTAATGCTGTCATTTTCCTTGGCTTGCTGGGAGGGTTATGTGTCACTTATAATTTACACAATATGGTGTTTAAAAGGTGTAAGTGCTGTTTCATTATTACAGGGGTCTTGGAGAAACAACACAGCTGAGAAAATTAGCTGTGGATAGCCTCTAGAGATTTATGCAGCTGAAGGATTTTGTGATCTCCTTTTGATGAGATTCATTAATAGTGTTGCATGCTTAGTTACACCTCCATCTCTGCCTGCCGATCCTGAACCATGATATCAGAGAAAGGTTACAGTGGTTAGAGCCTAGTGTTGCTGGAAAAGTCAATGAATTTGATCCCGCACGGGCCAAGCCTGCTCAAAGAGTCCACTGTCATTGCAGGTTTGCTGGTGTAACGAGTGAAGGAAAGCGCTTGCAATGACTGTAGTTCAAAGGTACTCTGGTGCTCTTTAGTTTATTCCAGGCACCCCTTTTTGCAAAGAGGGCAGTACTGTTCTAATATAACCACATCTGTACCAGCAGCTGCACCTGGAGAGACTTTGGTGCTCTCTGTCCAGGAAGATGGTATGATGTATGTTTATAACTTGTACCAGTAAAGCATGCAATAAACGCAGCTAGTATTTTTGTCTGCAACCATACCACTTAAAAATGCAGAAGATCTCTTTAGAAAAACAAGGAAATATGGATCATTTGGTGAACAGCAAAAAGAAAAGACAAATTTAAACAGTATTCATGGAAAATCAAACTAAAAAAAAGGGAGGAGGTGAAAAGATAATATATTTGTAAGATATGGTGGCTAAATGAACGGGCAAACACAACATTTCCCTTGATATTTGCCCAGTTTAATGGTTTCCTAGTCTGTTAATTCCCAGCTACTTCCAAGAAAACTGGGATCTGCTGTTGTTGCTTTGAGCTACTGGATGTCTCGGAGGGACAAGGCCACTTTTCTAGAGAGGATGTTCAGTTGTGTGTTCACGCAACTTACTCTGATTTCAGAGCCTTTTTTATTTTAGTATCTGCATGCTCTCATTTTCTGAAGAACAAGTATGTGACTGCATTTTTGGGGATTAAGTGCCAGAGATTGGGTCCTTCCAGTTTTGCCGTGTGAAGACCATTCATCTAAAAGCACACACAGCTTATGGACATCTGCAGGGCTCACTCTGAATTCCCCAGTCTCTTTTAACAGCACTCTTTCCACTACTTGATTAAAATGGTATTTACAGAAATAACATTCAAAACCTTTGATAATACTATTGAACAATATGAACTTTCTGTTTGAACATCCATCCACATTTTTAGCAAACAACTTTTCTAGAGCAGGATGTTTGCATTTAGCTCATAATACAGGTAAAACGTTCAGAAGTTCGAAGAAAATTCAAACAATTAAAATTGAAAAACAATAGAACTATTCTAGCAGTACATAATTTCATAGGTAAAAGCCCATGCTTAACATATTGCTATAACATTAACTCAACCAGACACACTACAGGAAAAGTTCTTCAGCTCTGGAGTCAGCAACAATAAACCATTAGTGTTTTCAGCTTAAGGCAAATAGGAGAACTGAGATGAAAGCCCTAGTATTCAAAGTAGACTTGTCAGGACAGCAAGAAGGAGCATGTCAGTAGGACAAGCTGAGGGCATGCCAAAGCTTGGGACACTCCATTGTGCAATGCACATGGGCAACTTCTGTAATATTGTAATTATATTGCAATAGACAATCCAAAGGTGCTGAACTGAGTCATGTAACCCAGGTCAAAGTTCAAAGAAAGCTGCATTCCAGCCACATGGTCAGTTTTCGCTGCTGTCACTCGTAACCTCTACTCAGCACTGGTGAGGCCATACCTGGAGTGCTGTGTCCAGTCCTGGGCTCCCCAGTATGAGAGACATGGACAACTGGAGACAGTCCAATGAAGGGCCATGAAGATGATGAAGGGACTGGAGCACCTCACATATGAAGAAAGGCTGAGAGAGCTGGTACTGTTCAGCCTGGAGAAGAGAAGGCTCGGGGATCTCATCGATGTATATAAACGGCGGGCCCATAGCCATGCTGCTCCTTGATGCCAACCTCAACCCACAGACTGATTTCCTGGCTTGACCTTGGACTTGCCTCATCACTATGGCCCTGCCTGGTGATCACCGGTCCTGATCCTAACACTGACCTGCAGACTGACTTCCCAGTTTGATGTTGGACCTGCCTCATCACCATGATATCACTTTAAGATCTGCACTCTTGGTTGGGCTGGCTGCCGTCTCAGGGTCTGTCCTGCTCACCTCACTCAGGTACTGTGGGATGGACCCTGGCTGGTGGGGGCTCTGCCCTACCCACCCTGGGGTCCCCAGCAGCTCCCAGCCCCGGGGGAGCAGCCCTGCTCTTGCTGCTCCCTGTCGTGCATTTGGCTTCTTGCGATACCCTCTGTTGTGTACCCCGGGAACCTGCGCCGTGCAGAGAAGACAAGGTGACTGCAGATCAGCTGTCTCTCTTCAGTTTCCACGTAGGCAGAAGTCATCACATCTGCCTAGTTAAACACACTCTTAGCAGAGGGGAGAACGTGCATATGTGGCACATATGAACGTTTCGCAATTGCAGCCTGACTGTTCATTTCTTAGGGAAATATGCAGGAAGAGGCAGAAGGGTCTTTTGATATTCAAAGCACGAATCAAATCACCCTTACAGGCTGGAGGCTGCAGGAGGCATCAGGGACCATGCAAGTTTTGAAGGGTACACATACACACGCACACGCACAATTTTAACCTGACTTCTTGTCAGCATATCCCAAGCACAGAGGGCAGAAGAAGACTGCACCGTTTGACAGAGCTGGGAAGATTGCAGTATTAGAAAGCTCAGCAGTTCCCCAGAATGATTTTGCACGGTGAAGGAGACCGTCATGACAAGGTCTTGTAGCCACAGAGCACACTGGGGGTCTACACTGAGCTGCTGCAGGGTCTCTACAGTTTCAAGTCCTTTATAAAGGATTGTATCTAGAGGATCTCTGTGTTGATCTATTTTTTACGTTGAGTTACTAGACCCTCTCCACTCCACTCTTTCTGAAGAAAGGAATTGTGGAAGGATGGGGTGCTGTGCTTGGAGCTCCAGGAAAAGCATTATCCAGCTCCATGTAACCTAGATAAATGGATGAGACATCATCCTGTATTCATACGCATGATGTACTCAAAACCTCATGAACTTCTAGGTGTGCAAGTGATGCAAAATACCATTTTTGTGTTAGAAATTCCAGTATACCACCAGAAGTCATGACACTTTCTCTACAGCTTCCAGCTGTTCCTGATAATTTGGCTATCATCTCAGCATACTGAGCAGTGTGTTGGCGGTCACAGACAGGAGGTGGTGCAATAAACGCCCATTTTTGAGCAGTGGCAAGGAAGTAGGTTGTGGCTAGTTTCTGTGCAGAAAGGACTGAAGAGAACAATGAGGAACTGAGGCATTGACTTCAGAAAAGTTAATCTGTTCCTATCCTGCAAAAAGCAGCAAAACACTAAAATACAAAATGGCCAGGCAAGGATTAATTTGCTTGAATGCCTGGAAGATGAATAGAATTTGTGGCTGCATGACGTATTCAGGTATAAGCCTGAGGATTTACAACATACATAATTTTAAGTGGTGTAGCAAAGAGATGAATCTGAGATGACTTCTCACTATCAGTAAAACATACTGGAAATTATAGATCAATTTTCCTAGATCAGGCTAGTACAGTATTGATCATCTTCCTTCTGAATGCTATGTTTTTACACCAAGGACCTGATCCCAGCTCACTGCATTTGATGGAAAGACTCATACTGACTTCAGTGGGCTTTAGATCAGGCTTCTTACAAATATCACATTAGTTTTTTAATGTCCTGGAAGGTTTTAAAACATATAAGCTTTGGATTTTTTTTTTCAGTTAAGTAATTATCTGCTTTAGTTTTTCAAAATTCATGCAAACCAACAATAAAGCCTTTAAAGTGATATACAAAAAGCTCATGAAAAGATCTACTTGTGCCAGTCTAAAATAATTAGTAAGGTTTGGAGTACAAAATCAATTAGTTTTGTTTATCCTTTGCCAACAAATAGATATTGCCTGCACAGAGGTTTTCTTTCTTCTGCATTAATAGCCAGAGAACTTTACCAGTTTGTTCGTAGTCAAAAGTATCTGAACTCTGTTGTGCCCTGCAGTGAAATGAAATAACATGTCTAGAGTTTCAAATTGCCAACTGATGTGAAGCTGCAGTTGGAACATAAAGCAATTCTGTGGTTAGAAAACATCCCTCTCTCTCTCTGTCTTCTTTTTTTTTTAAATTTAAAGAAATCACATCAGTCAGGAGGAATAGAAAGTTCTTTCAATGGGCTTTTTGTCATCTGATAGTGAATTACCGTAACAGCTGCTTTGCAGGATGCCATTTACTGAGCGCTGCTTTGAACTGATACGCCACTCACAATTGCTTCTATCCTATACTCATGCTTCAGGAAAAGCAGGAATCTGGTAGTGCAAAATATCCAAATCTCACATTGTCATTAAAATTACATCTGAAATAGATCTGGCCCTTTGTGTTTAAATTTTTTGAGTTGCCATGGACATCCTTCCCCATAAAGACAAGCATCACTGCCATATTAGAAGAAATTCCTTTCAAGAAGAGCAACATTTCACAACTGAAAATGATATAGGCCAAAAGATGCCTCCTCATATATAGCAGATCTTCTCTGTAATTTATTGGCATGAGTCCCAGCAAGGGCAGTTTTGCCCTACTTGGAACACAGTCTTTTTAGCTGAGCAGAATACAGATCATCTCTTTGCTCATCACATTATTTTCTACATACTTTCAATGTTTCCTGCAGTCAGCTGAATGACTAAAATTGCTGTAAACCCCCCCAGAATCTTTATATATCTCCAAGAATTTGTGTTATAAAACTTAACCATAAAATTTTGTAACATTATGCTCCCATGAAACAGCCAAGGAAGTTCATTCGGTTGGAGAAAAATGACTCCTTTCTGCTCCCTTTGAAGCTGCGCAGATCTCATAAATCTTTTCCAAAGATTTAACTCTAGCTCAGGAGGAAGGGGTTTCTGTTTTAGGGGCATGAGGCTCCCAATATCCCAGGGCACTGGATTGCTGTGAAGCTATCACAGTATTTGCTCTCCAGCACTCGCTGATATCACATTGATCTGTCAGAGGTCCCTCACTGGACCCCTTCACTGTCTGTGCTCCAGCCGGTCCAAGCAAACCCTCCCTTGCACACCGTAAGCCTTTGTGCAAGGTAAAAACTTCTTCACTCAGCTTAAGAAAGGCTTGTTTAAAATACCATTCTCAAAGTACTAGCTGTTCTTTTTGTAAGCAAATAAAAATGATCGTGATAGCAGGTATTTCATATTAGAAAAAGTTGTTAAAAGAATTTGGGAAAATATGTTGGAACTACTGAAGAGAGAATTATTCCCCTGCATATCTCTAAGCACAGAAAAATCTACTGTAGGTTGTTCAAGACAGTTTTTGGTACTGAATTGTACTTCAAAGCAAGAACAACAAAGAGAGAGAGAGTGTGATTCGCTCATGATTTCAGATAGCTCTCTATGATCCGTATTTGTTGCATGTATACACCTGCACTTTGCCATACTTTGCAGTGTTTGGGAATGTTCATTTCATGTGTACTGATCATGGCAAGGTGATCACACTGCCACATGTAAGGTATTATTACTGGTATTTTTGTAGGTGGATTTGTCAGAAGACCACAAGGTGTATAGCCTATGGGAACATTCTGCTTTGCTCTTTATAAAATATATTACTGTATATAACAAGGCAGGTACTTTCCAGAGCAATGAGGAATCTACAGAAACATTGTGGTAATGGTGGTTGAGAAAGGACATTGCTTTATCACTTTGTCTATTTTTTCAGCCTTTATACATCTTGAGTTTTTTGCCTCCTTATATAACTATTCCTTTAGCCTTATCTGCTGGAAAGGCCTGCCAAAGTCCAGGGCAATGGAGTGAAATTTGGAGTTGTTTTGAGCCCATTTTACTTACTGCGGCCTATTACTATGTCTGAATTTAGGAAGGGATGTCCCTATGATGGACCTTCTGAGTGAGCTGTGACAGAACACATAGTACCAAGCCACAAAAGCTTTTTGCTATAATGTATACTTGAGAGTACAGAGATGTAAGAATTAGATGTTGAGAAATCAGTGCTTTGAAAATGCATACCTCATGTTTTTTCTCAGGTGTAAACATTATTTCAGGTTTTGGCTGTGATCACTGCTGTTTTCAAAGGCAGAATATTTCCTTAATGCTTGAAGAAAACTGAGTCTGCGTATTTCTAGGAACTCTTGAACATGCTTGAGGAGGTGACGACTCTTTCTGTTTCACCCAGGAGATGCAGATCAATCACAAATGTGAGTCAGCTCATGCTTGTAGCATCTGGTGATCTAAACAGCAGTGTCTGTTAGCACAGAAAAGGAGTGCTGCATGGGTGTAAATGATAACGGAGATACGCAATTCTAAAGTATTCCTGTATTGAAACTTCTTACTGAAGCACAAAGAGTTTGGGCTCCAATATGGTTAAAGCAGGTCACTGAGCTCAGCCTGGGTTGGCAACCTGAAGAAGGCAAAATTAATTCCTTTCCGTGACAGTCATGACTAAGTGAATACTGGGGATGGCCTTGACTGCGGTGACCATGAGATGGTGGAGTTCAGGATCCTGAGAGGAAGGAGCAAAGCAACTAGGAAGATCACAGCCCTGGATGTCAGGAGCACAGTCTGCAGCCTATGCATGGATCTGCTTGGACAAATCCCATGGGATACAGCCTGGGAGAGAAGAGAGGTTCAGGAAAACTGGTTGCTTTTCAAGGATCGCCTCCTTTAAGCTCAAGAATGGTCCACCCCAGAGAGCAGGAAATCAAGCCAAAAAGACAGGAGGTCTGCATGGATGAACAAGGAGCTCCTGACAAAACTCAGACATAAAAAGGAAGCATACAAGAGATGGAACCAGGGGCAGAGGAGGCAGGAGGAATGTATCATGAAGGGTTGGGCTTAGAAAAAACAAAGTCCATCTGGAGTTGAATCTGGAAAGACATGTAAAGGGCATCAAGAAAGGTTCTACAGGTACATCTGCAGCAAAAGGAAGATTAAGGAAAATGTGGGACAGCTGCTAAATAGGGCAGGGAACCTGGTGACAGAGGGCATGGAAAAGGTCAAAGTACCAAATACCTTCTTCACCTACGTCTTTACTGGTAAGACTGACCTTCAGGCTTTTCAAGTCCCTGAGACATGAGAGAAAAAGTCTGGAGCAAGACCTGTCCTTGGTGGAGGAATATCAAGCTAGGGAATACGTAACTTCATGGGGCTCAATGGAATACATCCATAGGTGCAGAGAGACCTGACTGATGTCTTTGCAAGGCCACTTTCGATTATGTTTGAAAGATAATGGTGACCTGGGGAGGTTTCTGAGATATGGAAGAAAGCAAATATCTTCAATAAGGGCAAGAAGGAGGACCCAGGGGAACTATAGGCTGGTCAACCTCACCTCGACCCTTGGGAAGGTGGTGGAGCAATTAATTTCTGGAAACCATTTCCAAACATACTGGGGACAAGAAGGTGACTGGGAGAAGTCAGCATGGATTTATGAAGGGGAAATCATGCTTGGCCAACTTGCTAGCCCTTGCTAGGTCTCTAGAGGAATTCCATGAAAAATACTAATCCTTTGCAATTTGACTCATGTGTGTTTGTTATTGTTGTTTACTGACCTGAAACAAGGGGTCTCAATTCTCCCAGTGTTATACTTTACAAATTTCAGTGGAGTCTGAAAGTCACAGAAAATAATACATATTGTTAAGATTCAGTTCTCACTAATTTATGTCATATTGTATCTAATTCTCCATCTACACTACATGTGGTCAATTCAGATTGCAAACTCTTCAAGGCTGGGAGCGTGTTCATTAATTTGGCTGCAAAAAGACGTTACATGTTTTATACTAAATAGCGACTCTGGAAGGTATTCTTAGAATGACAGTCACATTAAATGGCTTTGCACTTTGTGAAAGTACACTCTGCATGAACAATCCCTGTCTGCTTCCTTTTTTTTTCTGGTTCATCTGCACATGTGCAGATAGCCAAGTTGCAAATTCCCAGCAGACTTTGGAGGACAGGCTTGGTTAGCATGTGCAGTAATCCACAAACACCATGCCATCCAGTTCAGCCTGCTCCACCAGCTCCTTCTGGCTCCAGGAAATCTAAGAGCCAACAGGACATCCCCAGGGAGGAAGGCGTATGAGTCAGGATCTTTCTCACTACTTCCAAGAAAAGGGATTAAAAATAATTAATTCCGCCCCCCCACCCCGTGGGTAAATGAATAATTTAGGTTGTTTTTTTCTCCCTTTTGCTGGCACATCGTTTCACACGTGTGCACCTGTGTGTGTCTAATTAAGTAGGAACCATACTGAAATAAAATTGTCAAGGCAGTAATCTTTCAATTCTAGGAAAAAATAAAACCTCCAAGGCAAAAAGCACTTGGTAATTAAGAACCGAACTTTAACATTTGCAGATTATGCTGACCCAGGAGTGAGAGAGGGGTGCCTGGAAGTTGTTTCCTCACCCCCCCCCCCCCGCCCCATGGCTACCAGCTGCCTTTGAAGCCTTTTGTTTCACAAGCCTCTTATTCTGCAATTTTGCTTTCACCTGCCCTCCGTGTTCTCCCTTTGGTTTTGTGCTTGTTCACTTTTCTTGGAAATAACTCTCTCCTTTCTGTTTGTTTTTGGCACTTTTCCTGTGTGCTGCCACCTCCCTCCTCCCCCTTGTCCTTCTGTCCCTCCTTTGTTTTCTCCTACCGCCGGTGCTGGTTTTCTCCTCAGCATCTCATACTTCTCCCCTTTTGTTGGGTCCCTGTGACAGGATTGCTGTTCAGGACTGGAGCTTTCTTTTGACAGAAACTTGTTCATCTTGGGAACATAGTTGAGGGCTTAGGAAGACCATGAAGTCACCCAGAAGACCTGAGTTCAGTTCCCAGCCCCAGTCTTGTCTTGCACTATGGGATGCTCACTTATGTGAAACCGCATGATCCTTTATGGGCTTTCAGTTTGCTGCCAAGCAGTTTCATCACATATTCCTTGGGTTTGGATCAAGAAAAAGGGGAATAAAAGTAATTGCGGAAAGACTAACCGCAGGAGGAAGAAGCTTTCAGCCCAACAGAATCAGCCTTACAAAGAACCAGGGGAAAAAAAACAGTATTAAGTTGTGTTTGGACACACTGGCCTAAACGTAATATAATTTGTACAGGTTTATGAAGAATGACATCTTTTTGAAATATTTTTAAGTGAAGGGCTCCCCAGCATGCAAATATTACTATGTAAATAATAATATTGTTCTAAGCTCTGCATATATGAGTGGCAAAAAAAATGTTGATTTCAGCAAAGTAGGAAAAACAAATTAGTACGCATCAAGAAAGGAGAGGAGAAAGTTCTTTCTCTGGGTAAATTACCATACTGCAAGGAGGTGATATTGTGACATTAACTCCAGAAGTCTTTTTCTCAGAGTGCTGTGGGATTTAGAGATCTCTGCTGCTGCTGGAAGATGGAATGAAAAAATCAATATTTCACCAAGGGAAGCCCTTGGCAAAATTCAGCATAGCTGTAGATACATATTTGTTAAAGGTGGGAACACATTTTATTTGAAGTCTTTTTTTTGCTTCAAGTGCTGGGCTCAATCCAGAACAATGCTGTCTCTTGCTGGTGAGCAATGTTGACACAGAGCAGAAACTGGGCCCAAGTGTTTTTACATTTTTTGCTGTCTTTCTTCATCATTGAGTCAATTTTACATAGGTCTTTCATACCTAAGAAGTCAAATGTGAAATCAGTCATTGTGTTGGGCTGTGGGAAGATGACTAATCATTCAAAAGTAGTAGTAAGTAGTTGTAAACTGTTTATATTGCGATGTGGGAGCAGCTCAGAACACCTGGCATTTGTTTTCAAGAGTGACCATTAGAATTTGTTGTGCTGCATGTTTGCCAGGCCTTGAGGAACTAGTTTTACAAGGTCGGGTCGGAGGATGGCCTTGTGTAGGCCCGGGAAGATGTGGCTGAAGACAGTCACAAGTATGTGTAGGGAATGTTTTTATCTTTAACTGTTCTGAGGACTGGCAAACATCCCAGCTGAGCCAGATATGCGCTCCTGTGTTAGTAGTATTGGCTGTATGATGTTAGTTCTTTCTAGATCTTTGTTGAAACATATATAAGTTTGATTCTTTTGTGAAATAAAGGGAATCTTGCACAGGGAGCTTGAGCGCTTGATTCAGTCACCGCATTGCACGAGCAATGTTTTTTGTAGATGTTAACTACTCCAAATGTCCAGGTATTTTTCTGAAGGAATCAGTATCTTGGAAGCAGAAATGAACTCCCAAAGTCATTTCAGTCTTGCAAATGAGTGTTTCTTAAAACATATTAATCCAAATTGCATTTTCTGTCTTTGGCTGTGAAAGATGAAAAGCATTTGCTACTCCTGCCCTTCCTCTCTCCCCTCATACTCAAGCATTATCTCTTCAGCAGCTAAGCAGGATTGTCCGTCAGTAGTTAAGAAGCTGCAAGCTTCAATGCAGTGCCATGCTTAACCTATCATTACTTCAGCGTAGGAGTCCTATATGTCTGTATGCCACTGGCCTGGGGATGGTTGCATCTGGCCTGCAAACTTTGCCTCTGAGGAGCTGCTACCAATTTCAGAGGGGTGGAAGGGGACGGGCTGGAGGTAAGTAAGTCATCAGTGTCCTCTGTGACTGGGTTTATGAGCTGCCACTGCTGCTTTCATATAACTTGTGAAGACCAGTCTAGAAACTGCTGTCTGCTTTCCACCAGTAAAACATTGGACCACCATGTTGACAGAGGCATTTAGTAGAAGACATCAGTGGATATCAAACACTGAGACACTATGCAACAGGAAAAGGGCTGCTTTTCAAAAGAATACTCTGTGCATAGAGATAATTTACAGTATTTTTCAAGACTGCCCCATGTGTCAGCGGTGAGTCAGGAATAGCTTTCGTGAGTCTTTTTAATCCTGGGGTGATCATATTGTCCAGATTATTGAAAAGACTAATAAATCCCTGTCCCCCCCAAAAAGGCTGAGGCTTGTCCCAGCATAAACATCTTAAATTTTACACTTAGCTCAGTATGCATGGTCTGTGGGGGTTCTCACCAGGGATGGGGGATTTTAGCGAATTGTGTGTGCCTGTTCTGCAGGACAGGTACTGTCCAGATGTGACCTCTCCTCTTCAGTCCCAGGCAAAGTGTTGGTGCTTAGAGCTGGGCATGTAAAGCAAGATCTGGTGAGCTTCTTAGCTTCTGATCTTATATATTCAGTTTCTGTCTGTCTTTTTATACTACAGTAACCCTATTACAATGTTAGTGCTTGGCTTTTAAAAAAGTCATACCACATTTCTGGAGATACAGTTGTAGTTTCTGGATGCAAATATTAGAGCAACCATCTATTCTTGAGCAGATATTACTGCAACATCAGTGCCAGTGATATGCGATCAACCGCCATGGGTTGTTAGTGACTCACTTTTTTCTGCAGGGTTGGTTGAGCTGCCAGATTTTGGTAAGTATCTGGCTTATATGAATACTTAATTTTGATCATTTAACTAGTGAGCGTAGAACTGTTTTTCTTAATCTTGTAAGTTATGTAAAGGAACATACTGTAGAATGACATTAGTGAATACTTGAAAGGATCCCCTGCTAAATAATATCTGTTACCACTGAAACAGGAGGTTATTTATGCTCCATTTGGGCCATTAATTTTGTTTTGCCACAAAGCGGGAATTTGCTTAGGACGGGTAGAAAAAAATTGGAAGATTAATTGATGTGGCTGTGGGTGCAAAGCTTGACAGTGGTAATATACTTGTAATGCAATCAGTAATAAAGCATTTCTGTCCTGATGTTTATTAAAACACTTAGCTCATTTGCATAGAAGTGGCTAAACAAACAATTAAGTACTCCTTGGAAGCAGAGTAGATGAGGATAAACTTTTCTCATTGTTTTGGAAACAGACATGTGATCATGTTTTTAGCTGCAATGAAAGTTAGTACAATTTAATACCTTACCAAACTGTCCCAGGATAAGCACAGCTGATAAATGTTCCACTTCATAATAGTGGTCCGAGTGTCTGACTTATTCCAGAGGAATATTACTACTTCAAATACCCTTTCTTCCTATCCAATAGTTCTTGTCTCACAAATTTTCTTTTCAACTGTTAAGATGCTGACTTTTTGACAAGGTAACTTTCCTTCCAGTTGAATTATTTCAGAGAATTCCATCATACTGAGCAAAAAAGATATTATCCAGATAAATAATGGATATTGAGACTGCGCCAAGCAATCTGTCGAGATCAGGAGGTCTGTGGCCTGACAATGGAGCTCAATGGTGAGTGTTATTAATTTCTCTGGGCTGTCAAATTGCTTATTGATGTTGTCCAAATTGAAGAACCCAGGGGTTTAAATAGTCATAATAAATAAGAAAATCTTATATAATTTAAAAATGCAAGTTATATCAAAATAGATTTAGTGTTGATGAAGTGTTAGAAATATCAGGTCAAAGGGGTTGCTAGCAAGAATTGGCAGAGTCTCACTGACTTCCACAGCGTTACTCTAGCAGAGAATTTGCACAATGGTTTATCTCTGAGAAATGCCTGAAGCGTAAAACATAAACTGTTGTTGCTTGCAATGAGAACGCTATGGCCTAAACAGGAATATGAACAATTTAGGGATCATAATGCGGAAAAGCCTTTTAGGAAGAAAAGGAATAAAGTAGGCTGGAGAATTGATGGGAGAGGAAATAGTGGAATGAGAGCTGGCAGAAAAAAATTATTTCTCTAAACTAATTTTTGCCGTCTCCTGCAATAGTTTCAAATTAAGTCTAGGAACACTGGAAAAAGAATTTGAAACCTGAGTAAATGATTGCACAGAGGCAGAGTAAGCTGCAGCTAAGCAAAGGGGTCTACTGACAGGGAAAAAAAAGGTTTCTTGTGGATTTATGGTGAATTTAAATATTTGCTGAAGAATAATGTGCAGAGAGCTGGAGTGCAAAGATAAAAAACAAACCTCGCCTACCCAAGGTGATAAAGAAATCAGCTGGTAGTAATGCGTAAAGGCAAGGCCGTTGCTTGAACTAAATCCTGATGCATAAAGAACATCTCACATGCTTCTGCGCTTTGTTCAACTTGGCTCCTGAGGCTTTGCATCAGTAAATGTGGTGGTTTCTGCAAAAGAAACAAATTCTCAGATGACAGACTCTGGCCTGACAGCCATGAGGTGCTGGGCCACATCAACCTAGGATTTTTTTGTGAAGAGCCCAGAGAACTTAATTGGATGGCATTAATGTAATTAAGAACTTGGCCCATGGCATGAAGAACTGAAGATGGATTTTGTGTTCATCTGTCCTCTGGGATAATGTAAAAAAATCTAGGTGCTTGTATGAGCCAGGCACTTCTAGGAATTGACCACATAAATCTGTTTGTAGGTAAAGCCACTCACATGTGTACTCTAGGGGTTTTTTTCCTTTTTTTTTTAATGTTACGTCTTTCTGTTCTCATGGCTTTGCTCCTCTTGCCCTATAGACTGGTAACAGTGTGGCTACTGCCCATTTTCAAAAAGATGATCTGCATGTGAACAGCAAAGGACCCTGGCAACAGATTTCGCCCCCACAGCTATTCGTCAGCTCTCACATTGCTCTTCCTGATGTTAAGGACATCCTGGAGTGGCACCAGGAAGGGACAGAGATGTTTTGCCCACAAGCAGCTGAAGGCCAGCATCTCAGCAAATGTGTAGGTACTGTGTAATAGGGCAGCAACCAGAAGGTCAAACTGTACCTCAACTGAGGTGCTTGAAACAGATAAAAGAGAAGATTATTCCTTTAGCATGTGATACTGAAGCGTTGTATGAAAGTCCCTTCGAGTTCTCACCCGCGTCACTGAGCTGAAACTTTTCCATCCAGCTGCAGTTTGCAAACTTCACCCCCAGCAAACCGTGCCTGGGAGAAGGATGTCTGCTCCGGCAGCGGAGAGGGATGCAGCCTGCCCCGGCTGTGCTGCCCCTGGGAAGGGAGGGAGGAGACCTGTGCCTGGAGGATGCTGTGCTCAATCCCGCTCTGCTCCTGCCCGACCCTGGCTGCTCTCCCAGCGTGGCCTGGCAGAGGCACGCAGGCAATCCTCCTCCACCCACCTAAGCCCAAAGCTTCGTGCTTTGCCGCACAGCAAGCGGCCCCGTGCCCTCGTGCTGCCGACTCTGGTCCTGGTGGTGCTGCCTGCAGAGCGGTGCAGGCAGGACGTACTCTGACTTAAAGTGGGGTGACTCGGGCTAGATGCAGCGGTGGGCTAATTTACCTCGGTGACATTCAGCACACCTGTCGGGAGGAGGCTCCGGAGTCTGTTTTCATTTTATCTTGTTAGTGTTCGAAAGCTCAGGAAAGGAATCTCTTTTTTTCCCCGCTTTTGGGAAATAGTTTATTCACCAAAACTGCAGTTAAGGACATCTTAATATTTGACCTGAACATAACGTGTGCTGTGAGTTTTGTTTTTGAATCTAGATCCAGGACTTCAGTCAAGCTTGTAGTTATTACTGACTTCCCTGAGTATGCTGGAGGTGGGGGTTCATTCCTTTCTTTTAGTCATGGGATTCTAATGCAGAATGAGGACTTGCCATCCTGCAGGTACAGACTCACTCTGTCCAACCAGCGCTGTCCCAGTTCTTGCAAAATAGCTGAGCAGGAGCTGAACCAGAGAAAGCGTGAGGCAACGAATGAAAAGTACTTACAATGCTTAGACTGAGGACACAGAGTCCAGAGGGCATCGCTGTAACACCCACCCTCCAACGGGGATCTGCACGGCAGGAGCAGGGAGCTGATGCTGGGTAAGCACATTAACCTTAAGTTATCACACAAAAAAGTGCATGGGCTACTGTCCTAGTTTTGTGAAGCATGCCTGGCTTTTGCTTCACTTTCCATTATTCTGTCTTTGAAAAACTGGAAACATTCCTTGGCCCCACATTTTTATTTTGGTGAGAAAAGAAATCAAACAAGTCTGGGTTAAAAGCTAAGGTGTGTTCTGGGGCAGACTCAAAATTTGCTGTTTCCACAGCTCTGACTGTAGGCAGCTCTACTCTCTGGCTGACTGCTCCTGAAGTCAATAGCTCTAGCTGAAACTGGGATTTATGTAGAGAGAAAAAACAATTCAAAAAGTAAGTCAGTTTTAAGAAAAATCCATTTAAAATAATCACGTTAGTTACAGATAATGCATAGACCTTGACTTGAATTTGGTGAAACTTTGCATATGGACATTTCCATATTATTTTGGAACAAACAAATACCTATAAGTAGTCCAATGTCATTACAATAATTTCCTCCCAAGTTTTGCACCAGTTTAATTAAACCAGTTTGTAGGTAGGCACACTTGTATGTTTGGAAAGTGTTTAATTAGGTAGTTTTGTCTGGCATGTAATGTGACACACTGCCCTTTTGGTCCCGACCTCCTTGGTGTGTTGGACTCACAACCTTGCACTTTGGGTGTGTGTTCCTTTTTGTCTCTTGCCCCTTGCTCCTTCCCCACCCAGTGCTCTCTTTCCTGCTATACTCTTAAGGTTTCTGTATTGTGCTTGTCTTACCGTGCCAACCACCCCTCTTCATCCTCATCTAGAAGCTGGCATCCTCCCAGGGCTTCTTTTATCTTACCCATTCACAACCACGTTTGTTGCTGTAAACGAGCACTTCCAGTTACAGGTTTCCCTATTCCACCTTTGCCTCTTGTGACTTCAGGTATGTGTCCCAGTCTGCTCCAAGCTCTCCTCTCTCTGTCCTATCCTGCTGCTGCACCTTCCTGTACTCATTATCTTGTCTGGAAGTGTTAGCTCAAATCAAATCCTATGTGATTTTCAGAAGCATGTATCATTCCTCAAATATAATCTATACTCAAAAGTGTATTAGGAGTCAATGAGCTAAACTTCTGTGGTATGGATAAGGCATTCAAGTGTCTTGAACATTCAAAATGTGTTAAGCAACTGCAGAGTGGCAAGAAATATATAAATGGATGTTGATTTTTCAAGCAGCAGTTTAATTTTTCTAGCTAAATTTGGGTTATGAAGGCTAGGAAAGAGGTGGTATGGATTCGGGATAGCCCAGCTCCTGCCTTTAAAAGCAAGTCTCATCCTAAGGGACCATCTCAATAAACTAACTTTGCAGTCCGACTTCTTTGCATGGTTGTTCTGGGGCCAGCAGTGTCCTTGTGTTGGTGTGGTGGAAGGGAGAAGTCCCCACTGGGGCAGCAGAAGGGAAAAGGGGCAGACTGAACTGCTCACAGCTAAAAGCTGGCAACATTGGTCTGAGTTATTTTATGTTCTGAAAAAAAGCTTGTGAAAAGCTTTGGAGGTGGCAGAACACATCCATATTATTTTAAAATAAAATAGTCCTGACAGATCTTTTATGGCAGAGAAAAAGTTTGTCTTCAGGATTCTTGTTTTAACATGATTTTCAAAGATTTTAAGAAATATTTTAACAAAGACTAGGACTATTCATTTCCAAATAACAGCAACAAGATTTGGAGGGAGAGGTAATACCTTTTCTTAGACCCACTGATCTAGCTGGGAATTTAGGAACAGTTGTGTTAGGGGTCTCGCTTCACAAGGCACTGGCTTTTTGGGCAAAGGCATCTTGAGGGTTTCCTGTTTTTTTTCCATATTATCACCTGACTACTACTTCTTCCCTCTGTGCTGTATTTCACTTCTCCACTCCTGGCTGGAGCTGTTTATTGAATCACAATCTAAACCAAAACACTGAATTAATCAGGATTTACAAAATTTCCCTTCTCCTTCTCATTCAAAGAGGCTTTATACAAATGGATGGCTCATGTAAAATGCAGTAAGCAAACATGAAATGTCAATGTACTTCAGGAACCTGAGCCTGTGCTACCCATAGTGAGTGGACAGCGGCAGTGTGCCATGTCATATGTGCTGGTAAAAACATTGGGGAGTCTTCCAGCAGCTCAGGTGTTTGGAGTGAAGATGTCTACTGCCTGCATGGCTGGCAAGTCAGACATGAATAATCCCCAGGGTTTGCTTAGAGATTGTTGTTAGGAGAGTGCTTGAAGATATTTTGAAGTCCTAAGGACAAAAGAATTAAAGGAAAACAGAAAAATAAAATGCAAAAGGAAAACACTAGACGGTCTCATTCAAGGCACGAAGAAGAAATCAGGACTTCAGGCTCCGCATCTGAACTTTGCAACTGAGTTGGAATGATACCTTTGCTTGAGAGCAGAAATAGGTGATAAAATGTGACATTTGGGGCTTTTTCAGTGTGTGAACTTCTGTCAGGGCTGTAAAATTTATCTGGTTCCTTAGAATAACATGAGTCACCCTGGTTGTCCCAAACCGCCTTTGATTGCCTGCCTAGATATGAGAGCTGAGCACTGCTTTGTTGGGAAGCAGGTTTCTAGGGCAGACAGCCCTTGAACAGACAGCACAAGGGTAACTTCTGGAGCCTGGCAGGCAACACTGGCCATGGGCAGCTATTACTGCGAGATGCTCAGATGCTATGGCAGTGATGGCCATGCAAGACACCTGCCTGAGGATCCATTTTCAAAGCAAAGCAGATGGTGGTAAGTCACTGAACACTCAGCCACCGCCTTTCCCAGCTTGGCCAGAGCCCTCCTGCTTCCACTGGAGGCTTAGGTACCTCCTACAGTGCCCTCATAGCCCTTTGCGTAGTCCACCACTTGGGTTTCCTTTCTTCTCACTCATAAATACCTGTCTTTTTCCTTTACTTTGGCTTTACAATATACTCTTCATCTTCCCTACAAGCTTTAGGCCAGGAACACAGAACCAAAGTGACCGGGCCAAGCAGCTGAGAAGTCTGTATTATCTACAATTATTGTTCAACATTATAGGGGGCAATTTAACGATATTTTTATTTTTGCTTACATGGATGATTTGGTGGTTGGGGCTAAAAGCCCTGTTTATCTCCATGCAGTGGTCTATCATATTATTCATCATTTATAGTCACTGGGAGTAAGCATCAATAAAGGTAAAACAAAATTCCTGGGAAAATATTTATATTTTCTTGGGTACCAGTTTCAGTCAAAAATACCTGTCTTTTTCCCTTACTCTGGCTTTACAATATAGTATTCATCTTCCCTACAGGCTTTAGCTGAGGAACACATAACCAAAGTGACCAGGCCAAGCATCTGAGAAGTCAAATGCTTTTGATATCTCTGGTGGGAATGGAAAAGCTCTGCATGTTCTCACTGATGTTTTCATAAACAAGAGCAACCACATAAGATGGTAAATATTCTTTACTAACAGATATTTTGAAAAGCTTGATTAGGGAATTTGTAGTCTTTTCTGGTCAAAGGATGCTGGTCCTGCAGTATTTAAAGGAATCTTTGTTTCAATAATGTTAGTTCTTAGAAAGGGAAGCTTAGGAGAAAATCTAGGCCCTGCTGAAAATGATGAAGGGGTCTTTTGCAATCAAAGCCAGAATTGCCCCAGAGAATTAGCAGTGAATATAGAGAAATAGACTTTACCATCACAGCTGAGACCAATTTGTGCGCATTTCCATTACATCTAAGAAAACAGAGAGAGAAATTGCATTGAATCTGTATTTGAATGTGCTCTGCATTCAGCCTAAAGCCTTTCCTTCCAATCCTGCTTAAGCTGATGCTACTTATAACTCTTTGAATTAGGAGTTTGCTTTTGACATTGGTAGAAAAAGTTACTCTACAATGATAACCTGTAACTTGATTAGCAATCCCCTGTAGCTAATTAATTTCTACTGAAAAATACTGTTGCTATGCTTCCACTTTGTTCCCTGCACACTTTATGATCTGTTGAACAAACAGTGTTTCAAAAGGGTTTGTGATAATTGCAGCTATGTAAATAGTTTTGTTTGACTTTTTTTAAAATAATATGATTGGGTTTTATGATCTATGTCACTAAGCCTGGGATTTACCAAGCATAGTCATCTAAAAATTAAATAAGTCTGAGCTAGTCGTTCTGATGCATACACAGCAATATTTAGGGTTAGCGCAGCGCTGCAGCTCTAAAGCAAATCTCATCCTTGTGTCTGTTTATGGCTTGGTTTTTGGAGCACTTGGTCTGCTAAGCTGAATTCCTGTTGGAGGAAACCTAACCAAGAGCTCCGTTCCAGGTGTGCGCTAAATGTCCTATCTCTAGAAAGGCGTAATGGTCTGAATGAATTCTTCGGGCAACTTTGAAATGTGTGTGTGGTGGTATAGCTGTTCTAGGTAGGACAGATGGCCTAAGTGAGCCAGACTAAATCTAGTCCAAAGCAAAACCCCAAACTACGTATAGAGTGGATGTTGGGACCTCAGCACCAGCTGCCTTGCTCTTCTGTTGTGCCAAGTACATACCGAGGTAAAATAGCCTTAGTGTCCCACCATAGTCAACAGAGGAAAACAGGCCAGACAACAGACTCTGAAGGGGTCTTGGACAGTTGGTTTAGAGTATTGAAGCTACCTGTTTCTCTCCATTATTAAGGAGGTATACAGTGGCTATCCTGGACTCAGCCATGGGTCCTTTAAACACCTAAGTTAAGGCAGGTGAATCCTATTACCTCGATTTCTTGCTCATGGGTCTGTACTGAGGCATCCTCAGATGGTTCCTTCTCCCAGCTAGACAGGATGGCTCCATGTGGAGATAGCAGATTGCACACACTGTATGTATTAGGTTTGCGTGGCAAGGTTTTGGTAGCGGGGAGGCTACAGGGGTGGCTTCTGTGAGAAGCTGCTAGAAGCTTCTCCTATGTCCCATGGAGCCAATACCAGCTGGCTCCGAGACGGATCCACCACTGGCCAAGGCCAAGCCCATCAGTGACAGTGGTAGTGCCTTTGGGAGAACAGATTTAAGAAGCGGGGAGGGGGGGAACCTGCACAATGGCAACTGCAGCTGGAGAGAGGAGTGAGAAGATGTGAGAGCACCAGCCCTGCAGACCCCCAGGTCAGTGCAGAAGGAGGGGAGGAGATGCTCCAGGCGCCGGAGCAGAGATTCCCCTGCAGCCTGTGGGGAAGACCATGGTGAGGCAGGCTGTCCCCCTGCAGTCCATGGAGGTCCACGGTGGAGCAGATATCCACCTGCAGCCCATGGAGGACCCCACGCCGGAGCAGGTGGGTTCCCGAAGGAGGCTGTGACCCCGTGGGAACCCCGCGCTGGAGCAGGCTCCTGGCAGGACCTGCGGATCCATGGGGAGAGGAGCCCACGCTGGAGCAGGTTTTCTGGCAGGACTTGTGACCCCGTGGGGGACTCACGCTGGAGCAGTGTGTGCCTGAAGGACTGCAACCCGGGGAAGGGACCCACGCTGGAGCAGTTCATGAAGAACTGCAGCCCGTGGGAAGGACCCATGTTGGAGAAGTTCATGGAGGACTGTCTCCCATGGGAGGGACCCCACGCTGGAGCAGGGGAGGAGTGAGGAGTCCTGCCCCTGAGGAGGAAGGAGCAGCAGAGACAACGTGTGATGAACTGACCCCAACCCCCATTCCTCATCCCCCTGCACTGCTGGTGGGGAAGACGTAGAGAAAATTGGGAGCGAAGTTGTGCCTGGGAAGAAGGGAGGGGTGGGGGGAAGGTGTTTTAAAATTTGGGTTTATTTCTCATTACCCTACTCTGATTTGATTGGTAACAAATTCAACCAATTTCCCCAAGTCAGGTCTGTTTTGCCCATGATGGTAATTGGTGAGTGATCTCTCCCTGCCCTTATCTCGACCCATGAGCCTTTCATTATATTTTCTCTCCCCTGTCCAGCTGAGGAGGGAGAGTGATAGAGTGGCTTTGGTGGGCACCTGGCATCCAGCCAGGGTCAACCCACCACAGTGTATTTTTAAATGCCCGTCTTTTCTTTGTTGCCTTCTTCCTCTGTGCTTCCTGCTCTAATGCAGGTCTGGAAGGGAATGCAGGAGTTGATCCGAATTTGGCACTGCTGAAATCAACAGCAGAATTGCCCTTGGTTCGCCTGGTGCACCTCTGCCTGATTTAGCTTGTCTTCCAAAGTGCTCAGTACTTCTGTAAATCAGACCTCAGGCACCATGAACTGAGGAGCACTCAGCTCCTGACAGCTGCTGAGAAGTGAGGTTGTATACCTCACTCGGCACTTCTGGGGAACACCAGGAGGGGCAGGATAAGGGCACATCTTCGGTCAGCATCCAGCATGCTCTGACCACGGTGGTCTCCTTCACCCTGCTCCTGTAACAGAGCAAGGAGAGCGCTGACAGGTGACACTGCCTGTGTCTGCGTGACCATGCATCAGTCCTAAAATGGTCTGTCTGGTGAGGGTCCCATGGGAAACTGGTGTATGAACACATCATGAAGGACTGCCATAGGACATATTATAAACAGGAAAAATTCTGATGACCTTAGTCTTGCAGTTTCTAAATTCTCTTTTCTTGGTTTCCCTATCTTAGCAGTGCTCTTTAACTTACTTGTGTTATCTTGAGGTTTCTAGGCTCATAAACCCCCCCACATATTCACAGAAATCAGTCCCGTGGTATAATACTGATACTTCAGCTGGCCTTACAGCCCGTGAGCCCACCTTGAGCCTTATTCATAGACTCAGTTGTCCATTCAGCTCCTTCAATCCATCCTGTCTCTCTTTCAATTTCATACTATACAACCTATCCAACCCTCTACCACTCTGTAGGCCTTTCTTATCCCTGCACTGCATACAAAAAATATTCCTTTGTTTGATTTTCTATGCAAATTAGCAGTTGATTTCCAAGAAGGATTATTATGCATGCTTTATGTCCTGATTTAATAAATCTGTGCAAGTGAAATGTCTGGGAGGGAGACACAAATGCATCATTGCACAGGTGCTTTCAGTTGTTTTGCTGGCAATTTATTAGACTAATTGGGCATCACTTGCACAGTGATTATCCAAAATTAGAAGCATTGTTTTATTTATGTAGAATTTGCAAGTATTAGAGTGGCAATACTTGAGCTGCTAGCTGCTATTTTTTTTTACTCCCCTTTTGATATTTTGAGATTCTTTACTATTTATGGTACCACAACAAACTGCTGTAGAAGATCTGTTTGCAAAGCACTTCAGCTTTCTGTTGCAACTGAAACTGAAGTTCCCCATCAGTGCCATTTCCAACAAACATCAAAAATTTCCAGCACTTTTTAACATCCATCCTTGTCCACAGAGCAACTGAGCAACTCAGCCACGTATGAGAAATTGTCTTAAACCATCACAGAGTTAGTGCTGTAACTCCAGGAAAAGCTGAACAAATTAAGCATGGACTTTCAGAAAAGCTTTACAGCACAGGGCTCCTGATTCTCAATAGTTTGCAGGCAGAGGTGGGAAGGGCCTATGAGACGAAGGTGCTCTCTATGCCAGCTGATTTGCAGTCTGTCACTAATTAGTGGCCCATGGGTGTGTGGGAAGGGTAATGTCAAGACCACTTGATTTTGTTGAGGAGTGCACCCTGCTAAACAATCGGTGTTTGCCTGCTTATTAGCAACTTCGAGATCACAAAAATGCACAGACACCCCCACCTTTTCCTTAAAAAAGTGTGACCCTGTTCCCATCACCCAGCCTTTTGTTCAAAAGCAGCGGCCGTGACACAAAAAACGTTAGCGTCACCACATCAGTCACATTGACTCCAGGCGGCAAAGCGACGGCATCTGATTTTTCACCTGCACTGGGGTGCTTTCACACCGCTCTGTGCCTCAGCCCAGCTCCCAGCACTCCCTCTGCAAGCTGAACTGGCTCAGGGGCATCACCCTGGCCAGGTCTTAGCCCGCAGCAGAACCTGCAGGCTGATGCAGCAAAGGTCTTGGCTGGGGCTCATCCGTCTCGCTGGGCTAAGTGTCCTTGGCACCCGCAAGGGGCAATGACCATGCATAAGTTCTCTCTGCCAGACAGACATGCCCAGCCTAGGCTAAGGAAGCTGCTGTTTTCTTTTTAAAGCATGCTTTGTTTCTCTAGGGAAAACCGTCTGTCTGTTTTTTTTTTTTTATGCAGTCATCTGTCAGTCTTCCCCCCAAACTTGTGATTATGTTGGACAGCTTTAACCAAATTTAGAGATGGCTTTTATTTGTTCTGAATCTGTTATTTACCACCTGCTATTTTCATCTGCTGCCACCTGATTCTTGTATCAGAAGAGAAGGTGAACTGTCACTGCCTGTGCACCTTTTCTCGGTGTTTTTTTCCCCCCCCAGAATATCTGTGTACAAACTCCAGCCAGCAGAGAAACCAGAATGCCAAAGAATTGTCAAAATGAAGTGAGACTCTTGATCTCCTGTGTTCTAAAGTTTGGCACAGATTTGTTTGGTCTAAAAATGGCTTGGACTGAGCACCTGATAAGTGTTTTAAACAGCCACTGCATGGCATGCTGTGAACTGCTGCTTACAGATCACAGGGCTGCCATCCATGAACAATTCACTTCTGGCAAGACGACATAAAATTACAGCTCTGCCAGTCTAATTCTTACTCCTCATTGTTAAAGTGAACAGCATAAAAATAGTACACACCTGAATACAAAAGAAGCAAACCTCGTCATGTTCAAAAACCAAAATGAGATAATTGTATTTCAAAAATATGTATTAAAATGGACCATTGAGAGAGGAAAGACATAAGGGGGAAAAGCACATGGTTTGGCCAGTGCTGGGGAATGAAGTAGGGGTCCCTGCAACTGAAAACCGAGAGCCCCCGCAGGCTGAACTGCACAGGGGTGGAGAAGTGAGTCTGTTCTTAGGGAACACAAAGAGGCATCTGAACCATTTACACCAAAAGATGGTCACATCCTTAACTAATTTTGAAACAGATACCAGAAATTTACATCAGAAGAAATGGGACACCAAGCCCTTCCATGGCATGTAACTGAGGTTAGGACAAATAATTTGACCTGCAATACTTCATGTGCCAGCCATACCTTTATCCCTGCCTTTCCAGTGAGCTGTTACACAGTGACGTACAATGGGTTTGAGCCTGAACTGGAACAGGAGACTTTGAGCAACTGATTTGCAGAGAGAGCAGCAACAAAACTGCACTGGGGCTCAGCCAAGGTGATTTTTACTAATACAAGTAAGTAAAGTTTAAAATGAATGCCTTTCATTAAAACCAAAATCAACAGCTACCACTAGCTATTTCTGTAAAAATATGTATCTATTGTTAAAGCTTGCTCTGAATGTAAGAGTAGCTCCTGTCTCCATAAAAGACAAGGCACAGTGACACAGTATACTTTGGTTTGGTTTTTTTCCCCTTTTGTCTCCCATTGATAAATGAGTATGAGTTCGAGGAAGCAAAAGCATGAGACTCATTCCAGAATACATTTGCTGGTTATCCTTGCAGTGCTGGTGATTTAGATTTGTAACCTAAAGCTGGTAGCATTAGTACATAATTAGATCTGAAAGATTTAAAAAGCAAAAGATTGGATTAGGAACACTGAAAGGATCAGGAACAAAATGTCTGCTCTGGAGACAGGGTCTAGACTGTTTTCTTTACCAAGTGTACCTTCAATTTTGTATCAATTACAAACTATAATAAAGTGTCCGAAATACAGATAAAAGGTCAGCTCTAATGTTAAATAAGACATCCTTTGTCTCATAAGCCCCAATCTAATCATGTGACACAAATGATTAGATGACACAAATCACCCTCAAAAGGAAGCTGTGCATAATGAGCCTGAGTGAATGGCAACAGGTATTACCTCATTAACTTTCTGTATTTAATACAACAGAAAGTGGGTTTGGACTAATTTAAAAGTATATATTCCTATGAGACCTGCTTTTCCCTAGTGTTCCCTGTACTTCCACCATAACCATCTCAGGACCATGTTATTGTTGTCTCCTCCTTCTCCCAACGCTATATGCACTGCAGGATCCTGGACCCCCAGCCCCAGACAAGCCCCCCACCTTCCAGTCCACAGCACTTCTGCTGCCCTTCCCTCTCTTGTAGATCTGCGACAGTATTTTCAGCTTTTTCCCAGCTCCTGCTTTCACTGCAATACAATGTTTTTCCTTACTCCCTACTTACCCATTTCTTTTGACCTGAAAATCAGGGAGCAGGCAGCACATACTGTAAATGACATGGAGTGATGTTGTTATAAATTAATATGTATAATATGATTGAAATAACCAGGGAGCTGCTAAAGTCCTGTGTACAGCTCCCATCAGTTAATATTTAAAATAGGGAAACAATAACTAGACGTGATTTAGGGTTTAGGAATGAACTACTAGACAATGGGGCTTTGTAAATAAGTAGAATGCTTACTTATGTCAGAAAAAGTAATGGATTGTGATCTGGTCAATAAACCTTGAAGAACTGCTTGGAACTGCCAAGATCAGAGAAGAAATAGGTAAAAGGTAATTCCTACAGGGGGAGATCGTGACCACTGACTCATTGACTACCTACTCAAATGATACCGCCTACTCAAAAGAAGACAATGAAAGAAGAGGACAGCATCTGTGCGCTAATTTACATGCAGGGCGAAGAAGAAAGAACCAATCATTAAGGAAAATAACAATGAATATGTATTAGTTAAGTGTAAAAATACGAGGATTTTTGAGACAAAGTTGTGTTGTCTTGAGACAGGCACCCATTCATGCGCATCAAAGAATTAGTTTGAAAATACCTCGACTCTGTGTGTTATTGGCTTGCACACCAGGTAAACGAACCCCGTTTGTGGTACCACAGTGTGGATGGTGATTTCCTGACCTGTACTTCTGCTTGTGGGTCAGAGAGCTGCTGCCAGGCAGAAGAGGGGATGGCTGAAATCACCCTACCTCTCTGAAGGACCTGATACTCACAAAACTTACAACAACTTAATTTCTTAGAATTAAGAAGAGCCCTCTGTGGAAGCCAGAAAAGGTGTCGTGATAATTTGCGTACTGATGAGCTGGGACATGAACCGAGATGACCCCAGTCCCATCACCAGACAACAAGAACCTTCACTCACTGCTGCTCCAGGCTGAGCTCAGGTGAGAGCACCCTTGAAGCTAAATTGCAGCTGAAGGCAGGGATCATCTTTTTGGTCTGTGTTCACCTGTCAGAGGGCCCTGATTCATCTTTGGGCTTCCTGTGAACTATAGTCACATATCAATAATAACATCCTGACTTGGTTCTGCCCTCCAGCCTGCCCTGTACAACAGCAAAGCAATGCAAGCAATGTAATAATTGGTCCCCCAATTCCAGTAGTAATAGATAAGCCAATGTGTGAAATCAGCCATTTTACACAAAATGGAGGCTAGAAGAGTGATTAGAGGTGAACGAACAATAGCAATAGCATCTTGTCCGCTGTACCAATGCTACCCATCTTTGCAGCATGATGCTTATCCTTTCACTGTCAGAACTTGTGCTTGTACGTACACAGATCAATCTGTGAGGCACAGGAACAGGTAAAGGTGGGTAGGCGAAGGAGCCTCCTTCTTCCCCAAACTGCTGTTTGTGCCTCCTTTTAGCAGGCTTCCAATTTAGACACAGGATTTTTAAAGCACTCCTGTGAACAACAGTGTGGACACTCTCATAAACGGAACGAGAGAGATGCATGGCCAGCCCACGTGCACAGTGGAGTGTCCTTATTTAATTATACTACTATTTCCCTATTGGATTTCAGGTATTTATAAAATGCCTCTCTGCGTGTTGCAACATTTTAGCTGCGCTGTGGAAATTATGGGTTGTGGGCTCATCTGCATCTTTACAAGAGAAAGGAATGCTAAAATAAGACTAAAGCTCATCCTGTGCTCAAAATAACTTTTCTTTAAAATTCCCTTTCTGGTCCATGCATCCACATTTTTTGCCTGAGTTGGTGAACCTTTTCCACCATATGATGCTGTTTGTTTCAGATATACTCTCTTTTTTAAGAGAGATTTGGTTTCAGCTTGTATAGGCACCTGCCTGGGTTAGCTGCCGTGTGGACCACCAGCTCCTCGAAGTACAGCGGCCTCTCGGTCAGGATCACTACACGCTGCCCCTTCCCAAGTATATAACTCAAATGCAGCATTTGAAAGTAGATGTAAAGAATAAGAGCAGCTATCCAAAAGTGTAAGCAGTTTCAAACTCAATTGAAATCCCAGGGCAAACAATGGTAGTAAAGTGACCAAGCTCTCCCCAGCTCACTGCCAGAAGTTGCCAAGCAAACAATGAAAATTAAATCCAAGCTGAAGCCCATCTCTCTCAAAACTAGCAAACCTCCTCACGCTCTCCCTTCACCCCAGATCTGGGGAAAAGGATGAGCTGGTGTCATTGCAGCTAGCAGATGTGCCTGGGTCAGGGCAGGGGATGAATTCCCAGGGAGGGTCTTCGGGCTTCCCTGTGTCCTTCTACCAGTTCCCTATCAGATTCTGCCCTCAGATTACCCGCCTCCACCTCCCACTGGAAAATGTCAGGAAGATTTATGGGCAGGTAGACAAGGGCAGAATTAGGCTGTGATAATGAAAAAAACTCCCAATTAGTATCAGATAAAGATGACAGACTTGATCTGTCTTTGAGAAAGCTGAAGCCTTTCATGTGCCATGCTGTTTTCATGTTGTGCTCTCAGGTCCCTTCCATTTGCCTTCACTTACATCAGCTGTGATAAAACGAAATTGCTGAGGCAAAGTAATTACACCAAAAAGTGCTTGTTCCAGCTTGGCCCTCTCCTGTTATATTAGTGAGGGCTGGACCTTCTCCTGGCATAGATGAATGTGGTCTGTCTGTACCTCTCCTTCCCAGGAAATAAAAGTGAAATATGAAACATATTCAAGGAAATAAGATCACAAGCTTGCTTTGTCTGCTTTTCTACCTGTGAAGCCTAGGATATTTAAAATTTTTATGATCCAGTTGCCTTTCACAGCTCTTCCAGTTCTGTTTATGGTCAGGCCTTTCTCATACCCACAGGAAATGTCACGTTCTCCAGAAGGAATATGGGGGAAGACAGTATGGAGCTCCTCTTTGATGTTACTTCAGAGCCATACAGAACACTGCCAGAACACCGAGGGAAGAGATCCTGCCGCTCTGCTCAGCACTGGTGAGGCCACACCTGGAGTACTGTGTCCAGTTCTGGGCTCCCCAGTACACAAGAGACATGGACATGGACAAGGAAGCTGTATGGCCTTAGGAGCCTTTTTCACAAGTCCCACCCATTGGCATCTTCCTTTATGGCTCACCTCTGTTGTCCTGCTATATTGACCCACTGCTGGTCCCATACTTCCCAAGCTTCCTCACTTGGCTGCTCTGCCCTTTTCAGCAAATGTCCTTGTACTACCCTGTTCACCGGCGGTTAAAATCCCAGCCCAGGAAAGCATTAGTTACCTGCTTCTCATAAGTCACGAGTGATCCTACCAAAGTCAGCAGCGGTTTTCCTGCTGGTTGCTTGGAAGTTTGGGTTCAACCCAAATGATTTCCCTGTGATCACAGTTTTCCACATCAGTTCGCAGAGTTATTTCATGTAATTTTGGGTACCTTTGATCCTCTTTCAGGAGCTTTGATCTGAATGCTTCCCCTGTGAAAATCTGCAATGGGGCAGAAAAACCACCTAAACCAGGGGACAGATTTCCACTGACCCCAATCACTGCAAAACAAACCTCTCCATCTCTGAGGTAGGTTTCTCCCACTCTCCCTTCCCAGGGGTGTGCTGTGTTTTACAGCTATAGTGGTCAGATAAATCTATGTTCTAACGTTCACCTGTTCTTTGTTTAAACAGAATGCAGCATGGTCTGACAGTAGTTCTTCACTTATTTCAATCTATTCCAATACTTAATCCACATTTCCCTCTTATCTATGAGACTCGTTCCCTCCCCCCGCCTCTTTGCTTCATAAAAGAATGTTTTTCTCCATTGAAATATTTAATTTCATGAGATTTTCCAAGTGACTTGACACAGACACTTTTCAAATCTCTTGGCATGTGTCTGCATCACATTTGTTCTGTCTCTTCTTTCTTCTCATTTTATGTGGGCTATCAGGCACAGACCTTGCAAACATCACATTCTCTCATCCCCTCTTGAAATTTCATCACATTTCATTAAAGCAGCGTTAATGTTCATGTGTTGGAAACAATCTATCTTAGTGCCGAAGTCCATAGGCACAATTTATGTTTTATATCCATGATTTCCAGATTTTGCTCCATGTGGCCCTGAAAAGTCGGGCAGTTTGCTGGTAGCAGGGGCCACGCTGGGCTGTTGATCCTATGGATCAGTTATTTCTTTACACCATAGTCTTTATTCACAAAAAGTGCCCACAAAGTCTTTTTTATTCCCTTTTGGTCATCTGCCTCTGATATTTTCTGCCTCTGGCATGCACAAACCCCTTTGCTTCTGTGTTTGTAGGTGCTTCCCTAAATTCACTCTGCTGCTGGAAATGGGGGCAACTGGCCCCCCACCCTCTTGTGCTCCTGTCGGGTTTGGTCCCTCATCTGGGAGAGTTATTTTCTAACATCAGTCACTCCAGTCTGTGAGTACGGATCTTCAAGCGGCGGCAGCGTGGAGGAGGCGAGCGGCAGCTGTGCTGCCAGCCACCCTCCCTGCCTGTCCCTTCCATCCTCTCCTGCCGGCGGCCAAAGCATGTGCCCTGATGGATTGAGGGGACTTAAATCTGTTTCAGGCAAGTGTCCTAGTGATGTGGAAGTCCTCAAATTACTTCATTGATGGAATTTCTGTTAAACAAAGTAGAGCAAAAAAAGGAGTAATCTCTCTTGAAGCATTTAAATTCCTGTCAAAATAGGCTCCAAATCCTCTAAATTTGTGTCAAAATATGTTCTAGTTACTGACTTACATGAACATGAGACAGAGATGAAGAAGAAAACCAAACCACAGCAGAACACACCTCCCCAGGGGGAAAGCCAAGGGTTCCAGAAATCTGTGGGGAGAGTGGAATTGCCCATCCGGGGACGTCTGCTTCTTCCCCTGACTCACACTGCGCTGCCAGGCAGGGGGGAGTGGGGCCCCACCAGTGGCTGGAAATGGGGCGGTGGGATGGGATGACATGCCCTTTCTGCCCCCCAGAGCTGCCCGTGACCTGATGTGGTGCCTTGCTGGGCTGACCACGGAGCGCTTGGCCGCTGCCCAGTCCTTGGTCCCCAGCTGGGCATCCCAGTCCTTCCCCACTCTCCCTTCTGGCACAGGTACCGGAGCGTGCCATACTCCCCCGAGATCCTTCCCCCTTTTTTTTGCAGCAACTGTCTGAACTTAATCGGTTCATCTTCTGCCCATCACAGTTCATTCTTTGATGATACTAATCAAGTGGTGGGAGGATTTGTTATGGCTGTCAGCAATACTTTGCAAGCTCATTTTACAGGGGGAAGTGCGGTACGATCTAATTTTGGTTTTGTAGGGAATAGATTGGAGGCGGTCTTACTGGTAGGGTGTGCTCTGATATCAGTAAGACAACAGCACGTTGTAAGCACGGACTCATAACAAGAGGTTTCCATTCAGTATTGCCAGGACCCTAAATGATGAGGGTTTGCCTGTAACAGGGAATGTGCAAATAGGATTTCCAGTTAGCAGCAGGGACTGTGCTTTCCAATTGACCTTGTATACAAGCTTTTTTTTTCTTTTCACGTGGGCTGAAATATGGACATACAAGCAGCAAATTAAAAAATTCCTAGAGAATCTAATTAGGGTTATATTTAACGTGAAAAATAGCACCGTGGTTATATCATTTGTATCCTGTGCCGGAGAAATCTGGTGCTCCGCACTGCCAGTGACTCCTGATTCCTTGACCTGACACGGGTAGTCTGCTCACAGGTAGTACACTAATTTAAGTCAGATCATTTAAAAAACATCCTAAATGGGATAAAGTAGGACAAATCTACTTCATTAGAATAAAATTGGTCTGATTTGCAGCCTCTCCTGCAAATTAAGCAAATATAAACCAGGATAAAACCAGTTTAAAAGCCCCCACTGGCAAGATCTATCTCGGCATTTAAATCATCTAAAATCACAGTTTCCATTAAACACCCCCGAATTCAGACTGCAGCTGGTTTAAGAGAGTAACAAATGCAATGAAGCAGTCCTGCTGATGGAGAAGAAGGACTGGAGGAGGCGGCTGAGAAGCACGGTGAGGCAGTCTCACAGCCTGTCTTGGGCTGCTCTCAGCATTGGGTTTCAGGGTGGGCTACCAGCTGCTGAAGGTGGGCACCCCCTTGTCTTTGTAGCCCCAGAGGTGAGAAGGGTGGCCCCGGGGGTGAGGCCCAAGGTTGCGGACACCCTTAGGAGAAGGGTGCACCTCCCTGCCTCTGGGACGATAGCTTAGTGATGAAGGCAGGTATGGTCCTTGGTGCTGCCCTTTCATTTACAAAGTGTGTACATGTCTGTCTTGCTGAACATAGTCACTATGAATGCCTGGAGGCCATTCATCTCCTTCCTCCATTTTTCAAACCTCTGTTTCCAGCCAGCACTGTGCCCCCACCACACATGCCTTCAGCTTTTTCTGACAGTTTACTTTTCTCGGGTTGACCTATGGTTTTTTTCTGCCTTTACTGCCTACTTCTAAACTCCATAACTAGCTGCAGGAGCTCACACACATGCACATACATGCTCAAAGCCCTTCAGACAGCACAGGCCCTTTTGCACACACATCGAGTCCTCAACAAACTGTTCTCTAATGTGCTCTCCGGACAGCTCCTGCCTGGCCTCAGAGCCTCTTCCCACGCCAGCTCCCTTGCTCAGAAAAAGAGCAGAATTCATTCATCTACCAACTCTGGATGAAGAGCAGCTCCTAAAATCACCAGTTCCCTCCAAAATCATTTCCTAAAGACAAAAGAGAAAAAAACAGGAACAGAAAGTGCAGCATTTGTGATGAGGTTTTGAGTGAGAGAGGAAAAAATCCCTCCAAACTCCAGTCTGCTCAGTCTCTCTGACTTGGGAAAGTACCAGCAGGACACCTTGGACAAGATGGATTTTCCCTGCTTCTGTCTGGAGTTATTTGTCTTCTCATTGTGGTTCTGGTGGTAACGATGGACTGAGAAGCAGGGGCTGGAGGTATTGCAGAGTGCCCAGTATTTCAGCCCACTGTCCTCCATGGGCCTGGGCAGGGTTTGGACTCTGCCGTTGACCCTGGATGCAAAGTGCGATGCTGTGACCTAACAGGTTAGGCAGTGCCTTTGCCTGTTTTCAGCATGATGCAAATAGCATCACGAGATATGTGGAAAATTGCCCCAAATGGCACCAACATGCCCGAATAGATGTGAAGTATCTCTGCACTGTAACAAAGAAACAGCCTCTTCAAGTATCTCAAAATAAGGGACATAATAGACATGAAAAATCACCACTGCCCCGATAAATCTGGAAGGCAATGTCTCTTAAGGTTAAAGGAATATAAAGAAATTAATATTCTGAGCTACAGCGTGTTGCTCTTCTCTGCAAGCAAAGAGCGCTGGTGCCTTCAGAGACGGACGGGTGCTGCTGCCCGTGCCCGCTCTGCCCTGACCGCAGCAGCGGGGTTGTCTGCTCAGCCCACTTCCCTGCCTGGGCCTAAAGACAAGCTTGAGCCCAGTCTTTTTGGTTCCAATTGGTCTTTCCCCATGGTCTCAATGAAACATGAGACCTTCCCGGATCAGGATGTACGTCTTCAAAAATGATTATAAGAAACCCTAGGTGCGTGGCTTGTAAGCTGCCCTCAGGGAGGCAACAAATGCAGTATTTCTTATCAATTAAAGTATATTTTTGACACTATGCATACAATTCTCTTGAGAGGTCTGCTGCCGGAGCTGTGATGTTGCTCTTGCATTTACAGCTCTGCACTACCGCACACAGTAATTATCTTTGCCAAGAGTATCGCTTCCTAATGCCCCCATAAAACGTACTTAGCAGCAGGAAGGTCAGACATGCCTATTAACTTATACAAGGAGGGAAGGGGTACTAGATAGTGAGTGAAGACTGCGAGGAGTGAAGCTCACGTAACGTCCAGCCCTCATGCTGGGCAGAAATAATCAGTGGGAAATGTCTTCCACTGGAAAATCCTAATTTGACAACATTAAATGGGCTCTGGGAATGGGCTGGCAGGCAGGCGAGGGGGCAGCCCTCCCAGCTTTCTGCACACCTGGTTCCTCCCATCCTGTCCGGATTCCCCAGATCCCACCTTGAAGGGTATGAGCAGGCACAGCTGAATTCACATAGTTATCTGCTGTTAATGACAGCTTGATTCCATTAAAAATAACAGCTTAATTAGTAAAATTTGTTCTAACAAATACTGCATGTGCTCTGTTTCTTTTCCAACTGTTTTCAATCAGGAAAAAGGGAATTTCCACCATATTTTCATTGCTGCGTGTTCCCTTCCAGCTGCTGTATGAGGCAGGCAAGATGAGGCCTTTAAAAGAAGTACAAAAATCTAAATTAATAGGAAATAATTAATTTTAATTATTGCCAGAGAATTAAGAAAAAGGCATCTTGCCTCTCCCCAGAAGCATTTAAGCAATAAAGATGAAGACTGTAATAATTATTTTCCTTGTACAATTGCCAAGACAATAACTAAGACGGTTTAAACATCACTGGAGACACTATGGGAAATCAGCTGAGTGAGAGAAGGCACAACTGTTCAGATAACACCTCCTTTGGCAGGGAAGGGAGGCAATTCAGTACAAGCCTCTTGCAGACCATCATGTTGTTTAAATTAGTTGGATGAATTTTAATAAATAGTAACTTACTGAAGGTGGCCACAAGTGGAATTGGTACCTGTTGCTTGCTGAGTCTTGCTATGACAAAGGATATTTTGGCTTCTTGAAGAGTAGATAGAACAGCCAGGAAGAGAAGGAATTGATCAAATTTTGAGGCACAAGGTGATTTAGCATCATGAGCATTCATCCTGTTTATGCCAATCAACAGGAGGATAATTACAGCCCTGCTTCAGGATCAGCACAGCTGCCCTGAAAGACCAGCTCACCCTTCATTTAGGGGATGGTTTTTTTTCTGTTGTTGGGGACGTGCCCTGGTTTTTGCTTGGCTTTTTCCTGCAGCATCAGACCTGGGAGGCTGAAGCCTGTGGTTAAACCCATCGGTTGTGCTCAGGGGAAGGCTCAGGTAAACTGGCTGGGTCAAAAAAAGCAATGGACAGGATTCAGATTAGAAATGCAAAAGCCTAAAACCCGTGTTTTTTTCCCATTTTAAAGAGGATGAGGGGCCTGATTTTCAAAGCTGTTCTGCCATCCAAAGAGGCAGAAAGGTGCTTGGCAGCATTTTTAAGCACCCAAGGGCTTCTCTTCTGTTTGAGATCATTAGCAACTTTGTAAATAATTTTGGTCAAGTTGAAGGAGAACAAAATCACTTAAAAAATTGCAAACTCCAAACCTGTAGGTTTAAAAAAAATGAGAAGACATGCATATATTCTGGGAAATGTGAAATAAAGCAGACAGAAGACAATAAATGAACACTGTGGAGTTTGCCTTCCTGTAGCACTGCGCAATTCTAACAAATTGCCATATAAACATCCAGATGTATCTTGCGTAACTGTATGCAAGTTAGACTTGAAATGGATGTGGTATTTCATTGCTGTAACCAGCTTTCATTTTTTATGGCAACTATTAGAGCCACTCTTGGCTTTAGGGGGTATTGAAGGCTAGGAAGTATTAGCATTGAGCTGAATCTGTAAAACAGGGAGCCTGTCCTGGCACCTTTTCAACAAAAAACCCAAGGAGAGCATCTATTGCATTGTTGGGATTTTAATGGGGTATTAAATGAAATGGAGTGATTCTCAACACATTGAAAGGAGCCCAATTAAAAATGTTTTTCATGGTCTACATATAAATTTACACACTACTGCAGAGCTGATGACTCAGTACTTAATGTATCATCATCTTGTGAAAGGTGCCAAGTTTCTTCTTAAAATGGTATCGTGAAAATCCAAGGGTAATGCCTTCTCTGGACACTAGCGTGTGCAAGGCGATACCTGTCAAAAGATACCTGCACGGATGAACTGATTTTTCTGCATGTGAGAACCTTCTACTTGGAACTGGGGTTTCTGAGGTCTCTGGGAGGCTGCTGGCAAGTGGAATGAGAAAAGCTGACCCCCCCAGGGTGCATGGTGGCAAAAGACCCAAACGAAGGGACAGCCAGGGGTGAGTGATTTTCCATGTCCTGCGTGTTGCGGTATTTCACTCACTGCCATGTCTGTAGCTGGACATACCCAAAAGAGGTGGGTCAGTGTATAAAACTGAGCATTAGGTGAGTGCCAGCAATGCCTCACCTCTCTCTGCCAACTCTGCGCATGGCTGGACCGCAGCTCTGGGCTACGGCAAGAGTCCCAAGGACCATGACTCTATGCCCTCATTCAAAAGGAGGACAAAGACAAAGAAGTTATGAGATGCCCTGATGAAGGCAGAATTTCCTCTCTGGAAAATTCACTGTGCTCCGTGAAAGCACATGGGATGTGCCTTACGGGATCCCAGGAAGTTCGGGTTTGAGCTTCCAGCCAGCCTGAGATGTGGTTGCTGTGCTCATGCTTCCTGCTGCACCAGCTCCCAACCAAGAGCCTCCCAAGCCGTGACCAAGCCCGTGGTAGAGGAACACAGTTCAGGTAAAATTTTAAAACCACATTGGCATTATGTCCCTCAGCCTGAGTAACGACGTACCGAGTTCCTCCTAAATCCTGCCCAATGACATATAACAAGGGGGTCGTCTTCTGCCCTTACACACTTCTTTTTGACTGACTTTAATCAGTCAATGGATCAAAAGGAGTAGAATTACTATAGCACCAGGAGCTGATTGCCTTTAAGGTTTTAGCAAATACTGGGATCTAAATGTTTATAAAATGTCCTGTTACAAAACTAGATATTACCTCATTATTCTGTCAATATTAAACTGATCCCTTGCCCTTTGAGAAGTCTTGGTTTTTTTCAGTGGATCTGGGGCTGTTCTTTATGGTGGGTAGGGTTTGGTAAAACCCTGAGGGCTTATGGCACAGACCCAAAGCAGGCAGTACAAAAAAGCTTATCACTGAGAAGGTAACAGGCATGACTGAGGGCGGTAACAGCACACTGGACCTAACAGAGGAGTGCCTTGATAAGGGTCATTGCAAGGCTCAGTGGTAGAGCCAAAAGAAAAGGATCCATATCTTCAGGGCCCTGTACAGATTAGAGCTGCATATAAATTAACTTTGCCTAGTAGTAACTGAAGTGACTCCCTGCCTTTCCTCCACCATTGTGTGAATGAAGGGAAATGTAGAAATGTAGCCTAAACACATGGTTAAGAACATATATATCCAGTTGGTGGAAATGCATGAGAGTACATTAAACAGTGCTGCTGAGTGGATCTCTGCTTTCGGGTTCAAACAAGTAGTTAGAGCCCTCCAACTTTGTTTCTGAATCCTGCTCCTGTCTTGAGATACATCCCTAGGGTATAATTTGCAAACAGTTAAAGATTAATTGGGGAACCAGCCAAAGACAATTCCTTAATTTTCCAACTGCAGAGAGAAAAGTCCTTTGTGCTGTGACACTGCAAAAAGCAGGTGTCATTATCACTGCATGCTATGTCCAGAAAAATAATGTATCCTCCCTCACACAGTCGTGATCCAACCTGTAGTCCCATAAAAAAAAGAGTTGGCGTTAAATTTAGAGAGCAAATGAGCTAGTCGTGGCCAACCAGTGGTATAGGCAGGCACAGGCTGAGGGGAACGGCTGGGGGTCTGCGGTGCTCTTGGTTATGCGCTTTTGGTAATAGTGTAGTACTGTAAGCTGGGTGGGTTCAGAGGCAGAAATAAAAATAGGCTTAATGCAGATGTGAGCCAGCCCTTCATCTTACAAGTATTTGCAATGTATGTGTTCATCAGCAGGTGTCACTACGTTATCGGTTGCGAAAGTGTCACATCATCACTGTGAAATCACTTCATTTTGAGCCTGTACCTGAGGCTGTTTTGCTGTGCACTCCAGGGGTGTTTATTGAATAGGGAACACTCCTGGATGGATCTTCCTTTCTTTTTCTTTTAACTAACTTACCAGAGAAGTTACCTTTCTACTTGCTAGTGAGATATTGCCCTTGAAATGTGTCCTTGGGATTTAATGATAAGTTTGAGTCTTCTTGCAAGGGTTTGGTTGTTCCAGACAAAAACATTGGTAGATAGTACATGATTCAAAGCCCCAAAGCCTGTGATAATTAATTCTGCTTGTTGTCTGATGTTGGCTTGCTGTGTACCAGATATTACAATAACAACAGTGTGAGCACAGTGGAAAGCAAGGCAGTGAGTGAAAAGATGCATCTGATGTCTCACTGTGAGCTCTCTATTAACTGAGAGATCCAAAACATTCCCTGTTGTTAAGGCAAAAGTGTTAGGGAGGAGAACGAGTTACAGAGGGTCATGTAGAAATGTTGTCCAAAAGATGCTTTGAAGACTGATTCCTACTGTGGCATTAAATGACCCTGGAGGATAATGTGTGGATTAACACTGAGTTACCTCTTCCCCAAATGGGAGCCAGCTGAAGATGTGGCTCTTGTGGATAGTGGATGCATTTAAATTTTCTGAATAGCCAAGCCAATTCACAGATGGAGCATTAGCATAAAGTACTTTCTGTGCTAGGCTGTGCTTAGTTTTGGAAAAAGGATTGTGCTTTCAAAGGCCGGAGAGTCAGAGTGAAAGACCTCAAGGGGACAAACTCCCAAAGTGACCAGGTGGGAAGCTGGAAGCAGAGGGATGGAGATCAAAGTTAAGAACAAAGGCAGTGACTTATGGCTAACTGGTCTTTTTTGTTTGGGTATCTCATTTGGCAGGATAAAGAAAAATTGCCTTATACATGGTTTTGACTATTTCTATTCAACTTTATATTCAGTAAATACAGAAATTACACTAGAAAATAATCCAGCATCATTAGCACAGGTTTGATTTCTGATGGGAAAAAGATGTAAAGCAAAGTTGCCATACCTGCTGCTTTCTGGAAAGAAACAACATTTTTTAAATCACCTATATTTCAGTTGAATAAAGAACAACTTGCAGATTGCCATCTGTCGTCATTAGCATTATTTGGCAGTTCTTCTCCCTGTTCATTCAAATTCCACTCTTAGGGACTGATGCTTCCAAAACTTGCTTCCATCCTGCTTCTTTGCCGAATATTGACTCCTTTGGACCCACACTGCTTACGACACTGATTTTTTGTGGATGATGAGTCTTGACACACAGGTCCCAGTAAGTTTGTAGATTATGACTTTCTTGTGCACACCTTGTACAGGTGCAAACAGCCACTGACAACGTGCAGTTTTAAAAATAATAATACCAACAACAAAAGGAACAACAATAATGACATTTAATCATGCTGCACTAATATGTAGGAGTCTTATAAGAGTCTCCTTGAATCAGTTTATATATATTCAAGGAAACATTTCTAAAAATGTTGTATGGAAGTATCTTTAAAAGCTTGCAGTAAAGATTTCATTATATGCTAGCATCTTTCTGTGCCATTACCAGTACCATGCATGTAGGTCTGTAAGGTTTTAATTTAATACTGTTGTGGTATCATTAAATTTAGAGTCTCGATAGAGGGTAGCGCAAGCCTTTTATTTGTAGATGTTTCTAGTATAGGCGGTCAGGCTTGTGTTGATATTTAAGGACAGTTCCCAACAATTTATTTTAAGAATAGGAATTCTGAGAAATTTTAATAAAGAATTCAGTCCTGAATTATTTTCTTTTGTACTTTATTTTGTAGAAGCTGACTATTTTCACTTATAAAAATGAACCTGAATGCTGTGGAAAGTGAATGCCTGTCAACATAAGAATGGGAAAACATTGACCAGTTTATTCCTTCCTTTCCAATGTGACTTGTGGCCCTGTTTTGCACTGATCACTGCTGAAGAAGTTTTAGCTCCCTGCTCTCTTACTGGCACTGGTCTTTACTCAGAGAGCAAATTTACTCATGCCCATTTTGGGTAATGGAGCTGGACTAAGACCATTGAACTTTTAAATGCTGGATGTTAAAAAAGGCTCAGTTGGGAATGCTTATACTCTTAAAACAGTAAACAATGAACTGTCAATACCTTCTTACCAGTCCACAAAACATCCCTGTCTTTACAGCTTGCTCCTGTTCTATTTCTGAAGGTTGCTCAGAAGAGTTGCTGAAGGTTGCTCAGGGAGTTCAGTGCTTTTTCAAAATTTTCTTTGCATCTTTTCAGTAAAAGACACTCTTATGGTTAACTTTTGAACACAGAATTTTTTCTTCCTTCCCTTATTTATCTTTGTTCCATTTTTATAATACATTTTGCTTACATTATCTGCAGCACTTTGGTAACACTGTGCTAAACCCATTTTCTTCTGAAAGAATGGCCTGCTGAGCTCTTAAAAGATGCAACAGTGCAGATTGTAATTGCAGGTAGAGTTTTTCAGTTCTTAAAAAATCACGTGATATTTGCAATGTTTCATTCTTTAAGGTTTTGTGAAGAACTAACTGTCTGCTTGCCTGATATACTTGCAAGGATCCATGTTTTCCTGCTAGCACTTTCACAGCCAAGTCTCTCCAGGAAAATCAGATGCTGAAGTACTGGAAATTTCAAGAGCATCAAAAGCTCACCTGCTGCTTCTCAAATGCATTGGTTTCTACCGCTGAGAGCAAATATCCCAGACAAGCACTCTACTTTCTCCCATTTTCTGTAGCCGTCTCCTCAAGGTCGAGAGCCTGAAAGCAATTCTGGAGTTTGATTTTAATGTAGAGTGTGTGTTTCACTCAGCTCCAATATCTCAACACAGTCATGTTTGCTTGTCTGTTTGTTTGGTTTTTTAAGCCTCATCAACAGTGGCCATTTTCTACATTTCAAGCCTATTCTATCATCACTCCTGCCATGGCTCATGGGCTGAAATGGTCACCTCACTCCTCTTGGTTGGAGTGTATAGAGAAAGTCAGACTCTCTAAAAGCTCAAGAAATTCCTGCCTCTGAAGGAATGAAATTCAGTGATATCTCAGAGGGACCGTGGGCTGCACAGGCTGGCTGTGATCCAATCTTTGCAACTGGACCCACACAGACATGAAGACCCCTCGTACGGGGACGTCTGCAGGAGTAGGATGTTTCTAATAAACTTGCAAAATTTCTATTTTTATGTGCATATGTCTATACACAGATATATACAACAGCTACAAATATGCATGCAGTCACAGACACCACACTGGAGTTGCTCTCTGCTTGGTCATTTGCAGCTGGAACCAAGAGATCTCAGGAATGAAAGTTGAAGAGGGACAGGGGAAAAAATTATGCAGCTCCTCTTGCAAAGTTTAAAATATTTCTGGAGGCAATGGAAAAGACAGACTATCAGGCTTGCATCATCCTTCATTAGGTAGCGAAGGGGACTGAGGAGATTGCTTGCAGTAATAGATGAATGAGGAACTGGCAGCAGCATATCTTAAGGCAGAGGATGTTAATGTTGTAGAGCTGTGGGAGAGGAGGGAAAAGGTTCCTGGATGCAGTGAAAATGACCCAAACAAATATGGACGATGATCTTAGCAGGTGTGTGTGGAATGGGTTGAAGGAGAGGTCAGATGTCTGAGGTATTAACACAGCTCTTTAACACCTCTGTCATGGTATTTACTCACAAATCTGTCGCCATTGAGAGTTGGGGTTCATCTCATCTAATACTTTACTTAAATGCATATATCTGGGCTAAACTTGCCCCTAAGACTCTTTCTGCAGTCAATGGATGAGAGAGCATTTTCAGAAGGTGATACATGTAACCTGCCTTGACCCACAGCTATAAGATGGGTTGCATTCATGTTTACTGGTATCTATTTATCCCCATTAGATATCAAAGGAGCTCTTGAAGTCACTTAGAGACCTGAGACAGCTGGAGTTAGGTGGACTGAACCCCATCCTTAGAACAGAAGTAAAAATGCACACTGATCCATGGGGACTCTCAGCTTTGGCTACAGTAACTAGGATATTAAACTATTGATATTAGCCTACGCTTCATCAGCTGTTATTTTTAGGCTGGTACCTATTTTTCTCCTTCATATTTTAATTTCCAAGAACTGCCATGGAGCATGAATCAATTCAAAGCACATGAAGAGTGAAGGAAAAGTGGAAGAAATATCTAGAATAATTCCTCCTGGATAAAGTTGTTCAATGGATTGAGGAAGGACAAACCATTCCTGTAAAAAGGACAAGAAAGCTTTTGGAGTATTATAGCAGCGTTATATTAATTCACATGCTTAGAATTTTCATAACACTAGCTCATTAGTGCATTTTTAAAGTGTCCCACATGCCCCAAAGCCAGGCAACGTGGGAGTGCCTCCCAGCTTTCTGTTTTGAACACCTGAAGGAGATTAAGGTGAGTTCGTTCCCTTTGTGTTTTAAGATCTTTCAGCAAGAGGCCTTCAGCTGTTCGCTGAAACTCTCAAACCCATCTTTAGGCAGTGATTCTGATTCCTCCAAACCTGCTGTGAATGCAGATTATTTCTATTTAAACCAACGGAGCCCCACCATGACAGAAAAATTTTGGTGTTTTTGAGTGTACACTGTGTGCTTGGCATCTGATGCTTCTGTATCTTGGAGCTTTCAAAGCTGACAGTGAAAGCTGACGGTATGCTACTGGTTGGAATTCACAATCAAACAAATAAAGAAATCTTGGTCCACTCCCATAGTCCAAAACACTGAGGTTTTCTCTCCATACCTCCATCTTTTCACAAAATATCTCACTATTTTATTCCATTTCTTCTCAGGGTATCCTAGAGCTTAGGTGTTTAAGTTGTTTCTTCAAAGGCATTTTAAATGCCTCCCAAACCATTAACTGTAGTGATCCAAGCCTTGCAGAATAATTTCAGACAGAGTAACTCTCCTAAATCCTTCATTTCAGAGAATAGGAGTGACACTTCAATGGAGAGAAAGTGAAGTTTCCAGGTGGTGCCAGTGTAAAATTATTATCAAAGAGCATCCTAATCTGCTGTTTTCCCAATGGAAATATTACCCACCTGCCTTGTTCTGGCTGGTCAGTCTTGCTTTATCACTTGTAAACCAAGTGGTGTTTTATTCAGATGGCAAATCGCTGCTGACACCAAACAGTGTGCTGGAATTTACGAACTAGATCCAGAGCTTTATATTTCATCTGTAAAACCTGTGGCTATGCTGAAGGTTAGTTCCTTATGTGACATGGGTTGTAGAGGATTTTGCATCACCTATTAACACAAAACCATCATCTCAGCCTTGTTCTGGTATACATCAAACATTTTACCACCTTTCAAAAAATTCCAGTAATCTGGGACCCAATCGAACTGGGTACATCTGATGAAAACTACTCCCAGAGTTTCTTTGGGGATGGATTTTTCATCATTACTCCAGTAAGGTAAGCTTTGAGGGTATTTTTCTATGCTCATGCAATATCCCTCTCCCAAACCTGCTAACTTTCCCAGAGTTATGCTTCATGTTTGTGATTGTTTTCCCCTGCAGATGTCAGGCTGGGTGTGCATAGACCACTGTGCAGAGTCCATGGCAGGTGAACGGCACTCCTGTAGTAGGTGACATCCCATGTTTGAAGTTGCCTGAGGGCAGCTGGCTCATTTAGACTTTCTCAGGGGAGTGCTATTAAATTTTAGGCGGCCTCAGGCTGCCTGGACTTGGCAGACCTTCAGGTTCACAGTTCATATCGGACACAAACTTACTTTGCTTTCATAGTTTCTTTTTACAGCTAGTATCTCTAACCTGCAATGAGCTATCTTCTCCTCTCACATTGGTATATTTGAAGGAAACTTTCTTTTACTGTATTTTTATATTTGCATACCTGCAATTACATGGTGTACATTTGCAGTGCAGAAGACATTAAATGAGTAGATGTCATGATTCATAACACACTGTTAGTCCATCATAATACTTTTCTCTCAGAAATTAATTGGGAATGAGGCAAATACTATTTTTACACTCTCTTCCAAAAAAATTGAGGCAGTGTAACTCAATAAATTTTGTAAAATGCATCAGCAGGTTGGAACGTACAAAATATTTACTTTCAGTTGGACCCTGTATTGGGCAAAATGGAGAAATGTGCAGATGAAATTATCCGGCTCCTTCATGTTTTCTTGTTTATAACAGACAAGGCGATTGCCTCACATATTTCTGCTGACTAAAATGCCAAAGCTGTCATGGTATTTCCAGGGAAATTTTTATGTAAAGATTAAAAGACCCATAAGGAAAAATACAGAGGGAAAAGCAGTAAAAGCTGAAAGGGGAAAAAGGAGGAGGAAATGGGGGAGAGAAATGAAGAGGAGAAAGGAAATACCTATGGAGTTTCATCTCGGGCATAACTTCACACCAAAAGGCTCCCCCGTTCCTGCAGGGATTTCGCAGCCCCCAGCACATCCGAGAAGGAGCTGCTGCTGCTGTCTGGAGCAGGGCAGGGGATGTCTCTGAGCCCCAGCCCTGAGAGGCAAGGAGGAAGAGGAGTTGTTCCTCCTGCTGAGCAAAGGCCGTCACTGGGCTCTGCCTACAACCTTCCTTGGCATAAATGGTTAAAATGCAGCCTCGTGAGTTAGAAACTGCTCAAGAAATAGGAGAGTGACAGTTCAATAACAACTTCTCTTCGCATGTTCAGCACCATGCGGTGTTTCATCTTGCTCAGCAATATGACATTTGATCTAAGTAGAAAGCACCACTGCCTTCAGTTTCTTGTTTCTTGTCATGGTAACTTGACTGTGAAATTGCCATTTAAAAGAATAATCTGTCTTTTTTTAATTTACATTTGCAGAATGCTGCTAGATAAACTAGTAATAAAAATACTATATAATTATCAGCAAATGCAGACAAATCCCTCTCGAAATCAGTCCACATTTAATTTCAGCAAAAGTAAGGAGTACTTGGTGAAATTTAATGTCAAGGTACCTCTGCAGAAGGGGTCTGCAACTTTAGACGATCGGTGTCAATTTGTGTGGATTTTAATAGCCATTTTTGAAAATCCAAGCTGCAAGTCCTCCCCTGGAGCAGGCAATCTGTGTCTGCCACTCTTGTGTTTCAGCAGTCCATCATCTCCCTCAAACCATTTTAATTCTGGCTGACTGTACTGAGCTGATCCAGGAAAACTCAGCTTGAAACAGGGAGTCCCTAACCGCTAGTAAGACAGCATTACAGATCTTCTTGTCATTTTCCTACATGGTCTTGCACAGAAAGGTGACAAAACATAGCCTTTCTTTCTGGTAGCCTTAGGTAGATTTGAGCAGCCATCTTCCGTTGTAAGTGTTACTATTATATCAGCAAGAAGAGAGCAGATCCACTTAAAAGCAGCTTTATTCATTGTAGCTACGGTCCATAAATAATATCTCCTTGTTGCTGGTAATAGCATCGCTTGTCAAGGAACATTACCATGTAGTTTCTCTTGCTATTTTTCTTCCAAAGTCAGTGATTAGAAAACAAAAAAACTTAATAAATGTTCCTTAATCTTTTTGCTTTTGGGTGTTTCTGATTTTGGCATGTGCAGATGGTGATCAAAATGCATCCTGAATCAGGGTCTTTTACTATCCAGAACCTGTCATAGAAAAACAACCCGGTCCTTTTCTTAGAAAAATATCACCTACGGTGAGGTGTATCAATGTTTATCAAAAGCAAGCAACTGAACTTGCCCCAAATCAGAGGCCAATTTGAAAACTTCTTTTGTAAGTCTTCATACACAATCAATTTTGATGCAAAAGTGAACCATCTTGGAGAGAGTGCTGTCACGCCTGGATCTGACGGGAATTCACAGGCACACATCAGCATAACTGTTGAGGCAGCAGCTTCCTTTTCCCATGTTGCTCACAACATTACACTTCACTGACAATCATTCTTATCTGTCCTCTTGGTAGATGGTGGGAGGTAGAGCAGTGAAAATGCATATCCACAGGGAAATAAAAGAAAGCATAATTTCTCTAAAGATTTCTCAGCAAGTCCAAATCCAATTTAGCTTGCTGGGCTTGCTGCAGACAGGTTTATGTAATTTGCAAATCTCTCAAGCAGGAGCCTATTTGTTTCTCTATCTGACTGTTTTACCTGCAATTGCATTCCCAAACTTGGCTGTACCTTGTAAATGGCATCTATTTCTCAACTCAGGCACTCAGCTGACTTGAGATGTATTTGTCCTGGTGGTTTGGTGTACTTTTATTACCTGCTTCGCACTGCTTTTTGGAGCCTTGCCTGCAGTGCCATCGTATACACCCTTTCCTCACTTGGAGCAGAATGCGAGATGCTTCACTGCATCTGCGAGCAAGTATTGCCTGTGAGACTTTACATAGTTTTCAGTTTCTCTAAATTACCCTGTGGTTTGATTTGGTAAGCTCACTGCAAATACAAGATGTGGCTTTAGGGCTCAGCAGGGAGTTATTCGCCTACTGTGTCTTCTGCTTAGTTGTGATCTGACAGCAAATGCAATGCTGTTGGTCTTTAAGGACTTTTACACTAATATTTCAAAATGTTATGAGCCACAGAGATGATCTGGTTCCTCAAAGAGGGCAGAGGGACTTTAGAAACTCCCCCTCTGAATTTTAGCCTTTCATACCTCTGTGGATGTGGGCAGCGGTGAGGTGTGGAGCGCTGCTCTGTGTTCACCCATACTCCTGATGACAGAGAGGGATTACCAGGAGGTGACCTCGCTCTCCATGACAGACCATGACATTTTAGCATTTCTAGGTACCGATGCTGATTAAAGGCAGGGTCAGTGCTCCCTGAAAAAGAGCCTGAGGAGGGTGGGTTTGTCCAGCTGGTGCAAATACCTCTCCTGGAGCTGCCTCAAGAGGTACCGTAAAAATTCCCCAACAAGCAGGGACAGAAGAAAGACGAGCTGATGTTACTGAACAAAGCAGAGATCTCCACAGAGATGCTCCCAGTGGAGGTGGCAGACCCTGGCACGGCCCTGGAGGATAACTCTTGTGCGAAGGCTGGAACAGATGCTCTGCGGGTGTCCATGGGACAGCTGGCTCGCGGGGTTCAGTGCTTGCTGTGGATCGTAGGCTAGGTAGGGGCTGGTGACATTTTGCAGTGGGCAAGCTGAATCCATTTCTTAAAGACATTTTGAAGCTCAGCTTAGGATGAAATAAGAGTTGATGGTTACGGATGGTTGAAAAAGTTGCCAGACGTGGTCCTTTGTAATACAAAAATTGCTCTTCTTAAAAAAATTGCTGACACCGTCGCCTGCTGTGGGCATGCAGAGCTATTCCTGCCCAAACGCTCTGCTGCCCAGAGATAGCACAACAGTGTTGCCAACTCTCTGTATGTTATCATGAAGCTTGAATGGCATGCAGCATTTCTCCCGAAGTCCCGGTTCACCCACTCTTATGATTATGCGGTCAAATCGTGGTCACACAATTAACTCCTCCACCCCCGAGATGTGACTGTGAGAGGAGTTATGTGACATGCAATGGAATTGCAGAGAACTGCTTTGTAAAGTATGCTGTGAAGGCACAGAAGAGAGAGAAAATGAATCAAACATTATTTACTTCGAAAATTTTTTAAGGATTGCCTCCTGATTTTGGGGGTTTGGATCATGACTTGGAGCTGGTAATATTCTCAGGAGTTCTTGGTGGGGTTTTTCTACTCAGTCAGTGTTAGCTCTCACACTTGGTTCAAGAAATGACCTGCCTGGAGGGTACAGGAATGCAGGTGAGCTGCAAAGCCAAAAAGCAATCCTTTGGGCCATTTATTTATTCCAAGCACACTGACACATTTTTCCTTCAGTTCTTCCTGATGTTCACGTAATGCTTCTCTAAAATTTGATGCAAGTATATGAATGATCCAATTGTTCTTTGAAGATCATGAAGAACCAAGATGGGAGGGTAAGGTCTCGAAGCTGGGGGTTCACACAGGGAAGGATGCCTTAGCACCACAAACCAGGGTCTGCAGATGTTGCTGAACCTTCTGGCAGCGTGTTCACTTGCTCTGTTTTCTTCCCACCTAGATGTGCCACTTCCCTACATAAAGTATTGCACTCCCACAGTTGTTATGCCAGCATCTGCTGCCTGATCTGTTATCCCTGGATGGTGGGAAACATTTTTTCTGTCTTTTACCATGGCCTCCTAATGCTCAGAGCTTTTCATCTGATATTAGCAGAAGGATTTTATTGGCAGTTTTACCATAGCCCCATTTGCATTCAGTGTTCCCGTGAAACCTGGCTTGTCAGATGAAGGTGCTTCACTAATACTGAATAATTTTCATTTGACCAAGCACAGCTAATCCTTAAGCAGCCAAATATTAATGAGAGGAGAGGAGACCTGAGCTATACTTGCATTACACACCTCTGCTCCCTCTGCACAGTGGATTAAAAGCAGTGGCCCCCACTGCCCTGCCAGTGGCAGTGTTATTCTTTCTGCACAGCCAGATGGCAAAGAAAAGATTGGAATTTATCCCTTTGAAACAAGCGCTCAGTGAGAGGTTTCCTTATCACTCACCGACGTGATGATTAGTTAGATTAATGTGAAGATCAAGGGTTGCACAGGCCTTGACTGTACGAGCTCTACCAGCACCAGTGCAGCAGAGAGATATTTCCTTCAAAATACCTGGCATTGCACCACAGCCCTAAGGTGCGGAACAGTGCAAAAACTTTCTCTTCTGCAGGAAAAGCTGAGGGCTAAAATAACCTTGCTCTTCTGCTGGAAAGGTACTTTTTCTTTGGTGTTATTAAAATTGGTAAATTGGTTGTACATTTTCTGGCAGACCATTATTCACTGTTAGGAAATTCCTGTTCAGGGAAATTGAAACCTCTGTAGGAAGACATATCTATTAGCAGAAAAAGAGGGAAAATAATAAGCATAAGATTTTTGTTAGGGTCCCACTGCTCAAGAAAAGTCAACCTCAGTTGAATATTTTTCAGGACACTTGATTTTTTTTCTTTTAAATGTCAGAATTACCCACCATATCAGAATTCTGATTTTTGACCAGCTAAAAGAATCATAACTGAATGTTTTGTAGTAAAGCAATTGTGGCTTTCAGCTGAAATGTGGGTTTTCCACTCTTCTCATCTTTGCGCTCAAAAAGATAATTGTCAGCCCTAACACTTTCCAGGTTTCACTGAAATAAAATATGTATTTCTCAAGAATGCTTATTCTGACATCCTCCCAGGCTATGCATAGAGGGGTTACTATAAGTTTTCCTGTATTTGCTTTATCTCGCATGGGGATGTGAGCGGGGAGGTTTGCGTCCCTTTGAACTACTAGTGCTGTGGGCAGGTGTGGGGAGGATGAGGAGCAGCAAGCCCAAGGAGCAAGGCAATGTATGGAGCGGGTGCTGCAGCCACAGGGACAACCTGACAGAAGGCAGCAACTGCATCAACCCAGATCTCTCTTTGAGGTTAGAATCATAGAGCTAAGCCTGAAAAAAGAGCTTAGTAATAACCGGAACCAAGCCTTAACTACATAGTAGTCTACTATGTATTGTTTCATTTTGCATCTGAGGTTTTCATATGCCTGAGGTAGGCTACAACCAAACGAAAAGAAAGTTTGCACTTTGTATTGCCTGGCTGGACATGAATGATGAAATTGCTAAATCAGGTCTGGCCTGACGGGAGATTTACTGTTTTCTTAATGAGCTAATTATATTTTTTCTTGCCAGCTATTTGCATTATTACATGATTAGAGGATCCACACTCTCTGTAACACATGGCCGGCATTGCACTGTGAGCTGGGAAAATGGCCATATTCCTATTGTCCATTTTAATTTGGGAAGCAGACAAATTACAATTTGACAAGCTAAAGTTATATGCAAATGGTAATAAGCACCTCCACACACAATGAAGATAAACAGAAGCCAGAAAACATCTTGCGGGTGCCTACCATATATTTCAGAGCAGCTTTTATTCTTAAAGACTCATCCAGACTGGCCATTCATGTTAACAATAGCCAGTATTTATGTAATTTCTGCAGAAGATTTTTGGTAGTACAGGCTGCCTTCTGCAGACTCAGGCACATCCAGAAGAGGTTTGGTACATGCACTGGCGTCGGTGCAAAGCAGGACTGGTTCCCTGTGGGCACCCTGGATGAGGCCACCTTGATTCGGGGAAGCAGAGAAGAGACTCTGAACTGATGGCTACAAACTGTGAAGCCTCACTTGCCCTTTGGGGCATTTGACCCTGACCTGTATTGCTTTTAAATAAAGATATAGTCTTGCTGCCCTCAAATCCAAGGGATCTCCAGCAGAAAATCCTGCCCAAATCTTCTCTGATCGATAGTTTCAAACCAGCATCTTCTTAGGGAAGCATGGACTCATGGTGGTAGCTTTTCTTCCATTAGCCTGATCAATGTTAATGTCCCCTTTGTTGGGTTAGTAAGCCCATGTGAGTAGGTCTGGGATATCCTTAGGGGATGACCAGGACCATTCAATGCAGGTGTGATTAAATGTATTCCAGACTCAGCCCTCAGCAGGTCTGGTCTCCACTGAACTGGGGTAAATTAGGACCAGCCAAACCCACTGATGTTAACAGTGCTACAGCACAGGAAAACAGGACAAAATGATGCCAGAAAAAGCTCTCAGTCTTTTTTTTGGGGGGGGAGGCCTTTCTCTTTGTTTTTTAAAAAGAACAAATTATATACATACCTAGCTGAGAAGAGAGTTAGGTAATATTAAAGCAGATTCTCATATTAAATGGACAGATGGTCCTTCTATTGCAGCAATAATTTTAATAGGATGAACACACACAAATTCTGCTCACTGCCTGTGTAATTTCTGAGATCCCTGTGAGTTGATGTTAAAGGTTGTAGCGAGCAGGTAACGTGTAGCCTTTCAGATACTGCAATAAATTTCCAAGGAGCCTGCAAATTTTTCTTGGCAGAGCAGTCTCAATTATTAGAGGATTCAGCTACAGAAAACATCAGGAAATGGCAGGCTTTCTTTTTTCTCAGAGAGTATTTATACTTTTTATAGTAGCTAATCCGTCAGATTCATTTCATTGTTCAGGCAGGAAAGCAGGCAGCAGACTATTTTATGAGGGCAAGTGGCAATCCCTTAGAACAGGATCTTGTAGACCCAATTTTTGCAGATAAGCTTTTAATTGTCTGCACGCTCTCACTGGATGTGTGCAAAACTCTTTAGCCAGTCACGCAGCTGACCCAAATCCAGCGAAACCAAAAGAAATGCTCCCTTAATTTCAGTGAGCTTTGGATCAGAATTTATGAGTCACGGTTCATTCATAAAAATGACCCTTATCCAAAATGAATGCCAGTGAGGTGGATGGTTGCATGCTATTTTGAAAGGCTCCATTTTTCCTAAATACTGCCGCAACTGTTTTAAACTATAATATATGTCACTTTTTCACTCAGGGTTGCTAGAAGGAAGGTCTAGACTGAAAAGGGACACGTACCGGAGCTACATACACAGGGTTGGGGACGTGACCATGTTCCTTGTGAAATCAGAGCTAAGAAAACCATCCTGCCACCCTCTGTCCCTAATACCAAGTCAGGATGAAAATGCTACCTATTTAATCTGTTCCTCCCACACACATTTTTTTAAAAATCTTTAATCCAGGAGATTCAATAACATTCATGCTTAAAGCGGCAGTATATTATATATAATGGGAAGTAGGACTTTGTTTTCAGCATTGACAATCAAAATGTTGCGCTCTGCCTAGCTCTAGAGGGTGTTGTTTTACTCCTCACTGCTGCCTGTAGCGGTCTGTTCCCCTCCTGGCCCTTTGCTGTCACGTTGTTTGGTCTCAAAAGTTGAGAACTAGAAAGTAGGTAGCTCTTAGTAAAAAGTACCTGTTTCCAAAGAGAACAAACTTTTAGAGCATCTTTATTTGTATGAGCTTCTTGACCTACTTAAATTTCATTCTGATACAGTATTACAGGCAGTGCAATACCGTTAGTAATCTTTATGCACAGATGAATGGTATTTTTGGCCTATTTTTTTGGCTACCAGAAGCACAATGAGCAGGAACAGATTGTGAGTACTTATTGTCTTTCCAGTCAAAAAAAAAAAAAAAGAAAATTCAACAGAGTATCCTTGGAAGGAAACACTGCAGGCAGATGAACAGCTTCCTAAAATCCGAAGGCAGTCCAGTGATTCACCCCCTGCCCTGAATACTGTACATTTCACCCTAGATCCCGCCTATGCCGCTAACAACTGTAAATTAACACTTATGTATTAAAAGTAGATGGGTTTTTAATTAGGTGAGGACTACCTGGTGCTCCTGATCTGACTGAGACCTCACCATCAGGGGTTACAGACTGATGTAGTGTGGAGGTGGCTGCAGGTAGGACTGCTGTGACAGCCTCATGGTTGGAAGTTTAAGTGGGAAAGACTCTCAGTGCAGCACCCTCACACCACCGCTGTGGCAGTGACAGTCCTTTTGTTGCTCTCATTTGCCCCCAGTTCCTGTAAAGGTAGTACAATAATCCCTGGGGTTTTTTAGCCCACTTTTCAGGTATGTTTCTGGACACTTACAAGGTTATTACTTCTTTTCCAGGAGTTGATATTTTATTCTCTGTCTGAAATGTTTTGAAAGTCTTTCTACATTTACTGCTGAAGACTCACCTCAGCCCCTGGGAAGATCATGAAGCAAATCCTACTGAAAGTGATTTCTGATCACATGAAGGGCAAGAAGGTGACTGGGCAAATCATGCCTGATCAACCTGACTGGATTCTATGATGAGATGACCATCTCAGTGTAGATGGGGATGCTGTTTACCTTGACTTTAGTACCTATCCATGCAAGTGTGAACTGGTGTGATATTGACTAGCTCAGTGGATAACTGACTGGACATGAAGGCTCAAAGGATGTGACCAGTGGTGCAAAGTCCAGCTAGTGACAACCCTCAGGGACCACCGCTGGGGCCAACACTTTAGTGTCTTTACTAGTTTTGTGGATGACTGGACAAGAGTGCACTCTCAGCAATTTTTTGGACTATATCAAACTGAGAGAAGTGGTCAAGTTGCTGGAGGGCAGGCTGCTGTGCAGGGGGACCTGGACAGGCTGGAGAAATAGGCAAACAGGAATCCCATGGTGTTCAGCACTGGGAAATGCAAAGTCCTACACCTGGCGAGGAACAACTCCATACACCAGTGCAGGCTGGGGGCTGACCGGCTGGGGAGCAGCTCTGCAAAAAAGGATCTGTGGGTCCTGGTGGACAACAAGTGGGACATGAGCCGGCAGTGTGCTGGGATGTATCAGCAAGTGTTGCCAGTAGGTCAAGGGAAGTGTGTCTTCCCCTCTGCTCAGCACTGGGGAGGCACATCCAGAATACTGGGTTCAGTTTCAGGCTTCCCAGTACAGGAAAGACATGGACATGCTGGGGTGAGCCCAGCAAAGGGCCATCAGATGAGATGGTATAGAGAAGACGGTGCCAAACTCTTCTTAGCGGTGCAGTGGACAGGGCTACAACAAGGTGCAGCGGACAGGACTACAACAAGATGCAATGGACACAAGCTGAAACCGGAGAAATTATCGTCAGATATAAGGAAAAAAAAATTCATTGTGAGAGTGGTCAAACAGTGGAGTAGACTGTCGTAGCCCAGAGAGGTTGTTGAATCTTCATCCTTGGAGATTTTGAAGCTCTGCTGAGCAACCTGCTCTCACGGGCCCAGCTTTAAGCATGGGTTGCGGCAGGCGGCCTCTGGAGGCCCCTTCCAGCCTATGTGGGTCTGTGATTCTGTGATAACGAACTGCTGAATAAATCTTGTTCAGCACTGCTGCCAGGTTCCTCGTCTTCACGTCTTGAAATGCCTTGGCAGTGGAAGAGGCCAAGGCAGCTGTCATCAGGAGAAGGAACAGCTCCCTCCGAGGGCCAGGCCTGCCGAATGACACATGCACAAAATTCTGTCAGTAGTTGAGGAAAAATAGGGGAGTTAGTGGACTAGAAAAACCACGAGCAAGTGTTCAGGGTCAGAAGTCATCATAATGGAAACAGATACAAAAGCCACAAACCTTTTCCAAGAAGTCTTCTGTTTTTTTCTGAGTAGCTGCTAAGGTTCAGGTGAATCCACCTTTTGCATTGTATCTTCATATGCTGCCGTGCAGAAAGAGCGGCAGCAAGTAGACCGTCACTGCTCTATGTTCCTGTGGCACTTACAGGAGGTGAACTGTGGGCAAAGTGATCTGCAGGCGTGGATGCATTTCTGCTTGTATTTACAGCTCTGCTATAACACAGATACTTAAAAATATCCTGCTTGACTAAAGACATTGCTATCTTGACAACTAAAAGGAAACACTTTACTATCATATCTTTTACTGACTTACCGCAAGGCATGGCTGAAAGATATAATTGACCTGTCCTTGGGGCACAGAGAAGTCCTGGTACTGACCTGGCGTCCTCGCTTCCTTCCGTCTGTCTGCCCTGCACTGCTCTGAGTCAACATCAAAGTGATAAGGAAAATTACCTGAGCAGCAACAACCTTAAAGAGGAAAAGCATTTAAAAAATAGCTTTCCGAGCAGAGTTTCTTTTAAAGTGCTGGTTGGAAATGAGGTACAGTGGGGTGAACTGGAGACAAAAAGATGAAATCAGCCCACAGAAGGGAAAATGCTCTGCCTCAGTAAAAGTGCCTTACTTTGTCTTTCACAAAATACATCAGCAGTGATGGTAAAAGCGTCTGAGGAATGAAAGCGAGCATTGCAAAAGGACATATGGGAGGCAGGAACTGAGATCATATACATGCATAGAAAGCTGGGGTGAGACAGCAGGTTATATTTATCACAGTGCCCTGGAAGGGGCATATAGTTGTTTCACCTCTAATTATGCAGCATGTTTTTGGGTGAGATGTCTCCTTCCTTCAGCCAAGCTTGTTAAAAGCATTTAAGCACATGCTAAACTCTAAGTGTGTGAATAATGCTGTGTTCACTTAGCAAAGGCCCTAATGACTTAATCTCCTTAAGACTCCTATTAATTCTTAGGACACTTATTTCCTACTGTGGAAAGTGCCATGACAAGCAAGATTACAACACAGTGGACAAAACTCCTTGGCACAGAATATAGGAGATGGAAAGACTCCTAAAGAAAGCTTCTGCCATACTACATTAATTATCTGAGCCTGCAATATTCAGGCTCAGTTTTACTTTCATGCCATTGCCACACAGCTTATAGGTAGGTGCCCATATACAAAAGATGTGACAATAAATGTCATTAGAGGAAACCCCATGCAAAATTCTTTCATCTAATTGGAAACATGAAAGGAAAATGATGGGAGCATCTGTTCTGCCAGAAAGATGTTCGGCACAGAAGTGTGCTCAGAAGATTTGTCTTGATCGTGGGGTTGAAAGGAAGAAGCTGTCGGGCTCCTGAAATGCCTGGTACCTCTCTCCGTTCAAAATAAATTGCTGACTCTAATGACTGCCCTTTCAGAGATGGTCTATTTTAAGACAATGGAGCTACGCCAGAAGGAGCAATCACAGGAATGACAACGTGCAACAAAGCGAGGCAAGCCAGGATGGATTTTTGATCTTCTGCAAAGGGATTCCTTTCATGCTCACACTTTAGCACTGCTCTTTACATGAAGTCTTGTGAACCCTGGGGATGGGGAAGAAAGAGCTGGCAGCTGGAGGCACAACAGTTGTATTCGTGCTGCTGAGAGGGGAGTGCCTTGCAGCGTGGTCTGGAGCAGATTTAGCCTTCCTGTGCAGCAACATGTGCTTGATTGTCTGTTTACTATCAAGTATGTGCTTAAGTGCCTTACTGAACTGGATTCTTAAATGTAAAGCAATATCCTGCCTCTGGGGAGCCCATGGTGAAATGCTGGGCGTTTCAGTGACGGCGAAATTGTACCCTGCTGTCTATTGCTCAATAGTGAACTATCTCTGACTCACTGCAAGATCCTGCAAATCATTGTAAGTTTGTCCCAGTCTAAGTCCAAAGTGCTTGTGTGGCTTGTCTGGAGCATGAAGGAACCCTGAAATTCCTTCCTTTAGTGCATTTCTAGTGGAGGTGGGTTCTTCCACATCCTCACGGAGCTTTTCAGGGTCAGTTAGTAAGCTTTTGCCAGTTTCGCCTGGTTTCCCTCAGTCATTCTTCATTGCTTGGAGCATGTCCTGCACTTCAATACAACTGCTTTCGGTCATTGGAGTGTTCATTAGGATTTATTTTTGTTCCTCCATGCACTGGCATAGCTATTGGTGAAATGGAATAAGTAATGTATGAGCCTAAACAATAATAAATGTGTTCTATCTCTTGACAAGTACAACAACGTAACTAGAAGAGCAATATTTCTTTGTGCATAGGATTCGCTTGAGCCATGATTACAAGTGGGCTCATCCCCCCTTTGCAGGGTCCTTCCCCCTATTGAACACTCACCCTACACAATTATAGCAAGCTGCTAGAAACTAGCCCCCGGGGCTGAAGTTAAGGTACAATGCCTATGGGTTCTAGGTAAATAATAAAAATGTTGTCAGATGAACATCAGTGTGCAGCGTGTAGGATTTATGAATAAATGGGCAAGCCCCCAGCTTGGCCTGAGTGGAGCCGTAGCAGTTCCCATCTGCTGAGGGCCTTGGACCCTTCAGGCTTATGGGGTGGTGCCTTCTGGCAATCATGCCCGTGGCCTCGGCTGATTGCTCTGCCACGTTGATTGCCTAATTTTCTATTCTGGACATTTTACTTGCTGGTATACTCCCTAGCTTTCTTGCTATTTTCCTCTTTTTGAAGTTGTCCTTTCACCTTGCTTATTCTGCCTGAGTAGCATTCTTGCTTTTTTGATCTTGCCTTTGTAAGAACTTCATTTTCAGGAGAGGTACACGTAGCTGCCATACCTGGGTGGCAAGTGGATCCTGCCTGAGGCTGCTGCCCTGCACACCAGCTGTCCATCGCTGGTCAGAAACGCGGAGAGCCACAGACAGCCAAAGCGATGGGAGCCTCTGCCCCAAACATGGGTCATTTGGAAAGCCAAACGACAAATGAGGGTGCGTCCATCTGTTTCAGGACTAGATGTGGCAGCAGCATGAGGGGGGGGATGCACAGGCCCTGTCACACACCGAGACAGCACTGGACTGCCCAGGGAAGGGTCAGGGCTGCCTTCGCCTTCTCCTCCCCGCCTCCAGTAACCCACCCACTGCAATCTGGCGGCTCTCTTGGTACATCTAATAAAAAAGCAGGTAATTGGAGCTGTCAGGTATGCAGGGATATGGGGCCTCTGTGTCTATTCTTCATAATTAGACAGCATTGTAGCAAATAAATGCCTCCTCAGGTCCTCCTTCCAGGGGAGGCACCCCCAGAGTCCAAAATGCTGACTGACTCCTCAGACTGACTTAGAGTATCATCTGGTTATGAGAGATGATTACAAGGGTGACATCTCTCTTTATCTCATACGTACACATAGATCTGCTTTTATCTTACATGTTTATACTGTTTTTTCTCTGCTTAGTCTGGCTTTACAGTCCCTTCTAAAATGTCATTTTACTTGAAGAAACCTATGAAGAAAGTCTGTGTGGTAAATTCAGTAATATTCTTCAGAGGGCTTCAATGCAGCATGATATTTTTCATTAAACAGTAGACTTAGCCAACAGCTGTGTTTCATTTACATACGAAGCCTGAATTTAAAAGTGATCTTTATGTGGGGAAACCTTTTCTGGATCTTAGTTTTCAGCAGCTGTAGTATCTGCAGTTGCTATTCATGTCGCAGTTGGCTTTCCAGAAATGTTTCCATGTGGAAGCTTTGTCTGGATGAAAGGAGGACCGGACCAGGCACAGAGGAGGCTCACCACAGCATGGAAAGCTATCTGTCTTTCCCCATATGGTATGTGAGATTTTTCTCTCTTGAACTGCCACTGTAACCTGGGCTCCCTGTCATCTACAGCAGAAAGAGGCTTGGGTCTAAGAAATTTGGATCTCACAGATCCAGAGGGGATCAATGACCCTGTGCTTGGATGAGAGTTATTTTCCCCAGCTGTGTGTCTGTCAAGTGCAGAGGGCAGCAAGTAGAAGAGGAGATGTGGTGGTTGCTGCAAGGTACAACCCAGCCCTTCCATGAGCAGTTACAGTAAGTTCATCTCTCCAGAGTAGCTCCTGTTGAGTTTCACGTTGTGCAGACATCTTCTTTATGAAAGTCCCTACATTAGTGTCCACGGTTTTATTCTAATTTGATGGGACTCATCCACCTTGCTTGATTGAGAACTTTAGAAAATTGTGCTTGACATTAACTTCCCCTAAAAGTATTGAAAATTATTATTAAAATTATTATTGAAAAATATAAAAAACTCAGTCTCGAAAGACGGCCTCAGCTGTGATCAAGCGGTCCCAGAAGCCAGCCAGGCGGGATGCACTTGCAAGGCCTGGAAAAGGGTGCACAGGGAGCTGCCTGTGCCCAAGTGATGGTGTGACGAGGTGCCACGGGGGCTGCAGGAATAGGCAGGTTTCCACTCCCATGTGAAGAAGATCTCTCCACGTTGAACACTGTGGCTGGACTGCAGATGCACACTTGCCATGGAGATAACAGTGTGAACTAATTAAAACATGGATGGAGAATAAGTGATACAAATTCATAACCAATGGGAAAGTGGGTGATATGTATTACAGTACATACGTGAAGGAAGCCGAGCCTTACAGCCATTGGGCTCGAGCTTTAATATACCTTGGCCCTGCTGTGTCAGTAACCCTTTAGCACCTACCCCACAGATGAATGAAAGCTGCTCCTGGCCTCTTTCACCAGCTTCTTTTTGGTCTGATACCCTGACATCATCTTCCAGACCACAATCAGCCTCAACTAGCTGTGAGTTACGTTTTAATATTATGGTAGCTGAATCCACAAATAACTCTCTTGTCTTTGATGGGACTTGAGACAGCATGGGATGCTTCACACAAGCTCCCTGCGTATACGCAGGGAAGTCTCTGCAATCCCTTATGGCTATTCTCTCTCCCTCAGTGTGTGCCTCACCCTGACCAGGGCACCCTGAAGCTGATGGGGAGAAAAATACTACCCACGAACCACCTTTCCGGAGTGGACAAGTAAGGACTGATCACCCTTCAGCAAGGAGGTAGCAGGAACGTTGCAACATACACAGAGCAAATATAGATTAATTTTATTGTTCCCAACACAAACATTCCTTCGAAAGTACTCCTGCACATTCACAGCACGGCAAAGCTGCAGGTGAAGTGAGTGCTAAATAAAATTCATGACTTTTCTCACACAGCCATGAGAAAAGGCACAGTTAGACTGAAAAAAGCAACACCATCAGCCACTGCAGAGGTGAAGGGCTGATTTACGCACTCTCTCATGCTTACATGGCCTCAGCAACAGCACTGGAGCCGCATAAGCAGTGTTTGGCCACTCTCCAGTAGTTTATTAGTTGTGGACATAATTAGTAATAATTCTTTGACAGTTTATCAAGAGAATAATGGCAAGACAGACATGAACAGGAGTCAGGGTGTATTTAAAAGGAAAAGGTTGTGTTACTGGCTTCTATAATGACAGGTTAGTGGAAAAATTGCCTCTGTCTATGGAGACTTTGTGTTTACCAAATGTTCTATATTTGAGACTCCTGCAGTTGGCTTTTGAAGAGGTAAATTAGACATGATAACTTTCAGAGTTAATCATTAGTGTTACATATTTGAAACACCACCTGGTATTTGCAGCATAATTAATGATGTTATGACTCTTGCACAGTGATTTTAAATAGTCTTTGGCAATGTCTATCATTTGAATTGGTTAGGAAATACAATCTTATCTGCCCCCGTAAAACAAATGCTTTGGCTGTGTTTTTCATCATCCATTCATAAACTCTCTATGTTTTAGAATATCTTTGCAAGAAATTCACCAGGGTGAAGCTGAAAAAATGCTTCAAGAAATGGGAATTTGAAACTTTTCAACAGATCTAAGATGAACTCATTTTACTATCCAGTGCAGGCAAACAAAACTCCTATTGGTATCTCTTACCCAAAGGGTTTAATTCACAGTAATATCACTCATGTTGTGTCCAACAGCAACTCAATATTTCCATGAGGCTGCTCTATTCATAGTAAATAGGTAACTATGCAAATTGATGAGCACTTATCTGTAATCAAGAAAGAAAAAGAGTGGGGGAATCAAAGTTTTCTCTTCTCATTTGCATGCTTAGGATATGCTTATATGTGGTGATTTTTAACAGCTATCTGCATCAGCTTAAGTGCACACCGAAGCCAAGTCTAAAATCTTCTGCAAATCCTACCCCAGGGAATTTTGGGGAAAAGAAATTAAAGTCACTGTAATGCTAAAATCTCCGCTAACCTGATACAGAGAGACCTCAGAAGGAAGAAACTCTTCCTGAATGCATTTATATTTCATGCTCATTATTCTCCAGTATATATGGGAAGGGAAAATTATGTGGCTCATGAGCTTAACATCTGCTGCAGCACTGCTGACCAAAATGCAGAGGATGAGAAGACCAGTGCGTGAGGGTAGCTTTCATCATGTGCTTCTGCTGGTCCTCCTAGCTCAGAGGCCTGAAGGCCGGGGGGGGTCATCAGTGAGTATATCTACTTTTGTATTCGTGAGTTGTTTCACATTCAGTGGGAGCTCTGAACATGTGCTGTATCCATAGAGCTCCACTGATGTCAATGGGGTAAATGTACAGAAATCAGCCACACTAACCTAATCCCTTTTGTACTGCTGTCATTAGTCGAGAAGAAAAGCTTAGGCAGACAGACCCTAAGCTGTCAAGTATGATTACTGCAGCTAAAAACTAAACAAGAAAATTTTGCAGCATCCAAAAAGTCACCCACTGAGCAACACGGCAGCGCAGGGTCACAGCAGTCACCTCTTGGCTGCTCTGAGTTATACGTGCAGGGGGTAGGTATGGCACGCTTACCCCATGGGTTTGTGCTGGTGGTGCTCAAGTCAGGTCTCTGTGTACTTCTGGGGGTAAATAACTAGCCATGCTTACCCATGAGAATGAACCTGAAAGGGACTGAAGGAGAGCAGAGCTTACTGATAATCCTGAGAGAGGGTTGAGTTCTAGTGGTAGGATCTTACAAGCCAGAGGGATGCACAGATATGCCTCATCTTCTACCTGGAGCTGACTATAAACTTTTCCTTAAGCTTTAACTCCTGTACCTTCAGGTGAACACAAAGACGAAGACAGCATGTGACAGCACGCCTGGGATGGGCCACCTCACTCCAGCTAGGGTTTTTTCACATAGAAATTGTGCCTCTGGAGCTCTGTGTCTTATCCCACATCTCTAGTGAGCTCCGTATTTGCAGAAGCTCAGCGAAAGCAGTGTTGTCATAGGTGTTTCATTGGAAATTACTTCCCCTGTTCACACTCAAGCACACTTATCAGATTTTTTTGGAAGCTCTCCCCTCTAGACATGCAAGTCTGAGCTAGTTTTCTAGACTCTGCAGCTGATGGGGAGAAACTGGCACACATTGGGGTGACTCGTTGCTGGACTGGGTATATTGACCTGGGACGAGCCAATCTCCGTTTCTCACCGCTGACATTTGAGTCAGCAAATGCAAGAATTTCAGTTGCAAGCATGCATGCTTGGTCAGATGATCCCCAGCCTTTGGACCTGCTTAGGTCTCTTTCCTAATCTGTGTTTCACCTGTCTGCAGCCTCAGGCTGTTTCCATGTTCATTTACACAGTAGGAGAAAATGAGAAGCTAAGTCACAGGGTAAATTCTATAGTTTTCTTACCTGAAATTCTCCTCATTACCAGGATCTGTTCCTTGGCCAGAAAAATTGTTCACCAAGTCCTTTCCGCTTGCACAATTCAATGCACACTCTCACTCTAGATTTTCTGCAGCAGGTCCTCTTCTTTAGTAATATATATACAGCCTCAGCATCATTACGAGTGGCATCTAGCTAAAGGTCATCCCAAATCCTTATTTTCATGAAACAGCTACCCTTGATGGAAGCTCATTCTGCCTATCTGTGTACCTCTGGTCTTCATTTTTTAATGGCTTCATGTATTCTTTCATTAAGTAATACATGCCACAAAGGTTAGTCTTGGGCTCTAGCTTCCATAATTTCTTGCATACTTATTTCAATAGATAAGTGTTATTTATATATATACACATATACTATATATAGATACACACTATATATATATATTACAATATCAGTGTGTGTGTATATAAATATAAGGGACCAGCTGTATCAGCTGAATGTTCACTAGTCCATGGGGCCTGAGGGGATTCATCCCACTGTACTGAAGGAGCTAACAGATGTTATGGCAGGACCCTTCTCGATCATCTACCAAAGGTCTTGGGAGTCTGGGAGGTCCCCGCTGACTGGAAGCTAGCCAATGTTATTCTAATTTACAAGAAGGGCATGAGGGAAGACCAAGGAAACTACAGACCTTTTAGTCTAACCTCAGTTCCTGGAAAAATTATGGAGAAGATCATATTGGGTGCTATTGAAAGGCATTTAAACATCAGGCACAGTCAACATGGATTCACAAAGGAAAAGTCCTGTTTGACTCATTTGGTATCTTGCTATGATAAGGTCACCCATCTAGCAGATGAAGGGAAGGCAGTGGATGTAGTTTTTCTGGATTTTAGTAAGTCTTTTGATACTGTCCCTCACAGCATCCTTCTGGACAAGTTGTCCAGCTGTGAGATGAACAGGTACATGGTGCACTGGGTGAAGAACTGACTGAAGGCCAGAGCTCAAAGGGTTGTAGTGAATGGGGCTGCATCTGGCTGGTGACCAGTCACCAGCGGTGTTCCTCAGGGCTCAGTCGTAGGGCCAGTTCTGTTTAATATTTTTATCAATGATCTGGATGCAGGAGTTGAATGCACCAAACTGACAATTGCTGACAATACCACACTGGGAGGTGCTGTTGACTCTCTTGAGGGACAAGAGATGGCTTAAAGTTGCACCTGGGGAGGTTTAGACTGGACATTAGGAAACATTTCTTTACTGAGAGGGTTGCCAAACATTGGAACAGGCTTCCTAGAGAGGTGGTTGATGCCCCATGGCTGTCAGTGTTTAAGAGGCACTTGTATAATGTCTTTAATAATATGCTTTAACTTTTGATCAGCCCTGAAATGGCCAGGCAGTTGGATTAGATGATCGTTGTAGGTCCCCTCCACTGAACTATTCTATTCTATTCTATTCTATTCTATTCTATTCTATTCTATTCTATTCTATTCTATTCTATTCTGTTCTGTTCTGTTCTGTTCTGTTCTGTTCTGTTCCGTTCCGTTCCATTCCATTCCATTCCATTCCATTCCATTCATTAGTAATGTTTTGGAGGGGTTATGATCTTTGGAAAAGCTCTGCTCTACAGAGCATGACCTTAGCAACAAACAGAGACAAATTTGGCAAGAGGTCTGACTCTGCTTTGTTTTATTTACCTGCTCTCACAGACAGCAAAGTTTTCAGGAACAGAGCGTTTAGCCATGCAGCTGCCTCCCCGTTGTCCGCCGGGGTGTAAAGCTTGGTGAAGAAAGCGCAATTGTGCTTCCTCTGCAGAGACCTCTGCTGAGTGACCACTCTGATGTCTTTATCTCTCCTTTCAGATCTGTATTGTTGAGGAGGCTTGTTCCTTATTTTTATAAATTACTGGTGTGATTCCCTGCTCTCAAAATTGGGCTCTCAACACAGGCCAAGTGAAATACCATCAAGCCTGTCACCACTTGCAGTGATGAGGCCATTTGCTTGTGGAGGGTTTGAAGGGCACCCTGGTTGCACGCTTCCCTGGCAGCTGCTCTTGTGACACTGGGGGGTACCCTGGGGTGCTAGAAGTAACATCATGCCCCTCTCTATAGGGAATATACCTTATGGATCCAAAGGGAGGCCGTAAGTCTTAAGGACCATTAACTTCTTCACACTCTCTCCAGCTTCTCACCCCCTTGCATGCACATGCCTGTGTTTATATCCAGCCCCTCCAGGTACCTGAGGATGCGGTTACGCCGGTTCTGTCCACCTTTACTTAATTGCCGTAGGGAAGAGGTGAAGATATGAATAAGAGCACAAATTTCCCTCAAAATCTTACGTGACTGTCCAAAACAGCAAAGAGGCAAAAGAAACTCAATTTCAGATGGATTTCTCTAAACTCTGGCCCCCAGGACAAGGACAGTTCAAGCTAAGCTGCTACAAAAGGAGTTTGCTGCACTATCCTAAATGGGAAGCAATATTCATCCATAAAAGAGTAAATTAAATGGGGTGCAGCTGAAGGAATTTACTTTCATGGCTATGCCCTCATCAAACTTCTTCCAGTGGATCGATAACTTCTATATTTTAACTGTAGACTCTAATGAGGGCCTCCTGCATGCTATGTCTACCTTTTAGACTGCCTTTCTTATTTCTCAGTGTAATTTGTGTTTCTCCGGTCCCCACATTCATTTCCAGGCTGGCATCACACTGATGTTTCCATGGGATGCAGCACACCCTCTTCCTTTCTTCTTCTTTATTTTTCATACTTTATTTTGACCACTTGCCTCTTAATTTTTCTGTTCCCAACTTACAAGTTGGAACAACTTCTTTCACCCTTACACGCATTTTCTCCTCGCAAACTGTTTAAATCAGAAATAAGCCCACGGGATTCCTTGGTGTTGCTGACATGTAAGTCTACTATAGCTGGGAAAAAGGTAAATGCTACGAATAAGTCTTGGATATTCTTTGAGAAACATAAAAAAAAATTATGAGTTCATATCCTAGCAGGCAACATATTCTTCTGGTTTTGTTCTAGTGTTTCACCTTAGATTTGTAAGTTGAATACAACATACACAAAAATCTATCCAGACTGAAAGAGGTGCTGGAAAAGGAGGGAAAAGTTATTACAAAAAATCATTTTTACAGACAGCCTGTTGTGGGGCTGTTTCACACTTCTCTGCTGTGGGCAGTTAAAAAAAGCCGCAGAAAAACTGTAGTATGAAGGTGTTACTCTGTAGTGAAAACTTTGCTGCCCTTTGTTTAGAGGAACTAAAGGCAGATATTTGAACTGATGCTTCTCTGATCTGTAGACTCCAACGAGCCACTTAACTCCTTCCGTGCTTACCCCACCGCGTGCACCCCTCGCAGCCAGCCTTGCCCTGGCCACAGGGGCTGCGTCCCTGATGGAGGGGCTGGTGCAGGCAGCCAGGCGAAGGCAGGAGGAGGAGGTGGCATTAAGGGTGCACAGTAAAGCAGGCAGGAGTGTGTTGACAGCAAGGCAAAAGTCAAGGCAGCCAGTAAAACGAAACATTGGAACGGGATAGGGAAGTCCAGTGGAGCTCTCTCATCCTCCGCTTGCCAAGCGCTACAAGCTTAAATGTTAGCTGTCATGAAACACAGCGTAAAACTGAGCCTCTCGGTTTGCTCCTGTAGGCTATTGCTGGAAGAGCAATACAACCACTTAAATACAGATCTGCTGCATGTGCTCAAGTAGTGACAAATCAGATCTACCGTTCCATGAGCTGCGATGTGAAATGTAGGGAGTGTCAGTATGCAGACCTGGGGGCACGAGCAGTCCAACAGCTACATTGGGAAGTGCCTTTTGTGCTCAACCCTCCACGGTGCTATTGCACTGCTGCGCAATTATGGCCACCAATTACTCCCCGTCTGGGCCTCCCATCTTAGGAGCAACCCAAAGACTGGGTGCCTCATGGCTCACACCTCCTGGAGGAGAGGACACACGATGGAAAGGGAAGGAAGGGGCAAGTTAAGGCCAAGGGCAGCTTTTGCAAAGACAGAGTATCACACAGCCTCTTCCCCCTGCCATGGCCAGACTCCCTGGGACATTTGCAAAACACCCACACGTCCCTGGTCGGGCTGTCAAGAAGCAGGGGGGACATGAGGACAGGCGGCTGCCAGGGGCCCCATGGGTGCTGCAGCAGCCCGTGCCCCTCCTGGGAAAGCAACCAGCACCCCTTGGGCAGTGCTTCCGGGACAGGCACAGCGAGTGGGCACAGCTCTGAAAGGTCACCCTTGCAGAGCTCTGGAGCTTTGATCTGGATAAAAAGATGCTCCCAGAACTGCTGTGACTGGAATTATGTGGAAAAAGGAAATTTCACTGGGACGTTGTAAGGATGAATTTGGCAAGTGCTGCGTGAAACAGCATCTGTGCAGCTTGGCCAAATAGCCTGTTGCTATTAGCAAGTGCAAGAGCAGCAGGGGTGAGGCAGAGGAGGTGAAGTGCAATATTTCACTTCAACACTGCATCGAGCCGAGCTCCCGTGCACAGGCTTGGGGCTACTCAGTGCTGTGTTTAGATAAAAGCTGCTCCAAAGGTGCTGGGGAGGAGACAAGCTGCCAGGGAGCCATTCGGTCTGCACCGGCTCTCGCAGATTAGCCTGGGTAATGACCACTCTGCTCTCTGCCCCTGCTGAGCCCTGCTTAGTTCCCACACCCTTTCCTCTCTGCCAAATACACCCTTTGCCTTTAGCTGTAGCCAGAAGAGACCTCAGCCCGATGTCCAAATTCAAGTGGCAAATGCTCTTTTGCACAGTTCGTGCTGGTGAGGGAGTTCTTTTCCCAGTGGAGTTTATAGCGGTTAGAGGAACGACATAAGTTCTGGCAAACTGCCGTAAACAAGATTGCTGTGTCTCTCCAAGGCCATCTCTTGGCATGGCTCTGTCAGCTGAACATGCAATTTCTTTAACCCTAAGGCTGACATAATTCTGTGGGCAAAACTCCTTAAACGTGAACTAAGGCAGCATGTATTCGAAGTGTCCCTGTGCTGCCCCGCTCGGCCGATGTCTATCACAAACTCTCACCTATTAGTCAGTCGGCAAAAAGAGTTGGAAAAGCCGGATTTGTGCAGGAACTAATGCTGCAAATGAAGCCTGAGCAGGAGCCAATAGAGAGCCAGGATCACAAGAAAGAAGTTATTCTGTGGCTAATTCGGTGGCTGCTAAACCACTGTAAGGATCAGAGGAGGCAGAAATGCAACCGCAGCAGTGAGGGGAACAATGCACAAGGTGTCTGGGGATGTGTGCTGGTTTAAGATTAGTTCATGGATTATGGGGTTTTGTGTCTAAAACCAGCAAGGATGGGCTGGCTTACCACAGAGCAAAGATCTGACAAGTGCAGCAAATTCAGGGTTTTAAAATAGGGCATAACTTAGTCCACAGATTTGCTAAGTCTTGTATCGTTATCAGAGCAAGTTTTAACTCTCTGCAGTCATACTTCTAATTCAAAGAACACCCTCTCTTTACCTACACCAAGAGCTTTCATGGGATAAATTATTTTCACAAGTATGATAATTGTCCTGTGCACACAAGGACATTTAGATATTTGTTCCCTCTTCTAGCCACTGACACCTAGATATGACACCTAAATTTCTGATCTTCTCATATTCCTACAATTTTATCTATTCTAGATTTCCCCTTCTTCACAACAGTGCAAAACAGTGAGTCCTACGGTTCAGTTAAATATTGCACGAAAAAGCACTTCCATTTGTTTGCTTAAAACCTACTGCCCAATAACTTCATTAGATGGCCACAGTCCTTGTATTGTGAGAAGAATCTATTGCTTTTCCCTATTAATTTTCACTGGAGCACCAGTTCTTGTGTATGCTTCTAGCAGAGTCCCATGTCTTATCTTTCTTTATGTGCTGAAGAAACTTAAGCTACATTTTTCTGCTCTCAAAAGAAGCTGTTCCATATTGCTTATCTCCATAGTTTTTGAATTTATTTTATTTTTAAGCTGGGATGACCACCACTGCAAACAATATTGAAGATGCATTTATATGGTGGCATAATAATGTTTACCATTTTTCTCTCTCTTCCTGAGAGGCAGAAAAGGGTTTGCATGCCTGAACACTTGTCTGCTCTTTCTAGCTACACTACCTACACTAATAAAAGGTATAAAATCCAAATATGCAAACATTTGGACTCTACTGCAGAAGTCATACTAGTGACCACAATCCAAACAGTCTATTTGACTTTCTGAGTGTCTCGGAGCACTGAGTGCTATCTTTGGGCAGCTAGTCACATTGACATCGAGAGCTCTTCCCTGGCTCATAAGGGATAAATCAGGCTGTGGATGGGTATGCACGGACAAGATCATTTTCTCCTTGTGCTTGACTATGCTTTTATTTGCACTCAATTTCACCTGCAAGCTTATTGCCCACTTATTTAGTGTTCTGGTGACAATTTTTTCAGTCAGCTTTAGATTTGACTATCCTGATTTATTTTGTATTATCTTGAGGCTGTGTAGCACATATTGCTACTTACCTCTTTTCCATTAGTACATTGAACTGAGTGTGTCACACTCACGCAAAATGGCCTATATATGTACATCTAGGCTACATTGAACGGTTCCAGTACAGAACCTCAGGCACCCTGCCAGCAACCTGATCTTTAATGTCTAATCTTTGGCTTCTTGCTATTAATCATGTATTAGCCTGAGAAAGAACATCCCTTCTACTCATGGCAGCCCAATTTCTTTAAGACCTATTGGTGGGAAATTTTGTGCTGAATATCAACTGGATGACCTTTTCACAATGTGCTTGACTCCTGCAAAAGTGCTTTACTAACAGTGTTGAACTGGATGTGTATGAGAGAGACAAGAGAAGGTGACATATACTCAACGTAACAGCTAGCAAAACTGAGGAATGGTGGTTGACAAAACGGCAAAAATACAAGAATTGTTCTAAGCAGGGAAGACCACTGAATTAATGCAAAAATATATTAAATAGATTTTATTAGAGAAAACACTGAGATTGCCATCTTCAGTTCGTGCAAATTCTATGATTCAAGGGAAGGAGAATAGAGAAGAGATGAAAAGGACTAGCCAGAAAAGAAATAGTCCTAAAGAATTAACAAGAAAGCTAATATGGTTGAAGGATACATAAATACTTGGAGACCAATATCTGAGGGCCAAGTTCTGCTGTACTCATGAGGACTCATGCAAAGTAACTTCCACTCACTGTGCAGTCCGGCTGGACAACTCACATAACTTGAACGTGGGACTGACATGAGCTGATGAGCTGCAAACCCCATCGCTGTGTAAGGGTATATTCCTGCATGGGTACCCACAAAGGATTCAGTCCTTCCAACACGTGTGGACCTGTCTGCAGATGAAAATTGCGTGTACACCCAAATGTGTTGCCGGTACTTATGCATTTGAAGTCTGGGCTCTGAAAACATCCCTGGTAATCTCTTCCTATGAAACAGAAGGGTTGAATGGGAGTGTCTGCCTTTCACGGGCAGAGGAGCAGTTACCTCCTCCATACTGGTTCCAGGGAATGAGGCAGATTTATGCAGCTGCCACCACATCAGAGCCTTATATATTGCTGGTGCAAGGCATTTGCATGGTGGGCAATGGCAGGTTGGCTAAAGTGATGGGAAGCCTCAAGACAGCCAGACTAATGATAGATAGCAAAAATTCAGACAGCTGAAGACAATTATTGAATTTTAGATAGGCTTTGAGAAATTAAGTAAGTTCAGTGGCTGTTTTACCATTTGGAAAGCTGTAACACATTACTGGATGCCCTGGAAGTAACATTTCAGGGTCTAAAAATAGGCTGCGTATACCACTCCTTCTGCTTCCCCTGGAGTGCTGAGAACATTCAGTACTTATTAAAGAAGGCATTAAAAATAATTTGAAGTTTGCATATTCCTTTCTATGATTTCCCTTTTGAAAAATACCAGAATAACCATTTATAGCTGTTCTTCTTGTGATGAGTCAGACAACAACAGAAAATGAAAAGGAGAGGATATACACCTTTCTTGGCCACAGGACACTGCTGCGGTGGGGTCTGGCGTTTCCTTTTCTGTGCATGGCCATGAAACCCCCTTCTCAGCCTGCCCTTTTCTCAGCAGTTTTCCTCCTACAGACCTAGGAGCTGGCAAGCCCTTGAGGCCATGACTTGGGAAGAGAAACAGGAGAAATCCTGTGTTCCAGACAAAAGGCCAAAAGGACAATTACTGGGTGATATTTCTATAAGTCACAAGAAAGTAAGTCCCAAGGACTTTCTTCTGGATTGTGCTACAGAGGATCTAAACTGCATGTGCACCAGCCAGCCCAGAGATATTGGTCACTACAGCAAACTATTACGATTAGTGTGTGTCAAAATGTCCTCGTGGGCATTTGGCCCAGAAAGCTTCCAGGGAACTCACCTGTAAAATCCGATTCACGAAACACATAACCAGTATCAACTGCATCTGCATGTTATCTAAAGCTTTGTGGCTTATGTTCACCTTGTGTGTTCCTGCATCCAGTGTGGTGCCATGCAGAGAAGACCAAAGGACACGTCTAAGACTTACCACAAAGGATTTAACACAGATGAGAAAAGCAGGTCTTTCATGAAGTTGTACTTGCAAGTCCTGGAAAATGTCTTTGCATTTTACAGCAACAGCTTGCAATCTGTGTTTCGATGGATTTGTATTCGTGGAGGTGATGATTGCCATTATTTTTGCTCTGCAAATATTTTGTTGGCATGCAAAGGCTCCTATTGAGGTTGAGTTTGCCATTGGGCCTGGGGCTGGACGAGGGCTGAGCAGAGCAGCTTTGACTTCATGCAGGCTGCTTGCTGCATGGCCTCGAAGGAGCATTTTGGGTTTTGAGGGGTGCAACCACGTCTCATCAAAGTGCTGATGCTGGGGTTGTTAATGGAGCTGGCCTGGCTGTATCGTGTGTTCAGCTGGGGGCCAGGTGAAGCAACAATAGAAACTGAAAGGAGCAGGGATTTTAACAAGGAAATTGTTGCTGATACCTTCCCACTTTGTGGGCCTTTTTTTGAATAAAAAAAGAACTTCCCACACAATAAGGACCTGCTAACTCTTTTAGCAAGCACGCACAGTGAGTTTGTAGGAACACATATCTCGGATGCACAAAATTCTGCATTGCACAAATATTGGGGTATTTCCACAGGCTCATACCTGTAAGTATTTCTTTAGCTATAAAGCCACTGCTCTATTTTAAAGTGTGCCACTGGACATAACGGAAATGGAATTCACAAAACAGGAGAAAGACCAGTAAAAAATAAATGACCAACAAACCGTATTTAGTTTTGGGGGCACCTGAGTGTGGAGTTTCATATCCTGGAATATTTCTATTTTTCTGTTCAAGGACAGGATAAAATGAAGTTGATGAAAAGCCCTGGGTTCCCCACTGAGTGTCCTTGCCTACATCCTCATGACCCCCACAGCCCTTGCCCAGCAAATCCTAGGTTCACCCAGCCTCCCGTGTTTAGGACATTTTCTTGGCAAGCAGAAATGGGTGTTTGAACCATCTCTGTCTAAAGCCAATCTCACTTCCCAAGTAAGGGTGCCAGGACATTACAGTTATTCTCCTTTAACCACCTTTCACAAAAAGACGGAGCAGCCTTGCACTTACCCAAGCCAGAGAGCCAAAGAACCAAACAGAGGGATTTAAGCCTCCTCTGGGAACCAGGCAATGAAATTTAAGCCTGTGCCTCTAAAGTTCTTCACCAGAGCTTGATATTAGCAACTAATTTTTTTATTTTAAAAGAAAAATGCTTTCAAATCTCCAATAGCCTCTGCTTTCACAGCTTTTTAAAATTAAATCAATAACTAAACAGAGAGGCAGAAAATACTAAATGTCCTGCATTTAGTAAAACTGTGCCAGTTTTAAGTAAATCAGCAACATTTCCCTGCAGAGCCTCTTTTTACTTTATTCTATATAAAATTCTGAACAACATAAAAATTCCCCCAATATTACGAGGTCTTTTGGCATTTGCAAAGCATTTGCAGGCAAGCTGTTAAACAATGATATTTTCCTTTGTAATTGGTACTAAAAAAGCCTTTCCCTCTATTTATGTATCAGAGGTAGGCAGAAAAGAAAACTTCTAGTTCCAAAATTACAAGGAGCCTGGCAGAATGAATTGAAGCCCCAGTGCTGACACAGCAGTGTTGCATTTGGGACTGATGGTAGACTTCACTAAAACATCTCTGCAAAGCCAGTGAATTTTCAGAGTATAGGGGAAAGGGATTACTAAAATCAGAGTAAAATTTTCCATTCCTCCTCGACACACACTTACTATACTGTATATAATGGTACTCTCTTAGCAGCTACTGGTAAATATAGGTAAAAGATCAATGTATGTGTGATATGAGGAATATATACTTACTTACTTAGACTTTCTATTTTTGGCATAAAAACTTTGCTTGCTGTGTCAAAAGTTGCCTGATGCTTGAGTGATGACTGCCTTAAGGGCTATTACTGTGTTTCTTGTATAACCCATATACATGTGCTTCATAGAAAGATTTGTAAGGTGTATCCATAAATAAAATGTTATTTATTTTCTGAAAGGTTTCGAGGCTGCAGAAAAACATTATCTATGCCACAAATTACATCAGTGGTTTCTAAACTAGTTGGGCCTGTGGACTGCTGCCAGCCCATAATGTCTCTCCCAGATGACCACACATAGTCGTCACCGCACTGTGTAATTGAAAATGCCACTGATGTGGTTTCCAGCTCTCTCTGTGGGCTACTTACTGCACCTTGGAGGGTCACTGCTGAAAACCACCACCATAACGCCAGTGGCTATTGAGCTGTTTTGAAATTTTGAAACTCTCGGTCCCTGTTCTTCGTCTGGCTCCCAGTCTTGTCAAGGCCCCTGCTGTAAGCAACCCCTGTAGTAAGGGCACTTAGAGCGCAGAAAGCCAAGAATATGCCATTGCAGTTTGTTAGAGTACCAGCATCGGAATATTTTTTTCCTTCCTGAGTTGGAGAACTACAAAGCAGACTCTGAATTATGTGTGCCTATAGTAATACTTGCATTGAATTAAATCACTAGGCCTGGTGCAAGCACTCCACCTGAATTAATTTTTAAATTCAGAGTTTTTTCCCATGGCGTCTTTCTGTTTAGTTGACTGTGGTTTTAAAATTGGGCCAAGCACATGAAACAGTGGCAATCATTTTACTTGTGCGCTATACGCATAATGCCATGCTATTAGCTTAGAATCCTGCCTACACAGAAATAGTTGAATACTTTCTCCTCAGCAATTCAGAATTCCCAGGTTACTTCAGCGGTCATAAACCCTGACAGCAAACAGGCAGAAAGAGCGACTGCTGCAAAACTGCAGGAGACATCAGCTGCAGGGCGTAATGGCTGCAGGGTGACCCTTCCTTCTCCTCTCCACGTGTCCAGATGGTCTGACACTCTTGCTTTAATCTAATGGCACCACTCTGAGCACAAATCACGCCTTGGGTGTTAGGCCAAAACCCGAGCAGAAGTGCAGCAAATGTTAATTCATGCCATGGCCCTGCCAAAGCACTGCCCCTGCCTGCATCCATCACCCATCCCAGCTATTGCTCCTGCAGGATGCTGCAGCCCCAGGACGAGGCCGGGCTGGATGGCACCAGCAGCTGCAGAGGCAGGAGAACGAGCATGCCTGTGGCACACCACGCTATTTCTGCATGGTGAATGTGTCCCCATGGAGACACGCAACATTTCCTTCAAATTTGGGGTCTTCCTCAGTGCGGTGACCATCGTCCCCGTTCCTCCCGTGGCTCTCTGGTCTTGCAGCGACTTTGGTGCCAACCCTTGTTGCTGGCCTCTGGTCCCGTACCACGTTGGCTGCAGAGGCCCTGTTGGTCGTAGCTGTACCCCGTACCTCCCCACAGCTGCCAGGGAGGAGGCTGGAGAGGCCATCACCTCCATGACAATGCTGCCAGCCTCAAGGGGAGCAACCTGGCATGGGGACGGGGATGCATAAAGCACGGGGGCTGTCAGTACCACCTTGCAAACATCGGGAAAAGGCAAGCGCGGGCTTCCTCTGACATCTGGGTATTTGCTGTCTGCACGTGATTCCCGTTACTGCCGTGTTCAGGGGACTCGCTGCAAAAGTGTTGTGCAAATGTTAATTAAACTGATACCAGCTTTTATGTGTCTAGCTGATAAGGTGGGTTGGTGGTGCTCTAAATTTAGACTTGTCAGGAGCTGCTGGAGAAGAACAACTCGGACGGTGCCGCACTGATGGATCTTGTGGCAGCACCTGCACTCTCAAAATGGTGTTGGTCCATGGTTAAGGGGCTGAATAAATAATGCAGGACAGCCCTGATAACGGCAGCAGTGTTGTTATATGTCAATAGTATCAACCAGTCAAGCCTTGAGCAGGTAACGCTCCTGTCACCCACGTGTGGACTGTGTTCAGAAAAGGGAGATGCAGGAGACGGCACTGCTTTAACTATGTAAACAATATAAAGGTAGAAACCTCACCCTAAACAAACAAACAAAACCCCACATCACTTGAAAACCTCAACTTTTGACTGAGATTGACTTTTTGACTGTTTTTGACTGAGATTGACTGATTTTGACCTTTTTTCCTGGGTAGTTGTGTCATTACTTTAAAATATGACCTGGGGTTTTTTGTATCTTGTTTTTTTCAGAAGGGGTCTCTGATGTTGTACCGCCACCTTTGTGCTTGCATCATGTGGAGCACCTGAGGCTGGATGCCTTGGGTGCCTTCTGCAGACTGAATTTACTGAATGTGTCTCACATTGTACCCTGGCCAGAGCACCCAGTATGTTCACACTCCTTGGAGAGGCTGTCTGGAGAGAAGGATGTGGAAATAGAAGTGAATGAAACCAAGAAAGTGCAATAGGAAGACAGAAGAAAATGGAAGTTGTGATAGGATCTTCAATTTGCAGAGGGCTCATGCGTACTCCTTTGTATGCCTTATTGGAAAGTCAAGTAGCTTGGAGTTTCCAGAGAAAGTCAGCAGGTAAAGTTGATAAATGTAGTCGGCTGCCCTTCTAAATCTCGTTTTTGGTGCTCAGTGATATGAAGTTTCTGCAGGATTTGGGTATCCAGCCCCTTTTTCTCCTTTTTGGTGCTCCTTTCTCTTTGTTCTCAGAAGGACAGTATTTGTACTTACGGACTTGCACCAGTACTTCTTTAAGACAGTACCAAAATCCTGACCTTTCATGTTACCTACACTTTCCCTTCTGTTCAGAAACAACGTATTGTTTGGATGGGAAAGGTTATTTTTTTAATCTGATCTGATCTATAGCACTATGCTATCTGTTACAAACTGAGTTTTTCATACATTTTCACCTTTCAGAATTTCAACTAAAGCCTATAATAATTACAGCTCTAATTATTCTGTCATTTAAACACTTTTTTTCCATTTTGGCATAATTGGCTACTTGATTGTAAAATACTTTTTTTATGACAGTGTTTTCCTCAATAGGGTCCTCTGACCCTCTAACAAGAAAAAGATGTTTTTCACTTCCTCATTACTGCAATTATATCAGGAAACTAGCTCACTGAATTATATAAATGTCAGTGAATATTGTTCTTTAGAAAACCATTTGTCCCTTTTCCATCCACAGGCAAAACTTAGTAGTTTGCTTGAAGGGATTTGAATTTTACATCAGTGAAAAGCCTCAGTGCCAAATCATTCTGATGTGCAGGACTTGCTAACCTGCTCTCGCTGGAGGACCAAACTACTGTCAGATCACGGTATGGAGACATCTGTGCAGGTCACCACACGGGGACATCCATGCAGATCATGACATGGGGATATGTGTGCAGATCACAAAATAGGGACAACCATGCTGCCAAGTCCATTTACAGCAGGTGAGGATCTGACCCACACTCAAGTGCATCAGTAATCACGGGTCAACAAAGGACCTGGGTTTTGCGAACTGTGTATTTACCAACTGGAAAGCCATTTAGCTCCTCAGGCAATTATTTTTCTGTTTGTTTTAAAACAGCCTGTGGGAAATAGTAAAGGTTTGAAGTGCAGGACAAAGGATTGGTAAACAGCCTGTGTGGCTGACAGCTTTGCCTGCATGGGACCTGCAGTGTTTCTCACCATCGTGTTCTTCGTTGGAAAGGATCGAATCCTGACTCACTGGTTCTAGGATATTTCCCTGAAGTCTGTGAGGAAGGAAAGGACAGTGAGAAATTTAGGGGAAAAAATGGTCTGGAAAAGTGTAAGCCCTTTCCTCAGAGCCTTCTCCCACTGTGGCTGGCAGAAGGACATTTTGAGAGCGAGCAGACAGGATTCATTGCACCATCTCATCATAAAGTAAACATAAAGAAATTCCACCCTGAAATTGCTTATTTCTTTTCACTGATTATAAAAGGCAGTGTACAGTTACTAGCACTAACTCAGACCTCTTCACTGTAGACAACTCGTGTTAGATGGTGAGAATACCCCCTTGCTATGGACACGTTGCCCTGTGATGGGCATCTGAGTGAGGATTGTCACTGTGTTTTTCCCCTTCTCTCAAGGATCCCAGTATCTTCAGGTCACCTGGACCAGATTGTGATGTAGCACTGTTTTGTTTTATAATGCTGGCTGGCATATACATTATTCATGGGAGCAGTAACATAAAGTGCATGATTTAAAGGTGGTAATTGCTCATCTGTATATTCTAGGGAATCACCCTGTTATTTAAAATACTCTGAAGCTCCCAAGCAAAATCTATTTTTTCTCTCAACTGGAAACAGATTTGGCTGATAAATGTATAATTGCTGTAGCATGCCAAAAGATTCTTTAGCTGACAGGAATATTGTGATAGCTGAGGCAGAAATTCAACACTATGACTTAAATATAGGGCACAAATTCCCATCTAATCTGAGGGCCAGATATAAAAAGGGTAAGATTTGAAATAGCTCCTATTTTTGCTTGTATGGAGTTGAATCATAGAAGCATAGAATCATAGAATAGTTTGTGTTGGAAGGGACTTTTAAAGGTCATCTAGTCCAGCCCCCCTGCAATGAGCAGGGACATCTTCAAAGAGATCAGGTTGCTCAGAGCCCCCGCTTGCATTCCTTGTAGTACCGGAGGTGTTAAAAGCAATGTTACCACCCACCTCAGTAAAGCAAGTAGGGATTCATGGCACCCGCTGAGCTCTGAGAAATTTTGGTTGTGATGAGATTTCAGTCTTTCAGGTGGAAGTGCTGGTCATTTCTGGAGGAGCAGAACCACTGGAGACTACGATCTGAGACATGTAGCCTTTGGGAGAAACCTGCCCCTATACATGTGGAAACAAGGACAGCCTGCTAGCAGCAGTATTTCTTTGTGCCATGCTGGCTATGGGTTGTGTCACCTGTGCTAACCAGTCAGGCCAGTGAGGCGCACGGGGACATTTGACCTCCTGCAATACGACAAAGCTACCCTTGAGCCCAACCACAACACAAAGCAAGCTCTTGCAGACACTTCAGAGAAAAAAAAAAAAGCCTATTAATACATATGAGCATACTCAAATTAGTTTTATTTGTTTGAAACTGAAGGCAGCGCTGCTTGCATGAGCCTGCTCCACTAAAACTGGTCCCAGGACGCAAAATCTCCTGGTTTTATCCCCACTCCCTCATGTAGGGTGAGGAGTTAGTTTCCTCAAGCAGCATTATCCCACCTCCGGCTGCTCCTGTCCATCCCTTCTAGCTGCCCCAAGCCCCTGGGCAGTGGGCCCAGGGCAGCAGCCCCCAGGAGAAGAAGAAAGCACGAGAGCGGGATGCTCTGCTCCTCGCTAGGCAGGGAGGGAAGAGGCCAGCCAGGGCAGCGAACAATACAATGAGGGCAGTAACTGAACCCAAACTGAAAAAGGACATCGGTTCTTTGGACTGAAAAAAAAATCACAGAACAAAGCTTGTTCAAAACAAAAAGTATTTCAGTTAAGCAATTGTTGGCTACAGTGTAGCGGAAAGTTGCCTAAATTCAGTCATACGGAGCAAATGACCCTGCAGTCTGCTGATAAATTATAATCCTCTGGTGTCTGGCCTGGGAAATAAACTAATTTCCATTCTTGCAGGAGCCGGAGACAGCTGTATGTATAACAGAAATACATCTATTAGCAGCCACAGAGGAAGCTATATATCCATTAGCAGAACTGTCTGCACATTGCCTGAAGTACCGCTATCCATCGAAGCAGAACAGCAAGGATGGGACCCGCTCGGTGCAGCGAGGATATCTCCACCCGTGGGTGTAGCCCTGCCACCACGGCAGAGGTGCTGGTGTCTGGTTTTGCTGTTGTTTCTGATGTTTAAAAGATGCTTTCAATTTTTGATGCCTATTCTGATTCCAGCTGCAGCACCAGAAAGTGAAATACTTCCACTGAGTTTATTGAAGCGAGTCTAAATTTTCACACCAGTAACCGAGATCATGAACTTTTCCTCTCTATTTACTGGTAACTGTTTTCTCTCTTTTACTGTGGGCTTAAAACAAAACAAACATTTTAAGGTACCTCGAATTATGGTTTTACTGATCTTAAAGTATAATTATGGTGGCAATTTTGCTGCTTTCATCCTGCAGACATGAGCAGAGGGAGCTATTTCAGTTATCTGGAAATCTTTTACATTAGATGCCACCTTTGGGGTCAAGAGGACATCCATGGGTGTTTGCAGCACAGCCAACAGCAGCGTGACTTTTATGATAATGCAATTACATTTCTGTTTGGGAATGAAAATAGCAATCTCCTGTTTGCTGGGATCAAACATCAGATCTCAGGAGGGATATTTTGCAGACGCCAAGCTTGGCAGCAGTTACTTAAAAAAGAAATCACTTCTCTAGACATCAAAACTTCTTTTAAAAAAACCATTGTATCCTTGGCAAGGTGGTAATGGACTCAATACCACCACTTTCTGTTTTAAGATTCCAGATAATATTTTTATTAGAGAAACAAAAGGACTCAGTAATAAGAGCACTACAGATTCTTTAGCAATCTAAGGTGTTTATTAAGTCTCTGAAAGCATTATCAACACATGAAGTTTTATCATGAAACTTTCATGAAAATAAACTATTTGAAGACTGTTTTAGCTAAATGCCTTAAAACAAATGCCTCAATGATTTAAAAATAGACTTTGTACTAAAGGAAAATAAAAGGTGAATGTTTCACCTATATTTACCAGCCCATATTAAAATGTTAATACAGACTACTGAAAAATAGTTCTAACCTTTAGTAATTGGTCAAGACATATAAAAGCATGCTGAGAAGTTTTGCAATTTTGAAAGCTGAAGCATTAAAAACTACTGATGAGATTTGAACATTTTCCTCCCTATATTCAAGGCCTCCCCTGTGTCCAAGCACAACAGATCAAAATATGCTGCATCTGAACTGAAATGCTGCCAATCACTACGTACATCAAAAAGAAACTTTGAGACTTTTCAGACAAAACAAAAAATATGATGTAAATTCACAGTGAGCAAAATATTTCCTAGATAAGCCATGCACTGTTTCAGTAATTCTGGCCCCTGTGCTAAGGTCCTTTGATGAGGTACAGGAATAGGAGTTATGTCTGTATTAGGTGACAGACCCACGTCCCTGGCCTCTCTGAGAAATCAGGATAACTTCTTGTTTACAGTCCTTTAAAGATAATATTCACCTCCTCAGTCCTGCTGCGTCTCAGAACCTCATTGAGACAGTACATCTTTAAAAGCAGTGACAAAATAAAAAAGAGACAGACACCATCTTATGTCCAGTTCAATCCATGTGCAAGATCACTGAGTGCTGTGCCAGGTGGGGACCTGGACGGACTGATATAATATTGCAGTGAGCTCACATTCAACCGGGGACAGGTATATAGCCTGCTCCTGACAACCCTCCTTGAAATCTCCAGAGATGGTTCTACCACCTGCCTGACAGATCTCAGAAAACTGATGGCCATGTGGTTGCTAGCAAATGTGTGGTATTCACAGAACCACGAATGCCTAGATTGCAAATCTCAATTACTGAGAAACCTTCAGGGGCTGTGCCTACATTAGCAAACGGTTCAACGCAGCACGAATGAGTCAGGGGCATGAAGCAGCTGGTGATGAGTCCTCGCATCTACACTGTTGGTGGTTCTGGGTTTTCCCTTTGGACTAGATTTTTGTGCAGTCCCTTGGAGGACAAGTCACCCCCTCGCACGTGGCTTGAAGATGTCCGTGGTGCTGGTCACCGCTTTGGGTCCCCGTGTCCCTCCCCAGCTGGGAGCACCGCTGGCACCCCCTGAGCAGAACTTCCAGGCTGGTGCCTCTGAAAGAAATCTGCTGCGATTGCACCAAAATTGCACCAATGTGCAGGAAGCTGTAGAACTGGGGGAATCTCTTCAAAAAAGCACTACAACTGTGAGCGATTATTGATATGATCTTAAGGTGTTCTAACTAGCTGGAGAACAAGATTGCATACCGGAGGCCTAATTTATCTTTCTGTATATCCTCCTAGTAGCAAACGGATTTATTTTTAACATCTTTTTGACCTTGTGTAACTAGTTGACGTAATGGCTACATATGGCATAGTTGTCAAACTACATGACAGTAAAAATGACTTGTGTTTGGTCTTTACAAGGTTTTTAGACTAAGATGGTAAACTTCAGTTAAAGATATCACTAGGAAAAAAACCCACTTTTCTATATCGAAGATATGGACTGCATATTTTGCAGTACTTTAACACAGGGTGTTAGCTAATAAAAACAACTGCTTGTACAGGTTTCATTTTATATCCTTAGTGAACCAGTAACTCAGATTGTTTCTGTAGAAAAAAAAGTAAGTTCCATTCCCCTACTAGTGGTGCAAATTCTGACTCAGCAATATAAACTAGATTGAATGCAGTTATTTCCATTGATTTAACTCAATCTAGCCTAATTTTCTTGGATCTTTCTTAGCTGAGCTAAAGCATTTCCATGAGGTATAAATTGGGCTGATGTAAAACAAACAGACATTAGCAAAGTTTACTAGTCACTCTGCAGCTCAGGACATAAAGTTGTTGAACCAGAGAAATCAGAGAACTTATCATTAAAAAGAATAAAAAAGAAAGAGAGAAAAAGGAGAATGACTGATCCTTAACGTTGATGCTTGTTTCTAAAAGGTTGAACAAGGGATGCTAATCTAAACCCATGGCAGGTGAAGGGTTTGCATCTTCTTATAAGATTATACAAATATTTATAAACTTAAATTTACTCAACTCATTCAGTAATATTTTATGTGCAGCCAAGTGGCATTCAGTCAAATCCAACATGCTGTTGATTAACATGTTTTTAATCATCTGCTGGAAAATTGGTTGTAAGTGTATTTCTGAGGTTTGGTACCGCAACACTGATCCTACCTTCTGGTTTATATGTGTTTCCAAAAATAATAATGCTACTGCTACTTCTTTTTTTTTTAACCCAGCACAGTCCTGGAAAGCCAAACAGGACAGCACAGTAAAGAATTACGAGCAGTCTGAAATAGTTTTTATAGAAAGCTAAAAATACATAGTCTACATCTGCCAAAATCTAAATAAATCATCTTAAAGGTGACTGGTGAAATACTTCTAGATATTTAGGACTGTTTCCCTGTTATCCATTTACATGAATTGTTAGAGTATTTAAATTTCAGCTTCCCTTTGATGTGCAGAGCTTGATGCCTGCGGGGTGTGATAACCAAGGAGGGACCTCATGATGCTTGCTTCAGAGACACTGAGAAGTATCCATCCTTGGAGATGTTCCAAACATGACTGGACATGGTGCTGGACATCCTGTGATAGTTGACCTTGCCTGAGCAGGGGGACCGGACTAAACAAGCTCCAGAGGTCCCTTCCAAACCTTTTTTTCCTTTTCAGTTCTCCAGTTCTGTTTATTATCAGTCCTTACATGTCTGTTTGAAGTTTGAGGTTGCTGATCTCTAACTCAAAACCAAAATAGTAATTAATTTCCTTTACAGAAAACCTTATGAAAAAAATCCACCACTTTAATCAGTCTGTCTTTTGTTTTCTCTCTTCTGATGCTGCCAATCAACAGCTTTAAGTGGGAGACTGTTTTTCAAAATAGATCTCATTTGGGATATTTCCTTCAGGCAAAGAGTCATTTCAGGAGTAGAGGTAGTTCTGCTGAAGGTTAGTATTCTTGTGGTGATATCTAGTAAGAGCAGCTGTGGAGACGGTGGTAGAAAATGCAGGTAAATGAAGGGAATACGCTGGAAATCAGAGACCTGCTTTTTAGCGGAATTGAGATTTTTATTTTGATTTTTGTTTTCACGCTGTTTTGGACCGAAACTTCAAATTTCAGAACTGAGAAGAATATGAAAGAGGAAATTTTTTTCAGGTCAATCAAAACATTTCATCTCAGTTTTGTTCTTTTAATTATAACAGTATATCTGGCATGTACTTAACCATACTTTAAAAGAAAGGAATGCCTTGATTCAATATTGCTGAACATTTTCTGTTTTTTCTCCCTTGAATGAAAATTTTAATGAAGTTGTCATTTGTTATGAAGCATTTTCAAGTCAACTAGATTTGTGTTTTGCAACAAGTCTGTCTTCTGAGCGTATCTAAGATTCAGTGTGGATGGAGAACTTGGGAGACATGGACTTCAGGAGTAGCTTGGCTGCTGTTTCACTGTATGAGTCACTAAATTGCCTCACCCCTGATATCTGCTTCCTCATTCATAAAATATGGATAACAGCAACTGCCTCTGTGAAGGCAGCTCTTGAGCCCTGTGATGGAAACCACCATATGTAAAAGGTGGGTAGCATTCTTCCACCATCCCATTGCTTTATATCAGAAGTTCTCTGGAAGCAAATACTTTTCTTAAGAGAACTCCACCTTCAAGAGCTGATAGAGATCAGCCAGTGTTTTTAAAAGGAGATACCTGAAGTTATATGGTTAAATATCTTTTGCATGTGTGTGTATAGACTACTTCCAGAAGAGGTTTTCCCATGAACGTCAGTGAGTGCAGCTGAAAATGAAACTATTTATACACACTATCTAAATAGTCATTCCTTTAAAAATGATCAAAGTTATAATTAGTTAATATGTAAGTGACAATTGTGTCCGGTGTTTTTGGGCTAAGGTATCTCATAGTGTTTCTGACACTTGAAATAAATGGAGCCTCGAATAAGAGCATTCACACATACTTTTACATTGTACTTGTGTGCAAAAAAGCTGAGTGAGAAAGGATGTAGGTCCCCCATTTGCATCACTAGGCTTGGACTGCCTTGCCCAGGTTTTTGCATCTTTGAAATATTATAAAGATCTTGTATGAAGCAAGCTATAACCAGATAAATGGAATCAGTTCATTACAGTAACACTTACAAACAGCCCAGTAGTTAAAGTTATGTCAACATTTCATAGCAGAGGCTCAGCTTTTTATCTTATAATTCCATCAAGAAAAACAGCTTTGAATGAAGCTTCATAAAAACAGTGTGAATATTTTTGCATTTATAATTAAAGATGAATTTGTCTTTTTATAAATCATACAGGCTAAAGGAGCAAACCACTGACTGATCTAAAATACAGATGTATATCTAAAAGACTTTAGATTTGAAAAAAGAGAGATGCAGGTAATCAAGTCCAGCATTATAAGGAAAGCCTTGCTGATGTGGGGTCCCACTATGATGTGGCTTGGAAAAACCCCAAAGTTTTAACTGGGATTTAAAGCTAGGTAATGACTCAGTCTTGCATCACGGGCAGGCTGCTGCCTGCTTTCTTCTGAGGCAGGAGCTCATCGCATCTGTTCAGGTGAGGAACCCCTTCATCTGGATCATTTGGGGCACACGAGGCAGAAGGGAACACTTTTGGCCTACCAGGCTGACCTGATGCAGCATCAGGACTTTTTAACTCTTCTCCTTTGGCTATGGACAGGCCGAAGAGTTTCCAAGAGTGACTCACCATGGGTTACGCTGGCAGCCTGGGATCAGAGCTGGCAGCTATGCCTCTCCGGTTGCCATTTATGTTGACCGAAAGCCCTGAGAGACCTACCTGCAGTTGTGGTGGCTCCTTGGGCTGGTTCCTCCCATTGCAAGGAGAAAGGGTGTTTGCTCAGGGCGAAGATCCCATGATCTCTCTACAGGTCTAAAACAATCTAAATGTGGGGGCTTTCTGGCCCTAGCTGTGAGACAGGACGTGAGTTTGCTGCATGACAAAGTAAGGTTCAGAGGTGCCTGGTGGGGCAAAATGTGGTAGAAAAGGTCACAGTGCTTCTATACCAAGTACTGAAGTACTGTCCTACTTTCAGTATTGCTGGAAAGTACTGGAGAAGATTGGACAGACTGTCTTTCACTTATAAATTGACGTGCTTATTCCCCAATGCCCATCTGCAAGCACCCAAACTAAGTAATTAAGTTCTCCTCAACATTGAACGTTTGGGGTTTTTTCCCTTTCATTTTAAGCCTTCTTCCCTCCTATTTCAGTTCCAGCTGTCTTTGCTTTAACCATCCACATTACTTCCAGATCTCCTCATCTCATCAGAAGACCACCAGGCTTTGGTGATTCCCCTCCCCGCATCAGTCTCCTGCCTTTTTTGGCTGCTTTCTCCACCCCGCGCTGCAGGAGCCTCTTTCAGGACACTTTATACCCTTAGACCCTCAGATACAAGGGAGCGGGAAATTTGTGATTACCTTTCTTTCCACTAGCTGTTCAGGAGTTTGACCTCATCCCTCCATTGCACGGTGACTGACAGTTATCCAGCACTTCAGGCATTTACACGACTGCAAGCGTGCGGTGCTCACCCAGCCGGCTGCAGTATGCTTGTGCACTGGAGTTGCATAGTCCTTGGGAAAGGAATTGCACCATGGAAAAAAAACCCTTGCTTATTTGTATTAATAATTATGAGAGAATTGTTTATTCTCTTTCCCGATGACAAGCACACCAGCTTAAGATCGTAAGAGGTGCTCTGCTGGGTCATTTTGCCCAGTACCATGTCCCTGGCAGCAGGCCCCGGTGAATCCTTGGGGAAAGATAACAGAGCAAGGCGGATATTCTGTCAACTCCCCCCAGGATTTTCTTTGAGCAGTATGAATCCTAGGGACCTCATGAGCTCATAGGATATAGATGGTGTGAAATAATGTTTCAAGATTTTTTTTTCATGAAGTCATTTATACTTTTCACCTTTTCAGCTATGGCAATGGTATAATTACACACCGTGTGAAAGAAGTACTCCTTTTGTTGAAACCTGCTGATAGGTCAATTCACTGAACGTGCCTGTGTTCTTGTATCAGGAAAAACAGTGAGTCATTCCTGTCCATTTTACCCATGCTGTTGTTGATTCGTCTGAATTTTGAATTCCCAACCAGCCTAAGGCTGGGAAACTTCTGGGCTGGGTTGAGTCGCATTGGCCATAAGAAGGAGAAAAGGACAAAACTGGGGGCAACCAGCCCTGGGGAGTTGTACTTCTCTCTTTTATCTCCCATCACCCCTCTCTCTCCCAAAAGAGGGAGACCTCCTCTACCAAGCATGACTGTCATTGCCCAGCCAGAGAGCAGAAACAGGACTACGCAATTTAAGTAGCCTTTACTCTTGCTGATAATGAATTCTAAAAAGTCAAAGGAAAAAACTTTTTAACCATTTGTATCAATTTATTTCTGTAATATATTTGAATAATTAGAAATTGTGGCCTAGTAAACAAAAAAAAGAAATTTCCAAACGGTCATTACGCATCTCAGGTCAGTCAAAGCCACTCCTTTTTCACAAGAAAGCTTGACATTTTCAAATGTTATTTTCATTCTGATATTTTGAAATTTTCAAGTTGAATTTCTGGACAATTTTTAGGATATATTCATTTCAGAATTTCAAAATTTAATTGAAAGTTTTACAGGTTTCTCCTATTTTAATGTTATTCTTTGTCACATAGTGATGCAGTATTGTGGTACTGGTGAAGCAGAGTATGACTTGAAAGACACTACAATTTGTATTTACACCTAATGTTAAGGACAAAAGCGTTAGGGAGAATTATTGTACCGTATTGATTAAAACATTTTTATCCCCTTTTCCTAACTGTATTATAGCGAAAAAATCTTACACTTGTTAATTTAAGAAAGTGTGCAAGTTAAGGAATGCTTTTTAATTAGAATATCAGACAGTGGTGGGCTTTGGTACAGTAATGGGTCTTGCTTGTCTCAAACAATTATTTTTATCTTTCAGTATGTCTTCCCTTTTTTTTTTCTGCTACTTTAAAGTTACAGATGTACTGCATGGTTTGTTTCTTCGCATCAGGAGTAATCTCTGCCTTCTCTACTAATTTGCCAATTTCTTTTAAAACCATCTGGAGCCAACTTTCTTTGTGCTAATATTATTATTATTATTATTATTATTATTATTATTATTATTATTATTATTTAGTATTACTCTGGCTTTCAGCAGCCTTAAATAGAACTGCAAATTTGTCTTGCAGGCAACCTCAAATGTAGAACTTCAATGCTCAAAACACAGTTATTCTCAGGTGTAAAGTTCAGGATTTCTCTAGAAGGCTTTAGCTTATATATTTACAATAAAATCCAACCAGTTCACTTCAGCTGTCCTGCAGTTCTATAAATGTAAAAGTGCGATTGTCTCACTGTGCACTAATGGACAAATTCTTGCTGACATTATACTGAGTGTAAAGAATGTGCAAGGCATTCAAACCCACGTGAAGCATTATTTATACTTTGCTTTGCTGTGTACTATTGATAGCAGAACTGGGCAGAATTTGATTTTAACGATACATTAAATCACTATCCCTCTCAAGTGAAACACGTCTTCTAAGGGTAATCGTTTGCAATGACAGCCCAGCTGGTCTTCTGCACAGCTGGACTTCTGTACAGCTTGAGTCCCAGGCTGGATCTTCTCAGTGGTCACAACTGAAGATACCTACTGTGGGATCCACCTCACTTACCTAGAAGTGAGATATCTAGTCCAGTCTAGTATGTAGACTCCCACTATAGTCAAAGGTGAGAGAGAGAGAGAGAAAGAGATATTTCTGGTGGCAAGAATCTGTCCATTTGTCGTAGACAGCAGTTTTCAGCAGGGATAAACTGCAGGTGGGAACTGAGGACTGATGCAAACAATATACCTAATATTTAGAGGCAGAAGTTAGAAGATACAGCTCTGACTTGGTATTTATTAACCTACTACAGACTACACCGACATCATGTCCAAGTATTCATACATAGCAATATATAGGATGGAGTCTGCCATACTACCTCCTGCCCTTTAGAGTCAGAACAGGGACTTGAAATAAATGTAATCTATTTGTTTCAAGCATATAAGGAAGACACTTCCTTCTTCTGAGATTTAAGGTATAACCCCACTTTCCATAGTACTCCAGATACAGAGAAACATGAACAAACCCACCCTGTGTGTTTTAAGAAATGCTGTTAGGATAGAAAATGTACCATAATCTAAGGAAAAGATGGAAGAAACACATTTCAACTTGACATTATTACTTAATGAGGTCACAAAAGGAAAACAATGTGATTTGTAGGGGCTGGATTCATCTCACCTGTCTTTGCAAGTTGAATGTAGTTCAAGGTGCAGACACTGAATTTTAGCCTCTCCACATAGGTGTCCAGGGGCTTGCTGGCAGTTAAGCTCATGCTGCAGTCAGCAGCTCAGCTGGGATCTCTTAAGTGAATGAATTGAAAGACTGCCATATATACCTGCTAAAAATAAACATTTATAGGCAAAGTGTTTGGAGACTGTGACTTTTTTTCTGTATTTATGCCACTATGGTCAGTATCTCTTTCCAATGTATTTGCAGTTAAAGAGGGCAGTCTGGGCATCATCTGATGTTATGTGGCAGAGAGAATTAGATAAAGGGCTCTGTATCTTAGATTTTCAACATCTTGGTGGTAGGTCCATGGGTGACTTGTGATTCTACGGTACTACAACAGAGACAACATAAAGTGTCAAAAGAGGAAAAGTCAGCAGAAAAAAGGAACCAATTTTCTGAATCAGTCTATTTTAACTGCACTAATTCAGTGCCTGTGATTTCTCTTTTCCTATGACAATAAAGACATAAAAAAGGATCTATAATGCATTAAATTTTGTTGCTAGTTATAGAGAAGAAAGATTCCTTCCTGGGAGCTGACTGCTTTTATTAGCAAAGACATTAAGCAGTTCCTTAGCAGAAAGTCACAGATGGGGCATGAGCCCTATGCTACAGTATTTGCAAGATAATCTTTCCTGTTTACGTTTTTACTATTATAACCCAACCATGACTGTGGTTGTGTATGCAGGTTTAATAAAAATTAGCAATAGCTTTTGTAACCTGAGGCTTGAAATGACAGTCTGTAAAGAGATATCTTTATTTGTTTTCCATGAGTCATAACATTTATGTGGGGTTTAATCTGTTCTTTTCTTTTTCAATCAAAAAAATCTTCCAGAAAGTAATCTTTTGTTAACATAGGTTGTAAGATGAAAGGAGAGGACATTCTGCCTGACTTACAATTTGCCTGTATCAGAAAAAATAAAAAAGTTGTTTGCATTAGGAGTGACAGCAAATGAGATTCATTTAATCATGAGGTTAAACTTTCAAACTAAATACAACCTCAAGACACGCACTCTCGGAGGGAGTGAAACACAGAAAGCCTTAGGGAATAAATGTAACTATAGAACAGTCACCCTTTTAGCAAGAGACCATAGGCTCTTTTTTGTGGATATCATACCGCGTCTTCTGCTGAAAGGCTCCGCTTGCTTCACCTGAAGGTCAGGTTTTAACTTCCCATGTTCTCTTGCAGTTTAAAGCAGGAGTACGAGCAGCAGTGATGCATACAACTTGGGGGACAGCCCTGCTGGGTGTCAAATGGGAAATCCCACTGCCATCTTCTAGGTGATGGTGCCAGCATGATATACTGATGTCCCAATCTTTAAAAGGGTATGTAGCATCCATCCCCTGCCATTAACAACAAAGGAGAGCAGGATTTTGAGCAACCCTATCTAGCTCCATCTCCCCCTGCTGTGTGCCCACCTGCCTCAACATTGCCAGGATTGACATGCTGGCTGGACTTGCTTATGGACCAATATTCCCATTACTCCTTCTCTGGACCTTCGTATGGGACAGTAGGGCTGGAAGGTGTCATTTGGGATATAAGACCCTTCACCATATGACGTAAAATGCACTGCAGAGGGCTTTAAGTCAAAATAAATGCTGTGGCTTGCAATTCCTTCAACACTGCAGCAAGCACACCAATACACAGAAGTGTTTTTTCATAAGGATAGTTTTCAAACTATTCTTCAAAGCCTTAACTTCTCTGTCTGTGGCTACTTAGTCATGCTCCTGGTTCACCTGTCACAAGGTTTAATCCAGATGTCCTTCAGGCTACAAGAAGTTCTTTGAGCAACATGGGGTTTTGACCTAGAAAAAGCAACCCCAAACTTAAAAGTCTTCGACCTACCATTTAGTGAATGACTGAAACATAACAGCATACCTCGACCTTGATACTGTGCCTGGTAAAATCAACAGCAAACCCTTACTGGAGCAAAGTCAGGACATTAGCCTCATTACTCAGACAGGAAAAAGAAATTGAAACACAATTATGCCAAGCGGTGTAATCTAAGAGTCATATTCACAAACATTTCTCCATCTATGTTCTGCCTGAATTACAAGCACCTGCTCCCACTGACCGAATAACTCATCCTCTGTTAGTGGGAAAGAATCGGCAATTTTAAAAGAAATCTTTCAAACGACTAAATAAATATATATTCATAAAAGAATATCAGATCTCTGTCTTTAAAGGGCAAGTACAGAGATAAAACTGCTTGTGAAGGATAGCAAGGAGGTTTGACTTCAACTAAAATGAAGCAGAACAGACTCCAAAGTAAAGCAGGTACAAGTCGGACAGTGTTGTGTGGCACATCCTACCTGCCACTGCAGGCTGGCAGACTTCCCAACACGGCACCAGATTAAATGCAGGAGGTGGCCGTGACGGGTCTGCTCTCCCATGCAAAAGACAGACAGCTTTCTTTTTTCTGCTCTTAGACTAGAAAGCACTGCTTTGTTCCCAGAAAATAGCTCTGCTTTGCTTACGGGATCAATCCAAGCAGCAAATTTCAGGCAGGTAGTACCGCTGCTGGAAGCTGTGGGAGCACCTGTCCCTCTGTTGGGTATCAGCATGGAGGGAACATAAGCCCTTATCTCAGGTGACCTGTACCTTCGTGGAGTAAACAGCATCCGTCCCCGCTCTTACCGTGCTGAAGCCCCAGGGGAAAGGTGCTGTAGCTGCAGATTGTGCTGATGTGGGTTTTATTCTTTTTGACATAGAAATTGAATAAAATCACAGCTGATAAAGACCTCTGAGGTCTCCTACTAAATGACTCACATGGTTAGATAGGCAACCATTTATCACTGCAGAAATATCATCATGGGGACCACCAGCCAATATTAGATGCAAGCACTGCTGTTTCTCCCAAAAATAACTGGAGTTCAATTTTGTGGTAAGGTTATGTGCATAGGCATAATGATGCTTAGCACCCTTCTGCTCAAATATCCTTGACCCAGCCTCCACACCAGGTCTGCACAGTTTAAGAGAGATACATTGCATTTATAAAACAGAACCTGACCTCTTCACATCTTGACTGATTTGATGACAACTCTGCTATTGCTGTCAGTGTTTTAAAAATCTGGTGTTTTTCTTTATGCAAAGGGGAAAAATTGGAGAGAATAGTACAATTACTGTGAAAATCTTTCCTGACTTCTTGGACTATTTAAACAGTAAATAATACAATTATTTCAATTGAGTCTTGTAATGAAAATCAGTTTTAGTTAATTTCATGTGGCCTTCTGATTGCTCTTTTTCAACATAATGTAATTTGGCTAATTCTGTTTCAGATGCATTTTAAATTTGATTGTGAATAGACAAGGTCAAAAGTGTCCTGTTATTGCTACGGTTAAAAGCAGTCATTTTGAAAAGTGTTTTATTTACAGAAATGATTACCTTGTGACATTTTTTTCAAGTTTAATTTTTTCCTGTCTTTTTCCTTGACAATGTTTTAACTGAAACATTTAATGAAGTCCTAGCATTGACCTGCATTTCCCAGAGAAGAGGTCTTTCAGTAAACAAAAGATTAAAAAAAAAAAAAGCGTTTGCAACAAGCTAGAAAGCATGATGAATTTTAAGAAAATCTTGGGAAATGTAAAAATAAATGTTCCTTTTTGAAATCCCATGAAGTGGAAGCATTCAGAACATTTAATGAAATATTAAATATTTTATTCTGCAACAGTTACTTATTGCAAATATTCTACTCTTTGGTTTTTATTAAGCATTGAGAGGTTTTTAACAGAAATCTTTATGTAAGTAAATTATTTGCTCTTGAAAAATGAACAGGAAATTCCTTTAAAAAAGGAAAATAACTCTCTATTGGGTCTGGCTGAGGTGGAGTTAATTTTTCCCCATAGCAGCCCCCACAGTGCTGTGCTCTGTATTGGTAGCTGGAAAGGTGTTGATAACACACCAGTGTTTTGGCTGCTGCTGAGCAGTGCTGGCACAGCATCAAGTCTGTCTCTCCAACATTCCCCCCTCACCAGTAGGCTGGGGAGTGGGCAAGATCTTGGGAGGGCACATAGCCAGGACCCCAACTGACCAAATGGGGGGGAGTATTCCATACCATATGATGTCTGCTCAGCAATAAAAGCTAAGAGAAAGTGGGGGGAGGCATTAGTTATTATGACGTTTGTCTTCTGGAGGAATCACTACGCATACTGAAGCCCTGCTTCCCGGGAAGTGGCTGAACATCACCTGCTGATGGGAAGTAGAGAATAAATCTTTTGTTTTCCTTTGCTTCCTTTGCTTTATTAAACTGCCTTTATCTTGAACCACGAGGTTTTTTCCATCTTATTTTCTCCCTGCCGTGTCCTGCTGAGGTGGGGAGCGATAGAGCAGCTTGGTGGGCACCTGGCACCAAGGTCAACCCACCACAAACTCTGCTCTGCTTTCTCTGATGTCATGCCCAAGGCAATGAAGACCTGTTTTCTTCCCATTCCTGCCCAAAGATTTAAATCCAAGAACATGAAACTTCTGAGACCTCTCAAAAGGCAGTGGATCTACATCCACTTAGAGAAAAGGTTATAAATTGCCTTCTCTCCATTAGGCTCTTGTCTCCAGCTACTGAAAGGGTGTTAGGAGACCCCTCTATACACAGGGCAGACAGAGCCGGGAGAGCATCCTTCTCTCAGACAGCAACAGTCCAGTTGTGAACTTGTCTGGAGAAAAATGGGAAATTTCTTCATGTCTCCTTCTTCTCCTGTTAGAGGGCTCAGTGGTGACCTGTCACCAGGAGCCATTGTTTCCCATTGTTTTGGGGCCCATGGAGGAAGCAGATCTCTACTTCATTAATGTTATTAACCATATAACATTGGTTTTCCATTGATTTAAGGTCACTTTGTCTATGCAAAAAACCTAAGTTTTTAACAGCGTGAGAAGTGTGGGCTGAAGCATGTGTTTTTTCCTCCTACAGTAGTTAAAGGAAGTAGTTCAACAATCTGATAGAGTGCTAAATATATTGAATTGGTGCTGATTTTTTATTTCTTCCAAAAGAATTGTGAATAATTTTGTTTTAAGGTCAGACAAAACAAACAGATTAAAACAAACATACAAAAAAAGCTTCAAATCCAGCCTGTCTTCATTGACAGTGTGGTATAAACATCTATTTTTGATGCCAGGGGTTCAGTTTCTAGTTTTAATGTGTGCGTATTTAATCCAAAGCCCAAGGATAGTTTCATCAAGCAAAGCAGGGATACTTCTGCAGAAAGTTGAACAGGTGCCTGAATTACAGAAGAATTGGGACAAAGTCCAGTTCCTACAAGTTTTTGGGTTATTCTGTGGTTCTTCCATTAATCTTCATTACTAATTAGCATACAGGAATAATTCCCTTCCAGACATTTGTTAAATTGATGTTTCACTGACTTCATGCTACAAGAGCTATGTCTGTGTGCTTGCATAGCAATATGCTAAACACTGGGAATAAAGAAGACAGGATCAGGATTCAGTACCTTCTTTGTTTGATTTAAACTTTTATTTTTAGAGTTTTAATTCAAAGATTTGTTAAAATTTTACAAAAGGACCCCAAAGGATGCAAGCCTGAGCAGCAACACTAAGGCCAGCCCTAGTGGCTTGTACAGGTGAGAAGGATGTGGGAGAATTTGTGGGAGAACGAAGAAAACTGTGTGGGGCATAACTGTTGTTCTTTGTTTGTTAGCACAAGAAACCACTGTTGTTCTTAGTTATAAGTTCGCTAAAGTAAGCACAGAAAATAAGACAAGGTCTGACGCATGTGGCTGAAAGCAGGTTGCCAGACAGGATACAGACGGAGGAGACCATTCGCGTGATCAAAAGACTTTATCCAATCAGACCACTGTTTAAGCGCGTGAACGGCGCATGTTAGCCAATCCGCAAATAGCTTACACATGAGTGGATACTAGAAACCGTATATAACCGAGTGTTGCGCAGTTAATAAACGGAGAAAATCGTTTGATCCACAGAATCTGTGTCAGTCCGTTTTCTCCCTTGGGCGAGTCCCTGGTGGTGCGTCGGTCTCCCTGGATTGCCGCAGCAGAGAAAGTGCGGCAAAGGAGACAAAGATTATGCTTAAATATTATTTCTTGAAACTCATCCTTGAATGGTAGAATGCAAAGAAGTGACTGAAACTGAAATGGAGGAACAACAACATGAGGTGAAGAGACCAAATATGTCAGTGTAGGTGATATGCAGGGCTGTATAAAGGGATCGCCAGAATAGTACACCTAAGGTGAAGTACACCTTAGTCTGTTAAGTCTGTGTAATATGATGCTTGGTATTCGGTCCACTGATGCTCGGTGGTAGGTGCCATCTGAGACTGTGGCCCTTTGTAACCAGCGGCTGAGGACGCCCTACCATACCAATGCCCAGGCAGCACCAGTGCAAAACACGGCAGCAGCAGCTGAAGGGACTGCAGGGAAATAAGCAGACCTAATTGTGCAGACTTTTGGACCTCAGTCTGTAGCACCCACACTGGCCCTAAGTGAACCTCAAGGTGAGCTTTGGCTGCTGCCAGAGAAGAGTGGAGACGCAATGCAGCACTGCAGGACTGTCTCGGTGAACCCGCTCGTGAAGGGTGGGCAGAGGGAGGTGTACCATGAGCCAGGACCCGCACTTGCCGGCAGCCCGTGCAGGATTTCAGTCCTGAGGGGCCCGGAGGAAACACAGGTGGCTACTTGCTAATCCTCTGTTCCCTATCATAACACTTACAGACCAAAGTGAAGCAAAACAGCCTCCGCCACTCTTTCTCTGGCTGATCTCTGCCCAGACGCCCAGCCCCTCTCTGCCGTCCATGGATTTGGCTCCATATGACTTGCTCTGCAGCATAAGTCCCTGCAGATTTTGGCCCCGTGTCCCTGAACAAGGACAGCAGAGAGGGGCTGGGCTGTTAGCTGACGCAGATTTCTTTTACCTTAGGCAGTTTTCCAGACTCCACATTCTGGAGCACAGCTTTAAGGAAGAGACGGAAGTGAACAAACAGTCTGTTCTTCTCATGTGTTCCTTGAAGACATGAGTTTCTCATCCTACAGATTTTGCTCCTCTTGTCCTCTCAGTCCAACCAGCTGTAGAGTACCAGAGCACCGCTGGGACCACCCTGGGGCAGCGGGGATGTACAAACACACAGCAATGGACCAGTGTCGTACCTCCGGAGACGCTCCAGCGAAGTCATTAGTATTACGTCTGTCTTTTGCAATGAAAGAAACGACCCAACCTTGTATGTATATCACGTACACCGAGTAAGGACACATTTCTGCCAAGGACATTTGTCTAACTATAGCACTTGATGGGGGCTGCTGACAAAGCTGTGTGCTCCTAAGACTGTGGTTTTTGCCTCACTATTCATTGCAAGGAAGATACCGTCTGGTTAGGAGGTCAGCTGGAAGGGCAGGCTGCTGGGTCAGAATGCCTGGCTGGGGCATGGTTTTTGTGTGTCAGTTCACCCCCTGCACCTCCATTCTGTCTGTAATCATGGACGCTGCTGATCTAGGGGTAAACATGGTGCTTTCATTGATGACCGATAACTTGTAAGGAAAAGCCACAAATTGTATCACTAGAAGAAATTTTAAAGCCTGACTGTGAATTCAAATAAGTCTGAGATTTTATAGCTTTTTGAGGCAACGGTTCAGTTTCTGTTGTTGCTCTGCTACAGAGTGGGACAGTTGTTTATGGTAGTCACAAAAAAGGAAACCAGGGCAGGCTGCACCAGAACATTTTAGAAGCCATTAATAAGATTTTATGTTGTTATTCTGAAGGGCATTTTCTGCTGTTCTCAGCACAATATTGTGACTGGCCTTCACAAGATGGAAAAAATGATGTATTCGTACTTCATCCTAAATAACAGCGCAGTCGGCATGAGAACAAATCCCACGGAGGACAAGGCGATTTGCAGTTTCTGTACGTGTGAGGGAACTCTAATGTTAGACCTACAAAAGGGCCCAAGTACCACCTAGCTTCAAAATGTCACCTGGTTTTGAAATAGCAGCAGCCGACCCTTTTGCAGCACCCCAGAGCAGATCTTGGGCTTGCTGAGCGATGGCTCTAACCCCTGCGCGGTGGCTGAGGCAGGGAGGAGGGCTCCTACCGCAGCACGGCTCAAAAGGAAATGGCAGCTATCACCTTGGAGAAAGGCAGCCCGGTCTCAAGAACTTGGCCCCAGGCTCAAGCACGGGAGCAGTCGCATTGCTTTCTGCAGTGCCTCCTGCGTGCAGTGCTCCCCAGAGTGGCTCATTTCGAAATGAAAAAAATAGTTGCTCTTTAGGGGGCAGGGAGAACAAAAATTTTATATACCCTTTTCCTTCTAGCAGAGAAAAAGAAGGTATTTTTTTCCCAGGGCAGTTCCTATATTGGTGCATTTACTTTAATCACCTGCTGGGACAAAAGTACCACACACTGACATATTTCAGGAGAGACACTTACCTGAAAGATGTTTTAAAGAGCTATGCTAAAACCATTTCATTTTGGACATTTTAATTAAGACACAACATTGTCATGCTGAAGTGTCTGATACTGAACTGGCTGGAAACAGTACTTCAGGTCATCCTGCAAGAGACGGTGTTTCCGTGTCGAGGGTGGTGTATCCCCTCTCCCGGGTGCTGGAGCTCTGGAGGTGGGATAACCCCTTTGCAGCTCCAGTGCATGTCTCCTAGACAGTACCATGCTGCTCCATCAGAGAATGGTCGTATCCATCATGGGACTTACAGCTCTTTTAAGAAACAGAGCTCTGAAAGTGCAGCTCCCATGAGACAGTGCACCATAACGGAGAAATGCAATATATAGTGTTACATGACTTAAAATAAAATCTTTCAGGTCAGTCAGACAATGCAATTCAGCTCAAAGTGATCGCAAATAGAATATTTTCTTCTGGGAAGAAAAGAATCGTTTGAATAAAAAAATTCTTGAACAACCCACTTTCCGTATTCTCTCTACTTTCTGTATATGTGTGTGTGTCTGCATGTTGTGTGTACATAATCAACATTACAGCAAGAATCTATCTCGTGCATATCACAGATTTCTCTCCTTAATGCAGGCAACCCTGCTAGTTCCTGAACTTCGGCCATCTGCTTGAGCCTAAGGGGCAGCAATATTAAATTAACCGTAGTCTGACATTTCTTTGATAACTGACATTTGCACAAACAAGTCCTCCATGCACATGTGCACATTAGGAAATTAAAGTGTAAAGTAAATAAGATTATCATTGTGTGTTTCTTCTCAAAAACATATTGCAAGTCATTATCTTTCCCTCTAATGACTGAAATTCTGTGTGCAAAACCAAGTAATTTAATTTACATATCTTGAATACATGCCATTTTGTTGTTGCAGAGCCTGTACCGAATGCCTTGTGAATTAAATAATTTCATCGTCAAGAGTCAGCACAGCTGCGGGCAGATAACTCTTCTTGCCACATTGTGTGAGAGAACAGACACGCACCAGAAACCGCTGCTCCTCTTGTCCCTCTGGAGCACTCCTGGTGATTTTGGTGGAAGGCTTCTGCCGCTGTTTAGCTCCCCGCTTCCTCCGAAAGAAAATCCTGCTCCAGACTGGGATCAGTTATTGATCTCATTGCATTTCCACTCAAGCCAATGGGAGTTTTTCTGTCTTTGGTGGTGAGAGCAAGATTAGGTCCACAATAATTGGATTAATTACAACTGCTTGGCTAGAAAGTGTCCTGTCCCGCTGTCCATTGACAACTGGTATAAGACTGCTGGGTTGGTATCTACCTCAAAAGCCCCTATATTCAGATAGATAAAATGAGTTGAATGAAGTCAGTAAACTGGAGGGTCAGGGACAAGCACTCTGTAGTTGATGTAGGCATCAGGGGATATCTGCATGGGATGTCACAGATGAGGAGCCCAGTCTGATGTGTAAAATCGTTTAAATACCAGTATCCATGCAATGTCCAGGTATGCGCTGGGAGAGCAACTAGGCACTTCTCACAGTTTTCCTACTGAGTGAGTTGTTCATAAAGAGTTTCTTCTTTCTACACATGATGATGCTTGGGCATGAAGTTTTAAGTATGTATGTGGAGCAAAAAGTATTCAGTAAGCACATACTACACTTTATTCTGTCATAAACTCCAGCAGTAGAAAAAGAAGAATAGATAGTTTCTTTTCTCACACACAGAGTCTCAATATCAGAAAAGGCTGTGTTGTCAATTGTCCATATCATTAGGCATCACAATGGTGGGAACTGAGCACTTCAGAAACAAATTTTTCAGTCTGGGCTGGCTGTCTCCAAGGAATCCCTCACTGGAGGATTTTGCTATGGTTGTCTCTTTCCGCATAGAGGAGAAAAGAATTTGTCTCTCTCTGCTGCAAGTTGCAATCCCTTCACTATCAGCTGATAAACGGTCTCAGATTTTATTATGTTTTCTTCTTCTTTTGTTCCTATCATCAGTGCCACCTGTGATTTCTCTGCTCTTTGTAGAACCTTATTTCCTCCAGATTTAATTCCACCTGAGGAAAGTATACACTTATCTTTTCATCACCAGAGCCCATTAATCTCTCCTGGAACAGTAGTTCTTGCAGAAACCTACTGTGGTTTGAGAGGCTTGCCAGAATTTGGCCCTAGCGTTCTCACCCCCGTCATCAGAGGGAGTTGCAGGTGCTCAGGAGGTGATTCTGGATCGGTGCAGACTGCTTATCATATATGCTAGTATGGAGGGAAAGATTTTTTCTTTGATAAAGGTCCAGGGGCCATTAGGAGGGCAAGGATGCAGAACAGGTGGATGTGCAGGGCTGTCAGGAGATCGGGAGATACAGGAGGCAGCAGCACCCACGGCAGCCTCGAGCCCCTGAGCAATCAAGTGCTCACGTTTGATTATCTATGCCATGTCTTTCGGGGCATGCCATGTAGCAGAGTGTAAGACACCCCTCATTTCTAGGGAGAGGTAAGTTAAGGAGATACCTTGGTTGTCAGAGCTTCATTACTGCTCCCACTACTGCCTCTCTGCTCCCACCAGAGAGGTACAGTGGTCACAGGGTAGGAGAAAGCAGCATTACGAGTGGCAGTGAGTAGCTGAAGCGCACCTTGATTTTAGGTTCCCTTTTGCAGGGGAAAATATATCCGATCCAGTCAGAAAACTGGAGAACTCCTCAGAAGGTACCTGTCACCTCTGGACTTATGTTCCTGGACCAGACAAAAATGTGTCAAAGTTTTAGAACTTTGATACTGGAGTAAAATTACATTTTTCCATTATAAAAGCTCTTCATTATTCAAATGAATGAAAGAAAGGGAAAATCTGGTCATTTGAAGCCTGAGCAATTAGTAGTGCTCCCATTTCCTTTCTCTGTTCTTTGGGGTGATGCTTAATATGCAAGTTGAGTGTACGTCTGGACTGGAAAAATGAGAACTTTGCTACAGTAGGTGTAAAAATATCATCAAAAATAACTGTAAAGAAAGCTAAAAGTAGATGCTCTGTGTAATGGATGATGTGGTGAGTGACTGACAACTCTCTTCATGTTATGTGATCACGGCCTTTGCAAATAGGCCTTCCAATACTGTGAGACTCTCAGGTTTTCAACAGCATGCTCAGACATGGGATTTCCTTCGTTAACGATGACAACAGAGCTACCTCTGCTTAATGTTATAAGGAAGCAGATTCAGCTGAGATGACTTTGCATTGTTTGATATGCTTTTAGATACCCTTACAATCATTCCTTAGCAGTTCCACATTGTGAACTGGATTAGCTTCTGCAAGCCGGCTCAGTAACATCAAACACTCTGTTTTTTCTGGCATTTGGGCAGGACATGCAGTTGGCTGATGATTTTACTATTCAGTGTCTATAAAATATTAATAATTATTCGATTTGTGGCTTCCATGTCATTTGGGCTGACACGTGTATATTGAACATTGTCTTCATTTTCACCATGAAATTTTAATTTCCTCTACTTACTGTGTAAGCAAGTCCAGATACTCTGCTTCACATTTTTAAACAAACAAAAATAGTTTAATGAAAATGCCATATTTTTCTCTCTATTCTTGCATTCACAACTAGTGCCTTGAGGTTTTACTCTTAGCTAAATGTCCCCTCTTTCCTTCAGGTATAAAATATTTTGCTTCCTGGGTATACATGGTGAATAATATGCTCTTGCTTGGAAAGAAATTTGGGCCCTCCACACCAGAAGTGGATTACTTCAAAAGCAGAAAAACTTCCAGCAGGTGCTGTGCTTGTTTTGAACAGAGAACAGGAAGAAATGCAGCCAGATTTTATACTTAAACTAACAAATGAAAATGTGGTTTCAAATTGAACCAGGAAAGGATGTTGTTGGTCACAAGTGCAGGCATCCTGAGGAATTTGGGGTTTGTATCATGCAAGGCAAAGTGGGCACTGACATTGCAGGGTGCGATAAGCATTGTAGAGTCATGCTTTTGCTCTAGAGACATAAGATTGATTTTGCCTAAACCATACTGGAAGTAGCTCTTAACCGTGGAAACTCTGACAGCTCTCTGCACTGTACAAGAGATTAATTCAAAGCCAAGTGCAAAACAAAAACATCTGCTAATTCATCAGCCTAGTCTTACAGAAGTGATCCTAATGTGTACCTCTGGGAGAGAATAGCCTCATTACGGAATCAAGCCAGAGAACTTCCCATAACCAGAAAGCCTTGATTCTCCCAGAGCTTTTCATTTTACCACTTCTTTGCTACTGTGCTCATTAAACATTAAGAAAAAAAATTTTCAAGAAACTAATAAATAGGAGTCTCTCTTTTAGGTGGCCATCTGGTTCAGGTAGATAATTATCTTCTGACATCTGTTCAGTGACATGCACTATATGGCAGTGTTTAAACTGGCGATCTTAAGCCATTTTCTAGTGGACAGAAATATCTGAAGTTGCAACAAACATTCTGGGAGTCTGCAGGGTCTCCTCTAGGAAGCACCCAGAGCATTTGAATTCTAATACTGTGTGTGCGCCCAGCCAGGGTCAACCCACTACATACTGCTAAATGGTAACCAACAAACCAAATCTGCTTACTGGCAGTTCAGCTTGTTCAGAGACGTGCTCTCTCCACCTGTAACCTTGAAAGCACACAGTGAGGATGTTAAAAGGAAGGATTTCTGCATTCAAATCTCCATCCTATTTTCTGCAGCACTGTCAATGCACCTCAAAGGGTTCACAAGGCTTTCATTTCTTTTCCAAAGGAGGCTGGCAAAAATTTGTGCAAAAGCATGTTAGTAACTGCTTGGTTATTCCAACCTAACGCAATCAGAAACGCAATTGCAAAATTGCAGTGGTGACCCCCATATGGTCTCCTGTTAACTCATCAGTTCCTGTCACTGTCAGGTGTTTGCTCCATTTGAAAAGGCTCTTTCTCTGTCAGGAGTTTTATGATTAAACGCTCTCCACTGAAATGCCAGGTTATTGAGAGTGAAAGTGGGAACAGGAGAGGGTCTTTCTTTGATAAATACAGCCATTTTAGAACATTTCAGAAGAGAAGATTCAGCATGTTTTGCTTTAATAGTTTCTAATTTTTCTTCCAGTCCAAATCAGCTTTCAAAATGCAGGTAGTCTATACTAAAAAGAGGTAAAGCTGATCAAAGGTAGAAATGAGGATGTAAACTCTTTGAATGAACTGATCTAAAACTGATTTTAGATGACCATTTAATCCCATTTTACAGCAGTGCTATAAGACAGCTACCTGAGCAACTTCTGCTGAGCAAATCCATAATGAATTTCTGAAGTCGTATGGCCTCTGCCTTGGTGCTGTTTCCTGGGAGGATTTCCTATAAATCGTCTGTGGGAATGTGCTCAGTGACAAGTGCAGCCTTCCCCTTTGGCCAGCCCTGTCAGCACATCTGCTATCACTTTCCCCTGGAGAGCACAGAAGATGTCGCCACCTCTTTCTTAGGTGCTTGCCCAAAACTTACTGCAGGGTCAGGAGTAACAAAGCCTTGCAGCGTATGGAGCTCTGATCCAAAAGATGGTGTCTTCGCAACCTGTCTGATCACACTCTAATCCTGTACCAGGGATGAAAATATAAGGGACTCAGCTGCCTACTGGGACAGGTAATAGGTTGCTGTTGCCCAGCTGCAGCACATCACAGCTGTTTTTGCAGTGAACTTGTGTAGTACGAGTGAGAGAGTTTGGAGGCAAAGTCTTCCAGAGGCCAAATGAGTGATTGCTCTCCAGATCTAAACAGTTGCTTCTGCATATGAGCTGAGCAGTCAATGGCGTTTCTATGTCCCAAGCTGCCCAAGCGTTGCAATGGGTGCAACTACATGGCTTCAACAGTAATCCTCCCGTGCACAACAGGTGACAGACCCCAAAATTTGTTTCTGTTGAGAGATGTAGGGAGAGGATAGAAAGGACCAGAGGTCCAAATGGAGGATAGAAGACCCCAGAGCAATCTTTACTGATAACCATGGGCTGGCAAGGAATAGGAAACAAATATATGCATGCCTCAAACATATTATAGAATCATAGAATCATAGAATCATATATTCTCCAGGAAAGGAAAGCAGGAGGAATGTGGTTTTAAGGATGAAAAGCTCTAGGCCTCCTTCACCAGACACCAGCTCTTGGAAGCTTAAAATTCCCATTCAGCCTTGAGGAAAGACACTTAACAATCCCACAATGTACATCTATACCAGGGACTGGTATAGGACTAAGGACTAAGGACTAAACCCCTGACACTCCACATCCTCATTAGCTTGCTCCCTTGCTTTGACTTGGACCCTGCTTTGAATTGGACAAAGCTCAGACATGGCCCTGGGAGAGCTCAGTACAGACACCAGTCCACCAGTCTCTGAAAGCAGCATAGCACCAGGTTTGACTCTCCCCTTATGCCTCCTCCAGCACTATCCCAGCAGGATTTGCCCCCTCGGGCACTCCTGCCCTGAGTCATGTAGCGTATACCCTCAGCTTCATGCTTTTTAAACTTCTCTCTTTTGGGCTGCAAGGCAGCCCTCATAGTATTGTGGACACTCTAATATAAATGTCTCCCACGGGATAGCCAATAACTGTGTCTTGGGTGCACAGAGGCAGCGCGCACAGCCCAGGGGAGCCACGGGCAGGTGCTGGGGATGTGGATGCAGCCTGTCTCCCTGAGTGTGGGTGAATCGCCGAGCCACGGAACGGCTGAAGCTGGCAGGCACCTCTGGTCCATCCCTCTGCTCAAGCAGGGTCAGATAGAGCCGGTTGCCCAGGACCATGTCCAGGTGGATTTTGAGTGTCTCCAAGGATGGAGACTGCACAACCTCTCCAGATAACCTGTGCTGGCGCTCAGTCACCCTCACGGTAACAACATTTTTTTTAATGTTCAGATGAAATTTCATGTGTTTCAGTTTGTGCCCATTGCCTCTGGTCCTGTCACTGGGCACCGCTGAAAAGAGCCTGGGTCCCTCTTCTGTTTCCCTCCCATCAGGTATTTGTACACATTGGTAAGATCTCTGCCCCATGCTCTACAGGCTCTGATCAACCTTCCTTCGGTGCTTTGCCCTCTGCCAAGTCCTCCAAGAGATGAGTGCTGCTGCGGGACTTTAGCCAGTTACTGAGGAATAAGACACCCACTCTATATACAACACCTCCTGAAGTCATATTCATGACCTGGATTAAAAATCAGTGAAGATTTTAATCACCCTTCTCAGATTATAACGCTTTAAGGCAACCCTTGTTCATCATGCTTAACAGGGTCTTATATGTGAATAGAAGAAAAAGGATTTGTTCCAGAGCATGTAAAAACTGAGATTCCCTTTGTTATCTCATTAGATACATGCTCCTTTTCTATTGTTGTGAACAACAACAAAAAACCCATAACAACTGAGATTCCCTTTGTTATGATACATGCTCCTTTTCTATTGTTGTGAACTAAAAAAAAAAAAAAAAGAAAAATCCATGAGTTAATGTTAGTGTAGAGAGCAGGTTGATATCGCTAGAGGCAAAAGCTGAAAGAACTGGCTAGAAACAATACATGCAATATTCTAATTTTAGGTATTATGTGACTTCTTATATTCTCCTTACTTTTCCTCAGTACTTACCATCTGCTACTCTGTGTGCAACAGATATTAAGAAAAGTTTCAGAACATATTCCCTCTCTCTGACTCTTCAAGAATGAGGAAATGGATTTTATCAGGTCACCAATATTCCACCTCCTCACCAGTGTATTCACCTTGAGGGGGAGGAGGGAGAAGACAAGCAGTTTTTAAGAATATCTAGCTGTGCATAGTTATTGGGATCTAGGGTTCTTGTAAACCAACTAACTAAAACTTATGCACAACATCACAGTTAGCACTGCAAAGCAGTATTTATTGAAAGAAAATTCAAGGCTTTTGCAAAAGGCTTTTGGCACAACTTCTTCCTAGAGAAATGTATGCAACAGTTCTGCCTCCTTTCCCCCTAGTTTTATGTCCAAGAACTACATTGACAATTTTGTAATGTATATTTCATGGATGGAGTCTCTGTTTGTCTTTAATAATCTTGAGAGTTTTAAATAAATCCAGCATCTCTTCCTTCTTTAAGTTTTATGGAAATCCAATTTTTTTTCCCAACAGAACAAAATCTATCATGCTAAGTCAGTGTAACTCTTGACTTTGTTTACAGTGGCAGCTCATTTTTCAGAGCTGTAAAGTATTGCATTTTAATGACAGTAATCATGCTATCATAATGTCATTTCTGTTGACATCCTGCCCAAGGTCCATTTAAGCTTAGAGCATGACTTCGTGATCTAGCAACATAATAATACAACAGTTAGTACAAATTACTTATCTGAAAGCAAAAACCGACATTAATGCAACATGCAGGTGTCTCAATTATACTCCAGCATGAGCTTTAACTTTTATTGCAGAGGTTTTGTAATCCAGTTATGCTCGTAAATGTATTCATAACAGAATATATGGTTAATTATTTGCTAAGGTAACTTTGGTCCATCTTTACCATGTTATCACAAGTATCTATTGTCATTTCAAATCAAGCCTACAGATTTAACATGTCAAATCAGGTTGTATGCAATTAAACAAAATGGATAATTATGTAAATGTTATTTTGCATTATATGCAGTAAAACCACATTTTTTTTGTAAATCCCAGGGCTTTTTGTACTGATGTACTTATTGTAGGTTGAGAAGGTGTAGGTCGTTTTCAAATGGTTAAACATAAACACATATATTTTCATCACAGGAATAACCTCCTGTCTGAGCCTGGTTACACCAAGCATTTGCCAATTGTGAGATGATGCTTTTCTCTCTCACTTTAATTGGAGGCAACTGTTCCAGCTGGACTGGCTGTCTTACACAGAAGATGATGAAGTTGTTAACAGGATACAGGTTCTTCCAACCATCTGTCTCTAATGGCAAGTTGCTGGGCTATCTTCAGCATCCTCCTATTGGCTGGGTTTTTCAAAGATGATGAAGAGGGTAAAATTTCTGTTCATGTTTCTTCGGATCTGGTGACCAAACACACTTAGGTGTCTCCGGTAATTCTAACTTTCTTGCAGCGAAGTCTAACTGATTGCCTAACTGTTCTCAATCTATGAAGCCTAGTCGATATTATATTTCCATAGAGACATGCAAAGGATATAAAATAAAAAGCCGTGGTAGCCAATGGTGTTTTTCTGTTGCTCATATAGCAGTTGTACCTCTGAACTCAGACCACTGGATTCTGAAGTCCGGCTTTCCATCTCCAATGCACGTGCAGCTGTGCTTGGCTGGGACCCTGGTGCAAACCTAGCAACAGCCTCAGAGCATCAACTCTCACAACTTCATAAACTGTAGGCCAGAAATTAAAATAATATGAGGCTGACCTAAAAATAGAATTTAAAACAATGGATGACACTGGGCAGCAATCTTCTACTTTCTTTCTTCTGTCCATTTTTGATACGTTTTATGATTTGGAGAGTCAATGTGGGTTGCTTGCAAAAAATTACAGCCCCAGCTTTTCTGAAGCTGCTTTGACTCCCACCATTTGCTACCCTTTTCAAACTCCTGTTCCAATGGACACCTCATGCCACCTTGCCGCAGCTTCCAGCATCCCTGCAGATGTCCTCCACTGCCTTTGCATGCTGGCAATGAATTCCCCTTTCTGCATGTGATTGCTGGAGCAGGGGCTCTCCTGCCAGCCTCAGAAAGGCATTGCATCGGGCCACAAACATTTCTGCCATTTGCTGCACTGAATGCTGCAGCCATGCCAGTGCCACCGAGGGGACATCGCGAGTGGCTGCAGTAAATGCCCTGAGGTCGATGCTCTTTCTCCTGAGAGAAATGCTCCTCTAATGTCAGGCTACATTTTTAACAGTGCCTGAGCACTGGCAACACTTTACCAGAATAATATGAGCTAGTTGTGATCTCCTCAAATATGTTTGTTTGTTTCTTCAGAACAATAAATTTCATATCCCTAAAAACCACAGAGCAACCCTCACAATTTTTAGCCTTACCATAACCAAGCAAAACAGCTCAACTTTCTTTCAGAGTGAAAACTTACCACGGCTGTGGGAAGAGAAGCAGGTTCCCCGTTTCTTTCAGTCTATTCCCCAACCACTTCAAAACGACCCTCATGCAGCCAGAGGGGATGGCAAACAGGTGGTCTTACTTCATTGCTCCCAAAGGAGGCTTCCTCCATCAGACCCTCGTGCTAGGGAGGACCAGGAGAGCCTTTGCAAAAAAGGAAGCCTGGGAAATGGGGGATTATGGCGAATCCCTAATACCATAACCATGAGTCCTGAAGGAATATACTATTTGCCAGTTTCTTTTGGAAAAAGATAACGCACCAACTGGGATTTTTATTAACATATTTGATACATTGGCTCCTTCACTGGAAATAGAGCGGTGGATGCAATTAACATGTTCTTGGCTGTTGTGTGATTCTTTCGCTTTATAGTTGTCTCCAAGAACATCGGAATTAAGAATGAGAAATCATTAAAATGCAGAGCTCCAAAAGCTGTATATAGCTCCAGCTCCCCCACAGACTCCAAATGAAGTAAGAAACAGTTCAAGGGGACAGCTGACACTCAATCTCTGATACAATACATGTAGTATGAACGTCACTTTGCTAACCGACTAATCCTGTGTACAGACTTACCAAGAACCTATATTCTGTCTTTTCTCCTGAAGGAAACATTTTGTTGTGAAAGAGACAATAAAAAAAAATAAAATATAGGCGTAGCACCCTAAGTGATAGGTCTGCCAAACACAGCTGTGTCGAAGCAGCAGTACTGGGAGGGGAGACTTGGCAGCAGGAAGTGAGAAGCACTGGGGTGGAAAGAGATCTGTGAAGTTGAGATGGGGATGTGTATCGGGTAAGAGCTCAGCAGAGGAGTGGCTTCGCAAGGAAAGAGAGGGATGCAATGGGGACACACTGAGGCTGACCAGAAGGGAACTGGCGGACTGGCAGTTTGGGTTAGGAGACATGGAAGACGATGCCGCAAGGTGGGTGACAACGGGAAGCTGGCAAGGACGTGGGCAGATGACACAGGGAGCCACACGGGAAGGGCTGAGCAAAGGTGACCAGCTTCCCGTGGGCTGGCATCAACATGAAACCTTTTCCCTAGGATCTTGGTTATTTGAGAGTTATTGTCAGCCTGCTGGCAGAATTAGACATGTGCCCCTCTCCTTCCTTTATATGCTTTTTCTTCTAGTAGCTTTTAGTTTAACTCAGGGTAAGCTAAGAAGCAAAAAGGCTTGTTACAGTTATTAATACTAGTGCAGACCCCTGACTTCTGGCACCCAGAGAATATTTCATTCTTGGAAATAAAATATCATTAAATTTTTTAACATGAAATGTTAAAAGCGGTAGTATGGACAAGAGTAGGAAAAAAGAAAAGGAACAGAGAAAGTACCATGAAAAAGAACATGAAAGTATCTAGAAGACCCCAGAGATACAGCAGAACACTTGAGGAGTTCAAGGGAAAATGTGATCTCTCCCTGAAGGCAGGTGAGGGTGCAGGGATGGATGGGAACAAAGAGCTATATTTCTGAATAATTCAGGGTCTGGTTTGTGCAACAACCTACACCTAAGTGGAGAAAAACACACTGGTTTTCAGAATTTACTGTAGAAATTTGGAAAATAATTGTACTCTTAGAAGGACGAGTTTCATGCTCTTAAGATCAACTTGAATGATGTCCTGGGGAGTATAATCACCTTCCTAAAGAAATGTGTTTTCCAACAAAGGCTGTTTTACAGGCAGTGGGCATTTAAAGATGCTAGTGGCTAAAAGGTATTGGACTTCAGTCCACATGCTTCTGAGCCTTTGAGAACATTTTGAGAAGCCTGGGGCCGGGAGAGGGAACTTTGAAGGCTTGTGGTCCTTGCAAGGCTGCATAACTGTTTTCCACTGAATTTTCAGAGATTCTGGTATCAATTCCTGCAGCTGGAGGATATGTGAGATATCTCAGAGCTGGAAGCAGTAACCATCAGCTCAATCATAGCCATCACAAAGACTTAGCAGAGACCACTGTGTCTCAGTAAAAGCTGAAATTAAAAGAAGTTGGTGTGACAGCAGAAATGAATGGTGAAAGGATAAAATGTTGTACTTACCTGTAGAAGCAGTTACTAAAATATTTTTTTAATAAATCAATGAGCTATTTTCATTCTAAACAAAAGAGAAACTTAAGGGCTTGATTATTTTTCAAAGGTATTGATGTTGCAGGTGTTAGCACAATTTCTATCTCTGTGTGTATATGTTTTTAACAAAAGCAAAATCTCACTGCTTTTGAGAGGAAATATGCTGCAATCAGACCATACAGACAGTTTTTAATCCTGTGCAATCAGCTGAAGTAATGAACATGTGATTGTAAAAATCAACCAGTTTGTGTCATTATCCTATCTAGAACACTCTCTTCTGAAAGGTAAAAAAAAATACATATGAAGGACTTTAAAACTATATCAATTTAGTATGATGTGGAAATGAGGAATGAGGTTTTGGAGCAATTTATAAAGTAAAATTGTTTTGAGGTGGAGAGTGATCTGTTTATGTATGGTATTAAACAACTCATTTCCATGGGACTATCCCAGAGCGTTCCTTCCAGTCCTGAATAATGTTTTCCTTGTATTCACCTTTGAAAGGGATATAAAAAACCCCATGAATTGTAACATTAATATTTAACACTATATCTGATCTCTGAGACTGTGTATGTCAGGTGCCAAAATTAAAAAAGAAAGAACAAGGCTGTTTGATGGACACCTTCTGTCAGAAACAGGGTCCGCTGTTTGCCCCAGCCAGTTCTGTTAGAATCACAGAATGGTTTGGGTTGGAAGGGACCTTCAAAGATCACCTAGTCCAACCCCCCCTGCCATGGGCAGGGACATCTTCCACTAGATCAGGTTGCTCACAGCCGCATCCAACCTGACCTTCAACACTTCCAAGGAAGTGTTGAACACTCCTTGAACTCTTCCTTGTTGAAGGAGCACTACGTGGCTCTGACATATGGTGAAGAAAAGCAACCCCAATGCTTAGTGAGGAGACGCTGGTCTCTGCCCTGGCTGGGTGGCTTGTAGCTGCTGTACTGAGAGGAGGGCACCACGGGAAGGAGAGAGACCTCTCTGCTGCCAGGTCCTGCATCCTGGCAGGTGTGCTGGCAAACTGCAGGCACCAGCTGAAAGGCACTGGGACACCTCCAACCCACCGAGCATTGCCACAGGACAGTATCTGCTCAGAGGCTGGCAAACCACCACGTTGGCCCCAAATGCACCCGAGCTGACCACTGCTTTGGGGAGTGGGGCTGAAGGAACAGGGCAGGGATCGCAACTGTTTTCATCGGTTCTTCTGAGAGAGGCCCCCAGGAAAGTCCATTTCACTAACAGCATCATCCAGAGCTCCCTAGAAACTGGGGCAGGATGGCTACAGGCTTGTTGGCCATCTCTGGGTAAAGATAAATGGAGGATGTGGGAACAATGTCATGGTATGTATCTATCACAAAAGGTGGTGCTCATCTGAATACCTAACCAAAAATGGCCACAAGACAGAGTCTGCTGCCAGTGGAGGATCTCAGGTTTTTGTTGGTACAGTTTAGTTTTGAGCAGGAGGAATTGAGAATAGATGAGAATTTTTAAGAGTGGAAGATAATTTCCATGAAAGTGATTTCACATGATAAAATTCATTAGTCTAAGGACTCGGCTGAGAAAAAACAGCAGAATAAGTTATGGACTCAGAAAAGCAGACTATGAAACCAGGAAATTGGTGGGAAGAACTTCTAAACAAAGCCAACAGCTTTAAATACAAAGAAGTACCAAAGACTGACAGTTATTAAAAGAGATTATGCAAAAAGCAAAAAGTGGCAAGCTGTACCATTGCAAAGGAAAAAATAGGTGAATTAGAAACAGACCAATACAGTTGTCTCAGGAGTTCTTCAAGGACTTGAAAATCAAAGACATATCCTGAAAAATATGGAAAAAAAGAGCAGAGGGATAGTAAAAGTGTGGGCAGAAGGCATAGAGTTGAAATCAAAGAGGATAAGGTTAAAAGTGAGGTGCAGACTGCAGGGAAATAAAGGGAACCAAGAAAGAGCTGTGCTAACTGGATTAAAAGGAAGTCTAGGTCTACCACCAAAAAAAGAAAAAAAAAAAGGAACTAATTCATGCAAAAATGCAGAAATACTACATGCTTTCTTGGCCGCAGCTTTGTGAAAAAAAGTTAACTGCAATCATTGAATTACTGACTTTCATCTAAGAAGGTGATACAGGAACAGGAAAGAAGAGAGAGAGAACTAGTTTTGACAAGAGATGTATTCAAGCTGTCTGATGAAGAGGAGTGCAAGAGGGAAAACAACAGGCTTACCTTTAAGAAGCAGAAAAAAGATGAACCCAGGAAATTACATACCCATCAGCTCAATTTCGATCCACTGAAAGAATGGATCTAGCGGATAATAGGGAATAAAAACAGCCAGCACAGACTCGTAAATAATGCATCCCATCAAACCAGCCAGCTTCTTTTCTTTGGCAGGGTAGCCAGCCTTGTGGCTGAAGAGAGTTGGTATGATTCATTTTGATTTTAGTGAGGGTCTTGGTGCTATTTCATTTGACGTTCTTATAACCGCAATAGACAAATATCCCGCAGATGCAATTACTAAAAGTGGGTACATGTCTGACTGATGAAGCCCTCTTCATGAGGGTTAATCAAGGATTCACTGTCACTCTTCAAGGGCATTGAAGTATGGTCATACAGGGGTCAGAGTCATTAGCAGTTCCAAGATTGTGCTTAATAGCTGAGATGATGGAACAGAGCGCATGATCATCAGATTTGAGAATGACACCAACCTGAGGAAAGAGAAACTGCAAGGAAGGACAGGAATGTAAAGTGGTTTTTCAGTGAGATGAAACTCAATAAAGTCAAGTACAAAGTGCTAAATTTAGGCAGAAGAGTTTCATGTATAATGGGACATATCTGGCTGAGTGTCAGTACTGCAGGAAGGAACCATACTTAGCTATAGGATGAAGCAATGGAAAAAATGGAAATTTTATTCAGGAATATATTAACAAAAATTATTAGTAAGATTGGATCATCCTTATAGCTGTAGAAATCTAAAGTGGAGGTCACTGTCTTCTTGGAGTGATACATAGTATATGACGTCTGAAGGGTGTTATCTAGTAGAATGGTAGGGAAATGAGAAAGAGTCCAGAAGTGACCTCCAGGAATGTAAAGAGGTTTACAGAGGCAATTTATGTGGGAAAGAGGAAGGAAATGAGATCATTTTGTCTGGAAAATGGAAATCTGAGCAGACAGATGAATGAGAAAACAGTACACAATGATGTTGTTATAATCTGCTGAAAAGGTATGCTCAGGTGTTCTTCACAGCACAGCAGAAATCTGTTTACTGTTCAGAAAGATGATTTAGGATGGATATTAGGAAAAACCTTCTAGCAGGATGGTGAGGGATTGGGCACAAGCTAACTAGAGAAGTTACCGGAAGTCCTGCTCTATCGGTTTTAAGAATGTGTTAGCTAAAATACATGCTTGGGGTTGGCAATGGTAAAGTCAATCCTACCTCAAAGCAGACTGCAGTGGACCTATGAGTCTTCTGCTGACTGACTTCTAGAACTGCCCTCCCTCTCTGGTGCTTTTGCCAGGCTCTCCCTCCACCCAAACTATCGGCAATGCGTCTCTATCCCTACTGTCTTCTCCAGGCCTCAGAGCTTCACTGCCTCCCATTGCTCCAGGAAACCAAGAAAGAAATTGGTGCTTGTTGACAAGCAAAGCTATGGGAGGAGGTGCACACTGGCATCCCAGGTCTTAGACATCTTCAGATGTGTGCAAGTATCCCCCCGCACCACAGGCCTGCAAACGGTGCAGGATCCTCCCGCGTAGCAGCTGAATTGATGCAAATACATGAATATTTATGCACATTCAACATCTCCGCTCATCTTTGTTTCTTCAAGGATATTGGAAGGTGCATTAATGCTGCAGGTGGCAGGGGGAACTATGAACGACAGGCGTCAATGGGGAGAGGGGGTGCCTGCCTTTGCCATCCCCCAGCCCTGGGGGCTGCAGAAACTCAGAGCCTCCTGCACCTGCAGGCAGGATGCTCTCTGACGGAGCAAAAAGCGCTGGAGTTAGAAACAGCGGAGAAGCCTGAAGCTTGTCTGTCGGCTGGAATTATGGCCCCAGTACAAAAGTTTCAAACACCAGATAATTTGAAGTCAAGTTTTCTGCAGTCGGTGGGTTTCTTTTTTGAATGATATAAATAACTGTAAGAAGGTACATCCCTGAATGTGCTAAGGACTGGCTGACAACGCAGTTTAATGGGATGATTAATGTAATTTCCCTATTTCCTTCTGCTATGCATCTCACAGTAACAAAATGTAGAGGTGAAGACAGCCCATAGGTATCTTTTACAATTACCCCGCTACAGTAGTTATCTCAGATCTTTGCACTAGAATAGCTGTGCCTGTGTCCATTCATTCCTGCAGGAAAATATTTCTCTCGTGTTTAAAAAAATGGTTCTAAGAAATTCAACAACAAAATGCTTTAATGCAGTGATAAGGTTGTGCTGTGGTAGTGTATGCCTTTTTATGGTATTTTTTTAAGAACAACTCAAACATTTGATATCTGAGAAATAGAAACACAGCCTTAGAGGACACACTGTTACAAACCTAACTCAGCTGGTATACTGTCCCAGCATACCTATAGAAGACACATTTGTACTTTCCATTGCACAGCGTTGAACAGGATCTATCTCTGTTTGCCTTATGTTCAACCATTTAGCCCTTCAAAAAAGTCTGCCTGTGTTAAACTGCATGAGCCCTTGGCCCCATCGATCTTGTGCGTATTACGCCACACTGTAACTATATTTCCCATCAGCAAACCTATGGAGTGCTTTCAAATCATTCTCACTGGTTATAGCTGGCCTTAATGGGAAAGCAAGGAAGCAGAGTAAAGGCAGTGTGGCTGTGCATTGCAGTGCTATATTTCTCGATTTTCCAATATTGAGTGTTGCTGAGCTCAGTATTCTGGAAGGACAAGACTTATCACTGGGTACTCACTAACTCAGAAAGGATTTATCAAAAAAATTAATTGCCTCTGAAATGATGGAAATTAAGTAGCATAGACCCAAAATGAATGTTCACAGGACCTGCACACTCGGTGATGCACTGCATCACTTCAGTGCTACGGCTAAGGCAGCATGCTTTATTTCTCAGTGATACGAAAGGCTCATCTCAAATTGGCTTTGTACTATTGGTATTACCTGCAGACAGATATGTTGATGTCATCTCAAGCAAAGAGCCAGAGTTTAACACACTTATCACACACACCATAAGGCTTCTTCCACTTTCTTATAATAATATATCCATGACCGTCTTCAGGTGTATTTCATGTCTGAATCTGCAATAACAAAAGGACTGGTACATTGGAGGCCTTGTCATGAGAGCACCCTAAGAATCCCCTTTAATGATATGTGCCCAAGCCAGCTCCTGGTTGGAGCCTCTTGGGTGCCACTGGGCGAGTGGGTCTTGGTGTCAGTATGGAAGCAGAGGATGCTTGGAAGTTCATGTGGGAAGCAGATCTCAGAGCATCCCTGTGACTTTCTGCTGTTTGATGAAGAAAAGTAAAATCCTACTTCCTTGGAGTTCAGAGGAAGGCTAGCCAAGCAGCTGGTGGCACCCATGAAATCTGGGATTCAAACCCTACATTTTGGCAGAAGTCTTAAGGAGCGGAGGTATTTTCTTCAAAGGAAGAGGAGTCCTGAATGTGCTGAATTCCCTTCCTCTGAACCTCTGCTCCTGGAGCGCTCATTGTGCATGGACACTTGTGCTGTCAAATTTAACTTGCTGAAACATTTGTAGAGCTAGTTTTAAGCTCAGGCACATAAGCTGTCCTGCCAGAATTGGTGCATTTGATGTGAGATGGAATAGTTTTCGACAGCAGAAGGGCTGAATTCCCAAAACCCTCAGCCAAGGCTCCTGTAGAATGTCAATGAGATGAGACAAGACGTGTGCACCTTCTGCAAGGAGGGTGTCTGCAAGCATAATTGCATTGTGCTGGTGTCTGCAGCTCTGACAGAAATTGGAGCTGAATATCCCCAGTTTTCCCTGGCGGATTTTGTACAATGTAGGACGATGTTCAGCACAGTGAACAGAGAACTGGTCTTTTTTGAAAGCAGGTGCTAAGAGCTCTCAGAGGGTCCTAGCAAGGGTGTAACAAGTAGCTTTAGCCATGAGAAGTGCACATGCAAAAATTGATGTGACAGTGATCTCCAAAATCCTATTTGCTTCCACTTCTATAAATGGAACTTTATTTCCCTTGGAACAATATCTAAAAGGAAGCATGTGATTTTTGGAGATAATATCCACAAAATAAAAAGTTTAAGTGGTGTAGAAAATACCAAAGCTCTCAAGGCTTTACTTGAGAAATATAGAACTACAGGGGCTGCTCAAAACCTTCCTTCTAAAACTACCAAAGTTAGTCTTTACCCAGTCTAGCAGAAGGAAACTGGAACAAAATTTATCTTGTAAATTACAAGCACGGGAGGCTCTTCATATTTCAAGTACTGGATGCCTACAGCACGTGAACAAAACAAGAAAACAAACAAACAAACAAACAAACAATTAAATCTCAGAAGAAAAAAGAACATATCCTGGGCTGCATCAAAAGAAGCATGGTGAGCAGGTCGAGGGAGGTGATTCTGCCCCTCTACTCCACTCTGGTGAAACCCCACCTGGAGTACTCTGTTCAGCTCTGGGGCCCTCAGCATAGGAAAGACATGGACCTGTTGGAGCGAGTCCAGAGGAGGGCCACAAAAATGATCAGAGGGCTGGAGCACCTCTCCTGTGAAGACAGGCTGAGAGAGTTGGGGTTGTTCAGCCTGGAGAAAAAAAGGCTCTGGGGAGACCTTACTGCAGCCTTCCAGTACCTAAGGGGGATTATAAGAAAGATGGGGACAAACTTTTTAGCAGGGCCTGTCGCGATAGGAGAAGGGGTAATAATTTTAAACTATAAAAATAACCTTCAATCTATCCTTTTTAGACTTACACTAAAAGATGGACGTTAGGCGTTTTTTGGTCAATCTCTGATTTGATCTTCTTCCTCCTGTAGATCTCTGCAGCATCTCATATTCCAATTTCTTCATTGCTCTTCTGACCTTCCCGCTGATGTTTCCTGAAAATCACTGGGTTCTGTCTGTCATGACTTCTGCATCACTGTCATAGTTTAAGCCCAGCTGGCAACAAAGCACCATGCAGCCGCTTGCTCACTCCTCCCCCCGGTGGGATGGGGAGGAGAAAATCTAACAAAAAGCTTGTGGGTTGAGACAAGGACAGGGAGGGATCACTCACCAATTATGGTCACTGGCAAAAAACCAGACTGAACTTGAGAAAAAAAAAAACCAAAATCAATTGAATTTGTTACCAATCAAATCAAAACAGTATAATGAGAAGTAAACCCAAGCCTTAGAACACCTTCCCCCCACCCCAAACCCTTCTTCCCAGGCTCAACTCCACTCCCAGTTTTCTCTACCTCCTCCCCCACAGCGGCGCAGGGGGACGGGGAATGGGGGTTGTGGTCAGTTCATCACACGTTGTCTCTGCCACTCCTTCCTCCTCAGGGGCAGGACTCCTCACTCTTCCCCTGCTCCAGCGTGGGTTCCCTCCCACAGGAGACAGTCTTCCATGAACTTCTCCAATGTGAGTCCTTCCCACGGGCTGCAGTTCTTCACGAACTTCTCCAGCGTGGGTCCCTTCCATGGGCTGCAGTCCTTCAGGCACAGACTGCTCCAGCGCGGCCTTTCCCATGGAGTCCCGGCAATCTTCAGGGGCATCCCACTGCTCTGGCGTGGGCTCCTCCCTGGGCTGCAGGTGGGCATCCGCTCCCCCGCTCCCCTCCATGGGCTGGGGGGGGACAGCCTGCCGTCTCACCACAGGCTGCAGGGGGATCACCTCTTCCCCCTCCTCCTTCACTGACCTCGGTATCTCCAGAGGTGTTCCTCTCACATCCCACTCCCCTCTCTGCTGCAGGTTTCCCCTCTTAAATCTGTTCTCCCAGAGGCACTACCGCCGTCACTGATGGGCTCAGCCTTGGCCAGCGGCGGGTCCAGCTTGGAGCTGGAGAAGCTTCGAGCAGCTTCTCACAGGAGCCGGCCCTGCAGCTCCTCCCCTGCTACCAAAACCCCACCACACAAACCCAATACAATCACAAATCCAACTTTATTGAGCTCTATCTGACACAGACTTCTTTTTAACTATCCTCTATGAACAGTGACTGGTATAGAACTAACCTGTCACATTTTGGCATAAACCCTTCAAATCAGGTATCCTTGTACTGATTTCAGCTTTTCTTCACAAGCTCTAATTTCATCTGACGCCATTTCACAGTCTATTTTGTGGGAGCAGCTCGGAACACCTAGCATTTGTTTTCAAGAGTGAACCGTTAGGATTTGTTGTGCTGCATGTTTGCCAGGCCTTGAAGAACTAGTTTTACAAGGTCAGGTCGGAGGATGGCCTTGTGTAGGCCTGGGAAGATGTGGCTGAAGACAGTCACAAGTATGTGTATGGAATGTTTTTATCTTTAACTGTTCTGAGGGCTGGCAAACATCCCAGCTGAGCCAGATATGCGCTCCTGTGTTAGTAATATTGGCTGTATGCCGTTAGTTCTTTCTAGATCTTTGTTGAAACATATATAAGTTTGATGTTTTTGTGAAATAAAGGTAATCTTGTACAGATAGCTTGAGCGCTTAATTCAGTCGCCGCATATTTCTTCCTTCCTAGTCTATCTTTTTGTTCCTTCCATCCAAAAATCAGTCCGCCTTTTCTTCTGTCCAGCCTGGACATTACCAAGGGAGCTGCCCAGAGCACAGGAGAGGAGTGTTTGCCCACCCCTGGCCAGCTGGAAACCACAATTACCAGAGAAGCCTAATTTTTATCTGGTAGCTTTGAGTTCAGCTGTTCATATGGTCTGTGGGAAAGGAACATGCCCACTGATGAGAACTGTAAGCCTGCTAGGAAAGGATAGATCCTTCAGGCACTGAAAATCCAAGTAATTTCTTTGGAGGGTATTTAGATCAGGATTTTATCCAGGCTTGGTCACATTTTGAGCTGATTTCCTCAGGGAAGCCAAAGACTCAGACATCATCCTTGCAACATTTCAAAAACTCCAATCCAGCATTTCAATGAAAAGATTGTCTGCATTTTTCTTAATCTACAAGAAAAGAATGTATTTTTTTCTCATCCTCACTTTTTGACTTGGCTGAACTTCCTTTGCTGACATTTCCATATTTAAAATCCTTCAATATTTCTAGCAATAATCAAGTGCCTAAAATTTTGTGAGGAAGGCAAGATGAAGATTTTCCCTTCCGTCTGAGGAGAGAACAAATAATTTGAGAGGAACTTTCTCCTGGAATGACGAACAGTATTCAACTTCATGGCTACATGTGTGGGGAGCAGCTTCCCAACCAGAGCCCCCTTCAGGGTATTTTGGCTTATGCTCACCCCTCACGGAAGTGCTTGGTGGCTTTCCACCCACTCAAGAGCGAGCTTGGAGCTGGCTTTTCAGCTCTGACATGCCACAGCGTGGGAGGTTTCCAGGAGTAATGTGCCATTTGCTGGGATACAAGTACACCACATGTTACAGAATATTGTTTTCCCCGTTTCATTTGTCTTACTCTTCCACTTGGTGTTTTTAAACACATTTACATTCTAGGATACAAAAATATTACTAATAGATCAACTACTTGCATAATAATACCAACAATAACAGTCGTATTTGTGTAGAAATCGGCATGTTCTCATGGCTTTGAGCACATTGAACAGTTGGCTGCCTAACCTGCCGCTGGCCAGCTGCGTGACATCTTGAAAGGAGAAGAAAGCATGTGGGTTTCCTTGCTGAGATCCCTTGCTGCCCTCATCGTGCCCAGTACTGCACATGATGTAAGTAACAGATAGTCCCTTGGGAGCAAATGGGCTCCAGAGAGGCCATTAGGTACATGGAGATGGGGGTTTTGATTACAGTTACACAAGAAGTCCTGAATCATGTAGATAAGTTCCACCTTTCCATGTAGCAGTGAAACTTATCACAGCCAACCATGCTATTGGAAAGTGAGGTGTTTAGGCAAAGTTAATTGCTTTGACTCCTTTGTAGGCAACAGAGAGAAAGAAATCTCCAAAAGGGTTTTTTCTTCATCCTGAGGCAGCTAGGTAGGAAAAGTGGGATGACTCATCTTCTGGGTTTGCCTCTCTGACTTTATTCACTACGGAGGGAGCCTAGTTATTAGTTCACACAAGTTGTCCAGCCTTGTGAATTGCATGAGACGAGTCACACTCAAAGTGCCTGTGGCAAACCAGGTCACTACCAGAGGAGTTGGGGCCCTGCAGCAATTGTGCTCAGAGAGTTTTGGAGTGCAGCGCTGGGATTTCACCAGCAGCACCTGAAGGCAGAAGGCGCTGGCTCTCCCTGTGTTCAGCATACCTGGCTGCTGTTCAAGCCAGAGGAGCTGCTGGTGCTAGGCTACTTCAAAAAATCATCTCCCAAATCATGTGTTTATGTTAGTCAAGAGAAATTACTAGACAGTCTGTAGCTCATTTAACATTAAGACTGTGTTCTCTTAATGTTTACCTTGTAAAGATAGCTGGTTAATGGCTATTCAGCATAAAAACAAGATCAAGAAACAGGAAAATAAATAAATAAATCAAATGCACAGATACACAGACCTGAAAAAGCTGATTGATGGGCCACTTTATGAACCACTCAAGTGCAACCTTGAAAAGGCAGTGGTTCAGGCACAACTCTGTAAAGGTGAGAAGAAAACCAAGATCACCACGTGTCTTATGGGAAAGAGCAATCTTATTATGAGTTAAGGGGGATTGTGGGACTGTTTTAAACTTGCTGCACAGGATTTAGGGGGAGAACCAAAGGCAGGCATCAGGGTTGACAGGAGAGGAACAAGTGTGGGGAAAAAGGGTTAAGGGCATAACCAGGGGATAACCATGTGTAGCCAGGCACTGGTCAGTATGCTCACCTGGCCAGGCCCTGTGCCCGAGCACTGCAGCCTGTCCCACCTCCTTACTAAGCTCTATCCCTACTCTGCTGTGTAAGTGTCCCCTCTTCCCTGTGTGCAATCTGCCAGCAAGCTTCAAGCCAGACTAGCCAATGAGTAGGACAGGAGGTCTGTGGGTGGATACTGGAGGGACCACAGGTCTGGGGTCAAGCCTTCAGAGAGGTCAGGTGCCTGGGGTTGCAGGATTTGTGCTTCTTTGAATAGTTCAACTTCCAGTTGCCATCTCCAGTCTTTTCCCTGACAAGACAGCCGGCAACACGTGCATTTCTCACTAGAGCAGCATGCTAGTTTTTCCCCAAGTAATAGTTATTCAGGTTCTCTCTATTGCTGATGTGAGCTTGCCCATTCTCCCCATTCACAGTGTTCCCGATTTTGAGGAAAAAGGCTAATTGGCCTGTGGCTGTCATGAGGACACCACAGGTTTGGATGATGGGATTAAATTAGATTTCAGCCTCCTTCTGACCCAGACATCCAGCTGCTTTCATCTGATCCTCTTCCTCCATTAATATTTCCATAAAAGCAGTGCATTGATGTCACAATGGGAGAATTTCACCCATTTTTTAAGGAATATGTTGGACACACACTTCCTTGCAAATTGGGATACCTCGGAGAAGAACTAGAAAGAATGGCTCCTACTGCACACCAATCTTAAATCACTGGCAGAAAAATTAATTGCCCCAGATGAGTCATGCCTCATGTTGTTCCATTTTGCCCATGGTGGCTTTGTAAGCAGTAACAACTGTTTGTATGGAAGACTCCAAGGCGTGAAATTCAGGTTTTTAGTTTTCATTTTAAAAGTTAGGCAACACTTTCACATAAAGGAAGATTTCTTTTTTTATTAATCAGAGCTTCAGATAAGCTATTTTGATTTTCTCTGTAGTCAGCAGGACTCTGCTCAATTAGTACTACAGGCAACCTAATCTATGGCAATAATAAAACACCAGAAGTGATTACTATTAGTTTTTGAATTATGCAAGGAACAAATAGCCACTGCTTCATTTTCCATTTGGTTCCACAAGAGTTACCGCAGACCTTAAAAGACTGACAGAACTATTTACCAGAGTCAAGTGAAGTTCATGACTTTGGGGGTTTATTGTGTTTTTCCTCTCGGTGCATTTCTCTCATTTACCAGTCTGATGCTGGACTACAGTTAATGCTATTGATCTTATCTTCCAGTGGGTTCTGTAACTATTTTTTCTGCATTCATTTGCTCCTCAGCCATAGCAGAGGTGCTTTCGATCTTCCATCTTCTCAGAAAAAGGACTTTTTAGTCTGTAAAAGCCATTTTTTCACTCTGAGGGTGCTTTTCAAAACAGTATTTCCCAGGTGATTTCTCAAGTCTTGCTCCATCCAGGAGCTTCTGTATCACAAAGGTTTTTTTTCTGTAAAATTTCAGATCCAATGCCTTGTTCCCATTCATATCTTTTATCATTACCCAACATGTTTATCTTCTAGTTTCAATAGCATCTTGAAGAAAGAGGGATGAGGGATAAAAATATCTAAGTGAGGAACATAGAGTACACCATTTTCTCTTGTCATATATTTTGTGTAAATAATAGTTCTTGACTTGATAGTCTCATTGTGGTAATAGGCAGCTGAATAAAAAACCCACTAAAGTGTCATTTTAAATAACACTGTGTAAATTCCAGGAGCTTGCAATTCAAAAAGGACAAAGGAAGAGCACTAAAACATATCTCCCGAAGAACAGAGCTGCAACTGCAGCTATTATCTTTTTTTTTTCCACTTGTCAATAATTTTCATATTATCAGTATCTTTTATGACTAGATTGAGCAAGGAAAGAAATGGTTTTCCTCTAATGTCTCTAGTAGATTTATTTTAAGAGATTTATTGGATTGGGGTCTGTAAGAAATACTTGAGTTGGAATTACATAGTAGAACCATAGAATAGTTCAGGTTGGAAGGGCCATTTGGGGATCACTTAGTCCAACTCCCTGCTCAAAGCAGAACTCACTTCAAAGTTAGATCAGGCTGTTCAGCACCTTGTCTGCCTGAGTTTTGAATTTCCAAGGATGGAGATCCCACAGTCCCCTGGGCAGCCCAGACCTGTGCTTTACCATCTTCACAGGGGACTTATTTTTCTTACATCTGGATGTAATTTCCCTTGCTACAAGCTGAGACCATCACCTCTTGCCTTTCCACTGTGCATCCTGAGAAAAGCCTGGCTCTGTTTCCTTTAAAACCTTGTGTTGGTAGCTGATGACAGCAGTCAGATGCTCCATCATCCTTCTCTTTTCAAGGCTAAACACACCCAACTCTCTCTGCTGATGAACTTGTTCAATCTCTGTACCTCCTGGGGGTGGTGCAAGGGGTTGGAGGTGCAAAAGAAAAACACTTCTGCTGTAATAGTGCTGTTTATCTTACAATCCTAAATGTAATGGTTTACTTCCATAGCTAGATAGCTTGCTAATGATTTGTAAATAATTTCAGAAAATACTATACCAGATCCCACACTGGTTTGAGAAATAAAAAGTTACTATCATAACCCAAACAGTGCAGTCTATCTCCCTCCTTCATATGAGTTACTTTTTTTACTTCAGTCTTCCATTTTTATTTTATAATTTATGTAAATTATACCCAGGAGAATTGATGTGATTCCTGTAATGCCCCAATGGCTGTAGTTTGAGGAATTCTCCCTTTCCAGCTGAGAAAGGACACCCAGTTCCCAGCACAGCTCTTTGTAAATGTACCTCTCCTGTAATAAATTTTGTTACTAATGAAGAGCAATACGCCTCATCTACTTGCCATCATATAAAGACATTAGCAGCCATACAAAAACAAGAATAGGTAGGGAACAATTAAAAAGCTTTATCCCCAAATAAAAAAATCCTGCTGCAGAAGTGTCATTTGATTTTGAATAGTGACTGTGCAGAGATGAGCTAGACCATGTTTGTGGGTAGCAGTAATATCTTTTATTAGATCATCTAGTACATTAGTAATCTGCAATATTGTTTTTAAACCTGGTTCATGGAAGTTGGTATCTCACACAGACTGGCACACAGTGTCCAGCACGACTGTCACTTTAAACAAGACAAATTGCTCTGCATTCAAATGAGGTGCTATCATTTTCCTAAACTCACCTTATCACATAGTAGGACAAAATGGTTCACAGGATTGTTGAGGTTGGAAGGGACCTCTCTGGATACCATGTAGTCCAACACCACTGCTAAAGCAGGGTCAGCTAGAAGACTGTGTCCAGTCAGGGTCTGAATATCTCCAGGGATGGAGACCCTACAACCTCTCTGGACAACCCGTGCCAGTGTTTGGCCACTCTCACAGTAACAAATTTTTTTCTTATGTTAAGATGAAATTTCGTGGGTTTTAATTTGTGCCCACTGCCTCTTGTCCTGTCACTGGACACCACCGAGAAAAGCCTGGCTCCTGCTTCATTCCTTCTCTTCTCCAGACCGAACAGTTCCAGCTCCTTAATCATGAAAGATCCTCCAGTCCCCCCATCACCTTTTTGACTTTTTGCTGGGCTCACCCTGGCATGTTCTTGTCTCCCATGTGCTGGGGAGCCCTGACCTGGACCCAGCACTTCAGCTGTGTCTCACCAGTGCTGAGCAGAGAGGAAACATCATCTCCCTCAACCTGCTGGTAATGCTCCACCTCATGCAGCCAAGGATGCTGATGACCATTTTTGCCATGAGGGTGCATTGCTGGCTCATGGTCAACTCAGTGCCCACCAGGACCCCCAAGTCCCTTTCTATAGAGCTGGTTTCTGGTCAGACAGCCCTCAGCCTGTATTGGTTCATGGGATTCTTCTCCACCTGGTGCAGGATTTTGCATTTCCCTTTGTTGAGTTTCATGAGGTTCCTGTCAGCCCATTTCTCCAGCCTGTTGAGGTCCCTCTGGATGGCAGCATGACGCTGTAGTGTATCAGCAACTCCTCACAAGTTTTTTTCTTCCTCTGCTCTTCCTGTACAATCTCTGTCTCTCTTTACAAGCTCCCATTCCTGACTGATTTCAAATTTTGGCAGTAACCCAGAAATTTAACTGTTCAGATTATTATCCAAAAGGCTACAGTCTGCCCAGATGTTCTTAAGTGGGTGGTGCTCCATCTGCCCTTGGCCCCTCAGATGCTCTGCTCCTGTTTTGCTGAGCTTTTACCCCTGCACCTCCCAGTGCATTTCATAGGGGATTACATTTCTGATGGCACCCATTGGAGAGAGATTCTTTTCCCTAATTAATGAACCAGGAGAAAGCTACCAAGCATTCCCAAATGAAGTTATTCAATACTTTCAGTTTAAAGCATTACTGCAAATTTTTTTCTCTCTGAAGTACCCATAGCTACTAATTTTCAGGTCTAACTAATAAAGCAATCTTGGATCTCATTTGGAACAGAATAAGGTCACAGTGCCCATACCGTGCTTTTAAATCGTTTCAGCCAAGATTTCTTTCCTCTGTGTGTTTTCTGAATATCAACTGGCTTTCTCTTTCTTACCTTGTTAAGTCTGGAGGAAAGCTTATGCCAAGGTGCAAATACTTAACATCATTAATAACTACAAAGTGGCAGTACTTAATGTTTAATTTATAAATCAGTCCAGAAACTTTTTTCTACAAAAGCAATTTTTTTCATTAATTGAGCTAGTGACATTGAGTAACCACTCATACTGTTTACTTAGTTACTCTAATTAGTTCTTTGGAAGTATTTACCTCTCTCTATGAACTAGATGGGAAACTTAGGATCTTAACACGTGGTAATTTGAATCACGCATTTAATCAGACACAAAAGTTGCTTTGAGTGATAGCGAGAACACTTTGTGTATTCAGAACTCCTGACTTTAATCGAAAGTAGAGATCCATGGCATTCTGGCATCACTCGCATTATTTTAGAAGTACAGAGAAAAAGTAACTGAACCACAAATGTTAGTTACAAAAAAAGCACTGGAACTCTGACTAATTATCTGCTTAAGTACTGAATTTTACATAGCTCCTGCACAATCTACCGTCTGTAGAAGCTGAGCTTTTTGTTCCAATATTTAGATGGTTATGAATCTGTATGAGAAGTTTTAGTTATTACCAGGTCACTCTCCCTATCTTGATGCCTATGCGTTCCTGAGATGAAGGAATGGTAATGCAGTTCTCTTCTGAGGAGGAAATAGGAAAATATATATGAAGATGGTAATTTTTATGAAATAAAGAAGAAGATCCTAATGTTTTGGAAATACAAAAATGGAATTCAGTTATCAGATATTGCTTTCAAAATAGCCAGAGACAGGTTGTTTCCTAAATGAATAGGGTAACAAAGCTATCATTGTGGTCAGTGAATCTTACTCACAATACTGCATCACATCTTTTGATATTCTCAATTCTTCTAATTTTTTTAAACAGCTGAACTTTCTTGAATAATTCTTTGTAGGGCTTGTCTATGTGCCAGTTAAAGACAGCATATATAGGGCTAGTACATGCATTAAATGGTAGCTCACTGGCAAATCTAGTTCTATTGTGAGGTATGTTCTTTGTCCCTTACTATTAAATAAAAACCCATGGGTTATTTTTCTTGATGAAGTAAAAACTTATAGCTCTTCAGATGTAACTTTACCTTTCTGCTAGTAGTTCAAGAAAATCTCAGCTAAGGATGTTTTCTTATCTACATTTCCAGTTCTGTTTGCCAGGTAACACCATCCCTGTTATTATTTGATATCAGATTATGTTCCAAATTGCTCTGCATAGGAAATTGCTTTTTTTAGCCTCTAAACTCTATGAAGTGTCTTCACTCCCCTTCCCCTGGGTAATGGCAGAGGTGTGCAGCTCACCCACATTTTGGACAGAGGATGGAGGGATAAAGCTGTAAAAAACAGGTTGCCAATTTTTCTCCACTTCCCATTAAAAGTGGACCCACTTTTTAACACCTTCTGCTGGAATTATTTTGTGTCAACTAAATCTGCAGGGAGACTTTGTTTCTTTCTTTCTTTTTAGAAAATAGTAATAAATCATCTTGAGAATATTGCTTCAGTCAGCTTTTGTATTTACTTTCACTAAACACATTTCATAACAAGGTACTAACAGATTTGGCCTTTCATATCCTGTCAAATATGGCCTCATTCCTGCAGCTTGCCAATAACAAAGAGGAGTTAAAGTTCTTGCAGAACATTTACCTGAATTTGTGTACACAGCAATTATTTGGGAATTGTAAAGTTAAGACTGACTCGTTAGAGAAGAGGCCAAAAATGGTATTAAAATGAAAACAACAAGTTAATGAATTTTTGTGGGCTCTTCATTGTCAGCTCGTTATATGCTGTTTGGCAAGAACGATAGAGAAAAATAATACCTTGTACTGCAGTAATGTTTTCTGTCTCAGCACCTAGAGAAAGTTTTTCAAACTTTAAACAGCAGAAATGCTCAAAATTCCTGGCTTTGGGTAACCCAAGAGGATACAAATTTCCATTTTCAGAGCTCGCATTTTGTCTTTATTGGTAGTACTAACATCAGGTCACAGAGCTCTTCTGGTTGCAAGAGGTCATAGTGATATGTCTGTAGCACAGAGCTTACGACACCGGTCGTGAGCCATCCTGCTTTTCACCAGAGCCAGGAAAGGTGCTTGGACACCCTTGGCCATGGGGCTGCTGCTGCCTACTCTTGTACTGCTGCTAGGAAGGAGATAGTAAAGCCATTGCACAATGTGCGTGGCCTGTAACAGGTAAATCAAGGGCAAACGCAAACTGACATGACATCCACCAGCTTCTGCTGGGTGGGCAAGGGGTGGTTGTCCCAAAAGCTCTGAAGCCATAGAGGCTGTCAGAGCTGTCACCCCATTGGGAACAGATATTCACATCTAGCTTGATTTGCTTTCTTCAAGCAAGAAGAAATCTTGCTTGATTTCTTCACTGGGTATTTGGAACAGGTCGTCCCTTCCTTTTGCTTGGATTGGCTTATGGGATATTTTTCTCATTGGTGTCTGCCATTTCCAGCTGCTTCACATGGCTAAAACACATGGCATCATCCCTTGAGGAACCAGCTGAAAGACTATCTACTAGAAAGGACTGTAAGAAAGATATTAAATAAAGTAAACAAACAGGGCAGTTGTCAGTAGAGGAAAGATATATTCAGAATAACAATGCCTCAGAGAGAGGAATTTTATAGGGAGCAGGGAAATACTATATCTGGGGAAGGAAATGTTTACAATTATAAATTATTAAGAAGCATGCCCATTTTCTACCTCATAGCTCTGATAAACTCCTCTAAAGCCAGGTTCCCTTCTATGTTCTCCACAGTAGGTAACAAAGCCAGGTTTGTCCCACTGTGGCCAAAGTACTGGAAAGTTTCTGGGGGTGCCCTTAGCTCATATTTTTCTCCTGAGAGAGACATGAGACCTGGTGTCCAGAACCTGCCACTCGGTTGCTATTTACCACCCAGGTGTCACTCCTGAAAGCACAGCAGGTTTTCCTCTCCATGGGGTCTCTGCCAGCACCCGGAGCCTGGACCCCCCAATGGCAGGGGATGAGACAGAGCATGGCTGCATGCTCAGCAGCTGCTGCAGCTCCCCAAAAACTGCAAAGGTGGCTTTTGGTCACCTGAGGGACCCCCAAGGGTCCTTGGTTTTATGAAGCCTGGAGAAGCCCATCACTCAGCTGGTGAGGAGCCCTCAACACCTCTGCTCCTCGGGGAAGATGCAAAGCATCGGGGATCCCCAGAGAGGACCTGCTTGGCCCAGAGTCTGCAAGACCCTGTCTCAGCCCTCTCCAGCCTCTTCTGCTGGAAGACAAATAGGTAGAAAATACTGCGAGGAGGGGCAGCTGCATGAGCTGCCAGTGTCCCTGAAGGTGCGAGGCTACAGCAGCCTCTTGTCTGGCTACAGTTGTACGGATTAGCTGGCAGGATCCATCCCACCAAGCTGAAATCCTGAAGTCCTTCCGTATTCCAGTAGGATCCCAGACATTATTTTGTTCTGTGTACAGTGTAATTGTGGGTGTCCTCTGCTAGATTCATTTTGCCATCTGAAGATAGTTTCACAGACAGATAAATAGATACCTGCAGATCCCAGTTTACATTTATGCGATGTGTAAGGAATATTAAACAGCCATTAGTTATGATAAACTCCAGTTCTTCTTTCCTGATTAAAAAGCACCCAGTTTATATTTCTTTCTGCATATAAAATCGCAAGACATTCGTTAACTAATCTGTAATCTAATATCTTCTGGAACATCCCATAGAAATTTTCCAGTCAATTTAAGCTGGTTACAAATTTGCTAATGCCTTCATTTTCACAGAAATAGAAGGAGAAAAGAAGTATTTTCATTGTATATTAATGGAAGACAAATTTTACCCCCAACAACTGAATTTATGAGTTTATAGAAAAAAAGTTGATTTTCTGAAAAATAAAGTTCCACTCAGATGCTTGATCTGAGTTCAAGTATATTTCAATAAATATAAGGAAGTTAATAGTGCAGGTGAAAAACATCGTTGTCTATTCCAAAAATATTCTAAATAAATGCAGTTCATCATTTTCTGCAATTGAATTAATGACTTGCAATAAAGAGACTGATGAATTCATATGACATCTTGGAGAATATAACAGAATAATAAGATGCTTGGGCCTGACCTTTCATACATAATCTGGGAGCTTCCTGTAACATTTTACGATATGATATGCTCCACCTGGTTCTTAACACGCTTACTACAGATTTGTGAGAAGATAATCAAGCAGAAGTTTGATACATATACTTGCAAAAGGGAGATGATAGCTCCAGATTGCCCTCCTGCTTATTCATCCCAAAAGGGCAAACCAGAGAAGGAGCAAGGATCAAGCGCTCACTTGTTGTGTGGCATAACACAGACAAAGACACCCAGTACCTATGCCGCTAAGGAAAACCCAATACTAAGAGCTGGGTGAACTGGGGATAAATTAGACTTGCCTTAGGTAAGGGACATAGGTCTTCAGAGCTTCTGTTGGGTTTGATTTTCTTCCCTCCCGCACCCTTTCTTTCTGGTGCTCAGATGAAGCAGTACTGGTCCCCTGATGTGGTTGTACCGATCACACTGGGCAACACCTGCTGTAGTAGAGGAATAAAATCCAGATGCTGTTTTATGATCTTCCCCACTGTAATAGGATCTAAATCTTGGAATTTCATGACAAATTTTAACTTTCTGAAACACAGTATTTTTCTAGAACTCTATTACGACAAGAAACACTACCCCCCCCCCCCAAAAAAAAACTCCCACCCCAAGCCTACATGAGATTCAACAGCGCTGCAAGACATTCATGATAGTTGCTAAAATACCATGGGAACCAGCCTCAATTTCAACAAGCAAGACTGGGACAAATGATGACAAGATGTTCTCCAGCCCCTTCTTTCCTCGCAGTCTTGCTGGAGGATCTGCCCTCCTGGGTCAGAATGGCCGTTTTGGTTCGTGGCACGATGACTCAGGAACTCCTTCTCTGAAGTCAAAGGCTTCTTCTGCTGTTTGCTACATTGTGACTTTGTCAGCTGAATCTTTTAATCTAGCCCACAAAGATGTTTAAGAGGGAGTGGGATTTCTAACAAAGCAGAGGTTATTTCTGTGTCCCTGGCTAAGCAGCAAAACATATCCCCTGCCGCTGCGCAGTGCATGCTCTGCAGACCAACTGAGGGTCCCCGCCACAGAAGGAGGTGCACTTCACTAGCTTTGTCTTTTACATTACACAGTATTTTGCCCAGAGGTTTAAGAAAATGTGTTGCATAAACTTTTTATGAATCCCATTCCTTATATCTGGAGCTTTCTGCATGTTGATAGTGATCTCTGCTTATTGCCAGGTACCGACAGGGAAACACACCAGAAGTTGACATTGTAAGCCTTTAAAGGAAATCTGGATCTGAATGTAAACTTCATGCTTTGTTTTTTCTACAAATAAAATACGCTTTTTAGTGCACACATTCCAGGCAATTAGAAAATGTATTTCTGCTCCTTGTTGTGTAAATAAAGTGAGAAACATAACTGGCAGCTGGAATGTGGACAAAAAGTACTTATGGATGTATTTCATGCTGAAAGACATTCTTTTGATGACTCTTAGGCATGTACTTTGATTACCCTGAATCTCCCCCTTGTCCATCTTCCCTCCTCTTCTCCCATATCCCCTTCCTGCAAGATCCCTCTGGCTCCAAGGTTTAGCCCTTTCAATCACATCTCCATGAGTCACACATTAAGCAGCCCAAGAGCACCAAAACTGCAAACCCCAGTTAGATGAAAGGACCAGAGGTTTATTTCAGTCTAAAATAGTAATCTAGGCCAGGTGAGAGGAATTGCCATCTGGACATTTCTCCTTTGATATATGGCAAGGATGGTCTTAGAGCACATCTCTGCCAGCGGGTGACTCACCAGTGATAAGGTGATGGCCACTCTGCTGAGATCAACCCCTCCTGATGTCTGTCCATTATGTCTCCCCTCCAGACCTCTCCATCTGGTTGCATCACTGTTGCATCTCATCTGTTCCTTGGAGTGGGATATAACTCTTTTTTTCTGGAATTATGCAAGGTGCAAGGGGATATGTGCCCTGGCTGGGGGTCCCTGCGTGGGCTGAGCGTCTTTGCTCCCATGCAGGTGACCAAGGGGCTGCAGGAGCACTGTAGTGAGCTGGAGGGTTATCAAGACCCTTACCAATACGGAGGGTGGGATGTGTTCTCCTGCATTTAGATACCGAATCGTGAATACATAAACTGAGCAGAAGCTAGGTAGTGAAGAACTTCTAGCAGCAAGACATTGTGCTGATTTGGAAGGCAGAAGTACTTACCAGCTTTGTCAAGCAGTTTATTAGGTTTCTCAATGTCTCACTGGTAAAAATAAGTGGGAGAAACAGATTTTGACCCTCCCTGTCCTTCAAAGTCACACTGACCATTAACATTTGTAAAAAACAAATATCTGAAAATAAAAACATAGGCTTGCCAACATAGGTCATAGGCTCATCACTTTAAAAGAATTAATGAATGATTCATTAGCCTTTTTTTTTCAGATATTTGTAGACCTTCAATAAAAGCAAGTAGATACACCGTATAATAGAGCTGCCTGTAACAACATTAATCTTTCATTAATTTGATTTCTTTCTCCATGGATATTATATTTCTACAATACATTACGGGGTGCCATGAATAATTAGTCTTCCTTTTACTTTAGATCTTCTAGGCTTTCAGGTGCAATTCTGTACTAAGGACTTAAAATAAATATTTGAAGTGACTCCCCAAACCGAAATGACTAGAGAAGTTTTTCCTGTTTTAAGGAGCATGACTTTCCAAAGGCTGTTCTGCCTACTAACAGGTTTTGCTGTTGGGAAAATATTTCCTTGGAGGCTAGGTATTCAGCCCATCTGTCTCTCTTCTTGTCTCTAACAATGTTTTATTTGTCATAGGGAATTCTATGGAATTAATCTTTAAAAAGTTAGTAGCAAATGATTCAAGTAGAGGTATTTGATTTAAGGCATGATATGAAGCTGCCTTACTGACACTGTATTCTTCTTTCTATATTGCTTCCACAGAATTTAATGATATTAATCAACCTAAGTCGAAAAGGTAGTCCCTTCACGTTGCATCTTTGGCTCAACATGGCCAAGTGTCACAGTCTGTTTGGATCTCTCAAATTTACACGACAATGTACTCCATAAATTAAACTTTATTTTATGAGTTCTTTAGCAAAGAAAACAAACACACCAAACAATGGCCTCACATGTAAATTCATTAATTCATCGCTTAATTAATAAAGTTTCTAACTCTAATTCAAAACTTGCAATGCTTAACTCCTGCACCTGTGAGCGAAATGGTTACCTAGCTGATGGTGAGAGTGTTCATACTTCCCGCTCCGTCACAGTGTGGGTGTCCCCTGTAACACACCGGGAAGCACGAAAGCCTCAGCAGTCTGGCTGCTGTTGGATCTGCTTCAGAAACTTTTTGGATAAGCTGACGTATTCATCCCTTCCACCTTGGACATTTGGTCTATACCATTCCCATAAGTTAGTGGATTCTGAAGAAACTGACAGGCAGTTAATACACAAGGGTGATGGCCGCAGGAGACAGCAAGCTGCAAGTGGTAACAGCTGCATAATGACCTTTATCTTTTCCTGTCCATCATGTCCCACGTGTTGCTCTTGGTTTGACATAATGGCATTGCTCCCAGCACATATCAGGCAGTAGCGTGAGCTGTGTGTTAGCCAAAGCAAGAGCTGGAGTTGAGTGAACAGTCACACTAAATTGTTTCTGACCCAGAAGCAGCGCTCCCACAGTGACCAACAGAAGCGTGGTGGGATGTTAGAATTAAAAAGAGAAGAGAGGAGAAGAGAATAGAGGAGAGGAGAGGAGAGGAGAGGAGAGGAGAGGAGAGGAGAGGAGAGGAGAAGAGAAGAGAAGAGAAGAGAAGAGAAGAGAAGAGAAGAGAAGAGAAGAGAAGAGAAGAGAAGAGAAGAGAAGAGAAGAGAAGAGAAGAGAAGAGAAGAGAAGAGAAGTATTTTCAGTTGGAAGGGCCCTACAACGATCGTCTAGTCCAACTGCATGGCCACTTCAGGGCTGACCAAATGTTAAAGCATGTTATTAAGGGCATTGTCCAAATGCCTCTTAAACACTGACAGGCTTGGGGCATCGACCACCTCTCTAGGAAGCCTGTTGCAGTGTTTGACCACCCTCTTGGTAAAGAAATGCTTCCTAATGTCCAGTCTAAACCTCCCCTGGCACAGCTTTGAACCATTCCCACACGTCCTGTCACTGGATACCAGGAAGAAGAGCTCAGCACCTCCCTCTCCACGTCCCCTCCCCAGGAAGCTGTAGAGAGCAATGAGGTCACCCCTCTGCCTCCTTCTCTCCAGACTAGACAAACCCAAAGTCCTTCACTGATCCTCACAGGACATTCCCTCCAGCCCTTTCACCAGCTTTATTGTCCTCCTCCGGATGCATTCAAGGACCTCCGCATCCTTCTTAAATTGTGGGGCCCAGAACTGCACACATGTTGCTCAGCAGAAGAAAAATGCCATATGTTCACTATTTGCCTAAGTACTTTCTCTGCATGAAGAGTGGCAGAACTTGCTTATCTTTCTTATTACTACTTTTATCTTTTCACTACTATTCCACTGTGTTAGTTACAGTGGGAAAAGCTATTCTGCTAAAAGGCAATTTTATTTCCATGTGCGCATTGAGTGCGTGCTTAAAAGATTTCAAAGTGTGATTTGCCCTTACCTGCCAAAACAAAGTGACTTCAGGCAGCACTGTGGCAGAGGCTCTGTTTCACATCTCTTGGGTTTTCTACCACAAGAGAAGGCATCTTGTGTGGTACTGTTACACTGATGTATCATTTTATATAATTGACTTTTATGTCCTCAAAAAATGTTTGTTTTATCTGTTTATTCAACCAACTCCATTAGCTGTCTCCTAGTATGGTAGCAAGGCCCTAACACAAATTTGCTGCAGCCTAAACATATGAACTAAGTGCTTGAAAGTGAATTTCTGTGTGTGGTACTGGAGCATCAAACACTTCAGCCTCCCTGTGCTGTGCTCTGGGCACAGCAGTTTGGATGCTCCTTAGGGACTCTTATCAAGCCCTGACACACTCAGAGCCAAAAGTAGCTGGACAGTGCCCAAAGCATATGCTGAAGATGGAGAGGATATTCTTTGACGTGCCCCATGTCCCCACCTTTGGCTACCATATCCCAAATGCCTGCCACAACCTTGGCCTCATCTGTCCCAAGTCCTCACTGGCTTTGGACTGTCCTCACCTTGCCTCCACCCCTCTCATCTCACTGCTCACTACTCACCCGTGTAGGAGTTTGCGGTCCAAACTGGACTTTGGTGTCCTCCACCAGGCTGCAGTTGGGAAGGTTTGGTGGGAGGTGTACACCATGGTAATAGTATTTTCTTAATAACATTCATCCCACACTATCCTTCCACTGCAGCATTCAAAAGCTGTGCCTTCACCTGTTTCAGCCTCTCTCTCTTTTCTCAGCAAACTGGGGAAGTGTGGTCTATGTATTCATTATGAACAGTCTGAATCACTGAAACAGTGTAAGCAATTACCCAAAATAGTTCCTTGCCTTAGAAGAAGTACTTGAATAAAATTGCTGACCCACTGTTTCTCAATGCTTGCTCCTCTGCAGGATATCTTGCAAGAGTCCCTGAAGGGCTGATGCCAACAGGCCTTTGGAACTGCAGAACTGAAATACAGTTTTTTCTTTATGTTTCATCTTCCTGCTCTTATTAGATAGCATTTTTCAAAAGGAAGCAAATGGCAGAGCTGCTTGGGAAGAAGGTGCCTGTTTCCTTGTCACCCTGTGCATGGGGCATCATGCAGAGGTGGAGCTCTACCAGAAGAGTGGTCTCCAGGCTGCCTTGCCCTGCTGAGTCATGGTAAGGACCACGGGTGAGGGTGGGAGCTGCCCTGGATGATGGCCCCAGGGAGGTGTGTGACAACGCAGCCAGAGTAATCTGTGATCTGATGCTCACTTCTTCCACCAGCATCCTTGCCGACGCTTCCCTATGCCTGCAGGTGCACCCATATGCCAGGAGCAGTGATGGGGGTAGCTGCTACCCCCACCCCCATGACAGTCTTACCACCAAGAAATTTTCCACAGATGCCTTTCTAGCCACAAAAAAACAGCATTAACAGGAAAAGGTGCCTCCTGCAAGATGCCCGAAGTAACCCAGGAGTCATGTGCTTCCTTGAAGTTTAGGCTGACGCTGTATTTTTTGTGCAGCCCATCCTGGAAACACAACATTGTATGGCAGCCTGAACTGTCCTGATGAGGCTGACTGAGGTATGGAGACCGCTTTAATTTCAACAAAACACAGACACAGCCCAGTCCTGTGCCTCCACACAGCCCAGGGTCTCTCCATTGCTTTCTTGGTCTCTGGACACCTCTGGACTGGGCAGTCAGGCCATGCCCTGCAGGCAGGGAAGCTTTGCCCAGAGTCTTTTGGAAGTTAAACACTATGTAAATAAGTGCTGATATGTAAGTTAACACCCAGTCATGGTTGTCGTCTTTCTATTTTTATTTTTATTCCTGGGATAAGTAGCAGTAATACCCAAATATGGAGACTGACCCTGACAGATTTCTTGCCCTACAGTTCTGATTCAGGCAATCCAAATAGTTTGGACCTGGATTCAAACTATCGATTCCGCTCCTCTGCACTGGAAGAACTCACTTTAATTCAGCTTCATGTGATGGTAAAAACACCCTGGTTATTGAAACCCATTAAGTTCTGGGGTTTATGTTTGTGGAAAAAAATCTGAACTTCTACAAGAAACATGGAAATCAGATATAGAGTTATATGTATAAGGAAAATGAGAAAATGTCTGTTTTGTTGCTATCTCCCATTTCCGCCTTTCAGAATTTGTTCTGATGGATTTCAAACATAAAGAAGCCTTGGTTTCCATATCATGCATTGTAAAGTATAGGATTCAAGCTTCAGCTGAGTTACTTAAACAAATCATGATTTTAGAAGATTTAGGGCTTCTTTCAATTTTCAGCAGAGAAGCTGTGACAGTTATGATATGGAGATGCTACAGCATAAAGAAAAAAGAACACCAGCAGCATTAACTGCCTAAGGTTATGTGAGAAACACGTTACTCCTGGAGGAGTTACTACATGCAGCTCTGTGGCTGCCATGCACAGTTCTAAAGCTGATTTACAAATCTGTGAGAAGACACCAGGGTAAGACACTACCACCTTCACTTTAATTAGTTCACCACAGATCAAACCCAACAACAGATCACCACATGCTCCCATGGGCTACAAGAAAATAATCTTAAAATATACTTCACCGCTCTGCAAGATAACCCCTACTACTTCTAATGTAGACCAGTAAGATTTAACCCAAAAAAGAGAGAGGATGACCCTAGCAACAATACTCATGCCAAAACATGAAATGACTGAGAAGTTACCGTGACATATTAGTCCATTACAATAGCAAGACTTACATTAAGACTTGCAGATCAGTTATGTCCCTGAAACAATTGAAATAATTTCCCCCCATCTTTAGTGGATTCATCTTCAAATATGATGCATTGGCCATATCTTGGGCACACCTTTAGGCATCAAACTGACCCCACTACTTGCTCACTTCTTCATGAGCAATGTGGAGGATGCTAAATGGATTAGGCCCTACTTTCACTACACAGATGGATTGAAAACATGAACTTCTGCAAACAGAAGTTTGCAGCGCACCCACTGAACAGTCAGTTGCTATAAGTGCAAGCAGGATATGAAAAGCCAAAACAGCTTTGATCTGGCAGTTTGCAATACCTGAGCCAGGTTCTGTTCCTCACCTGAGGTGTCATTGCATTGGAGCACCATGGAAGAGCAACCAACCGCGAGTACATCTTAACCTGAAGGTCTGGAGGCTGGGAGAAACTTCAGCTTCACCCTTATGAAGAAGTAAAAGTGACAGCTCCACAGTTTATACTGGGTTCACAGGCAGAAAAAATTATAGTTTCACCCTAAACATCATGTAATCACCTTCTTTACTCCTTTTCCAGGCAGCTTTTCTGGTTTATCTCTATAGTACAAGCATATTAAATAGAAAATCCATTGTTTCAGAACAATTTGCAGTATATTTACTTTCAAGTAACAAAATCACATTTATGTCTCACATCAAAAAAGATGAGAAAAACAGAAGCCTTGCTTTTGTCTGTCAGTTTAAATATGGAAAAAAAAAAACCAACAAAAGCTGATCACTAAATTTTTGTATATGGGACTGGGATGTTTAGGCATAACGCGAAGCACAGCTATTCATTTTTTCTCAGTCGATTAGTCCAAAAGCTAAACTTTTATTTGATATAGATGTAGATATGGATATGGATATAGATATAGGTATAGATATAGATATAGATAGATATAATTGTCCCTGCTAAAACCCTTCCAAATCTGAGGATAAGCTGATGCAGTAACGCCTGCTTTAGGCTTGCAGATACCCTGATATCATGTCAATTTTGAAGCTTAATGAGAGTGGAGGTACAAACATCTCTCACGATTCCCCTGAGGGCAAGAGCTGCCCACCAGGAGAGCGGGAGGTTGGGCTGCAACTTGCACTAACACCCTCGGTGCTCGGGTAGCACCCACAGTTTGACAACACATCAGCCCTGCTCTTTCTTTCTATTTGATTTCTGATTAAAACCTCTTTTTCACTCAACAGATGAAGGAAGATTGTTTCTCACACTGTGTCAGTGAGCCTTGACAGATAGATATGTCAGTCCTGGTTTGTAAATCATATTCGCTTAGCGTATAAAACAAAGTTATTTTTCAAAGCAGTTTTAGTATTTGCATAAACTTTGTATCTTCCTTTTTGTCTTTTTTTCCTTTTCCTAGCCCTAAAAAGGAAAAAGCCTAAAAAGAAAAAATGTCTTCAGTCTTATAATGGTAAAAGAAAGCCTTGCATTGTGAGGTTTGGTTTTTTTCTTTTTCTGTGACTTGCTAACTGAATGTTTCAGCTGAAAGATATGTTTCTCTTTCGTTCTGTTCTTCATCCTCCTTCATGACTAACAAGAACTGCCAGCATTAATTCAAAAATTGGATGGGAGTTGGAACGTTTCCTTCATGAGGAATTCACAGATTTGGGGAATGTTATTCTGAACAATATAAAATAGAAAGATGTTCTAAATGTCTTATGACATAAAATTACCATAATAATTCTCAAAACATTGAAAATATTCAATGGTTGTTTCAACTTTAAAACTTTTCAGCTAAGAACCTATAAAAAAGTAAAATTAATTTTGAAATGAAACTCAAAATGTTCAGATAAGGCAAAAATCAACACATAACTCATTACCAAAAGCTTTGTATTTCATGTGTTTTCTGAAATGTGTAATAAAATTAGTTTGCTCCTGTGGAGAACCATTTATTCCAGCAAACATCTGTTTCCAGCTGAAACACACCTTGCGAGAAGTTTGCAACTGAATTTACAAATTCTCCCCAACCCCATGCAGTGACTGTGAGTGACAAGTGGCATTGGAACAGCCACTTACTAAATGCAGTGAGGATATTTACTATTTGGTTAAGAAGATATCAGAAAAAGTCTGAAGCTTTTAAAAAGCAATGGGTTATATATTGTAAACTACTCTGTCAGCGTTCCCATGATGCTAAAGTCCATCGCGCTTTAAGTAGTATACATCGTAGGGTGGGACGGCCCTTGGGCGTGCTGGGGTCTGCAGCCTTTCCCTGGTGGGCTGTCTCCCGGACGGGCAGATAAAGCATCACCAAGGTGCTGGTTAGTGATGGTCACCCTCCCTCCGGCTCTTCTGAGGTGTGTCTCTGTCCTACAGCAGCATACGGGAGGTGGGAGCTGGGACAGACCAGCTTTGGCCACCGTCCGCTGGGTCACGCAGTTCTGACGGCAGAAGAAAGGTGGGTTTGTACAACGTGCGGCTTCATGCAGGTTCCTGAGGTGCCACGTGAGTGAGGACAAACAGCCAAGGTGGGGGCTGTGGGTCTGATCCTGCCTCTGTGAAGTCTGTTCAACTCAGAGCTCAGTGGGACGGCGATGGGGCCAACACTGAGCACTTCTGGGAACCCCTCCTTTGCAGTTCAGCTGCACTTCCCTGCCCTGCTTTCCCCCTCAGGGGCCCGAGGACACCTATTGTCACAGAAAAAGTGTCAAACACTAGAAACTATTTTCCTCAGACAGAATTCTTAATTACTGCTAATGATGCTGAGAAGATTTTGCTATCTTCTGAAACAAAGAAGGTCACCAAAGGTTAGGCATGTTCTTGGCAGAGAGCTGACTTGTTGCTTTTTCTTTCCTGACATCTGGAGCCCATCAAACACTACAAGTGTGTGAGGTTGATCTTTGTGGAGTTGGAAACCCAACGCATGGCAACACACCACAGCTGGAGAGACAGAGCAAGAACTGCTCTTCTCTCTTCACGTCTCTGTCCCGTGACTTTGGAGACATACCCCTGTTAATTTTCAATAGTTACCAGGCATGGAATTGAATTATCCAAATGCAGCAGGTGCAGAGTGTGGTTTACAAATCCAGAAAGAATAGACCTTGCACCAGAATGATGCAACCCAATGAGACACGCAGTCTAAAAACTCTCTTCTTGCACACTGAACGTGCCAGATAAAGCCATGTACACTTTTAATAACATCTTCCTAAGATAATAAACAGAGAAAATGATTAGGCAATACAAGTGGCATTAAAAGCAATGATGATCATCTGTTATGACTTAGTTCCCCCGGGGATCCCAGGGGAGGTTCTGCAGCACCAAAAAAACCCAGGGAAACAGCCTCGCAGGCAGCAGCAACCGTCCCAGTATTAAATTAGAGCCTTAATCAAGCACTGTGTTCTACACAGCCTTGTAAGGGTGTCACAAGCAGTTATGGCCCGAGTTGTTCGTACATAACCCTTCTGGAAAAAGAGAGTTGCTAATTGCTCTGTGTCCACTGTCAGAGGGCGCTTGCAGAAAATTTACAGTAATTTACCAAATGGACTGGGGGATCCTTTTATCTCGAGCACATGAAGCAGAGGTCAGGCTGAAGTAGAATTGGAGTGCAGGTTTTATAATGAATACAGAGAGGGTTCTTTTGGTGTGATTGAAAAAAGAGCGAAAAGTTTCTCAGTAGGGACCGCTAATGAGCCCTGGAGCCTTTAACCTTCATGTCACAAACAGACAGCAGTAAAGACAGGGTGTTACCCCACCCACATACGGCATATGCACATATGCAATGGTGTATAGGATGCTTTAGGACAGAGAGATCTAGGAGAAACTTCTGGCAGTTATTTTGTTGTTCCCAAGGAAGTTTTGGTGTGTCTGCAGGGAGCACAGGCAAATCTGCAGAGAAGAAACCACGGGCTGCAGCAGAAAGGTCTCTGACTGCCCACTCACTCCCATGGCACCAGTGTATTGGTCTGATTTAGAGCTGCTGTGTCCTGTTCGGACTGTATGAAGTTCCATTGTGGGCAAATCAGCTGACCTAGGGATTTGGAGTTGTAATGTGAAAGAGTTTGCAATGTTTTAAAACATGAAAAAAACCCTAATACCTCACACACAGAGGCCTCATCTCCTGATCTGGATAATTTATTCAGTACAAAAGAAAACAAACAAAAAAGGATGGACAACTGAAAAGATTTTTTTTAAAATGTGGTAAGAGAGATGAAGGGTAATCTAATAATCTTCAGAGTGGAGATTTTGTATTTCAACCAAAAAAAGGAGGCAACAAACTTTTCTGAAGGCGAAACTGTTGTAAATTTTCTAATATATTAAGAAAAATATGGTACCCAGACTTGGGAACAAAATCCAGATTGGGAATACTGTCCTTAAGAAGAGAAGAGGAAAACATTCTTTGGAAGTAGAAGCACATGAATAGTTCGGGTTTTTTTTTTTTACAGATAAATTATTTTATAAGTACTAGAGGTTAGTAGAGTTAGGTCAGACTTTCTGCAAGGGCGTTATCTCTTTCTCTCTCATTGTTTCCACGCTGGTAGCACCTACAAAACTGCTGCGTGTTCTCCCACCCAGGTCATACTTGGATCCCTCCTTGAAATAGGTGCAAGGTAAAAAATTCTGGCAAGGTGTGAGATGTGAGACTAATAAGGCAAGGCAAATAGTAGAATTTGAATGCAGAATAGTATTATAATTTATACATTATTACTCATGGGTTATAAGAATCCACATAGCAAAGTTAAAAGTTTATGAAACAGAGGTAAATACTGTATGGAAAAGGTAAAACCAGCAAAGTTTTAGTTTCTATTCAGAAATGTCTTCAAGGCTTAAAGAAGTGGAAGCTTAAGAGGAGGAATCAAAGTGAGGGAAGAGCGACAAAGACGAGCTCCTTGGGAGACACTCTAACAGGACAAAATTGGAATAGAAGGTCTTCTCTAACCACTAAAGAAAAGTATTTGGAAAGATGTAGCAGGTGTGAAGTCAGGGGAGCAAAAAGCCTGAAGAGTTCTGAGCTGATCCAGGAGGATATTCTGATTTACGTCTACTATAAGAACTAATGAGTGGAGGAAAATTGGGGCCAAAGTAGAGAATACCATTCACCTAGAATTAATGGCACTTTCAGTACTGCGAGAGACAAGGAAAACCGTGAATTCTAAAGACTTTGAGACATTTATATGCCATTGCATGCTTTCACTTTCATTCTGCAATTCCACAGAACTGAGAGAAGATACGCTGGCATAAAATTTGTATAATGAGGTGATAAATTGGGCTGTTATTCTGAGGAGGGGAAGGACTGTAAAGAAGTGACAGGCTTGATTCGTAGCCACTAGTTTATAGCCACAGGAAAATGCCAATGGATATTAAATGGCTAATTATCATATCTAGAGCTAAATTAATGCCGTAGATTTTTGCATAGATTTCCTTTAAAAAGAGAGTGATCAGCTTAGTCAAAATATCCTGGAATGATAGCTTCGCTTCAAATCATGACCTAAAAATAATAATAATTTGGTCAAATTTGGTGAACTAAAATTCAAAATGCTTTATCAACTCATTAGTAAAGTTGCCCCTAGACAATGATTTCCGTCATTTAAATCAGCCCTTTAGAGCAATATATTTATTTGATCTGTAGCTGGTAGATCTTAAGAAACTTGCAGGAATGTGGGTCTCTAGAAGAAAGGTAGGCAGACACTACTTAGCTAAAACTGTCAAAGGAGTTTTACATGGTATTGGGCTGTATTGCTTTTTCATGAATACGCAACGTTCCTCAGCTACCACGCAGCAAGAACCCCATGATACTGGTTCTCTTTCTCATATGTCTGATACCATGGACATTTTGATATTATTTTTAAGGCAGGCTATTTTTGAAAGCCCAAGGCATCCTCTCCTACTTCTCTTGAACTCCGTGGGAGCAGGATAGTCTCTGATGATTAAATCCCTCCCAAACAGAGAAGAAGAGAGATTTTTTGTTACTCAGCTCCCAGTGCTGGCTGCTGTTCATCTGCATGTATACGTCTTTTCCAGAGACATAACATATTCTGCAGGCTGGTTTCAACATAAATCTGGTTTAATCCTGATGGATGGGAGTGAAGCGCAGTTTCATGGAAGCCGTTATACAGGGTGTATTCTTTATGAAACTCTTCTGGCACCTCAAGAGTTTTGAATGAGCCCAAGGAATGACAACATCCTCTTGCTTGCACTTTAAGAGTACTTTTTCCCCTGTTGACTGAAGCTGACATATGAAGACAATAAAAAACAGACAGTATAAGAAAACAGACAGTATAAGAAAACAGACTAAAAGACATCTGTTTTTCTCTCCCATAGCAAGAGATGAGGTACTCAGTTTTGTTACTGAACTAAACTGAGGAATGACACCTCTGTGAACTACTTTAATAAGAGCAAATACAGTGAGACAATAAATGAAATTATCATGAAATACAGAAGGATTAGTGGAGCTGTGCACATACTGCTCCTCACAGGAGGATACCAAAGCTTTGAAATAGATAACAGTTACCCTTCCCTTATTCCTGTATGCCAGCCGAACACCAAAAAACAGGATTCTGCTGTTTCTGCCTTCAGAGTGTTACTCAGGGAAGATGTCTGGCAAATGCCCCAGATGGTGCTCGGTCAACTTTAACAAGAGCACTCCGTATTTTCTCACTAACAGTCAGACTACTCAGACATTTGATATACTCCAACAGATGAGCAGAAATACTCTAGAACATCACAGAGAGTATTTGGACCAGTGTGGATGCATATTTTAAAGAGGTTATTAGGCCACAACTCTACAACTTGCCTTGCTTGCATGGACTTAAATGTTGATAAACGCAAGGCTCCAGCGTACCACGGGCTCATTGGCCTTTCAGCAGGCACATATGACACACATTCCTCCAGCCAAGCTTGTCTGTAGTTCCCCCAGTGTTGCCTGGACTCTCCTCAGGGTGGGAACACAGAGATCTCAGCATCCCTCCCTGCAAGCTCCCAGCAGCAGGTTAGCATTAAGGTTAGCAATAGATTGCTTGCCTCACTTCCCAGTGAGGTAGACAAAGCTGCAGAGACAGATGAACACATCCACAAACCTCCACGTCCCTTCTCTGAGTGTATCCAGGATCTTCTAGATGTGTAGCTGCATCCTGCACATGTGGAAGAACACAGAGCACACCTAAAAACCATAACTCCTTTCCTCTGCTTTTCTTTCTTTTGCAGGAGCAGAAGGTAAAGAAAATAAATATCACAAAATATATACTGCCTGTAGATAGTATGCACATATATTAAAAGACATGTACACTGCAGAGAATGACAGGCAACGTCACCAGATTTTCAGCCTCACCAGATGCTGGTAGAAGCCTCGTATCTCAAATAGAAGTGAAGCTGTGTTTTTTAATTCAGGAAAATGACCACAGTCTGACTGAATACAAGGGCATGGTGTTCTGGGAGCTTTTTTGGAAGAGTTATTCAAAAGGAGTAGTCTATACACAGTACTTAATACTTCTATGTAGGGCTCCCCTCAGGTACACAACTAACTTCTGAGGTAACTATTTACATGTTTAAACAGTAGCAAGAAAGTGCAGCAAAGACAGTTGAACAATTTTCATACATTCTTCTCCTAACAAAGTATCTCTCTGCTTTCTATTGCCAAACTATTCTCATGCTAATTACAGGGCCAGAGCTTCCCAGCCACATCTCCTGGGAAATCCCTGGGTGATCTCACCAGAAGTAAATACTCAGCGTGAAACTTCATCAATCACATCCTCATAAAATCACATTTTGGGGAAAAGTGATTAAGCGATATTCACAAATGAGAGGCAAATGTCTGATATTGTTAACACAGACTCTGCAATCAGCTGCTTAATTTGTGGGAAGACAGCCAAGACAACCATCCTTTCTTTAACAGCTTTTAAGATTTAGGTGCTTCTGACCAAACCAATCCACTGATGGCAAAGGCAGTTTCCTCCAAAGCTGAATTTGGCCAACTGAATTTTTTTAAACACATTTTTGTTATGTAAATGCAATTTTTATTTTCACTCTTTCTTGGAGCAGGCAGAGCTTCTGCATGAACAATAGATGCCTTCATTATAGGAAGCATACACCATGCAGTGAGAGAATTATAGGGTGGTTATCAACTATTTTGTATCCAAGTAGTTTTTAGATATATTCCTTTGTTCCCATTTACATCTCAGTTTTAATGCCTATGGATGCTAAAAAGTCTCTGCCTTAAGCACTGTCATTTACAGTGACAAAATTATCTTTCAGACTTCTATCCAGCTCAGAAAAAAAGCCAACTTAACACTGGCATCTTTGTCCAATAGAGGAAATCAACGCATCTTTCTGGCTTCCTCCTTGAGAAATTCAGTACTTCCCTTCGTTCCTCGTTCACTCGCCAGCAGAGACTTTTTTCTCCAGACAGATGGGGAACTGGTGTCACTCACAGCATCACGTTTCCCGCCTGAGGCTACTTCTGCCACAGCTCTACCACACCATTCGCCTTCCTTGGGGGTGCAAAAAAACCTCACTGCTGTTGGGGACTCTGCTGCCTGAATCCCATAGCATTGGTCTGTGCTCTCTATGCAGAAGTCTCCTACTGAAGGTGATTTATTATTTCAGCCTGTAAAAGTAAAGGGACATAGGTAAACCTACCTACCATTTAGCTGTTGGTGGTTTGGGCTATGAAAAAATCTGCTTTTGGGGATGTTTCTCCCATTGGGGGAGGAATAGGGAGAATGAAGTTTATCTGAAATGTCATCAAATGTATATAGCCATCCTAGACATAATGTCAATCAAAGAATGGAATTCACTCACCCTAATGTAGCTTCCAAAAATTATGTATATCAGTCAAAACTAGTGGCCATTTTATACATAATGGGCAGAAAATGGCAACCCTATGGGGGATTTATGTAATCCTAAAACAGTCCTGGATGGCTCAGCTGCATCACCTCACCAGAGACTACTTCTCCCTACTGACTATAAAATTAACCTAATGTGACCAGCTCCAATTTAGATGTCTAATATTAAGTGGCGTAAGTCCCACTTTCAGGATCTGTGGGACGAGGGAATCCTGACTTAGGAACAGTGTAGTAGCAGTGTTCATCATTCATGTTTCTGTTGCTCATGTCTTACCTCAGGGTAAAGTCCTATTTGCTCAAAATATAGAGGACATGGCCCATTCATATTTTCTACTCTGAAGTTGAATGCGTGTAGCTGAGTTTTTGCTTTGGGGAAAAAAAAACAAGAAGCAGTTATGAAATTTCTAACATTACCTTCTAGAATCTATTGCTGAATAAGAGACTGTTTCAGGCAATAAAAATGTTCACATTTATCTGTGTGCTTGAAAGCAGGAATTGGAAAGTTTAGGTTAAACCACAGCTTGGCTTCATCGGCACGCTGCTGTTACTGCTGTATCATGGGGCTGAGATAAGCTCAGCTGGTGAGACCCCCAGCAGCTTGTCATGGGTACCTTCAGACTAGGGACTCAGAGCCCTTTCTATTCCCCTGGTCAGCCACACACCTTTGTCTCAAATGTGCTTGTGTAGGTGAGACCTAGATGTACAGCAGCACTGACATCCCCTCTTTCCCCTTCCACACATATGTCCCTTCACATACTTCGGTCCACTGACGTAGCACACTGGATACAAGATCCAGACAGGATGGTTAAGCAGGTTCCACCGCAAAATGAACTGTGGAAGGCCCCAAGAGATCTGCCTGTATAATCAAACTGGTCCAAATGATGTGATTAAACTTAAAAGCAGAAACTACTGGTGAGAGCATCTTAAAAATGAATGACTCTCTGGGCACAGCAAGTTCTTTCACCTTCATTTCACTTTTGTTAGAGACTCTGCGGAGATGAAAAGAGATTAGGTAAAACAGTCTATCTTAAGCTTCGGTCCACAAGCACGATACTGCATAAAATTTGCATTGGTTCAGGTTAAAGTGTGACCCGTAGGGCTAGGATTTATTTGCATTCATTGAATCCCTTTTGAAAATACTTACGTTCAAAAAGTCATATGGAAGCCAAACAAATCACATTGACCTGCCCTGGCAAAAAAAGTAGTGGGAGTATATTTGTATTATTAGGTCTGTTTGATCTGGTTTCTCATGAGGGATCATACTTGAGGACAGAAAGAGAATGACTGTTTTTTATTTTGTCTCACTGTACAAAAAACTCCAGACTTTAAGAAAGAAATCAGTCCTTGATTTTTTTTTTTCGTGGTGTTGAATTTAATCCAAGCATAAGGAACAAACAGAAATGTACAGTGTGTGTCTTGTGATTGATTTTGAAATAATTCTGCAGTTCTTATGAATTTCCATGAAGTTCTACTGAACAGGAAAACAAGATAACTCTCAGAGCATCTCTGAAGAATTCTGTGTTCTTGTTTTACTTTACAATTAATTTATTCAAAAGCCAATATGCTTACCAAGATAAGAAATACATTTACATACAGTATTAAAATAAATGAATCTCATCAAAACACCTGTCCAGGTAACTAAATTAATCAGTTGTGAAATTTCACTGAATTCACAGAGTTTTGATGACATGACTGAATTTGGCACAGTATTTTTCTTCAATAATAGTAGAACACCTGTGGAACTTATCATTTAAAAACAGAAGATATTGGTAGAGTTGTGAATCCCCAGGGGCTTTTAGAAAACTAGACCTGGAAATTACTCAGGGAATGAAGCTGATCTAACTCTTATAAATGTTAACATCTGACCTGCTTCCCTGAGGCTCCCTGTATAGTCCGTGGAGAGAATAGACAGTTCTAGAGTAGTATTCACCTTATCATAAAGCAAGTAGCTGGAACAGGTCAGGTGAGTTATAACCTAAACAAACCAATTCCTCTCAAGAGACTACAGATGAAACCTTAGGTGTCTAGCTCACATTAAGATGTTTATGCCTTGTAGACTCTCTAGGTCGGGTGAGGCCAGAAAAATCTGCTGGATCATCCACTCCCGAAACCCCATACCCTAATATTTCATCCTGTTGCCTCTATATTGTGCCTGGCTAAAGCACACATGGCTAGAGACACTGAAGCATCAACATTTGAAGACCTCAATGGATGGATTTGTTCCAATGGCTAATCCCCCTCCTGAGGCTCAGACTTTTAACATATCTGATCAGCTGAAATTTGAGGGACAATATAACTGGAGTATAAGTCAGTCATTTATCAGCACATGCAGATAGATGCTATATACAAAGAAAAAATATGTGTTTTAAATATCATCCAAAATGATAAGCAAACCTTCCTGAGGAACACCTAATATTTCTGTTAATTTTCTATAAGCATGCAGATGCGAGTGTGTATAAAACATAAGACTACCTTACTGAATCAGACAAAAGGTCTATATAGCCTGATAGATCAAATGTCTCAGTGTGGCCAAAGTGAATGCCTAGGGAAATGAATAAGACCAGGACAAGTATGCGTGATGTTTTCCCCACACACTCTCCCTGCTTCCTACTCCTTAAGGTTCAAGGACTTCCTGAGCCAGACATTTTTCCTATGATATTTCTAATCTCATTGGACCTGATGATATTTCTGATCTCAGACTCACTTCTTCACTGAGCTGTCTTCATCTCCAGAACTTTCAGTATCTATAAAATCTTGTGCTGAGGTGCTCTGGAGCCAACCTACACGCTAGGCAAAAAGTCAGTTGCTGCTTTGCTGGTGTTGAACCTGGCACCCACCTGTTTCATTTAACATCTCCTCATTCTTGTGTTGAGAACTGAGAAGTGGGTCCTTATTCAGCCACCCAGTTCTGCTCATGAGGGAGTTTAGAGACCTTCATCCTGTCCTCTGCCAATCACCTACTTTTCAGATGGAGAGAGACCCTTACTCAGTTGTTCTTTGTACGAAAGTCCCTCTGTACCTCTGACCACCTTCGCTATCCTTGAATTTCTCCAAGCTCTACCCCATCAAAGCACAGTCAGCAGTTCCTCTGTGGCAGCTCTCTCTACTGTCGCAATTATATTCTGCACTGAGCAGTCGATACTGCAAAGTCCTACCCTGGGTGTGATCCGGAAAAGGAGAGAGAGAGGAAGGGAGCAGCCTTTCAAAGTATCCGCCAAGGAAAAATACACCCACCGCCCCCTGTGCATGCACAAGTTCCAAAGACCCAATCTGCCCTGCTTATCCCCAGCTGCAGCACAGACCTAGTCTTGGTCAGAAAAATACGCCATTTTGATGGATGGCAATTGTGCTATGGAATAAACTTGGAATTGTTCTCCCCTTTTACTTCTTCAGAGTAGTTAATAGTCTCCTGGCTCCCACCACAGATGCTGTACTGACATCCATATCATTTAGATGGACAGAATCACTGTTCACGTGCAACCTGTTATGGTTCTGTTGCCAGCAACTAAAATCTTGCTTCTGTTCTGTTTAAACTCTGATGAACACACTGTTGTAGTTTCTGTTTTATTGGTGCTAAGGTCTGCTCTGTCAACCACTTGAATTTGGTCACACTGTGGCAGTAACTTTGGCTTTGGTGTCTTGCCAAAGATAGCCACAAAATCTGTCCTGTAAACCTGGTGAAGACTACAGACTCAAAAAGATTTGGTGACACCATCAAGGAGTTAACTCTAACATCCTAACATGCTCTTCCTGGAGAAACTATCTCATGCTGGGACTTTGGATCAATCTTCTGCCCACTGCCTTTGCAGCAAGAGCAATTATAGGCCCAAATATTTCTTTTGCTCTTTTGACACTGCCCAAGGAATCATTTAATGAAGCCTTCATAGACCTGGCTGAATATTATGAGCAACTTTTTCATGGCTGCTTATTTGATTTCCCCTGCTTCATTGTTGTTCCCATCTCTTTCTGCAAATAGGCTAATGTATTTGATGCCTTCTGGCACGAATGCTCAGCACAGCTGGGAATTCTAGCTGAACAGGAGCAGAAAGCAAATTCTGAATCCCTAATTACTTTCATCACAAGAAAGGGGACTCCTGGAGTTTTTCATAAATAGTTCTGGTCTATGTGACCCAGTGAATGTCATTAAATCACAGAGGCTAACACCTCAGTCCTGAAGAGCTAACAACCTAATCCAAGATAAGACTTCACAACTCACTGCAGCAAACCACATGGGAGGAAGGATGCCAGGGCTGGCTGTGATAAATGCTGTACAGTTTCACAAAAAGTTTGTAAAGCCACAAATCATTCTAAGTTTTGCTTCCTTGCTTTCAGATGTAAATAAATGCAGGCACGTTCCCCTGGCTATGAGCAACTGGTATTTCTCTTCAGTAACCCAGTCGACATGGATTGCGAAGACAATCATGAAGAAATGCAGACGGTGACTTCAGAGATTAAACATGGGGACAGACTCTCATTTAAAGAAAGCAGAAACAGAAGTGAAGAGATTGTTACTCCGCTGGCAGAACAAACAGCAAATAAGTTATTTGAGCACAGCCCCATGTGGGACAGGAGTAGCACAAAAAGGCTGCAAACTTTTAAACAAAAAAATAATTAAGCGTCAGGAACTTCTGCATACTTTTCCTCATTCTCGGTGGGGTTTTCATTTTTCACCACACTGAAGCTATGCTTTCCGCCCCCCCCGCATTGCTCGTTACTGGTGGTGTTGCTGGAGTTGCTGTGAGGAGCTGTCAGCTCCCCTCCAGCTCGGTGCCAATCACAGCCTCAGAGGCTGCGAACGCTCCGCACATGCACCACTGCGGGTGTCCCCAGTGCCTGAGCCAAATAGCAATTCACTAAATAACAGATCAGTCTGAGAAAAGGTGCTGGAAGAAAGTTCAACCCAATCCAGAACGATGGCACTTGAACTCCAGCCATGTTCAGGATTACTGCATGTCCCCTCAATGCAAATGGAGTCAGACCTAGAAGTGGCATCTCCTGAGCCATGCTCCTACCCAGGCTGTTGATCTCAGGAGTTGCTCAGCACAGATCCAGATCTCTAAGGCAGGAGGACCAAGCTACATGGTTTATCCAGTCCATGAGGTTTTCATTTTGAATCTATACACTGGAAAAAAAATTAAGCTTAACTCAAGTATGGCTGTAGTGGGTCTCACAGGTGGCTGCATTTTCTGTGTGGTTGTTGCGTGGTTGGGTCTTGGTTTTGGCCAGGGCCTCTGAACTTTGTTGTAAAAGAGAGAAACAGTCAGACGGTAACATTGCAAAGCTGTAAGTCCTAGCAGAGAGGGACTGAGGCTTCTGTGTTTGTTTGCAGTTAGCAAGTACAGAAGGCTGTCCCCTTTCTGAGAAAGACATGCTCGCAATGAAAATTAGTCCTTGTGTCAGGTGAGGGTAGGCTTTGGTTCAGAGAGGATGCTGGGAGGACACCTGGAAGTCAGCTGGAAATAGAGCTTATCATTAGCCATTTATGCATTCTTCAGCCAGGTAAGGTATTGCCTTTATATTAATATTTATGAAGAGGCTAGTCTACACAGAGGTATCTGATAGCTGAAACATGCCAAACAAATAACAGGTTACATCAAACTTACAAGTGAAGTCTCACTTTATTTGAAGGAAGAGTGGATTAGACAACAACTGAATAGGAGACTGACATTTTGATGACAGTGCAGAATTCAGGAAAGACAACTAATCTGAAAACCTGAGAGATGTGAGAGACCTGGTGATGCCAAAAATGTGAGACCTGGTGAAGCTGCCATAAGGCAAGTTTTATTGTCTGAGGGGGGTTCTCTGCTTACCATCAATCACTTTTCCACAAGCACCTCTGCATGTGCTAGTTTATTAGATCCCATGCTATAAAGCAGCCACTACTGCTGTCGGGGTTTAGCAGTACAACAGCAGCTTTCACTGTGTGACCTTTCAGAGTGATGGGGAGGTTGGAAACATGACAAGGAGTTTAAAAACAAACAAACATATTTTCTAAATCCATTATTTGTATTTTCTCTCTCCCTTCCTAAAAATTTCCAGTAGAAATTTAAGTTATGACTAACACTTGTGGGATTTTTCTTTTTCAAATAAATCCTTTCTTTGGGTACATCATTAAAGGATGTGTTACTGTCAGGTCTGGTGAAACTGTAATTACAGTGAATGCCATAAATAAAAGCATAATGGCTCCACTGCATAAATAATGGCTCATTATCCCAGTTTTATTGGTGTTTAGTTTGCTGAGCCAATAACTCCTCCTGCATACCCAAAGAAACTGTTCTGATCTGAACAATTTCTGTTAGGTTAAGTGAAAGAAACAAAGGAAGAGCTTTTGTAGGAGAGAGGACGTTTGGTCATGCTGGTAGCCCCATTGCATGGGCTTGTGCCACTGCTTCCTAGCTGAAGAGATGTGGCAGCATCCCACCTTGCCATGGTGCTTACCATGGGTGGTACCAGCGCAGCGATCCACTGCCTTAACAGGGTGCACCCAGCCTCTCTGGGACCCCTTTCACACTTCCATTTTCCAAGTCTTTCTCTTCCAGTCTCTTGAACGCTTATTTCTGTTTCAGTACTCTTGAGTGAGATTATTAAGACATTTATGCTAGTTTGAAACCTGCCAGCCTCCTCAGGACACCTTATTTCCACCTGCCTGCTGAGGGTAGGCTGTTAGCTCCTGTCTTTGCACTGTTGTACGTGTTGACACACATCAAACCAATAAGTAGCAATAAAACCATTAGCAAAGCCAACAATCTGCATGGAAGAGTGTGAGGGTGAGGTTTTCTCGTGCCTCTTACTTGCCCTGCTCTCCAGAGCAGGTATGATTTAGCCCTGTAAGGGAGGCAGGAGCTGTGTTCTAAATTTTGGTCCCACTGCCCTCATGGCATGGCATCAGAGTCCCAAAGGGCTAGATATCACTCTGCCTTTTGTCACTTGAATAATAACAACAAATGAAGTAGAAAACCCTGGCTCATTGGAAAGTTTCAGCATTTGAGCAACGAAGAATCATGAAATGTTGATCCTCAATCAGAGATGCACTTGGATGATCAGAACTGGTGGTCATATAGGCTGCTTCTGACATCCACACTTAGTGCTTCTTCTCCACTGCAAATACACCCACAGAAAGCCACAGGACTGCTCACACCAACAGGGGGACAAAACTGGGTTCCAGATGATTATTCATTACTCATTCAGGCAAATGTCTGCTTGACAGGGACATGCCATTCAGCTCATCACAAATGCAAGGCACTGGGAGGTAACAGATACATCTTCAGGCTAGACATATAATCAAATTACCGCAGCATGAGTTATCACATGTCACCTGAGCCCCGGTAACAGCCCATGCCTGTGCTCCATCCCCATGGCGAATGGAATGCTTTGCATTTGCCATGAGCCAGAAGTGCCCACGGATGTTTTCCCCGGCCCAGCCAAGCACAGTGACGCAGCGGCTGCAGTGCCTCCCCTGAGGCAGAGCCACCTGCTCACAGAAGGAGGTTTTAGCCTCACCACAAAGGGTATTGCAACTCCCACAGTTCAGACACTGGCCCTTGCAATGCCAGAATCTCCTTTGGCAGCTGACACTTTCCTAGAGTTGGTTCCTCTCCTTCTATCAACATGCTCTCCTCTCTCAGTGACCCTGACTGACCTGGGTCTCCCCCGGTGTGCTCTGAAACCAAGTCATCAGCAGGATGACCCACACTGACCCAGAAAATGGGCGAATAATGTGAAATTTTCTACCATTATAACCTACTGATATTCTCTTCAGGTAATCAGTTTAAATTACATTCAATAGTGCTATAGAAATGGCATTTAGCACAGAATCCTGCTCAAAATGCTAGGATTTCTCTTGCATATTGACAGCCTTGGATGGTCTAATATTTCTAAGCCAAACCTGAGCCCAATATAACCTGCCTTGGGCTAGGTTTCCTGCTCTAGGCATTTTCACGTGAAGTTCTTCATTGGGCTGTATGCACCATACTCCTCAACTCAAGTGACTGCGTGGGCATTACGAGAGCTGAATTATCAGCACAGAGCTGCTCATCACCCCTTCCCGGGGCAGTAACCCCATCTCCAGCTATCCCAGAGTTCTACGAAATACTTCTCTTGGGAGCTTGGCAGGTTGGTTCAGTTTAGTGTGCCTAGCAAACACTCCTGTCCTGAGCATGGCTGTTAGCACTATGGATCTCACTCACACAGCTGACTCCCTGACTTTCAAGCATTGCCACGGTGAGTGGCACAAAGCCCTTTTTGGCTCCCTTTGGGGTCCTACCTGCTGGCTTCCATCTTGGTGAAGCTGCATAGGAACCACCACACTTTACCACGCTTCCTCTTTCTTTCTTCCCATGGCATCCCGTTTCTTTTATTTTCATCCTATCATCTGCCTAATTGTAAATTCAATTTCCGGAGCTGACTTTAGCTCCATGGTACTTGTTTTCCCTCATGATTGATGTTTTGCACTGAGGAGGTGCCAGTTCTTCCTTGGTGCAAAACAATTGGGTTTAATACATTGCATTCATTTGCTTTCCAAGTGGTTAGATTTGCTGTGATGATTGCTTAAATCCCCTCTGTATGACCCTCATTTGGGGCCTTAATGAAGAACTGCTGAAATGCTTTTCTGAACTCTGTGTACTTTCTTTCATGTATGCTCCCATATTTACAGACTCCCTGCATAAACAATCATCATCAGTGTTTTATAGGGAAGCTGAAACATGAAATTGCCCCAAACCTATCTGTTACTTGGAACATTTAGTTTAGATTGTGTTATCACATATCTTGGTGAGTTTTTCACTGAAGGCTGTAAATTATGGTGCAGAGAAAACATAATCCCTGCCTTTCTTTCATAGTCCATCTCGGAGCTAGAAATCCCCTTTTTAACAGTCTGGGCTGTGCCTGGCAAGTCATGGGCACACTGCAAATAATATATGAACAAATAATAAACATTAGACTACAGTAACTTCTGGTACTCTTGGGACTGAATGCAGACTCGGGCAATTGCTGTGTTTCACTGGGATTTTCAGTGTTATTCATCTACAGTATTGTTTCGAAAGGAACTGAAGGTCTTGCCTTCAATATACATACGTGATGTATGTTTTTTCTAGATGGTGGCTTGAGTGCCAATTTCTTAAGCTTTTTTTTTTAAATGGAAATACATGTAGGGAAAGAATGGGACTTCTGTTATCTTTAAAGATCAAAAAAATCAGTGATTATTTAACTCCTATTATATAGTTCCATTATCATTTTTTTGAATAGCGCATTACCAGTAATTGGTTTAAACTTTATAGCCCTATCTGTATCACATCCATTATCTAAGCAGATTCGAAGAGTGCTGGCAGTGTGCAACGACAAACAGAGCTAACTGAACACATACATTCTCATGAACCAGGTTTGCAAGAATTTACCTAGTGGAAAACCTGGTTTGACTTTGCCAATTAATCTTCAATTGAACCACCTTTTTGGGACCTCGATGCCCCAGTACAGCAGCACAAGAAGCACGCCTTATGGTAGTTTGCATGGCTGAGCACTTGCTCAAAACTAAATAAAAAAATGAACAAGACCTCAGGCATTCTATGTAATGAGTTAATATTTCTTACTGTAAAATGATTTAATGACTGATTACAATTCTTCTCAAATGTATTTAAGTTCAGATTGCTGTCTTATTGAGGGGAATGTATGGGGGGGGATTGAGATAAGCTCAGGGACTAGCAATCAACCCATAAACTCTAATGCAGGCTGGCAGTGACCAAGAGAGACAAACAAATCGTTACTCCTTTTTTCAGAAACAAGCACCAGACGATATCTAGATTCCCTTATGAAGATGTCATTAAATGCAAATATTAGTCATGGCTATCTCTTGAGCTTTCTTGGTGCAGCAGACCCAGCAGCCGTGAGCTTTCTTCTCAAGATGTAACTTTAATTGCAATAGATTTTAAATTAATTTTATAAAATGAGTTTTTAAACATTTATGGGGAATTATTCTCTCTTTCTAACTGAGGATCCTTCACATGACCCCCCTGCTTCCTTGAGTGGTAGAACAGACACAGGCCCCTGGAGCTGGAGTTTCTGCTCTGCAGCACCAGGGCTTCAACACTCTCCATGGGTACAGTAATATCAACATATGGCAGAGGCCAAAAGCTCCTTATGTGGATGCCATGCTTTATTCTGACCCAGTAAAAAATGACCATTAGCACCTTCACCACTGCAGACTAGTTGAATCGGTTAATGTGTAGTAGAGGTCTGTGTACACCATGAACTTCTTCCGACACAGCTCTTGCAGCCAGGGATCACACTTCTTTAAACCCCAGACAAAGTACCAGCTGTGAGGCGGGGATGAACCATGAAAGGGCTGGGGGACCCCCATTGCTGTTTCTTTCCTCCACTGAATCTTGCAGGACTGAACAACATCCCCACTGAAGTAAGAAAATACATCCATTGTCTGATTTCCGTAGCTCATTCAGGGCACCAGTCATGGCATAAACTTCTAACCATCTCACAGGCATGCACTGCCCCCAACATGATCGTCTAGAATCATAGAATATCCTGAGTTGGAAGGCACCCAGGAGGATCACTGAGTCCAACTCCTGACTGCACACAAGGCAACCTAAAAGTTAAAACATATATCTAAGAGCATTGTGCAAACACTTCTTGAACACCAACAGGCTTGGGGCTGTGACCTCTTCCCTGGGGATCTTGTTCCAGTGCTTGCCCACCCTCCCAGTGAAGAACTTTTTCTGAATATCCAGTCTGAACTTCCTCTGATGCAGCTTTAAGCCATTCCCTCGCATCCTATCACCGGACACCAGAAAGAAGAGATCAGCACCTCCCTCTCCACTCCCTCTTTTGAGGAAGTTGTAGACAGCAATGAGGTCATCCCTCCCTCTCTAAGCTGAACAAATCAAGTATACTCAGCCGTTCCTCCTAAGTCATGCCCTCTAGTCCTTTCATCATCTTTTTTGCCCTCCTTTGGACACATTCTAATATTTTATATCCTTCTTACATTGTGGACCCCAAAACTGCACACAGTACTTGAGGTGAGACTGCACCAATGCTGAGTACAGTAGTACAATCACTTCTTTCAACTGGCTAGCTATACTGGGCTTAATGCACCCCAGGATAGTCAACAAAGAGGGACTGATTTGTGCCCTCTGAAGAGTGATGTTGCCTGGTACCACTGAAAGTAGGTAAGAGGAACCCACACCCATCATGACTTGTTATTTCTTGGTAATATTACTAGGTATTAGAAGAGACAAACACAAAAAAAGAAAATTTCACCCATGACAATGATGTAGCAGCTGCAAAAGATGAAACAAGACCTACACAACTCCCCATAACTCCCCATCACTACCCTCCTCTGCTATTTCCACACAATATCTCCAGCCTTCCTCACCATCATTGCACTTTTGCTGCAGGATTGTTTGTTATACCAGGAGACAGCAGAGAAGTGAAGAAGAAGAAGATAAAGGGGTGCTGGGAGGTAGGGCTGCCGTGGTCACCGGATGCCTAACCATCATCTCGTGGTGGAGATACGTTCAGAGAAATAGCGAGGAGAAGCTACTCAGATTCAACAATGATAAGAAAACTAGACTTTGTCCTTCCTGGGTCCCTCCAGGATAAACTGGCACTTCATAACATCATTTATAGAAAGGCAGCTCCAGGTTCGAAAAATTATGCTTTATTAAATAATCGCAGAGTCATTTATAAAAGGGAAGAGATTTAAAAAGAACATTAAAAATGCCTCTTCTCCTGCTGAAGTCCCCTGAAAGTTACCCTGAGTTACAACTCATTACTCTAGAGTACTCTTAGCATTATACATTTCTGTCTGAAATATGCATTGCCTTTATTTTTAACTATAATGATATGTAAAGCTAGATATTTTTAGTATAAAGACTCTACACTACTTATTAGTAGAGCTGTGCTAATACCAGAGCTTTTTTCCTTACTCATTTCTCCTTGGTTCCAGGAAAATACGATCCTTCCCTGAGAACATGGTTTTGTTCATGGCATTTGTTCCTCTGACTGATGAGGTCGATTGTGCTTTTTTATGGGTGAGGAGCACCTACCTGAAATCAGCCATTTGTGAAACTCCGTGTTAGAGATACTCCTCACCTCAGGTAAACTTCCCGGAGGAAAGTGTCTCAGGAAACCCCCGGCACCAAGGCGGTTTTGTCTGAAGGGCCAGCAAGCCAGCAGCCATGGCTTCTTCTTACCCCAGCGGCAGCTGGAGGAGTGCCAATTACGTATCATTAAATTGTTTGACCTGACGTTTCCTCTCCTCATGCTCTCTGCTTCAAAGACTAGTTTTGAAAGATTAAGGAATGGAAGGGGAGAGAGAGAAAATAAAAAACTAAAATCACACTTAGCTTTTTCGTGAAACACATATACAGCTGGCTCAGAAACGGATCCAGTTCAGGCTGCCCATCACAACAGTAGTAAAAGAGCTGACTTCGTGCATACTGGTGCAAAAGGTAAAATTGATGTCTTGAAAACAGTATACATTTCTACTGCCTTGAAGAAAACTTTATGTAAATTCAGAGATTTAGTAATGCTTTGCACATAATCAAAGCTGTCTAATCTTGTCAAAATTTTGCCCTCTGGAAATCAGGCATTTCCAAGGAGTGCATCTGACAGTCAGCTGCATTTTAGAAACTGGCAGCAGAAACACCCATAAGAGTTGCACTGGGAGCTGCCTTCCAGCAACAGCGACATTTACGCAGTTTTGTTCCTCAGGCAATTTTAGCTTCCAGGCATAGGGTGTTTTTTTCCCTTCTGTTATGAACAGCAATCATTTGTACCCCTGTAGTTTTGTGAAGCCCAAACCACGTTCATGTCCTGCTGTGCAAGGTCTTCTAAAACCCCGGGAGAAAGCAGCATGGAGGTTGCTATGAATGCCGTGAACTTCTTTTTCCCGGTGGGGATCAGCTCTGCAGCTTCACAGTCACGGCTCATGAAATGAATCTGGCCTTTCTGCCACTGGTAGGCTTGGGCTCTACAGTGTTTCTTCAACGTGCACTTGCGACAGGTCCCACAGATTTATTGAATTGTGATTTCTCCTTTGGAGACTGTCCTGTATGGCTTCCCACTGATGCAAGGAGGGGAACAGTGGTGATGGCAGCTGTACCGAAATGCACAGAGGAAGGAGCCATCTCCCCTTTCTGTGCTGGAAGCAGAGGGCTGTATCCATATTATTCATGGGACAGTCAAAACTTCCTCACCAGCTGTAACATCTTTTAATCACTGGCCCGTGTGAGTAAAGCAAAGTGTTTAAAGGCAGGCATGGGTGGGTAGGTAGGGAGGGAGGTAACAGTGTCCCTCTGTGTTGCAGGTGGTTGAAAACTGCCCAGCTAAGCACTTTGAATGGGGGCTATTTTGAAAACTAGGTACCTTCAAAAATTGCCTCCAGATGCCTATATACATCTTTATACTTTGATATCCCTTAATCAGTTTGCATCCATCAGCATGAAGAACGTTGACTGGGGACATTTCCAGGTACACATGATCCAAAGATACCTTAGCCAGCATAGCCTAGGTAGGATGCTGGCAGGAGAGAGGCAGTATTTGGAAGATGGCCTGTTCCTCTCCCTTATGTCTTTGTCTTGTGTCTTTTAGTGATTTGGGTTTTTTTTCCTTCCCTGAATAACCAATGTGAAATTACTTTTCCAACAAGGCATTTTCTTTGCGGTTTCCAAAAATCATCTCACCTTAATGAGCTGCAATTCCTGTCCCTGTTGTCACAAGGATCTTCCATTTACCCTCCAGGAAGTTCCCTGTGCTAAGGCTTGGAAAGGTCTGCAGCAAAAATGAGAGCAACTGGAGAAGATGGAGGCATCTTACATAGCTGGAAGTATCAGGGCCATATCACAGCTGGAAATGTTACATACTTTTCGCTAATCCCACTGTGTGCAGCTGCTAAAGTACACCATGGAAGAGTCAGAGGAAAGCAAACACTCAGTGAGCCATCTGCAGTTCAGTTCAGACATTCTCCAGCCTTTTCTGCTCAAGGGCCTCCCAATGGCAGTGGAGGGATGTATTGCCCCAGCAGCGCTTAGCTGTCAGGAGAGGAACGGCCCCAGGGGCAGTACGAGTTATGTCAACAGTCACCTAGAAGGAGAAAGCTCTGCAGGCCAGCAGCCACCAGTACTTTCCAGGGTGGGAGCTTTTTTGACGTCTGTGACTTACCCCCTGTTGAAATGAGACTTGGATAACAAAGCCCACAGAAAACAGTGTGCAAATGGCCCGGGGAAAAAAAAGTAAGTTCAAAACTTACTTTTTGTTTCTCGCTTTGAATGTTTTTATGGCATTTTCCCAGTTTCGTGGTGAGGTACCAATAGATATGAGTGCTTCTCTTTGCCACAGTGTTTAGTGGATTAAGTCTAGAAGGTCTCCAAAATTCCAGTTCACACGAACACCCCTGAGGTCAGAGGCAGCTACTGAAGGAGGATGCTTCCCTGCATCTAACAGCAGCACCTGCAGCCCAGCAGCTGGTTTTTGCATCCCCACTGGCTTCACCCTTTCCTGGAGTCTCCTGAACAGTGCTGTTGGTCCCTGAATGATACTGAGCCTGGTGCTTCAGTCCATTTGTCTTGCCAGACTCCACTAGAGAGGCAAAGCTGTTGGGAATGAGGAATGGCATCCCACTGGGAGCTGCAGAAACGTGCATCCTTCCTCTCACTCCAGAGTCTGCTGGGTTGGAAGGAGTGGAGCCATGGTCTTAGTGTTTTCCTGCAAGTCTCAGTACAGCATTAGGCTGCAGGCCATCCTGCGACCACCATGGTGCTCAAACACTGCACCTTTCCTCCCTTGTCTCCCCTACTCCTGTGTGCAAGCCAGGTCAGATCTTCCTCTGAGTCGCAACAGGCAAGGAAGGAAAAGCAAGACTTGGAGTCACGCATTCCTGAAAGCTTTAAGAAGAACACCAGCTCCAAAATCCCTTCAGGTGCAGAAAGCTGTCTTTTCTGTTCACCAAGTGCTCTCTCGTCACAAGGAAGCTGTCCAGCTACAAGTACATTCAAACACTGTTCATCTCTATCAGACCTAAATGCAAAGCACAAAACTCAGACCCTTAAGGTTTTGAGTCTAAAAAGAAGCAAGTGTTTGAAAATGAAGAATAAGTGCTTCTATCTGTGAAGGAAGATCTGTCCCAAGTGTTTAAATGAAAATGTTACTCATCCATGTTTAAAAAAAAAAAGCTGAGTCCTTTCCAGCACAAAACAACTGTGGTAAGTACAATAACTAAAGATTCAGTTTCCCTTGTATAAATAAAGAAGAACCCACTGAATCATATCAATCTGTATTGGATGGGTGTTGCTCTGAGAAGTCAGTCCTGTCTTTGAAGACAGCTGTATCCCAGAGGTCTAAGTCTATATATTAATCTTACGGGTCAGCAAAGATGATTCTTTACCTTTTCTGACTTTGTATTTCTCTCACATAACCTCAAGATACATCAGTTTTCATGTTGTGGCAAAAAAACCTTCATCAAATCTATTGTAAGAGACTTCTGCCAGGGAGATGGCACACCACTTGCTGCTCTCCAGCCCAGAGTTGCAGATTTGTCTCTGTAAACCACAGCTGTGGCACAGAGGGTCTGGAGCAAGTGATGTGGCTGGGGATGGAGGCTGTCCGTGCCTTGGCAGGGGGGTGGGCAGCATGGTGGTAGCTGTGGAGCTACGGCATGGCACTCTGTCAGACATCCAGCCCTCCTGCTTTGGCCAGAACTGCACCAAGCAGGTACATGGAGGTGGGGTCTGTCCCCACCGTCAGAGCAGCGGGTTGCTGTAGATCATGTAGATAAGCACTCCTTGGTGGGGAATGCAGGGGCAGCCACCTAATGCATGCCTGAAATACATTAAAGCCCATCGAAAATACCTGTGCCAACACCACGAAAGGAGGGAATGTTCATGCAGTTTGGTCACTTCATTGCAGGTTCCTGTAGTATGACATTGGCCATCACGTCCAGAAGCCCAGCTGCCTGTCCTGACCAACAGAGATCTGGGTGGTTTTGTCCCTGCCCATGCAACAGATAGAGCCAGCCAGGAGGACGAGAGATGGTGAGCGGTAGCCCAGGCCGAGAAAGCTTCAGGCATTTGGCTGTTCCAAGTGTCCTCTACTGAAATGTCCTCAGGACAACTCAGGGTGGGTGTCCCTCTTCCTGACCAGCAGCAAGGCACAAGACTCCTCGCCTCCTCCCCAGGGGCATCTATTGTCACTGACGTGGTTGTGCAACCTCAATTCTGACCTCCTCCTGCATCCTCCTGGCCTGCCCTCCCCATTCCAGCACTGCTACCAGCCTTGACCCCCCGTGTCCAGCCGCCAGCACAAGAAGCTGTAAAGCTCCCTTTCCCCCAGATTCACAGGGTCAGGGCTGCTTCCCCAGGCTGGTCCGCAGCCCAGCAGTTCCCCTCCCAGGGCCCATCGCTCCTATGAAGCTGCCAGGAAACTGCCAATTGCTAATGGGCAGGCAGCGGGACTGCTGGGAATAAAGGCGTCAATTAAACGAGCACTTGCTGACTTGCGGCCTCCAAAGCAAAATTTGAGGGCTGCATATTCTTTACACTCCATAGGCACGTTTTCCATTGCTGTTGCCCTTCTTTTCCCTCCCATGCTTTCGCTGTTTGCTCTGCCAGCTGCTTGCCTTGACCCAAGGGTCCTGCAGACAGGGACCGTCCCTGTCTTGTGGCTGGAGGAGGCTGGGCTCGGCACGCAGTCTCCACACCCCAGCCCCAGGCACTCGTAAGGTGGGAGGTAAATAATACCCTGTTAACTGTCTTCTTTGAATAACATGAAAAAAATGCCTACATTTGATCCCTGCAGGTTATCATTTCTTTGGCAAAGCTGAAAACATGGGACAGATAAAAGAGAGGTGCACTTACAAAAATTGGCGACGCTTTCCTTTAGATCAGCTTTGTGATTTTGCAGTCAGCTGTAAAAGAGGCATGGGGGAAAGGACAAAGCAGGGCAGGTGAATTGTCATTCTGGTTCCTGTCCTCCCCATGCCTCGTAAAATGAAATAATGATACAGTAAAGTACAGAGTACTTCTGAAGTTGCAGCCTCCCTAGGAGATGTCATAGCTGTGATAGCCTAATGAGCTTGAAATGACTGAAGAGTGTCAATATATAAAATCTGTTGTGGGAAGATTTCTAATCCACAGCACAGCAGGGAAACACTTTCTGAAATCCCAGCACATTCGTCAGTGACAACTCAGACTGTAAATTCATGCAGTATAAAGATATATTCAGTACTCTAATAAAACACATTTTTGTTTTTATGAAACCAGAATATTGACAAAATAAAAACAGTACTAAACAAAATCTGAATGTGGAGTGCTGTAAAGTGAAATACCCTTTAGAAACTTGAATTTTTGATGGGTATTTTTAGACTTTTTCTATGTAACATGGGATACTAGGAGTAATTAAGTCCTCAGAAGTACATCAAACAGCTTTCTCTGCTTTCAAAGACACATGGCCAAGCTTTATGTGTTAAAAAAACCTGTGTCAAATCAATTAAATTGCCTCCTGCAACTCAGTAACAGTCCTTGTGAATAGAGGTGAAGGAGGAGATGTCACAACTTGATTTTATTAGAAGTTTCTTGGTGCCGCTTCAATTACTTTCTCATACAGAAGCTAAGGAAAAAATAGTTAAGACTGTTAAGGGATGGATGCAAAACTGGTTACACACCCTGATCCAGCTTACTATCAAAAATTTACTGTTAAAATGAATTTACTGTTCTGGGTCCACCACTGGTGAATTTACTGAGCTGGTGGGAGGCAGACAGGATGCAAGAGACAAACAATCAATCAATCACAAGCCGGGTGTGACTTGTTACAAAAAAAGGCAACCACATCTCTGAATGCCCAGATGGGAATTCAGCACATGGGATAGTCCTTCAGCTCTGCTTGGCATGGGTAAGGTCCCACCTGAAGTACCAGACCTCGTCTGGGGCCCTGTGCTTCAGAAAGGGCATGGGCCACTTGGAGAAAGCCCAGAAGATACCAGTGAGCATGGCAAGAGTTCCAGAAATCATGCTTGTAAAGAAAGATTTAGAACAAAGAACTGAAGAAAGAGGGGAAATGTGATACCATAGTTCAAATTCCAAGGAGACCTCCAAAAGGAGGCTAGCCAAGCATCTCCAGGGACTGGCATGGGTCCAGGTGAACCAGAGTGGAGGCAAGAGAAGGGACCAAGAGGCCCTGAAGGTCCCCCCAACCTTCTCCTTCTAAGGTAGCACAAAAGTGGAGCAAAACAAAGGGCAGAACATCTGCTTGTCTACAAATCTGTTGGCCAAAAGGCCAGACCAAACCATGGCCAGACCCCTCCTGTGAGCAGGCTGTCCCTGACCTGTGGGGAAAGGACATGAAACAACAGCACTTTCCAAAGATCAGAGCAGAACCGTAGCTGGTTATAGCGTCCATAGTCTCAACACAGAAGAGTCTGTGTTGTCTGCCTGGGAGCTGATACGCAGGATTTGCCACTTCATTTTATTGAATCTGGAGCACAATACAGAGGTACTAAGAAATTACTAACAACCCATTACTGCTGTGTCTGTGTAAGCGAGGAGGAGAAATCAAATTTTTCTAGAGTTTGAGAAGTGCGTCTTTTTAAGTATCACATGTACACATAGTTTTCCTTCATATTAGCGCTTCACTTTCAAAGCTGCATCTGACAAAAAAGCTAGTCTCCTTGACAACAAAATGAAGCCTTTTACACAGAAGGATCATGCTGTTCAGCTCATCACAACTTTCAAGACACTGTCACTGGTCAAAGGGTACTTACTCAAAATAGGTAAACCCCAGATCGCATTGTTCACGGCAAGTTTCCTTTACAGCCTTTCATGGTCAGTGATATGGATTAGAAACCTGGGGAATGTCAGGATAGTGAGTTAATTTTTTTTTTTCAGGATCAAATAAAGCATGGTGGTGCACTGATTTGTTTTTTTAACCTGAGATCCTTACCTGTTCCTTGTTCTACTTCTAACTAGGAGTGGCAAGTGATATAAACACATTAGAAAAGATCTTTCATATTCATCTTATACTAGCAATCATCTGTGTGAGACAAAGCATCATATGACATTGTGTAGCTGGTTCTTGGCCTTTTTTCAGGCAGTTAACTCTTTTTCCTGCTTTGTAGTCTGGTGTAAAGAACAAGCATAAAAGTTGGCAATTGGAAATTCAGAAAACTAATGAGAGCTCTAATCTGAGTCCTTTCACTTCTCTCACTCAGTTTTGCTATGTGTGTATTACAATAATATTGGTATGCAACAGTGGAAGTAGGATAAATTAATTAACACTTTAACAGTGGAAGTAGGATAAATTCATTAACACTTTTCTCATTTTTGAATGAGAAAAGCTCTGGAAAGGAATACTGTCATTTATGAGTTTAATCACATTATTCAAGTTTAATAATGTGACAGAGTACTTAGAAAACTAACTAGGTATTCAACTGTTTCCATTTTTTTCAGCTTTTTCTGAAATGTCATTTTATCAGTGTAAAACAGAACAGAACAAAAAAAATCTCATACTTTGCTGGGTTTGCTCCGAGAAGAAATAAGCTTTATGAACCATAAGTAATTATAGCTCATTTTTAATAGTATACTAAATTCACTACAGTCATCAGAATTTTTGCCTAATTCTGAAAACCGCATTTGTCATCAGGAGTCAAGAAGTTTTGGAGACAAACACTCCCGAGTAGCCGCGATGGGGCTGGCACAGGCAAGCAGAGCATTTGGCCTCCACCTCTGAAGCAGAGGCACATTTTTAGAAGGATGCAGAAGCATTGTTCTCATTTCCTCAACCTTGTGTTGTTGCTAAAGGACTCAGGCCTTTCTTCTGTCATCTCTGGTCACTCAGGGAATAAATGGACATGCAGAACAGAAAATTTGTTATTAAAATGGGTGTGTCACACATCCTTGTATCAATTTAATTGGGACCTAACAAATTGCATGCTAGTTAGAGCCAGGATCAGGGCAAATATTTTTCTTCAGTTACTGCATTTGTGATCCGGATGTTGTTACTAAACCAGAAATTGGGTCAATGAAATATGAGAATTAGCCAATGGAATAATTTAATGTACTGGGAAATATATGTAAATAAAGATACAAATTAAATGGTTTGTGCAGAAAATGGCATGTTTAAGAAATGAATATTTGAATTTTGCTCAAGGTTAACATCTTCTATGTTGTCTGGTTTTCTTCTCCCAGTCCAAGAAGGCGCTGAATACAAAGAGGATAAGAAACCATTTGCAAGGTTTAGCTTCCAAAGAGTTCCTTTTCCATGTGAGCGAAAAAAACATTCAAACCCTGTCCCTCAGTTTCTGCTCTGGTGAGCCTGGGACATGCTATCCTCTTAACAACAATTAGTCAAATCCAGCAAAAGTAACAATTAAGCTTTATCTAGTCTCAATCCAGTCTCCCAGTCAATGCTGGAAAGAACTAGCTCCTGACAACACAAAGTCCCTCCCAGGTTTCCATGCCCAGCACAGAGCCTGAAGCTAGCATGAAGCAGAGCAACCCAGCCAAGTAACCAGCGTATATCCCAGGAGCTCTATTAAACACAAATTGGCAAACCATTTCTCTGCCTCTATTCTGGTCACTGTTGCTCACTTCCCGAAGCACCCGAAGGTGCTGTTTGTGCGGCAGATGTCCTCTCAGCGCCTTTCCTCTGCGGAGGTGTGTGCACACATGCAGGTGCTTTACAACGAGCAAAGGACTCTGCAAGTGAAGAAGCACTGGCAATGGTGCTTAAAAATGTTAGCGGTGCTGGCTGGAAGCTCATTTTCTTCTGATAACTGGGAAGGTGCATTTAAATGTGGTTCAGAGTCAGCAGGACAAAAACCCATAATCCAAACTAGGGGGAGAAATAGCATGATGCAGGGGAGATGATGAAAGACTCCGGCATATGCAGATGAAAACCCAGAGAGGCAAAGTGCATCCAAAACACACAGTCCTGCCCTGCCCTGCCTCTCCCCCATGGGGAACGGTTTGGATGTACTCCTTCCTTTGGGCTGAAAAACATAGATATAGTAAGGAGTGCAGAGCATTTCCATCCTCGCTGCATCCCACTGTTTCTGCTGTCACATCTATTCCTCTATCATCTCTCTGAAACCGATACCACACTGAATTCACTGCAGTAATCACAACTGTTACCTTACTCTGAAAGCTGCATTCATCATGAGTCCAGAAGTTTCAGAGACAAACATTCCCATGCAGCAGCAATCAGCTTGGCAGAGGCAAATAAACCATTTGGTCTGTTTCCATGCTTTTAGATTAAAGCTCCTGCTAACGAGAATGCAGAAGCATCACTGTAATTTTCTCAATGTTGTTTCATTGCTAAAGGAGTTGGCCCTTTCTTCTGTTGTCTCTGCTCACTCGCTTCCCAGAGGGAAGAGGAAGACAAAGGCAAAGATTCCACATACTCCCTACAGTATGGGGGCCCTCCAAATAGAGAGCTGGAGGGGTCGGTGGCAGCATTTTCCAGATACTGTGGCCCACACACAGCTGGACTGTTTCCCATAGAGCTTTTTGTACTCACACCATCTAATCTGTAAGATAAAAACACAGAGTGAAAATGGTCCTGAAGATTATCACCTGTCCTCACTGGTGCACCATGAACCAGAGCTTGAAAACCACCATCTAAAGGATAAAACAAAAAAGCCTGAAGGGCTGGTGACCACATGTCTAAGCACAGCTTCTCCATTATTTGATACAAGGACTTCAGCAAACAAATCAAGCCTTTTATTTTTCATTTCTCAGGGCTTAAGCAGACTTGTACATGGGATGTCAAGCATATAGGCCAGGGTGAGAGCCAGATATCTAGTTGAGAAGGTGGAAGGTAGAAGACGGTGGTACGTGGACACATAGAGAATGAGCAACTATCAGGAAGATCAGGAATCATTCACTGATTCCTATAAGGAGAGGATACAGGAACAGATGTGATGACGGAGACAGCTGGATGCTTCCCTGTGTTTTCCATCTGTTTATGCTAGAGTCCTTCTTCCTTTCCACCACATCATTCTGTTTCTCCCAGTGGTCTGAAGTATGTGTTTCTACTCAGTATTATTATTTTCTGGCACTTTTCTCATCTGCCATTTTCTCTGTCCTACATGGCACAGCTTTCCTTTGTTTCAGCAGCTCTTCTCGTTTTTTTTTTCCCCAGCTTTGTTCCCTGTCTGTTCCTGCATTAATTTATCCTGTTGGCTGGCCATTATGTAAAATATTGTGAGAACAGGATGTTCCTTTGATACATAATTAAGGATAGAGTGCAAATGGCTGATCTGCCATTTTCACCAGGAAAAAAAAGGGAAAAAAAGATCTTCCATTGCATGTCTATTTTAGATGAAAATTGCACTGGACAGAAGCCAGGTGGTACAGTGACCCCAAGTATCCCCCAAAACCTTCATTCTTCTCAGGCTAGGATGTGGAGCATTCTCAAAGTCAGCTTCACACACTGGTATTTTCGTGGTTCCCTCAAAATTAAGACATGTAAATAAAAGGAATGAGTGAGGACAGAAATCAGTCTGGTCTTTCAGTGAAAAAGGACATGCAGTGGTGTGTCCACTGCAGAGACCTGGCTTCTTGTGGGGTTTCAGCTCCTTCTCCAACCAAACCCATAGCCTCCTGGGGTGCCTATGGTGTGGAGAGGGGAAGGTGTACGTGCACAGAAAATTTCCTATGAGCAGGACTTCGAGAAAGATGTGTGGATGGTAGTGACCAACCAGCTGAACATGAGCTCTCAGGACTAGGCAAAAACAAATGTGCGACCTTTGGATCTATAAATGGAAGAGAAGGATGAAAAATTGGACCAGGCGCACAATGAAGTATGCACACTAGCAGTTTGGAAAACGTCAAGACACTCTGGGAGTTCTCAGGTTATTAAACAGAAGTTAAGCACTAACTTCATCACAAGTTTATGTTACCTACCCGGAGAAGGGACACTGAAAATAAACAACTATTTTTAGCCTAATTACAGTCAGATAGAAAATAAAGATGTACAAATTTACTGCAAAGAGGAGCTAAGCACTGTGACGTGTTACTAGTGGTGATGGCAGCTGCTCTAGGACCAGAATTTTTAAAGAAGAAATTAAGTGCCTTTCTCAGTGCTGCCAAAAACTTCAAACAGTGATTCATCTAGGATTTTCCTCCAGCCTGTGCTGAGCAGCTCGACAGGTGAGATGATCACAGCGATCCTTTTAGGTCTTGTACCCTACCACACATGCTTAATAAAAGTCTATTATAAGGCTGCCTGGCATCAGGCTGTGTATGGTGGATGTGTCCTTACAGTGTACACAAGACGTGTGTGCTTTTCAGTGGGTGGGATCTGAATCAGAAACGATCTGAATCAGAAACAATCTGCCTCGAACTTCGTACAGCTGAGGAACAGCCTGAAAGCCCACACAGGTGTGACCATGGAAAACACAGGGAAAGGCAGGAGGCACAAGGGCTGCAGACTGAAACACACTCCTCAGATGCTTCCTCCTCCGGCACAGTAGCCGGCCCGGCATCTTGGATCCTTGCAGATTGAAGCCACGCTGCAGGTCACCGCCACTGCTTTGCACAAACATCATGTGAGCAACCTGCTCAGCTGAACACGTGTCAAAAAGCAATCAGTAAAGGCGGAGAGGTAAACCAGGCTTTCTTCTTTATCAGAGCATTCACACTCTTTGCAGTGTTTCCTCTGATTTATTAAATGTTTCATACACTATATGTTAAACAGGGATATTAGGAACCAGAAATCCTTCCGGCTATCTTTACAGAAAATGTACTAATCATGAGGGACACAAGCAATTGTCATAATCCGCTCTACTCTTGGAAGTTCACCCGTTGTGAAAATGTCAGGGTAGGCTAATTTTATGCTGCATAATGTATTTGACCTACCCCTTTCACTCAGATGCACTTGAAACTATTCAACTGATCCTAAGTAAATCTTGCAATGAGCACTAAATACCCAATGTTACTGATTTATGCTTTTATCGCCCTATATATGATTATAACTGTAGAACACTGTTCAATAGGTCAAGAACTCTCTTTGCTTAATTAATTAATTTGCCACAGCCAGTAACCTGAAAGCATCTTGGTGAAAAAACCCTAGAAATATGCAGCCTGTAAGCTTTGTGGAACTAAGAAGGTATTTACACTTCCTCTACATCCTGCATTAATCTTCCATCATATCCTGAGACACATACAGTGAGTGTTTTACTTTGGATCGGTTGGGGAAATGCACAGAATTTGAATGTTACCAAAAACTCTCTGCTTCTGTGTCACCTACAAATAACTGGATGCTTAGTCGTAAATACACGCATGCCACATGGTGTCATCCCCCCAGTGCAACCCTTCGTCCTTCACCTTCAGGTAGCTCTGTTTTGCCTGCCTGTGACACCAGTTGGTCATGCTGTGTCTAGCTATGTGCAGGCTTCCAAAACTGCAGCATCAGGCTTTAGTTTCAGGGAGGAATAGTCAAGGGATTTTGCCCTATAGCTAAATACACACCCTTTAACTTAATTTTCACAAATATTGTGGCTTTGGCCCTGCAGACAACAGATAACAGTGCTGTGCTTCACTGCCAGGGGGCCCCAGCACCACAAGAAGTGGTCCCATTCCTGAAGCACGGCATCTCTGGCAGGTTTCAGTAGGTGTCGATGTCTGTAACAGGTCCAGTGAGTCACCTAATGCACGGTAAGATGTTTCACCAAAACAGCAATACCTGCTTTGGGCAGGTCTGAGCGCGTGGGTTATGCATAGACACCTATTTTGGTGTGCTGGAGGATTTATTACCATCCTGCTGTGGTCCAGCCAGGCTGCCCCTGTGCCAATAAAGCCGCTCCATGCTCACACAGACTGGGCTCCGTCAGCAGGGAGAGCCGATCCGTGCCAACCCCCTTACACCAAACAGTAGCGTGCTGCCTGCCTCTCAGTGGGGGCAGGACAATTCACACGGTAGCCCCTGAACAGGCAGGTTAATTGTGAACTTAGAGGTCTCTGATCTTCCAGGAGACTCTCAAACACAATTTTTAGATTTTTTTGTTCTTCAAGGCTGCGGTGTTTTGGCATATGTTCAATTTCTCCATCAGTGGAAGTTGTAATAGCATCTTTCTTACACCGTGCAGCAGAACATACCTTGCCTGCTTCCTTTTATTTATTTTCATGAACAAATTCATAGTGTTTTCTATCCCTCAGGCACTATTCCTGGCAACCTTTAACTTTTCATCCACCACATTTCCAGTCACCCAGCAAATCCCACTGCTTTCTTTTCTCATTTATTCTTGTTTAGTTGTCCCTTGAATGAATGCTTTGTGGTTGGCCCTTAGGGGAATATCTGTTTTCTCACTTTCTTCCAGGAAGGGGATGGGAACTGAACAGCATGGGAGGAAGGAGAAAGGCCGAGATGTTCCTTTTTGCAGGCAGGGAGGTCGTTGTGACATTATGATTTGCCTGTTGTTTTACACCCTAGTTGGACAGATGTTTCTTGCAAATCCATAAATCTTCACCAGGTGATGTCTTTTCCTGCATTCTCCCCGGGTTGTTTCAAGCAGATACCATGGCATCGTCATAAAAAAGATATTGGTGACTTTAAACTACAGGCATCTGACTGGAGATGCAGTTTCTGCAAGTCCCTCTAACCTGGGCTGCTGTGCCTTTTCTCTCTGCCTGCCATAGCCTGTACACAGTGCTGTAGCTAGAGCTGTATTTCTCTCCCCCTTCCAGCCCTCCATGGCTTTTTTCATTTTTTGATGCATCAATACCAAATTCATATCCCGCTGCCCCTCCTTGCCCTGTCCTAGGGTATTCTGTCTCTAGTCAGAATTCTAAGCATCTTGTAATAGATTACTCCCCTAAAATGCCCAATCCTCCCAATTTTCCACTATCTCAAGTTGTGAATCTTTTTTTTCTTCCCACCTGTGCCTGGGGCATTTCTTCACTCCTGTAGGATCATCTCCTTTCTTCTCCCTTGCCCTTCTTCAGCTTGGTTCTGGTGGTCACAGTAGTAAACCCCTAGCTGGTCCTTTGCCTTTCCAGTTGTTCTGCATCTTTTCATCCTACTCAGGTGGCATCTCTGCATTTTGAATGCATGGCCCTCCACAGCTTGATTTCCAATAGATCCTAGTCTTTAGTCAGTCAACACTTTTCTATAAATGCTCAGTGCTACTTCTGAACAGGTCTCTTTACATCAACTTCATTCTGACAAATTTCTTAAGAGGATTTCCTTTAAGCAAATATTTAAAGCTTTGGGTTGTATCGTGTCTGCTCCTGGACGATTGCTGAGACAATTTACCTTCAGTGAAGTTGCTGGACTTCAGGAGATTGCATTTCTCAGCAGGCCATCAGGCTTTCTTTCCCCTTCATATTTCTACTGAATTGATATTGTTGACTGTGCTAACCCAAAAAGGACATTAATAAAACCTCCTGGGGTAACTCGTCTGCGACAAGATCCTTCTTGCCATGAGAGCAGTTTGTTGTAACCCCAGCATCTCTCTGCTCTGCTGCAAAGTGCCTGCATTACAAGGGTCCTCTAATGAACACAAGTAATTTTTTTTAACTTCATACCAAGCACTTCTTTCTTCTGCAGTTCTTGTTCTTTGTTCCTGTGAGTGACCGTGAGCCTTCATCTACCACTAACTGCGATGAGCATGTTGTGAAAATACATCTGCATGTCCCTAATAAGGCTGGAAGCAGGAGGTGGTATTTATCCCTGTACTTTCTAACAAGCCCAGAAGTCTAGCTACAAAACCAACATCACATCAGGGGAAAAAAAATAGCTCTCCTACCTGCATTGCTGGTTAAAACTTTTCAGCAAAAGGTGCAGCTGTGAACAGCCAGATAGAGAATTTTGTAAAACTGATGAAAACAAACTTTCTGAAAGTCAAATTAAAAACTGCATGAAATATCACTAATTTTTTAAGAGTTTGGAGTCAGTACTACTTGCCACGATATGTTTACTTTCAGAAAGAGAAAGGATATTAGCACCAAGGATAATAAAGTTGTTTAATATATTGTTTAACAGAATGGACAATAAGTTACAGAGAAAACACATTAGACTCAGGAAAACATTCAGAGAGAGCACAATTTTTTTCCTATGGCAGCAAAGCATATACAGGAAGTCGGCAGAGCCTGACCGAAGCGGGTATCTTAGGTTTTAGTTTACTAAATGCAGGGGTAAAGCAAGTGGAAAATGATGATTCTTAGGAAATAAATCATATTATGAGAAAGAAAAAAAAAAAAGAACTCTATTACTTGAAGTGCTTTGGACTGCCACATTATTTTACTCTGGATTTCTGTTGTCCTGAGTATTAGGAGAAAGGGGCTTGTTGCAGTGAGGTTGGATTCCTGTGCAAGCACCACTTGTGGAGAAAAAGATAGAGATCAGGCAAAACTCTCAAGCCGGGCCATGAAGAACATGAGTGGCTGGTCCATGGAGCCCATTAGCCTGCCTGAGTGCTGTCAAGAATAGATGCAAACAGAGCAGGGGAGGGGTACGGTGAAACCTAAGCCCGAGTCTGCAACTCGGGGATTTTCTGATGTTATAGTTTTGTGTTGGTGCATTGAATAAGGTAAAATTATGTATGCAAAAAATGAGAATGATTTTAATGAGTAACTCCCCAATGAATCTAGAGGCACAATTAAATCTCATATACAATATCAAAAATAAGGCATTAATCCAGTTCTGCACTAGTTAGTGGCTCCTTTCCTATTGAAACCTACATAATCCCTCTCTGTGCTGCACATACTGTGGAGCTGTTATTCTAGTAATGTCCTGTGGCCCCATAAAGAATCAGGGTCCTGGCCTTTCCACAAACACAATCAAAAGATAATACTTTCCACCTATTAATCTACACAATAGCTCTTTCACTGAAGGGAAACAGTCCAATTTTCTGGGTGGTGATTTGCTGGGAGGCCTTGTCTGATAGCAGGAATGACAAAGAATCTTTCCTTGAGTCGCAATCAAGGCTTTTCAATGCAGGCAAACAAAACTGTTGCTGAGAACAACAACCTGCTGGCCGCAGGGGAGGCCAAACCTTGGCCACTTTGTATTAAGCCTTTGAAAGTCTGATCCCACTTTCCTGAATCAGCTTTATTTTACCCTGAAGGTACTGCAGCTCCTGACAGGCTGGAACACCACCCGCAAAATGTTGCCAGTCCCCTTGATCATGGCTCCAGGCAGATTTAAGGGGATGATCACTAGAAGTAGGGCTTCAGGAGCCCAACTGGGACATGTCCCGTTGGAGAAGGATGTCCAGGAGTGATCTCCAGGAGCTGGGCTGCCCTGCACCGTGGTGCTGCTCAGCCACCCAGCACCACGCAGGGTGGTCTCCATGCAGGTGATGGCAGGTACCACCACGGCTATTTGCAGCACTGGGACGATGGAGGATTGCAATGCCTGTGAGCCTGTGGAAATCAGACATCCCTTTGAGCAAGATTAATGCAGACAACACAGCTCCACCAAAGGCTCTCGGTCATTAACATCTAATTACTGCTGTGATATGCTTGCACAGAAGCATATGCCATCTTCTGTAGTCCACTGTTAAAATCTTAAGAGTTTATTTATTGATGAATTAAAGACGTTTTAATCCTTCACCCCCTTTAAAAAAGACTTGTAATGCACAAGCAGACTGGTTTTCTCTTGGAGCACCTGGAAACACCAGCTGCCGCGTGTCCCAGATGGCAAGTGATGCTCTACCTTTGCTTCCTATCAGTATTAGTGGCGGAGAAAGGATGGCATTTGCTGGCATGGGAATTCTACAAAAAATCAACAGAATATTAAACATAGTAAGAGGAAGGGCTATGAGGATTGCCATTTTTTTACTGTTCTGTGGGGCTTATCCAGAAATATCACAGAAACCACCGAGTGAAGACGGGAACTGGTACCCCATGGCAAATCCATGGGAAGTCCATACCTTCCCTCCACTGACAGGAAAGGGGACCAGGGTGGCTAGCACAAACCCAGCAGTGGCAGCAGGCAGGGAAGCAGGGAGAAAGCCTTGGCCCCAGGTTTCCTGTAGTTCTCGCATTTGATTTTTTCCTCTCTGTTACCCTTCAGCTGGCCTCCTATTTGCTCTTCAGTTAGACCTGGGGTGGCCTGTCATTTCCAGGCTGTAATGACAAAAAAATGTACTCTACTTAATCACACTTCTAAAAGCACCTCATCGCTTTGTTGAATTGAGTACACTCAGGATGTCTCGCCATTGTAGCTAACCCCTTGCACAGCACAAACAGCTCAGGCCAGCTGGTTGGTTCTCATAACTACCGAACATTTATTCCATCTAATTCCCAAAGTGAAAACAACTTTGCAGCTAGTGCAGATCTCTACCAATTCGTTTGTAGCAGAATAGCTCATCTAAGTGCTAATAGACGTCTGTGATTACCAGTATATTAATGGAGATTTAGTCTCCAATTGAAGTAATTAATTCCTTGTCCACTATAGACAAAATGAAATGGTGCTAGAGATTGGAAATGCATGGAAGAATATTTTCATTAAAAACTGAATATAACCATTTACGAATTTTAATTAGAGTGACATCATTTGCATTGCTATAGTTAAAGGCCTATCGGTATTTCTGGTATAAATAGGCTGCTGTTTATCACAACTTCTCAGTATGCGTTTGCGCTGAGATAGAACATGACAGGATGTATTAGCCTGTTTTTAAAATGTTTTTTAAAATGTTAATTTAATACATTTTCAGTGTAGGTACAAATTTAAACCCAGCCTGAGAGGAATTAACTGTCCCTACTGTAGAGCTGTGTTGTATTAGGAAATCCTTTTAGCATTAACCAAATGAGTTTCCTGCCCTGAAAAACATTTTCTGAGTTTTCAGGTTTTTTCCTACTCTCTATATTAGGTTGAGGCCAAGACCCCGCCAAAGTTATTAACAACAACAAATACCAGCAGAAAAATAAGTCTTGCCTTAAACTACCTTGGGAATGCCAGCATTTGATGCCCATCTTTTGATAAATTCAGGCAAAAACTTATCTCTGATCTTCTACACCCGCAATGCATGGCTCACTAAGGTATTTGGGGCTCACTTCTCACAGCTTCTTGCGCTGGTGCGTCCCTTCGTTACCCTTGATGACTTCTCTAACAATCCTCCTGGGGTCTCGTCTCTAGAGTTGCACAGAAATTTTGCCTGTGAACTGAGAAATTTTCCTGGTCCGTCACCGTTTGCCACCAGCTGTAGTCCCAGCTCCTCTCTGCTTCATCACGCTCCTCTGTACAGCCCTGCAGGTGCTCATGTACACTTTTTTGGGAAACACCTCTCTCCAAGTGACCTTCCAAAGGCATAAAAAAATACTATGGTGCTGTCACTTCTGCTCCTTTTCGTCCACTCACACATACTATCTAGGCATCTATTTTAATTTGTACAAGCAGTAACAAGAAGCCATAACTATTTATGAGCCCTGTTATGCCAGATCCTGTAGGAAAGCGTCCCAGCCCTCAGTGTGCTCGTGAGCAGAGGCTATACAGCTTCCCTTATGAATTAAACACTTAGATTTTGCATAAGCATGATGTTGGGCATCCCCATCCCTGCTGCACAAAAGTACTGGCTGCCAAGGTGTAGTCAGCTGCAAGTGAAGAGTAGAGAACTGGCCTCCTTGCAGCAAAACTGCACATGCCATGTCTCTGCCTGGCTTTGAGCAGAAAAAGAGGACAAGAGCTGACAGAGTAACTGTCCCAGCGTAGAAACACTTTTGAGCTGAGGAAGGTGAAGTCCAAGGAGATGCAGCAGAGAGAGGTTGAGGAAAGACAGGCTGGTCAGGAAAAGTATCTTCTTCCTTTCACACACGTTGGCAAACAGGGTCTTTTGAGTTTTCATTTAAAGGACATCTTGTTTGAGATTTTTAAAAATATATTTATTAGGAAAAAAAAAAGACCTTAGGAATTTTGACAAAAGCTCTTATTTTATCAGGCAGCACAGAGTAAATGAAACCATTTTGTTCTGCTCTCCCTGTTTCCTTTCTTTGCAAGTAGCAATGAAGTGACTTTCCCAGGCTCACACAGGACGCCTATGCCCAACCCAGGATCTGAACCAATTCCTGAGATTTCACCTAGGGTTTTATCCAGATCCTTCCTTTTTCTTGTGGATGAGCCAAAAGGGGATTAAATACAGGTTCTGTGTGCACAGAACTCCAAAGGTAAACAAAATTCAACTACTGAGCTGTGTGCATCCCTTTCAGGCATAAGGAATATAGTCCAAAGCTGATTCTGCATTTCTGAACTCTCAAATTTACTATTATATTATACACTTGTCCACTCAGACAAGCCCATTATGATTTTTCATTTCTATTCTTGCCCCATGGCTGCAAAGATTAAGCCTTGCCACTGTAAGAGGAAACTTGAGTAGCTCCTGGACAGCATTCCAGCAGAAGGAAGCAGGAGCTCACATGGCATTGCATCTCTCCCAGCAATATCAGTGTCTTTTAGAAACAGAAATAGCAAACACCTCTATTTACTAAGTGATAAACATGTAACTCAAAGTTCAGGGCTTCTTCTACCAGCTTGCTAGAAGCTGCGAGTTATTTTTCTCACTCCAGATACAGCTGTAACACACTGCCAATGCAGAGCAGCTTTCTCTCATCCATACTGATTGTCATATAAACACCAAGCCTTCATTACCCACATCCACGCTACGCTTACCAATTCCAGCACCAGGTGCTGGGAGACGACTGGGATACATCTTGGATTCCCTAAGCTATACTGCACAGGTGACTCTAGGAAGTGCCCAACAGATCATTTTGGGACAACTTCTCTTCCATTACCGACTTCAAGTATGTAAGTTATTTTTGCCTGACACTGCTCCCAGCCTTGTCAGCCCTGGACACTGGTCTGCTCAGCTGGTGTGCTCTTGCGGTGGCAGCTGAGTCAGCACAATTTTAGGGAGCTACTGTTGATTACTGAGGATGTCAACCAGTCACACACATATCCAAATGCCTCCCAAGAACACAGCATCATGAAAGACGGCTGCATAACAAGATCCTCAAGTAGTGGCTTTGCTGAACCTCTAACTCCCTTGTGAATGAGAAAAAAATAGTGCTAGAATTTGGGTATTCCTGCTCAAGTAGGCAAAATCCTGGGGCTTGTCCTATTCAAGTTATATACCAACAATGAAGGTCATGTTCTGGCCAAGTTTCTGATCTCAAGAAGCTCATCTTGAGCTTGGCAGAGGAAAGCTTGGTTGGCAGCATGGAGCTGAAAGGGCTGCACTGGCAATTGACAGTGATTTGTAAGCAAAATGAAGGGTGAAATGCAAGAAATCCCATTATTAAGTGGATCTGCCTTCCGAACAGAAGGAGATTGTCATGAACACACAGAAAATGGGAATCTTGTTCAGGTCCTGTAAAAGTGATAGCACCAGAAAACAGCAAATTGTAGTTGAGCAAACAAGTAGCAGCAGCAAGCACCTGGAAGCTACACAGCCTGCTGAAAACATACATGGAAAATTCAGGGTGGATGGCAGAGTGGCATGAAGAAGAAAGCAAGGACAGTTTGCATGACAGACAATTCCTTCCCATCCCTCCAGATTTGTGCCTCACCTATTTTATTTGAGAGGTGAGATCTAGCAGCACTTTAATAGGAAAGATGTCTGCTTTGCTTATAACTGTGACTGCTGAATGATCAACAGCACCTTTGTAGCATCACACTAAGGCAAAGGTAAGTGAGGATCCTGCTTAAATATGAACAAATAAATAACTAAATAGGTAGACAGGTAAATAAATATTAATCTCTACACACATTCTAAGAATCTTTTTTTTTTCTTCTGACTATCATGTAGGCATCTCTAAAATACTAATTGGTACAGCTTTTAAAGCAAACTCTCCCGCTAGGCGCCTAACAATGAATGCTACTAAGGTTGTTTATACCTCTAATTACTTGTTATTATTTAGGTAGGTGTGCCAGTTAATACAGAGAGATTTGTGTCATTAACTGTGCTATGTAAAAGAGTTGGTGCTGGGTGAATTTTGGAGGTCAATTAAAAAAAAGGAAATTCCTCAGGGGATATAAAGAGTAAAGTCCAATTTTGCTTACTCTGAACTCAAACAGATATTCTTTAAACATGTGGCAAAGACCCTTATGTGGCCTGTCAGCATGGAAACACAATCCCAGAGGTCTTTCTCCACGGGCAGTGCGAAGTCCAGCGTAGTGTGAGGATCCGTGCCTTGGGCTTCCCCCGAGTGAGGACACCCCCTGCCCACCAGCTTTGGCAGCTCCTCTTCCTCAGCGGGCGACCGCTTTCTGCTGTCCTCCCAGCCACGTCCCCGCACAACGCGCCTGCCTTCCTCCGAGAGACTCTCCTCGCTCTCCGCCCCTTTGCCTTCGCAGTGCTGAACTTCATCCTCAGGCGGGCATGGGGACAAAATGGGGGACCCCCACCTGCCCCAGCGTGCAGACGAGGGGGGAGCCAGCCTTGCCGGGCTTGGGTGCTGCTCACAATTTGTGACATTCCCCTTCCTTTCTGCTTCCTGAGGACTGACTTGACGCTGCAGAGGGACCAAGGTCCACTCCAAATAGCATCTTAACCCACTGCTCACCAGTCCCCCAGAAGTGCTGTACCTGTTGTTCATGAGGCAATTGCATCTAGACAAGAAACTCCTCTCTGTTGAAAAGATCCTGCCTATGTTGCCATGGATATGATGACCTGTTTCTAAACTCCTTCTTTCCCCTTGCAGTATATGATCTCTACTATGATCTCTACATTTTGATCCATACTAAACATAATTTCTAAACAAATTACTGTTCTGCTTATATCTGTGGTCACCAAACTGCCCTGCAATACAGTCACTCATGATTCACCTTCTGCCAGTCTTTCCAACAAATCATCGCTGAAAAGGCAAGGAGAAGGAAAAGCTAATTTGGCTGAGTGGGATTTTTCCTTGTTTCTTTGAGGGACATTTTGTGCCACAACAACAGAGGTGAAATGGATGTAGTGAAAGTAATTAATTTTTAACCATGTTCCCACATACAAGCTCGAGAGATTCAGAACTTGGTCAGTAATGTTAGAGAAAACTATCCACTCTAACTCTGCAACTTATTTATTCATTAGCTGTGCTTGTTTACAAGATGTATGAAAGCAGTGAATTTTGGGAATAATAAAAAACACATTCAGGTAAGAAAATGAAGCCTGAACTTCAAGTATCTAATAAGAAGTCATTGTGGGGGGGGGGATTATTTCTACTTTTTTGCTAACTGTGATGGCCATGTACCCACAGACCTCCTTCATAGACCTCTCCTTGGCCTGAAAATGTCATTCTAAGAGCACCCTTCTGCCTCCGCTACCTGTTCTTGAGAGTGTCCTTTCTCTGAACACAGCTCCTTTCGGGGTGTGCAAAATAAAACATCTGTGGGTGGATCCAAAGGCCGAGTGCACTTGCTTTGGTGTCAGAGTGACCAAAGACAACTGCAAAGTCACACTCACTTCTTCCTCTGTTCTGCAACAGTGCTCCTTGAAAAATTCTGCTTTGCTCTCACCCAAGGACTTATTCCATTTTAAGCTCTGCCTTGGAGATGCACCACAGACACAGTGGCAAACAAACACCTTTGCCCATGATATAAGAAGCAATTTGCTCACCACTTTTCTAGAAAGGAGGGTTAAGCTGGACTCCCTAGGGTGTTCCTACGTGGTGGAGCAGGGAGAGAAGGTAAACATGGGTTTGTAATACCTCTGTCACCAACAGAGGAGATGAGATGTATTTTATTTTGGAAATAATCTGTGCTTTTGTAGCCCAGCCACTGCTGTCCGTTGCCCCTGGCCTTTGACACCAAGAGGCAGCACCCCATCAAGGCAGCCTTGCTGCTCTCCAGAGGACACCCTTTGGGAAAGGGACCGCTGGGCTGGTGGGGGTCATTTGGCTCCTCACCGACACCCAGGACATGGGAAGTCTGGGCTGAGCTGTCTGTATCCTCAGGGGATTTGAACCCCAAAGTTGGTTTTAATGGGAAATACCCCAATGTGTGGCTGCGGGCAGTGCTGAGCTGAGACCTCCTCTGGGACCATCCTCCTGAGCGAAGCTGTGCCCACACAGTGTGAATGCAGGTGCTGCAGGGACAGGGGGAAAGCAAGGACGTGATGGTCTGTACCTCCAGTCCGGTGAGGCAGCCAGTCCCACCAGAAAGAGCCACCCTCAGGGCTTTTACACTTCTCACTGAAGTATCATCAAACCAAAATACATAAATAAAACTGGGAGCAGAGGGACTGAACCTGCTTGGATCCCGGCTAACGAACGCCCCCAAAATAGCAGGTGATATTAGAGGTAAGGACTGTGAATTTGGTTTAGCTATCATGCAAATCTAAGATAATTGTAAGTGGTGTTTCTATAACAAAAATCTCAACAATGTGCAGAGAACAGGGTTTTTTACTTAAAAATGCTGCTGTAACTTAAAAGGAAGTAACTGGTTACTGTGCTTTGTGCAGTGCTATTTGCGGCATCATTAAATCTCTCCTGAAATCTCACTATTGGAAACTGGATTTAGCCAGGGCCCATTATGAGCCCAGAAAACTGTACAAAATTGCCTGCTTTATTTGTACAATGATGCCTAAAATGTTTAGACTTGGGTGCCTCAAATCAGGCATCTCTCTATTTACATTCCTAAATTAGAGTCCATTTGTTATTCATGGCTTGCTTACCTGCGACGGATAGATTGCGTTGTTCATATGACCCATCCCATCCTGTCTCAGGGGAGTTTGGTATAATAAAATATTCCTCATTTTCTAGCAGCACACTGAACTTTCTATAATGTGACCCATTCCAGAGGTTTTGGCATTTCTACTCAGCTATCTCAGCCAGCACGTAAATATGAGAAAGGCACTAGCGGGAGGTAGGTTTAAAAAAATCCTCCTAAATATTTATCCAAATTTAATCAATTGCTTTTCATGTTTCTCTAAAACCTCAATATTGGAATCTGTATGTGGTGTTAGCAGAGGGTCAAGTTATGAGTTTGCTGAGGGATTACCTCACTCTGCATGCAAAGAGGACGGTAAAGGAAAATGTAAAGTACTGAAAGTATTTAAAATATATTTCAGAGATGAGGGGAGATGATTTCTCTTACTAATTTTTCCCTGTTATAGTTAGTCACCACTGCAAACTTGGTACCTACAGCAAAATTTGACCTGCTTAGGCCCCTTTGTAGGTAAAGACATTTTTGTAATTCACCAAAGAGTGAGGAAAATTTGAGATACGATTACATTCTTTTCTGAAGGGTGAACCTACTCTATCTCCCACGGTTTCCAGGGCTGCCCACCCTCCTGCAGGCCCCTGAGAGCTCAGCTGAGCTATGGTGGTAGTCATCGGGATGCCTTTCCTCTGTGCCAGCTCCCGCATTACACACAGCTAAACAACGCACACAGCCAGGGGGAATGCACCTTGGGAGCCTCGGAGGAAGGGAGTGAAGGAAGCTTTGCAGCAAGGGATAGCTCTACAGTGCTGCTTCTGGGATCTGCAAATTCCCTCCTTTATGCCTGGCTAGAATAAAATCCTTCCCAAGGCTCAGTGTTTTCTCCCTGGCCCGTGATGTCCAGCAGTGGGACACACATATGCTGGTCATAAAGTCATTGCAAGCTGCTACTGCTAGGGGGTTCCTGGCTCTCCCCTAGGCGCTTCTCTCCCTCTCTGGGTCATGTCTGCACAAGTTCTGTTTCGCAGGACTGGAGAGGACTTCCATCTCCTCCCAGATTGACAACCCTGCCCAAATTACCTCCTCCCCACCGGTCTCAGTTTTGCAACATCCATACCCAAATCTGGTCTTTCTGATACAGTTAGGTAGGCAAGCTCAGCTTTACATGCAATTACTGATGTGGTGACTGAGGTGCTGTGCGTCTTGCAAGGCTGTGCTCCCCAAAAGTCCCCAGCTCTCCCTTTCCACTTCTCTCTGAATTTTGGCCAATTCTCGCATAACTCTATCTCAATCACCTGCAAAACCCGGCCACCCCTTGGGGCACCATCTGTGACTTTTGTCAGGTACCTGCGCTGGTATCTGTCATGTCCAGTGATGTCTCATGTCGTGCCCAGCAGTGTCCCCCGTGCTGTTCCCTCAGCCCATCCTCCGGCCAGGACCGAGCTGGAGCCCTGCGGCTCCCTGCAGCCCCAGGAGAGGGGCAGAGCAGTTCTGCCCCAGAGGAGGATCCAGCCTTACTGCCAGGGCAGGGCAGCAAAGCTTGGGGTGGGAAGGGGAAAAGAGATCGTGTAATTCCAGAAAAACACCGTTGCTCCAAAAAATGAGTGACACATGCCTTTCACTTTCACATACACAGCAGTATGCACATCGGGAGCAACTTTGGGCTGTGGCAAAAACCAAACACACAGGGCAGTCCTTTCTCTTCTTGGTCGAGAAGTTGCTACTCTCTGTGAGCTACTGGATGTGCCATAGAGGCACTGCTAGAGGAAGAAGTTTATTCTTCCTTCTTTGCAGCTGCACACCACTGAAACAGAAAGTATGGGCCTATAAATACTGTGTAATTGAATCTTAGTCTGTGTACTGTATCCTGCCAGTGGCACTGCCTTTTCTCTCAGCCACGTATCTTTCAGCACTTGCTGCCGTGATTCCATATTAATACCTCTGCCTGCTGCTGGAATGTGCACTCACATCAGCAGCTCCTTCCAGCAATAGCACTATTAAAAATAATGAAATGTCAGGTTGTGTTACTGTGCATCTATACCCATTATGGAAATGTGCTGCAGGACCATAGCAGCCTGAGTCAGTCCTCCATTCAGCCTTTGGAGGGATAAGATGCAGATAAAGACGTTTATGGTTTTAAATAGCACCTTGGTTCCTGTCCATGGCTCACCTTTGTCTGAACAGCACTTTTCCCGAAGGATGTACGGGGCAACATCTTAGTGAAAGAGGCACTGAACAAATCTTGCTTTACTGACAGTCTTTCTGTCAGTAGACAAAACCTGTTATTTTTATCCACCAGAAATGTGTACATTAAAATGAAATGAAAATACATTGGAGGCTCTAGAAGGAGCGGACCAGCACAGGATTTCAGAAGATTGGCATAAACAGATCTAGTAATGTAGGAAACAAAATGTAGCGGACACTGTACAGTAAGTTTCAAATACTGTTAGCTACACTGTCAGAGAGACCAATAATATTCTGCCATTACTGATTTCCACTGGGAATAGAGGGAGGTGCTGGGGGGGAACAGCTAAATGATGCAGAAGATGCAAGAAATGTGGAGAGTCAGGTGGAAGATACTGGTAACTGGAATTTCTCATGCAACAAATGTGCTCGAATTCTCTCAAAACAGTTTAGCCTGATTGCACAGACAAGTTCATTTCCATCTATATTATTCCTCTCACTGGGAATTCTCCACCTGCTCCCTCTAAATAATCACAGGCCAAATGAGATGAGCCTAAAGGAATACAGACTAGACAAAGAAAACACTGCTTGGTATTGATGGGGTGTGCAATACTTCTAGAATTACATGCAGAAATGCCCTACCTGACTCATTTGATTTGAGCCTGTGCTGGTGTTATGAAGAAAACAAACCTGCTTCTCCCTCTGTGATTCCATAGCATCTCTTGTCACAAGGATGCCCACGTTGTATTGCTCACCTGTGTGTTGTATTGAATACTCATAAGTGCACACACACACACACAAGTGAACAATAAGACCTAGTAATGGCATATAAGAGCATTTAGCATATAAATAGCATATAGGGTGGCACATAAAGTTGTTTCTGAGCAATTTGGGATTCCAGAGGGAACCCTCTTCAGATGCTTCTGTAGCTCCAGGACACAGCCCCCTTCCCAAGTGAGGCGGACCCATCGTCCATTTGCTCTTTCTGTGTGTGTACCAGAAAAGCGTTAGAGTTAGCATTGCTCTATACATACACTCTCTGTTTTCCCAAGCCATAGCGGTGAGTAAAGCAGAGTGATCAAATGAGGGACATGAGAAGGAAGCAAAGCTGTCAACTCGTCAGTGATTTGACTGAGCAACCACTGTCAGCAGCTGGGATGCACCTGGTAGCCCATGCAGATAATCGGGCAACCATCAGCAACAAATACTGTGCAAAGCAAATGTGCCATGCACACTTGAGAAACACATGACCCATAAAAAGCACCGTTCCTAACAGTGGCATATCTAAGCTGGGCTGTGTCGTGTCAGAAAATTTAGAGAGAGAGCGCGTCAGCTCCTCTGGATGGGGCAGTGCCGTCAAGAGGAACAGCAGGCTCCCAGCACATAAGTGACTTCTTGCCTTATCCAGTGGTGGTGAGATTACTTATCTGACCAACCCTAGCTGTAAGCTGTGAAGGATTTAATTGCTAAATTGTTTGTGGCCATTGTCCTAAAACATGATCTCAAAAACTCTGGATACCTCCTTGGCCCGTAAATTTTTCTGTATTCTTATATCCTAATGCATCTTCGATTGTTGGTGATAAAAACCTGCTATTTAGTGAACTTCTTACTGGGCATTGGCACCTTTACTATGTTCTAGGTAATGTAAAATGTTACTTAAGCATTTGTTAAAGAAAGACTAGGAATAGAACAGAAGATGTCTGAGCAGAGATGCTCTCTGCACAACTTGCTCCCAAGGGTGTGATCCATCACCCATTAGACTGGGCAAGTTTTCTTACCAATTTCAGCAGGCTTTGGGTACAAGTAAGAATTATGCCGTAAGTGACTGAAAAGACTTAAAATTAATCCAGTAGAAGCAACTATACTGAATGTCAAACTGAAACAAAATTCTAGCCATTAAGTGTCATCTTCATTTCATCTTTTAAACCCATACTGAGATACATCCTTATTAATGGATCACATTATCCCCACCTCTATTTATCACCCAGTTCAACATTACTACTTAACCATTTGACATTGGCAATGGCAGTGTTTTCAAACAACATCCCAAATCAGTGATCCATCCCCATTACAGTCAGGCTAAGAACCATACAACATCCCCAGCTAACAGCTGAAGCTACAGCAGCAATACCAGAGCATGCTGTGTCGTAAAATTTACAGTCGGCACAGGCACACCCCCAATAGGTGGGATGGAGGTAATTAAAGAACTTCTGTGGGATGTAGCCAAGATGAGTCAAAGTTTAGGGCAGTTCTTTGGGAAAAAAGTTACAGAATGCCTTTATTCTGGAGGATTTTATCCACTATAGCTTTTGCCTACAAACAACTTTAGACATGCGTTGCTTTGGGTGCTCAATGTGAAACTGATTTTGGTTTTCACCACTTCAACAACATTTTTTCTTTTCTGTGTAATTCCTGTGTGTTCACATTTTGAATCACAACAGAACACAATTATTTGCTCAATGTCTCCACAAATGTTTTTATTAAGCTGAGAAGATACAGACTTTGGAGGTTTTAAGATACTGTTTTGGCTATTCCTTATCTAGCAATATGAAAGTCATTTAAAAGCATTTCTTTGTGGTTTGTCAGAATAGCAATAAATTACAGAAAAATAAAAGCAGAAAAAAAATTATCCAGTCACTGTACAATATGGACTAAATTGCATACTTCAGCACACTCCTGTTTTAGCAGAGAAATTCTGGCCGTGCTCAGATATACTGACTGCTGTACTAGAATCTCCCCATACATACAAAGTCATGGAATACATTTGGGTTGAAATTTGAATGAATTTTTAACAAACCTGGAGTTTAAATATTGACTGTTTTCAGTTTAAGAGGAATAAATCTTCCAGCAATGGATAGTCATCCTAAGGCAAAAAGTGTGTAAGAGACATCCTGTTCAATTCACTTTATTGCAACAAAAATGAGGGCTAAGTTTCAGGTTGCATTTTCATCCATTGGTTATTTGTAGCAAAATTCAAAAACATAATGTTGTAATACTATAATTAGAGCAATTCAAGAGTTAATATTAGGTGCCATCTAAATAAGAAGTATATAGTCTTCTGTCAAGAGTACTCTGTGCTGTGTGTTTGATAGGGGCTTTTACCAAGTCCAGCAAGGGGTCCACAAAAACTCCTGCAGCAATAAGTATGCCATTGAAAATCCAAACTACAAGTGCATTTTTGTGGAGTTTTGAAACCCCTTAACTGTAATTACACATTTTTTACATCTTTTTCCAAATATACATGCCAGGGAAACATATATAATGGTTCATCAACTTCCCATCTCTTCTAGAAAGCCCTCCAAAATCCCCAGTGGATGGCCATATCAAAGTGTGCAAAAGGAGCCTGCGCTCTCCAGCACATGGGCAGTCAGCGTGAAAGGGGCTCCCTGATTCCACACAAGCCCATGTGCACGCTTTATCACTGTCCCAGCATATCCCAAACTCCTTTTCCTAGTGGTTTAGTGAGTATTGCAGATCTGCTCGACTCCATAGCTCTGCTGTATCTTGAGTCCCGATTTAACTTCTTTGTGAATACAACTTCTGCAGTCAACATGCTGCATCTTCACCCAGCACCTTCGGGTGGTCTGAGCCCACTGCTCTGTGAAAGGACAACAGGGCTCCTCAAGCACCGCGCAGTGCCCGGCAAAGCAGGCACCGCGGCATCCTTGCCCCAGTGAAGCTGGGTTCAGGCGAGATGTGACGGACACCTTGTAGAAACCGCATGTCAATAGGTGCGATTCAGGGGAGTTGAAGCTTGTATGCTGGAGAGCACAATACAACCAGGTTGGCTGTAATCAAGTCAAAAGACTGTGAGAAACATCAGCCTCGGCGGGGCATTGATCAGGATATATCATATTAAGACTTCACTAAAGCATTAACCAAAGCAGATCCCAGGCAAGCTGTGAGCAGTAAATGAACTGCATGCACAAGAATGAGCTGCTGGGGTTGGGGAGGGTGCTACAAGATAAATGAGCCTGCAAAATAACCAAGAGAGAATGATGGAGTAAGGGTGACATTTGCTGAGCGTTCACCAGTGCCACTGACAAAGGTGGAAAGAAAATACCCAGAGTAGGGCACAGGCATAAGCTAATACATAATTATTTTGACCACTGTACAAATAAACAAGCCACAAACTGGCTTTGCCTCAGCGTAGCAGAGCCAGAAGGCGCTGTGCCCGTACCGTGCCACATGCATTTACACTTTGTCTGCTAGATGCGTGTTAGGGCTGTGCCCTCTGGGCAATGCTCCCGGCCAGACCTTTGCTGCTGAGCTGACACCACGGTTGCTCCGTTTGAAGCAAGACAGCGCTGACAGCACCGGGCAGCACATCACAGCTCCAAGGCATCTGAGGCTGCAGCGCTGACATGTGGACAAGGAAGGACCACAGAACAACAGCAAACTAATGACCAATTGCCTCCTTGCTGAGGAATAAGATCCTGCCAAGTTTTGAATTTCAGCAGCTTTTATTAGGACAGCATTTTTAAAAAGGGCAGCTCTGTTTTTCCCTGCAGAAGTAGCATCTGTTTATACTTCAGGGTCCTAGAACTGCTTATGACCAGGGACCACCCACAGAAAACATAAGACTGAAAATATTTCTGAGAAGCTCAAACATAAAAATACACAGTATTTACAGTGGTATTTTTGGTATCATCTATCAACTCTTAACTGCAGAAGTTAATCCAAATAGAATGAGGATGCTGTTTTGCTAATTCGCTTATGAGGAGTAATTGCAGTGCAGTAGATTACTGGGCGCTGACAGCACAATAGATCACTTCTTCATAGAAGGCAAAAAAGTATTATCTCCTTAGGAAGGTAACAGGGTGGCATCCAGAGCTCAGGAAAGAGGCAGCTTTGAGAGAAGGACTATGGTGAGTCTGGTGAGTGCCTCGTACAGCACCTCATCACAGCCAGCACAAGGTGCTTCAGGGAGAGCTGCAAAAGCCCTTAAAATGAGATTTGAATCACTCTGAAGCTGAAGAAGAACCTGTTTTAGTGCAGGCAAGAGTGGATCTAGAGTCACCTGTTTCTGAGCACCCAGCCATGGTATAGAGATGGGTGGATGGGTGGGTGGATGGGCGGATGGGTGGGTGGATGGGTGGGTGGGAGCAGCCCACAGCAAAATGGCACCTCTGGAACCTGCTTGAAGAACATTTCTTTGCCCCTTTTTTGACTAGCATCATCCTGCTGCACTGGGATTAACCTGGCTGATCAGCACTGCTTTTATTTGCCAGAAAACTGCAAAGCAGCTCAGATTTGCCCCTAGCTAGGATTTTATAGGGTATGCAGAAAAGTCTCAAGAGGTTCTCAATCTCCACGAGGTCATGACTACCAGAATTACTCAAAAGAAGTGAGATTCATTTCTCCTCACTGTACATATCTAAACGTTAATCATATCCATCTAAGCGAGTCACCCTGGGCTCCCTTCAGACTCACTGGAGAGAAATGGACACCTCCGAAAGGCAACTCATTTCATCTTCACATAGATGCCTAAGATGGATGAGACAAGTTGCCTTCTGGAGGTGTCTATTTCTCTCCATTAACTATATAGAGAGCCTTAAGTGACGAGCTTGCACTCAGATGATTAACTTACAATGTCAAAAGCTAAAGGCAGATGAATCCCACATGCAGTGCATTAGCATTTGAGCAGTCAGCCCTGCAGACAGAAGGGAGGGGGTTACAGAGCACACTGTTGACAGCCACTCTGGCGGCTGCTTCTAGCTCTGCAGAGACGTACCCGGTGACATATCCAATGACTTCCTAGGAAAGAAGCAGCAACCTGAAGGCAAAGAAAGGATTGGGAGAGGAGAAGGGCAATACACTAAAAAAAGAAAGAGAAGAAGAAACGTTTGCAGATAACAACCAGCCAACAATTCCCTGCTGGATTTTTCCTGCCCAAAACAGCACGGCTCAGTATGACCGGTTATATCTGAACGATCTAGAAGGGAGACTGTGATAAGCCTACAACAAGATGGCCTCACACCGCCTTTCCTTTTGCATCTGCAGTTCTGCCGTGATGGAAGTGTGGCAGACTGAGCAAATGCATGCACACATGCCTGAATGCATATGAAATCTTGTCTGAAAGGCATGTTTCTTTTCACAGCAAGACATGTATGACTATCTGAAAGGAAGCAACGCAACATGCTCTGCATCATCCACCTACAAACACACCCAGGAAATCACAGATCAGGTCTGAGGAGCACTGCTGGGATTCTGTAAGAGGCGGTCCAGTTATGGCGATACGTTCCTACCATGCAAGCCGAGTACTTGTCCCCAACACCACTTTGTGGGAATGAAGAGTCCCTTTTGTCACCATTCAGAGCTGGGCAGATAAGACACAAAACTCTTAACCCACCTCTCTTGAGCACCATCCTGGTGCCATGATTACTGACTAATCCCGCCTCTGTAGCCTGTCACAAGAACAGTTTTTGGCAGTCATTTCAGCTCCTTTCACAGTCACATAAAATTAATTTAATTATTAAAAAAAAATCTAAAGAATAATGGGATTTAATTGACTTAATGTGAAGCTTTCGGGGCTGTCACTCCACCCAGCTTCCGATCAACTTGCACTCATTCAGCTGTGAATGACTGATGTTTGTGCCTTTCATTAAGAGCCCATTGTCTCAGTTTAAATCCTTCCTTCCATGCTTAATATTTGCATAATATTGCTTTTGTTTTTAAAATCTGTATTTTCATTGTCAGGTACCCTGGATGGAGGGCTCTCCATGTGTATGTGATTGATACAGTCACCTCCTGCTCCTGAAGTTTGTTTTACCTGTAGCTGCAGTATGTCAGGGAAAGATGGGTGAGATGCAGAGTCACTGTCTGGGACACACGCCAGAATGGAGTTAGATGGCAAGTTGTTTTATTCAGTCAGGCACATGTCTAAATAAATACTACCTCTTACAGTTTTTATTTGTCTGACCATCATGACGATGGCCCCACTGAAGATTATGGCCCTGTTATGGCTGACGTTGCATGAACGCATTGTGGCCTTCTCATCTCCTCTAACCCCCAAGCAAAAGTAAGAGATGTCAGAAACACTACAGAAAGTCCGAGACAGCAATTCTCTTCGGCACTGATGACCATAAAAAATGCTTGGGAATCTCATTCCTTTGTTGTTCAAAATTTGAGGAGGGTATTACCACATGATTAATGAGATCCGGAGATTTTTGCTCTTCTTGGTCTGTGCCATCTCCCACTCTCATTTTAGACCATGGGGCCCTCCAGCAGTCTTGGACATATTTCCCCAGAAAGCACCAGGACAGAAGATCTCTTTCTTTTCTCTGTTCCTTCAGTAAAGCAGGAGAGACAGGAACAGAGACTTAGTGAAGGGGTTTTTAAACCAGCAACACTCCACGTTAAAGCAAAAGTTTCTAAAGCTGTGCAAGATAATACAATTTCTGATCAGACACAACTTCCTGAGACAAAGCAGAGGTTCTTTTACTTCCACTCTTCACTTCTTGTTTTTCTTGCATCCCAGGCATACATCCTTCCTTAGAAAAGCAGAAACCTTTTAAGACTCTCCTGTGGCATTTTATCCAAATTGTTTGATATGTGGGGAAGCTTCCACCCTATCTACTTTGGCAGAAAATATAGCGTCAAAGTTGCATTTGACAAAGTAGGCATTGCTAGTAGAAATCATGTCATTTTCGGAGGGAAAAGCTACTTGATTTTGAGTCATTGATGGCATCTAAACTCTCTACGTGATACTTCCATTGAGTGTGCATCACTGTACAGGGTATACAATGCAGAACTGAGTGACTCACTCCTGTGCCTCCAGCCAGCGTGGATGCAACGTTACAATCACCAAACAAGCCCGCAAACCCACATGGCTCTCGGCACCGCCCCGCCCGGTCCAGGAGCTCATCTCCAGCACCGACCGCTTAGTCAAGGGCTGCTTAGGGTCGGGCTGCGAGGAGAAGGCGAGCCCCAGGCAGGCTCTCCCGCTTTCCCGCGAGTCCCCGCAGCCGAGACCCGCAGGTACCAGCCCCGGGGAAGGGCTCTGCCCGCGGACACACCTACTCACGGCGGCACACCTGAGCTCCCCCCCCCCCGCCGCAGCCGGGCTCCACGCCGGGCCGCAGCTTCCAGCCACCTCCCGCCCCCCCCCATCCGGGGAAGAACAGCCCCTCCAACACGGGTCCAGCCCCCGGTGCGGGTCAGCGGTGAGGGTCGTGCCTGAGCACCGGCAGCAGCCGCGCCGCGGGGGAGAGCAGGAGGAAGCAGCGGCTTGGCCCGGGCGGCGGCGGCGGGACGGGGCCGGGGCCGGGGCCGGGGCCGGGGCCGGGCCCGCTCTCCCCCGCGCTCCTCCCGGCCCTGCCGCTGCCCGGAGCCGGCGGGCGGGCGGCGGTGCCCCCTGGCGGGCGCGGCGCGCCGGGGCGGGGGCGGTGCCGTGTCCCCGCCGGAGCGGAGCGGAGCCGCCGCACCCTCCCCTCGGCCCGGCTCCTCCCGCCCGGGGGGGGGGGGGGGGGGGGGGCGGGAAAGGCAGCGGGCGCTGCCCGCAGCCGCGGCGCTGCCCGAAGTGGCTCCGCACGGCGTGGCCGCCCTCCCCCCTCTCCCCGCCCCGCTGCCGCCGATAAATCCCACTGCCGGGGGGGGGGGGCAGCGCGGCATTTGGAGGCTGCTGCGCTGCGGGGAGGCGGTGGGCTCCCACCCCGGGACCCCCCCACCCAGCAGCGACCCCCGCCCAGGGGGCAACAGGAGCCGCTGTCGCCGAAGCCCAGGTGAGCGCCCGGGGCTGGGGGCGGCGGCGGCGGGAGGAGGGAAGGGACCGTGCGGGGGGTCCCCGGGAGCCGCGGTTGACAGCCCCCCGGTGCTGCCCCGAAGGGACGGGCTGCGAGGGGAAAACCCGCTCCCGGAGCGGCGGGAGGGCGGGCAGCAGGTTGCCGCCGTTGTAGTTGCTCCTGAGTTTTCCTCCGTGAGCTCGAGTCCGTTCCCGTCGGCAACCCGGAGGGGTCCTTGCGGGCTGCGGGGCTCCCGTCGGGGTGGCGGGGGTTGTGGTGCCAGCGGACGGCGAGCATCCCGCCGAGCGCGGCTTACCCCGCGGCGCCCAGCGCTTCCGAGGTCCCGGTCAGCAACCGGCTCTCCTGGGCTGTCGGGGCATCCCCACTCACTGCTCGTGATGCTGTGAGGTCGTCTCTAAAATACCTCACCCTTTCTTGCAATGGGTACAAAGGGCAGGTCTCTGCCCTCTGCTTTCCGACACCTGGATGGGGACTGAGTGGCGGAATAATGCACAGGGTGGGAAAAGAGTTATTCTTAGCACTCTACAAGGTAGATTGTGCTCCTCGCTTCAGGACTGGACCTCCAGGGGCATGAAATACAGCTGTTGGACTGTCCATCTACCCGGTAGTCCCTGTGATCCAAAATGTGCATCAGGTGGAACAGAGACCTTTCCTTTGCCACAGATTGGAGGGGTCCCTCAATAGAGAGACAGATGGTGGGCAGAGAACCCAGCTAGTTCATTTTATTATTTATAACCAACCTTGCACCCAAAGCCCATGATTTGGGTCCACACTCCCTCTAAATAATGAGCTATTAAAAGCATAGGGCATTTCATCTGTGTTTATATATTTCCTGGTGGCTGGGAATCTTATTGAAAAACTCCTGAAATTTTCAGTTTCAAAAGAAGAAAGCTGGAATTGGCGTGCGATCATGCATTCAAAAAACTGGGGCTCTAGGTTAAAAAAACCCACCAAATCTGCAACTGACACAGAAACTGCACTACCTTCCCATAGAGAAACATGTAAGTACGGCTTCCACCCAGCAAAGTGCTTGTCTAATTCAAGTGAGGGCTTAGGTGCCATGAGCTTCAGTGGAATTACTCAGCAGCTGAAGGCAAACACGTGCTTCTGTGCTTTCCCAAACCAGGGTTTAGGTACTGCTCTGAGAAGCATTCAGTTGCATGAATCATGCTCATTCAAAAGTTCAAGGCAGACCAAATGAGGGAAATCATGGACTGAACAGCATCGCTGGCCCCCCTTGCACAAAATCTAGGAAATCACCAGTGCTGTGGATTTTTCCTGTGATTTTTAGGAGGTCTGTAAGTATGGAGCGAGCTGTTCTTGACTCCGTCTTGAAGTACAGATCACAACTTCGTAAGAGCTAGTAGCCCTCCATGATTGTGAGCTGGTTTCAGCCCACCTTTGCATTTCAGTCATCTCTCAAACTTTGGGACTCAGGAGGGCAGCTCTTACATGATCTACCCAATTTAAAAATAACTGAGAACCTCTTATTTGGTAAAACTGTGATCTGCAATTCATTTACAAGCACCAAAACCACAGATGATTGTCAGGCACCGGATACATAGATGCTTGTCAGGAACCAGAGCACTTTGCAGCATAAAAAAAGAGAACATTATGTAATTAAGATGTCCAAAGGTAGCATTTATTTCTAAATAGCTTGATTCTTCTGCAAGGTACTCTTCAATTCCTTTGGAAATTAGAGAAAATTGTACTTGACTGTTCCCTGTTTCTCCTATGCTGAAAAAGTCCTGTGCATGCTGGAATCATTTGTATCCTCGGGTATCTTCCCTTTCTTTTCAGGAAGCAGATAAGCATGCCTGCCTTAAGAGCTCCAAGAAAAGTTAAGATGCACTTTTGCTTTACTGTTTTTTAACAACTCCAGGAGTGTTCAGGCAGAGGCAGTGTTGGTTTAGCAGCTCTGAGCTTTAGCCTGTTGCTGTTGATGATGTGCCTTGAAGCTTTGTTGGTTTGGGGTTTTTTTTCCTTTTCCTGTAAAACCCACCAGCTTCACCAAGTGGCTGCCTAAAGACAACAGATGTCGGCTTTAAACCTCATGTTTCCCTGATCCTGGTATTTCTGCTGAAACCCAGGTGCCTCTTGCTGGCAATCGCATGAGTATGTAGAAGGGGAACCTGGCAGTAGCAGCTCTTCTGACTGAACCTCCTTGTAACAGTGATATGTTTAAAACATGAGGATCTCTTCCGGGACACAAAGGGAGTAGTCTTGTATATTAAAAAGGGAGAAAAAGATCTCAAAGCAAACAGTGAGAAAAGCCTTAAATCAGTTCAAAGCTATTTGAAGAGTCATTGGTCAAACACTGGGAAGACACCATGATAAAGAAAAAGGTCACCTGGCCAAACTCATCTCCATCTAATTACATTAAGTCTGTCAAACTAATCCCTGGAACAACTTGACTGAAAATATCATTCTGGTTCTCCTTAATAAAGTGACCAGTATATTAGAAAATTCTCCACACACTCAAGTATGTAAATACGGCTGCTTATGAGCAGCCCTCATAAATTCAATGGGTTTGACCTGTGTAAAGTTAACCACCTGCCCAAGGTTTTACTTCTGCAAACAGCTGGTGGATTAGCCCTTCTGAATATTTTTACATAGCTAATTTGGTGCTCTTGACAGTCCTGGCAGTAACAAATGTGGGGTCTCTGGAGGACATGGTGGTGGTAAGTTCAGCAGGTGCAGGTGAGGTCAGAATTTGAATGTAGCTGAGGTGAAGTGGAGATGTGATCTGCAGAAGTGGGTTCAGGAAGGCCAGGTAGGAAGCATCATGCTGAGCTGGGAATAATCTGCTCCACAAATATCGGATGGGAAGCAGCTTGCCTGGCAGCACTTCTGCAGAAAAAAGCAGTGCTGAGAGGAAGGCAGACATCTCGCAGGGCTGCACAAGGAGGATTGCACCCTACAAAACATGTGGAGGGATTTGGTCCTGCAGCTGAGCATCAGTGATGTCTTGGCTGGAGGACTCTGCCACTCAGGACACGGCCATTCAGTGGGTCAGCTACCTGGTGAAGGTGCAGGGGAGACCTTAAAAACATGGTCTGAGGGAGATTAATCGGGCTCTTTAACCCAAAGAGTGAACTGAAGCAGGACATGCTAATAGCCTTCAGATTTATAAAAGTCTGCTGCAAGAGGGAGTTACCTGCTCCTTGTGCAGCCAGCATGGGCTCGAGCCCTGGTGCAACCATGGCACTGGAGTGCTGAGAAACTTCCACAGGGAAAGTTTCTAAAGGCTCAGTCACATTCACAGTAGTGGCTGTACTCCCATCTGGGCAAGGAGATACCACTGAAAGAGTCATAGGGTGTTGTAGGACATCCTGGGCTTGGGTAGACTTGGCACAGGTGCTTTTGTAACAAGGAGCTCCTGCTACAACGGATATTTTTCCTTAGTCCCACGGGCAGCAAAGTCAGGTTGGGCAGAACCTTTTGAGGCTGTAAATTTAGAAACCCGAGAAGCACATTGATCAGCCCCAACATCTAACTCCTCTGCTCACTCGGAACTACCCTTTTTGTTACTGTTCCTTCACATCCAGAGTGGGAACAAGGAGCCAAAACACCGAAAGTAAGGCCACTCTCTTAAAGACAAGGCTTAGTCTTACACGTGGCGGCCACCAAGGCTGTGGCTGCTGCCCGGGGTTTTCTGAACACCAGTTCCCCCTCTGTTGCCTTTGCTGGCTGGATCCTTTTGCCCAGCTAGCAGCTGCTTGGGCTGCACAGAGTCTGCCCGCTCGCCCCAGACCCGCAGGGAAAGCTCCTCCTCACCCCACTGCTGGGGCAGGGGCACGTGTCCGCTCCTGTCTCTGCTCTGGACACCATTCCCCGCTGCCAGGGTTTCCTTCTCCATCACCCATAAGCGTCCGTTGATGGGCGCTTCCCTCCCCAAAGGGCCGGTGGGACATGGGGCACAGCCTTTCCCTGGCTAGCTCGGCTCTCGCGGGAAGACACGAAGGGACATCTCTGCTGGGAGCAGGCAAATCGAGTATTTATGGCTGTCGCAGAAGCTCGTAGCAAAATTGCCTCTGACCCATGTCCTTTCAGGGGTCTGTCTGGGATCCTAAAAATGAAGGAGTTTTTGGTAGCACCCGAACCATCATTCAGTCTCTGCAGTACTCTCAAAAAGACACGGTGGTACAATATCAGCAGCTCACCAAATATGATTTAAAAGCTAGGAAATGGCAGCATATTGCAGGTGCCCAGCATTGCCACTTGGTTTTTACCAGTGGAGGTCCTCCTCCTTCACACTTCTGGCCAAACATCACAGCTTCAGCCTGGCAGGTAACATGCTGCACCGAGACCTCCAGCATCGCCCTTGCAGAATTATCCTTTTTTGCATGCAAGACTTTCCAGGTTTGGATGTCCTGGAGCGATATGATGCTGACAGCTTCTAATTACGCTGCTAGTTGATTTACCAATTTATGCTCATTTAAGAGCCAGAAGTCACAGAAGGCCAGGAAAGATCCCCCTCCTGAACCCACATCTCAGACAAAGTGGTATCTCTTCAGCAGAGTCTTTCGGAGGAGGGGAGCGGTGCTTTCCCAGTTCCCCAGCTTGGACAGCTCAGTCCCAGAATGGGCCACCTGAGCCCTTGGCTCTTTCCCATCCCTCCAGACACCCTCTTTGTGCCTCTGGGTGTTTTTGCAACTACCTGTGCTGTGACAGCATCTCACCATTTTCCACTTGCAGTCCAGGGCTCAAACACACTGACCGGCTCTAGATCCACCATTTTTAATCTGTTTGGAAAGGAGATTTTGTTTTCTATTTATAGCATAAGCAGCAAAAGAAAAAAAGATATTTATAGAGCAAACAACCTCCACATTTATTTACTTTCAGATTAATTTATTCCTCCCCACAAGCTAAATTAGATAGGTTTTCCTATTAAGGTATTATTGGTTCTGATTTACTTTTTTTTTTTTTTTTTTTAAATCAAGCAGGCCAGGCTATCTGCTATGCCAGAGAGCAACTGCTACCTGCCCTGCTGTTTCTCTCTTTTTTTTTTTTTTTTAATTTTGAAATATCCATTTCAAACTAACATAGGAGCATGCAAATGGGTGCCTACGTAGCAAAATACTCTCTTGAACTGTGCTCCATGGGTTGTGTCCTGTGCTGCTTCTGCCTCTGAGTGTCTTTCCTGTAGGAGAGGAATTTGAAGCCAAGCACATAAATTGAAAAATGCCGTTCAGAAAGAGATTTATGATCCTGTTTCACCAGGGATGCTTATGTGGAATTATTCCCTGCCTGAAAGCACTGACTCAGAGCTTACATGTAAATTGCCAGGATAATTCCACTATTCTGTGTTTCACAGAATTGAATGTTTTGTGCCTTGCTTCAAGTGTTTTGTTGATGAAAATCCTTCTGTTTTTTCCTAGAGAGAGTTTCATAGGCAGCTGAGCTGTAACTATGTCTTCCTGACTTGCAAACATGCAATGACTGCCCATCAAATAGGTAATATCTTAATTTTTAAATGGACAGCTTCCCATCAACACCACTGTGTTCTTGCAGTAATGCTTTTGAGTAGTAGCATTTCTCATACATGTGAAGTTTCAGGTGAGGGGAAATAATTGCAGCTTAGCAAGATTGTATCTGTGCTCTGTCTTAACTTCCCATTCCAAACAATCCAAAGGTACAAAACCAAAGTTGGCTGCCCAGCGAGACCCAGTCGTGGAAGCGGGTGATGGTAATACATGGGCACAATTCACATGTTCGTACGGCCAATAACTTAGTTTTGTTCCATTTATGAAGACGCTTTATTATAGCATTGAAATAACAAAACAAAGCGCTTCTCAAATGGCTGAAATAGGTTAGGTTCAGTAGTTAGCACCCAATTTGGAAATTAAGAGTGAGGTCTGAAATGGGTCACACAAGTAGGCACACATACTTTTTCTTTACTAGATGTTTTCCAACTGATACTGCCAAACTTCTGAGGGTCAGAGCAGCATGTGCCTGCTCTGACCGGAGTGAAGTGGTCCAGCTGGGTACGGCCGTGCACCCAGTTCTCTGACGCAGCTCGCTGTGATAGCTGTCGCTATACAGCTGCTCAGATGGTTTTCTGTGCAGTTCACGTTTCCCTGAGTTCTGAAAGTCAAGTGTTCACCTTTCTCTTTCTGCTGAGACTAATGACTTTGTAGCTGTTGTATTTCATAGGCTAGCACAGACTAGCCAAGCAGTCTCACAGAGCTGTAAATATTTGATAAAGCTGCTTTGCACAGTGTGAGTGTGAATTCCACACTGTAAGAGACAGCTAAAAATCAAATTATGCTGGACGTTATCTTCTTGAATTAAAAGCCCAGATCATCACTGGGTTTGTTCCTTGGACTGAAACAAAGATCTGAAAATCCTGAATAGTTAGACAAATTATGCGTTAGGGGCTGGTATGAATAGAGCACTCACCTGGATTTCAATTGCACTTTCCTGCTGTATGTGTATGAGCCTTTCTTTGGGCTGCATTTCACACAGCATCTGCTTGCTTAGTCTTAGGAGAGCTTTCAGGGATATTAAAACACACAGTGTTCCTCTGAAAAACAGCGATCATCTTGTCCATGTTTGAATTCCTCCCATGGGTCCTTGAAAAATCTAACCCGTCAGACACAGGGAGGGGGCAGGGGGAGGTCTCGTTCGCTGTTTGAGCCTTTTGCTGTTAGGAAACCTGTGGTCTCCTTCTGTGGATGTTTTCTGGCTGTGTCAAGTAACGCATGAACACAAAAGAAAAAGTCCCCCTCTTACAGAGAACAAAACCGAAAAAAAAAAAAAGGAAGAAATAGTAGGACATTCTTATTCTAGTACAAGAAAGAGTAGTTATCCAAAATCATTACAATTTGTGCTTGGAGCCTGGTGTCAGAAGATCTCCCGTGGTCAGACTGCACTGCCTGGCTGAGCTTTGGTGGGGTCTGGGCTGTCCAAAATGCTGTGTCTTCTGTTTGGGGGCAGGGGCTACAGTCCTAATTGCTCCCACTTGTGGAGAACTTTGGAACCAGAAATGAGGGAAATTTCTACATGCGATTTTTCTTATCATTATTAAAGAAGTGAAACAAGCCCTGCGTTTAACCTGTTGGTTGTGACTGTGTCTGTTCTGAAGAGTTTGAGGCAAACACAGACTTTCTTTTCTCTCTAGTAGACACAGAAGTGTCAGCAAAAGAGGGAGAAATCTTCCATTAACAGCAATGGTGCCAAATTTGCTCTGAAACCTTCTCATATTAAATAGCAATTGAAGTTTTTAATGACTTAGTGTAGTCCAGTTCTCTCTTTGAAAAGGATACCGTATTTAGTGTCAAAACACCAGTTTTCTATAACTGTTGTTTATAGACTCTGGCGTATGATTCAGCTTATATGCTAAGCTGCTAAAAGGAAATGCATGCTAAAAAAAAGTAAAGGTTGCTTATATTGTCAAATATTTGGTAGCAGAAGAACTATTTTAAAACTCTTTGCTAAAAAAAGCAAAAGAGGAAAATACCGTATCTCATACAGGATCATAAAGAAAACCAGATCAGCCATACACAAGGGGTTTAGGCACAGCTTGCTTTGAGGCAAGTTGGATATGTGGGTGGGTGATAGATAGGTATACTGGCATTTACTGGTGAAGGTATTTGCAACCTTTTTAGCTTGCTGTCAAAAAGCACCTCATGGGTGTTTGGAAACTTACAATTGTGCCATTTCTGTTAACTGTTCTTGTTAATAAGTGCTAGCAGAGAACCCTGCCCAATGCTCGTGAAGACCAGCCAGAAGAACAAGTGAGAACAGGTGAGACCATCCTGGCCAAGCCCTAGGGACAGGCAAGCTCAGGGACGGAGCTGAGCTTGAGGCTCATGTTAAGGTACTGCTTTGCATTACCAAGAAGGCTTAAATCTAGAGTACAGGCAAGTCCAGATAACAGGTCCAGGGGAGAAGTAAGGACTTGGCCAATTGCAGCAGTATATTGGAAGAAAAAATTTACGCCAATTTTCCCGAGTCCTCGCTATCTATACAAATTCGCTGCATGTGCTTTTGGGTTTCGTCTGCATCCCTTAGGCACTGTAGATGCCCACTGAAGCCAAGAGATGTCTGGGAACTGCTGAGAACATAAATGAATTATTCATATGTAATGAGATAGGGGAGAAAATATTACTTAAATGTCTTCCACACCTTATTAAAGAGTTTAGCTTTTCGTAAGCCCAATTTCTTTATTTTCTGGTTGCTGAGGGAGTTTTCTAAGGGAAAATGCTATTATCCTGGTTCCTTTATAGTTTGGGGGACTCAGCAAATGTGAATAGATCTGAGTGCAGGCTCTTTCCCAACCTATTCAGATGTGAAGGAGTTTTTGCATACCCTGTATACAAGATCCAGGCTGTGTCACACTGAAAATGATCCTGTAGCTTTCCGTCATGGACAGGGTGCGCTGCCATTCATCACCACCTTCTTCCCACCCTCAACACCACTCTGTGAGGCTTGTGACCAGGGGACAAGTATCTCATTGCTCCCCACAGCTGTATCCACCCTGGCTGTCCCTTGCCAGTGCTTCTGCCTGGGCATCAAAGGAGGATTGGAAAAACCCAGGGATTGAAAGGGTGGTTCCTGAGCAGCCAGAGCCAGATGATGGGGAGAAAACTTCAGAGTTTGCATCCTTGACTAAAGCAGCTTCCCAAAAGTGAATGACATCAAGTTGCATCCTCCTCCCATGCTTTATGAGTGCTCCAGGGTGTGACCAGCTCCTGTGCCACCGAGCAGCCCGGTACGGGTATGGGGAGCTCATGGCTCTCCCTGCCATGCAGCTGTGCCCTGCGACCTCCGGGACCTCCAGCTGCGAGGGAGCATGGTACACAACAGCAAGGAGCAAGCAGTAGAGCTGTTAAAGTACAGTCTTGGGAGCTTGAACTTTGACTGTGAAATGAAAAAGTAGGTTACAAATGCAGAGGCTAGCATTTATCTCGTCTCTTGGTTTAATTTTTACAGTGCAGCTTAATTTGATCTTCTCTTTTTTGTTTGATACCACATAGCACATTCTAATCAACTATTTAATAAGTTGTTCCCCTAAGGTTAAGAGCTGCCGTAAAATAGTCCTTATTTACTGATAGATTTATACCTGAGAAGTTTGCAGGCAGCATGCTGTGAGCTCTGTGATGATTTTAGTGTGAGGGTGGCATTTTCATGGATAAAATTTCCATTATTTCATAACCAAGCTATTGTTTTCTAACCAGGCACACAACGGGCATTATTCAAGAGGGGGAAAAAAAAAGATACAGTTATTTAAAAAAATTATACTTTGGGTGCATGTAATAGCTCTCTTCTCTGTGTATTTAGTTCATGATACTGTTGATATCATAGTCTATTTTCAGAAAAATACGTTTTTTCTCTGGAACTGGTTTATAAAATTATGGTTTTTAAATATTATCTTCAGCAGGCAAAGCATGGAAGTAATTTTATTTTTACTATTTTTAAGCATAATACTTTTACATTGTTGATTCAACAACAAATATATTAATGGACTTTTTAAAGTAACAACCTTTAAATAATTTCACAATCTAGTACAGCAGTACCAATGCTGATCTAATTTTAGGGCATATTAAATAGAATACTTTAAGCTGTTCCATGAGGTAAGAAATCCTGCCGGTGTGGTTCAAACTGTGTGCAGTACAAGGCTGAGCAATACTGCGTGATCTTGAAATTATTCTGAAAATCGATCAGTCTGAATTTTCACTTATGCTAGAATGTTTTTTGGCAGATAGAAGTAAAAAAAAACATTGGATGTTATGGGGTCAAAAGGAGCTTGAAATGTACAATGCATGTAAAAGTAGACCTTGGACAGTGAAGCCAGATGATGGTAAGAAAATCATCAGCAAGTTATGCCCACTGATAAATGCTGCATCCTGGCCATCTACCCATGCCTAACATGATGGAGTTAAATTGCCAAAAATTCCTTGATAGTTCCTTGCATTTCTGCACTGAAGCATCAACACACAGATCTAGATAGTCACTGTAGAGATCTAACTAATTATCGTTTCTTGTGGAACCAACATTGTCTTCAGAAATGTCCCTGGACAACTGACTACTAGTAGATCTCCAAAATGGTGTCTCTCTACCTAATTCCTTTGGCCCCTCAAAATTTGTATTCGATTTCTATTACATGTCTGTGAGGTGTGCTACAAAATGGTGCCCTAAATTGCTGATTTTGATTTTGATTTTAGCCATAAATTTCCCTTGAAACCATTTCCAGGACACTTTCTATCCTTCCTTATCAATTTGGGCAGATATGTTGACGCAGTTGCCTACTTTCAGGCACCCTCCAGTGGTTAACCTTCTTGTGCCAATGATTGTCCCCAGGTGCATTATCCTTTGCGCTGAATTCACAGGGGGTGTGGATGTAGCCAGCACCTTTGGAAGGAACTGGAGCACCTCTGATCATGTAGAGATCTCTACACCTTCACCTGTAGATTCTTTCCCCAAATCAATGTCATCCAGGCAAAGATAAATGCTTCCCATAACCTCCCCAAACTTGCATTTTCCTGACATTTCATGTGCCAAACATAACCTAGCTGAGGAGAAGGCCTTGTCTTCTGGTGCTGATGGGGATCAAATGTGAGCTCTGTTCTAACGGCACCTGTGAGCTCTGTTAATGTCCTCATAAGTAGGAAGTATTTAGCATCAGCTATTTTTTAAAAAAATGGCTTCTACTCCAGTTACTAGAAAGTATTGCTCTTATATATACTGCTTCTAGGACTACACCAAGGAAGGGGTCTGGGTTTGGTTGGGAGAGGAGTCCTGCTGGTGAACTTTAGTTGGACCACCTCTCTGGTTCTTCTACTCTCGAGGTTTCTCAGACCAATGAGTCTTTCCAGGATGCCCAGATAGAGGGCAGAGATTTCGGTCAGTTCTGGTTTTCTTCCCACTATCCAGAATTCTGACTTCAGTGGGACTTTCAACCACCACAGTATTTCTCGAGCAGGATTTTTCTCATTTTCCTGAAAATGTCCTGAAAGCCCAGCCCTGGGTAAGAGGAGACACAGGCTGCACTCCCAGATTAGTAGTGCCCTGGCTAACCCTGCTTCATGGAGGAGCCAGTTCACATCATCTCCTGCAGTCCCTTCCAGCATGGTATTTCCAATGTGATTTGGCTCCTGCATTTTTACAGCATCACATAAGCGGCATCTTCATGCTCTTCAAGGAGGCTGCCAAAACTCCCACTATAATGTGGAAAATAATAAAATGTTCTTTAATATCCCTCCTCCCAACTCTCAGCAATTAAACATTTCCTCTTTGCCCATGTTAAATAGTCTGACAAAGTTCTTGCAGAGTAGCATGTTGTCTGAAAACTGTTCATCCAGCTTCTCTCTTGTTCTTTGCAACATAATCAGGGAAGATGCACACCACCATAAAGAAGCACTCGAGCAGAGTAAACACTGAATAAGTGAAGATCGCTGGAACACTGCGGAGCTGCTGTAGTTGTGTAGATGTTCTAGTCCCCATCATTTCTAGCTGATGCTTTCTCTTGAAACACGAGGTGATGCTTTCTCTTCGTGCTGTCTCTCAAACACGAGGTGGTGCTTTCTCTTGATGCTCTCTCTCAAACAACCTGAGCATGCACTTTTCTTGGAGCTTCAGAGCTAACAGGCTAAGATGCTCAAGAGAGGTTGTTACCTGCTTTCCTTCAGTCTAGGAGCCAGGATGAAATAAAACCTCTAGAGAAGCAGTATGAAAGCTGGAGGGAGAGCACATTCCCCCTGTCACAAGCTAATGACAGCGAGACAGAAGGGGAGAGACATTTCCCACTAGCAAGCACAGCCATCCTCCCTCTGAGGTCCCATTTTTAGCCCTATGCATGTCCCCACCGCCCCATGCAGGAGTGTGGGGATAGGATCCCTCGCTCCCTGTCCCAGCAGTGCATGGCCAAACCAGCATCCACCATGAGACACCCTGCTGCCTGGATGCTTACTTTCTTCTAGCTGCATGCTCCTTAAAAATGAGTGTCTGGAATGTTTTGAGATATTCTTCTGATTTCAGGACATCAAATTCAGTTACTGTAAGCTCTGGCATGGCTGGTTTTGCTATTTCCCTGAATTCCCAGCAGAAATTAAGCAGAGGAGCTGGGATTCAGACGTTTGAGATTAATGGGATTGCTCAGGTATCGAAGCAGTGACAAAATGGAAAGTTATTCCTAGCAGAAAAAGTAATTAGTCCCTTTCAGATCTTCAGTTTGACACTAGCGTTAGCATCAATTATTCTCTGTTGGGAATATTACATCTTAACAAGGTTCACTGTAATATCATCCTTTCTCAGTAGTAATCGGAAGAGAGAAGGCCTCTTCAAATCATTGTCTTGCTACCTTGAGATTTTTAACATTTAAGCCACCCACTTATCAGCTGGTACCTTGCATTGACTTCAGCACCTGAACAATTCCACTACTCTCAAGTGTCTGGAAATCAAATCTATCTTTTTTTTTTTCTTCTTTTTTTCCCCCCTTTTTTGCCCAGAGTCTGCAGAGAAAATCAACAATGTTTCCAAGCTAAAAGGTATTGTTACAAGTGAAGTTAAAATCCTCAGGGTGGAGAAAACATGTCAAAATAATCTGGCAGAGCTGTGAGAGTGGGTCTCGGGGAGAAAGGGTAGCTCCACTGTGTTGGTTTCAGCTTAATCAGGAGACCGTGTCATCTCTGGGTTTTAGCTCCTGCAGGTCACAGCAAGTCTCCTGAGCGGACCATGCCATCCATGGCTGTTTCCAAAGGTGCAAAGCTGTCAAACTCCAAACTCCTCAGGTGCAAAAGAGTATTTTTAAGAGCGGTGCTGCTGTCCTAGTGCATGCTTCTTGGGGAGTTTAATAGAGCCTGGTGCAGTCTATGCCATTTGGTTTTCTCAGGCCAAGGAGATCCTTCATCCATGCCATCATTCATAGAATCATTTAGGTTGGAAAAGACCTTTAAGATTGTCGAGTCCAACCGTCAACCATGCCCACTAAACCATATCCTGAAGTGCCTTGTCTACGCGCTTTTTGAATACCTCCAGGGATGGTGACTCCACCACTTCCCTGGGCAGCCTGTTCCAATGCTTGACACCCCTTTCAGTAAAGAATTTTTTCCTAATATCCAATCTAAACCTCCCCTGGTGCAACTTGAGGCCATTTCCTCTTGTCCTATTGCTTGTTGCTTGGGAAAAGAGACCAACCCCACCTCACTACAACCCCCCTTCAGGTAGTTGTAGAGAGCGATAAGGTCTCCCCTCAGCCTCCTCTTTTCTAGACTGAACAACCCCAGTTCCCTCAGCCGCTCCTCATTAAGACTTGAGCTCCAGGCCCCTCACGAGCTTGGTTGCCCTTCTCTGGACACGCTCCAGCCCCTCCATGTCTTTCCTGTAGTGAGGGGCCCAAAACTGAACACGGGACTCGAGGTGCGGCCTCACCAGTGCCCAGTACAGGGGAACAATTACTTCCCTGCTCCTGCTGGCCACACTGTTCCTGATACAGGCCAGGATGCCGTTGGCCTTTTTGGCCGCCCGGGCACACTGCTGGCTCATATTGAGCCGGCTGTCAGCCAGCACCCCCAGGTCCTTTTCCAGCCCCTCCTCCCCAAGCCTGCAGCGCTGCACGGGGTTGCTGTGACCCAAGTGCAGGACCCGCACTGAGCCTTGTTGAACCTCATACACTTGGCCTCGGCCCATCGACCCAGCCTGTCCAGATCCCTCTGTAGAGCCTTCCTACCCTCCAGCAGATCAACCCTCCCTCCCAACTTGGTGTAACCTGCAAACTTACTGAGGGTGCACTCGATCCCCTCATCCAGATCATTAATAAAGTTATTAAACAGAACTGGCCCCAATACTGAGCCCTGGGGAACACCACTTGTGACCAGCCACCAGCTGGATTTAACTCCATTCACCACAACTCTGGGATGGGCCATCCAGCCAGTTTTTTACCCAGCAAAGAGTACACTTGTCTAAGCCACGAGCTGCCATGGTACAACCTCATAGCCAGTTGCCCTATGCAGAAGTCACACCTTTGCTTAGTTTCTAACCCTGGTGCTCCCTCTGCCATTTCACCATCTATAATCCAAAAATCCCATCTCCAGTTTAACATCATGTGTTTGAGACTGCTGAAACACGGTTAAGGAGATTTAGATGCACAGCTGTGTGACTAAATCTCCTACATAGGTTTGAAAATCAGCCTTTATGCAGAGCTCCAAGTTATTTTGAATAGAGGACTGCCGAAAATAACCAGGAAAAAAAGTTAAACAAATTGTAAGTGACCTCCTTTCCTGTGCCTCTAGATTGGGACACTCTGTGGGTAAACACATCTGAATAAAGCTGTTCTAAATTAAATAAATCACTGGCTTTGGTGGGTGTAAGAGGAGGCTGGCAATAAAAGCTATTTAAAATCCCATCAAGATGTTGAAGACCTAATCCAGAATGCAACGGGACTGGCATGCGCTGCTGCCGGCACACCTGGCCACGGTAGCTGTCTCACAGACCACCGTACCGTGATGTGGCCCATTTCTGCCTACCTGGACTTGCCATGCAGATGTCCAGGGCAGACTGCCAGCCCCTGGCTCAAGCAACACCCTGAGAGGCAGTGGGATAAAACTGGGACACGGAGACAAAGCGTCGTAAGGGCATGACTGCCACAGCTGGACAACATCCAGCTTCAGCCTGTGGGGCCTCCAGAAGGATTACGAAGTTGGGCATTTTTGAAGAACTCCTGAAAACTGTTGGGTTCAGCAGGGAAGCTGTGCTGCCTCTGCAAAAGCAGAGGGCTCCTGTGGAGACGTTTGCTACCGGCTGCTATAGTATACAGCCAGCCCAGTTGTCATAGGGCCTTAGCTGAAAAAGAAAAGGCATATTCGAAGGCAGTTGTGCTGAATACTTTAACTTGATTATTTGAAGCATTTGTAATAATTGTATTGTAACCCTCAATTTCATTGATGTGGTTGTTTTTGCAAATTGTTAACAATTACAGGTCACCTTTGAGATGGAAGCATCTTAGCATTTGTTGTAAAAGCTTTTTAAGAGTAATCCATGTCTTATTTACTCTGTCACCAGATCATTTCATGTGCTAATGCACTGGGAATGGCAAGCTGTGCTGATAATAGCAGAGTTTTCATTCTACTCGTTTTTATTCCTGTGCAAATATAATTAAGGCAAGAAGTGTCTTAGGAGTGCCTGATCACATGCATTAAATTAGCTCCCTTTTTGCCTCCTAAGGCAAACACACCCAGAACTGCAAGGTCTCTGGGAAAGAGCCATGGCATGTATCTGTTAGGGCAACACCTTGCATGGTTGGCCTCTGAGCCCGCACCCGTGCTGGCCACATGCAAGCAATCGTCGAGGGTCATTCACCAGGAACTAAATATGTGTCTCATCTTCAGCACAGGAACAGCCCCAGCAACTGCCTCTGGAAGTATTGTCATATTACATGTTAGGCTTGTGCTTAAGACATTCTGAACTTCGGTTTATGTTGCAGCAAGACTCCAACAAACATGAAGTCACAGGAAAATTGGGATTGGGGGGATTGGGGAGTGATTCTTCCAAAATTTGGGGGAAAAGGGAAATATTTCCACTAGCTGCCAAGAGCTTTGTATTGGACCTGTGAAAGAAGGTATGGAGTGATATCAAGAGGACATGTGTCTGCATGCCTGTGAACTGGAGCCAGTGTGACAACAAAGCTTCTGTGTAGCACAGGGCAGAGTACACAAGGGCACACTGAAGACATCCAGGATACAGGGGAGGATAGTCTTTGGACAGAACTATATCTTAAGAGTAAATTTTGCAATTTGCTAATCAATCTCTAAAGTGCCACAAGGAACTAGCAGTGTTCGATGGGGCTCTGGCTGGGCCTGAGGCACTCACAGGATAACTTCATCCATCTGCGAAGGCTTCAGTGTGTCAGAGACCCGGCACTGATAAAGAGTGACTTGATCCCAGACTACCTAACAAGCAATCATTTGATGGAGTAGTTTAGGCAGTGACCCATGCATGCCGATGACCCCTGCAAACCAGACTGTTTTTGATTAAGTGCCCAAGAGTGGTTTCAGATGCCTGATATAAGACCTTTTCAGATAAGGAGCCTACAGTGACTTACTTGGCCAAACCACTCCATCGCTACATCATATAATTTGATACATATAATTTGAAGCATGTAATTTGACCCTGTGTAATCAATCAGAGTTCGTCTATCTCAACTAAAAATGACCTTGTACGTGAATGTATGAAACTAATGCTGTCCCATTTTCTAGTTCAACTGTTCCCATAAATTAAATGTGTTCAGTAGAAGACTGGGAATATGTAAGTGGAAGGAATCAGCTCTCTGCCCTTTTAGACTGACAAAAAAATTGTAGCAGACTACAGCTAAAAAGTGTTCATAACTTGTGAGTCACAAAAGACCCTAGAGTGAACACAATTAGAAAAAGAGAATTAATGGTATATTGTCTACGTACGTTGGAACTGCAGGCAGACATTGAAGTGTCAATAACTTGAAGCAAGAGTGGCTGCTGTTGTTGCTCAGTTTTTTTTCAGACTACTCCAACATCCTGTGCAAAATAATTTCAACAGCTTCCAGCTTTGAGGAAATACGTGGGCAAAATTTACTGCTATAAACATGTATTCAAGAGGAGGACAGAGTAATTCTCTGTGCTGATCACTGTCAGCATACTGTTGAATTGTCAGTGTTACTGGATGATGTACATAGTGCCTGAAAAAACATTGGTTTTCTGTTGTTGTTTACATGGCTTTTTTACAGTAGTTTCACCATCTTAGCAGAATATCAGATACAGTTGTCTTTCTTACATTGGTTTCAGCAGAGATATGGACTGGAATAACCAGTCAATATAACAATGCTGCACAGGGGTGCAGGGATGAAGATATGACAAACCATAGTAAGATTGGTAGTATAGCAGCATCATTAACCTTTTTTTTTTTTTCTGCACTAAATTTTCCACAGACAAGAGCATTAGTAATTTTAACTTTGATTGAGAACTGCTATTATCCACTCACAGCATGTGGGAGCAAACAGGCACTTGGATAAATCACAAAAAAGAAAACCACTTAGCATGCTGCTTTCCTCAATAACACCTTTTTCTGAAGGTACAAGGCTGAGTGCTGTAGGGAGAGTGTGTGTGAAGAGAAAAGCAAGGCTGCAACAGCCCGCTGAAGTGTGCTCAAGGTCAGCCCCTCTTACAGAAGACCAAGAGGTCACGTTTGACTTAGAAGGTATTCTGATATGTTTAAAAAATTTAAGTAATTAAATAATTCAGTGAATGAAAGCCATCAGGATTCTAATGCAGTGTTAATGGGGTCTTTCAGGAACCACGAAGATAAGTTTCATGAGCGACATAACTGGAGCCATTAGCAAGCTCATCCAAGAGTAATCATCCATCAAAGGTGAGTGCCTGCACATCCACATGCAGAGGAGCATGAGGAGCAGCACAAACATTCCTGCTTGCAACTGCTCCAGTGGGACACATGTGAATAACCTCTCAATTGCCTCATTTTCCTCCTGCAGGCACTCAGCCCAGGGGTGCGTTTGCCACCCGTCGGCAATGGATGAAAGCGGGCAGTGGCTCTACCAGCATCAGTATGCAGGAGGTCACTTTCTCCACAGCCAGTGCTGTTCCAGCAGATCGCTAGTTGAGAAGCGAATCAAACTGATGTGAAACATGGAGTACCTCTCACATGGTCATTGAGAGGAAGACTTGCTGGACAGTCTCCACAAAACCTCAACACTGGTTTGGATTGGTATTTCCTTCCGAGTGCGTCAGCACTGCCAACACGACAAAAGACAACTAGGAGTAAGGGCTACAGCTGCTCCTCTAACATTGCTGGGACAGCCTCCAGAATAAATTTCCAGCTCCTACTAACTCCTACTGGATGTATCTTCTGCGCCAAGGTCTCTGGAAAGGACCTGAACTGGAGGAGGTTTGGCACTTCATCTGTGCTGTGTAGAATCCAGCAATAAGTTATTCCGATAGGAAGGTTTAATACAGTTAATAGAGCATATAAAACTGTCTACTGTGTTTCATCATATTTAATTTGCTGCAGCAAACTGCAGCCACCCAATGCCGTTTCAGCCTCCCTTTTACAACCCTGCGGTGATGCTCTCCCGGCTGAGGAGTTCCTGTGTCACCAGTGCTTCTGCGTTGACAGAGCAGTGCAATGCCTCCAGAGCATTCAGCTGCTTCTCGCCCTCCAGTGTGGTCCCAAGTGAAGCAGCTCCCTCACCACTGTGGGGAGAGCCACGAGGGACCCCGTGGCCTGGCCATCCCCACAAAGAGTGGGCAAGCAGGAGGGCAACGCCAGCCTCCGGCCACCCGTAGCTATGGTCTCTTCTGGGGCATGAGCTTTGGGAGTGCTCGGGCTGTGCAGAAGGTTGGCGCACCTCTCCAGGGATTTCTCCAGACGCATCCTCCTGTCATGTTTTGTGGTTTGTGAGGGATATGATTCACTACCCCAGCAGCCTACTGTGCAGCCTGTGCCCCGTGATAGTGCTTAACGAGCGAGCAGTGACTCACCGGTCCCCCCCAGCCCACAGGATGGTGGGACTTCACTTCTCGCAGGGGCTGGGGCATCACAGGGTCCAGTCTGTGCCTCCCAGCCTTTGGTCAGATGGGCTTATGTGCCACAGCATGTGGCACGTGGCTGTGGCAAAACAGGGATGTTGGGATGAAGGGAACAGACCTACCTTAAGCTTATTTAAGAAAAGCCAATGTTATGTTAGCTGCCTGCCCAGATGAGGTGTGGTACTGATGCTACTGTCATTAAATTAAAGTTGTTCAATTTTTTCTAAAAAACTTTCCTAGGTAGACAAGGATTTCCTTTTTAAACTAGGATAGGTTGAGATGACTGGGTCACTCATGTATTTTCTTGTAATGTATGCAACAGTGGCTGTAATCATAGAGTTATGCATCACGTAGGTTAGACCTCTAGAGGTCATCTAGTCCAACCTCCTTCTCCAAGTGTAAAATACAGGTTAGTCACCTGCAAGCACCAGTCTGGAGTATGAGCAGGGAGAAGTGGGCTTACCAGCAGAAATGTCTGGGCACTGCTGCCCCAAATACTACCTCAGCTGCCCCTGTCTCTCCAGTCCTTCATGTAGCCTGTGTGGCCTCAGCCCAGCACAGTCTCCCTTGCACTTGCATGGCATCAAGCAGCTCCCTGAGTGTCTACCACCATCTCTGATGTCCCACCTCAGCTCCACAAGAAGAAGGTGCTGGGTTACAATAATGCCAGACATGAGCACACTTTGGTCTAAGGGTACAGATGAGGGAAACAGGAGTACATATAGCTAGGGATATTACCGCTAATGTGTGCAAGTCTAGCACTATTGGTGCCCATCAGAGAGACAAAAAATCTCGTATAAAGTATTTCCAAAGAACTTTTACAGTGTCCCAGCCCAGTGATCAGTACAGTGGTATGGAAAGCATCTTGTAGCACATTTATTTGCATGATGGCTGCTCTCACCTGGGCCAGGTTAAAAGGATCATATCCCAACAGTAGGTAAATGAGAGCTCTGCTCACCAAAACATGCCTCATAGCTACTCAGCTGGAAAGCAGGGATCCTACTCATGCCTTTCAATCAATATAAAGTATGCTGCTGGACCTCTTGTAGCTGCTTTTTCACTTCAATTAATTGATGACCATAATTAATATATGAAATACTTTAAAACACTTGTTTTGCGTAAGCTGTGACCTTCAGTCATTGTCATGAGAGCATGTCCTGTAGCTAGCCTTAGATGACAGGCATAATTTGTAACTATTTGTTGTCCATTCTGTGACCTAACCACGAAAGGGGACAGAATGAATACAGAAGTGTGGAAAGAAAGGATGGCAACAGTAAATGGAGAGCAATTAGTGGAATACTCACCAACAAAGTGTAGGTGGCTCATCTCTGCACTTTGCAGCCCTTGCAAGGGTGTTGCCTTTGGTTTTGGACAAAGGATTTAGCCCCCCACTGCAGTGGACAGCTGTCACTACAACCTTTCTTGCACTCATTGCATTTGCAGATACAAAGAAGGTGCATAGGCTGAAGAAATAGTTTCATTTTTCCACTTTCTGGGTGACTCTAGCACTTCTGTGCTGTGTTGTCCGAAGCGGTGGTCCCATTACGGGGCAAGAGTCAACACCTGATTAAGAAGATTATTGCTGTGGACAAGTCTGATTTCCTGTCTCGCAATTCTCACCCTCTGCAGCTACTCGTATTTCCCTTCTGGGCTGAAAATTCCCATGTTTCAGCCTCCCTGTGACTTTTTGCAAGTCTGAGAGATCATTCAGCTCAAAGTGCTTTGTAGTTATGGGCAATATTCTGCCTGCTCACATTGGATTTTTCCGCCTATGTTCTTGCAGGTTCTTGCCATAGGGCAGTCCAAGAGGGCTAAGCAAATGTGGATCCAGACACCTCATTTCAGGATTCTTCAAGGCATTTCTATTCAGTGTGTCTGGTGGGAGAGCAAGTCTAAACACCCCGTTCATTTCAGGAGGTACAATAGCAAGGTCCAAGAGGTTAAGAAGAAATGAGGCTCACTGTAAAGATACTGAGCTAAACACAAAGGGAGTATGAATGTCTGCAAGTGCTGGCTTGCTATAGTTTCAGTGATGTGTCACTCCACACGACTGAAGTGGGATGCTCATGTTTTGCCATAGTGTGGTATTCACCAATCATTTGTCGGGCAGACCAAACCTCCTCTGGGCACACCAAGAAGCTGGAATTCATCTCGTCACACATTTGCCATCTTAAAGTTGAGAGTTTTGTTTGAAATGCACACCTACGTACCTGCAAGCAATAGAGAGGGATACGCATCTCAAGCAGGTGGATCAGCTAATCCTGAAAAGGGGTTTAAGGCAGGAAGGATAAATTGCCCTCCGGAGATCTCTCTATCTTGTCTTTGACTACAGAAGGAGCCTAGGCAGCAAGTTCAGACTAGAAGCTTAAAACAGAGCTTGCTAAAAGTTGGTAGGAGGATTCCCACCAAATAGTAATGGTAGGAACTATTCTGTGTGCCCATCAATAAAGTTTGCTCCAACTTGAGTCCAGTGGCTTTAATATTCAGATGAAAACTATGCATTGCATACTTGATGCTATAGTTCTCACTGGCCAGACTTCCTGGGTGTACACGATTGTGAAGAGCAGGTAGAACAATGGATGAAGAAAACCTGGCCTTCAACCCCAGCTCTTCCAGGATGTCTTTGTGTGATTGGAGAAGACACTTCACCTCTCTGCCCCTCAGCTTGTCCATCTATAAAAAGAAACATTGGTACTGTTTTACGCTCAGTCAGGATCCTCAGAGCAGTCATTCACCGCAGTGATGTTGTGAGTGTTGAGAAGCGCTTCTGCCCCTTCATAGGCACCAGAAGACATTTTTCTCTACTGCCTCCCAAGCCTGCAGACACAGTGGTGTTTTGGACATCCTAGGAAATTACAGTAGAGCGCCAGACCCTGCAAGACTCATCTGCTACCCTAGCCTGAAGATGTTGATGCCCAGACTGACAGGCAGACTGCCGCGTTCTTCACCAGCTACCAGAAAGCATGCCTAGCCCAAGCCATCTCAAGCCTTTGTCTGAGGAGATCAAATGCAGACCACCCACTTATAAAGCTGGCAGAGGCAGGTAAACAGGTATGAGGGAAAAATCACCTTTTAGCTACCAGGCCCTATATTTTCTGCAAAGGTTTCTCTCACCTCGCACTACCTGTCTGATTATTAATTTAGGAAATGAACTCACACATACATTCTGGGGATCCAGGTCTTCTATACCTGTAGTTAAAACTATGATCAAGAGGATTTCTGCTTGGAGACAAATATTTCTGTTTATTTCCTAAGCCATTCCTTTGGATCTATTCTTTTTCATTGATTTCTGAATTCTAAATTCCTCATCATGACTGGTACCATGTCAGCCCAGAAATAAACTCATGTAGCAGTGACACAGAATCACAGCAGCTCCTTTTCTTACCCCAAGTTCTGCTCTGTTATGTTGGTATAGTGTCCTACAGACTCCACTATGTGAAGAAGGAATATTTACCTTGCACAAGTTTTGACAGAGAAAAATTTACTCAGTCTGGTAGATTTTCAGGACCATCCCATTCAGAAACTAACTCTCCATCCAGTTAATGTCACTCAGGTCGGTATGTGCTTGCTTTGGAGATAGAGAAGTGTTGCCTAGTGAGCAATGTCCATGTTTAATGGAGCAGGACGGGTGTCAGGCCTGGCAGCCTGTCTGAAAAGGATTAGTATTGTTGCCTGGGTGGATGTTGCCCATCATCTCTCACCGCAAGCAATGCTGGGCTGGGTATCAGCTGCAAAGTTCATGGGATCCAGAAAGGGAGATAGCAAAGTCTTCCCACGTGGGATGAGGAAGCCTCAAATGCCATGTAAGCATTGTTCAGCCCTTGCCGGGTTGAACAGGGGTCATGCAATGTCGGCTCCTTTCCTTTGGTCATCTCGGGGCACGTGAGTCAGCACAGTTGTGGCGTTCATGATTAGAAATCAAATCCACAAACTGTTGAGGATCTTCAGATCCACAGACTTTCAATAAGTATTTAAGGAATAGCATACTCGTTGTACAATTTCATGGTAATTGTGTATGTACAAAACATACATACACACATTTTTAGTCCCTGTATGAGTTAGAGAACGTATGCTGTTTGAATTTTATAGAACTGATGAATTTTAAAACATTTTGCTTTGCTATATTCACCTCTGTTCCCATGGTAAGTTCTTCCCAAACCTTTGTCTACCCAAGCTTCCTGAAGTAGATGTCTGGTAAAGCAAAAGAGACAGACACTCTCCATCTTCTACCCCCTCATCGTCTCCCTTATTTTCTGAGGCAGCATAAATCAAGGCTTTGCTTGTGCTGATGATTAAAGTGCTCTGGTTTTTTCCAGAAATTAATATTGTTCTTAGTGAGAAAAATATATTTGAAATGCACACAGTAGGTGTGAAATGTATCATGCCTTTAAAATCAGTCTTCTACCACTGAGACAGGCACCTGGGGGGAGCAGCGGAGGTGGGGGATTCTGGTTGATTTGGGGGTTTATTTTGGTGATCCTTTCCTTGTTAGCATGTTATTAATACCTCTTATTTGTTATGAGTATTAGCTGCTGCAGTAAAACCCAACCAAGGGCAGGATAAATGTTCACATAAGCATTTTTCTAGTTAATGAAAGGATATGATGTGCTAGTCATCATAGGATGTTATTAGCCTGAACCACAGTCTTCTGTATTCAGTATAAACAATTTACTGCAAAAAGGGAAAATAGAAACATGGTATGTATAGCATATAGCTGAAAAACATACGCCTTCCGGTGGCATTCTGCTGAGAATTAGAGCCAAATACTGTCCTTTCTCTTTCTCCAACATACACACCAACTCCTGCTATCATAACATACATTACTTCACCAGAGTTTGATTCATCATATTTTATTACACCTGTTAAAAGACAGCTCAATCTTTATAGCAGATGAACTTTTGTAATTACTCTATATTTATGTTGTATTTTTGAGTTAATTATATTGTGCTTATGGGTTTTGACAGCTAATTACCACTAATTCATATAATGACATGTCTGAAATACTTGATATTCAATTGTTTTCATAATGATATATTTTGCTTATCTTGTATTTACATGGTAATTGCTACAGACATGTAGTTACAGTGCCAGTTATGTGAGCTTAGGTGCAACTAAAAGTCTCCAAAAGCAGAGATACGGTTTAGTTATCCCAGGCAATGGACGAAATTAAATATTTTAGCTTGGTTGTGTGTATAGTAAGGGTTTCAGAGGAAAAAGTATGCCTTCATATGAAAGCTACAGCTAGAACTAGTTATCGCTAACTCCCTGAAGAATGCAGTATCACAACAGTGGCTGTATTATATGGGTAACCAAAAAATTGTCCATATGTGCTGTCAGCTCAGCGAGTGTCTGGCATTGATCTATCAGTTCCCATGGCTTCCACTACCAACAGCAAAGTTCCAGAAATAAAAGCAGTAATTCTCTTTTTCATGTGATTTTTCAGAAGCTATTGAACGAGTTTAGCTTGAGATTTTTGTTCAAGTCGTGACCCAGGGCCCAAGTCCCATGAGCATTTGCCTTAAGACTGTGATGGTACCATGAGTTCAGTTCAAATACAAACTCATGCTACCATAAATGTACTGCAGCATCCCTGGACCTTCTTCCCACGTGGCAAACTGGGGGTGCATCAGGCCACTGTGGAGGTCAGAGCTCAGCCAGTCTAATATCTGAATGTCTCTTACTCAGTGGGATTTGCACCTGGGACTTGTGTAAGAATTGTTTTCTCATACTAAATGGGAGCCTGTCCTTGACCTTTAGGGTGTTCTACACCATGTGGGCTGTCAGTAATTCACTTCTGTGCTTGCAGCAAGCACACTGGCCAGATGGAGATCCCACGCTCGCAGTCCCCAGCAGCAGTCTCATGCCACCAGCCCAGTGCTTTTCACCAACATGAGACATTTTTCAGCATGAGTAAGGACCCACAGCACCTTCTGCTACAATAAAACTATTTGTTCAGTTATACAAAATTTTCCTTTCAAAGCAAGTCTAGAGCCATTTTATGAGTCATCTGCTTTATTTTATCAGCAAGAAATTGGGCATATATTCGCGAAGGCTTAATCTGAAATCTTTTGCTCACAGTGGAACTATTTTCATTGATTTCAAAGGGTCCCAGATCAAGCTTCAAGGTCCTTAATACACTATTAAGTTTTAGTCTGTCAAATTTGTTCATTTGGGGCCTTTATGAATTGCAGAGCAGTTGTGTACAGACCCAAGTCACACGGAGGTTAAATAAACCCCATCAACATCAGTCTCCTGACACAGAATAGCAACAAGAAACAAATATTGACTGGAAAAACAATGCATGTACAGTGACATTTAGCTTGTATAAAGTAATAGTCTCTATGTAAATACAAACAGCACCATTTCCCCAGAGCTGAATAAATGATATTCATTGGTAAATATTTGTGTGTCTTTGACATGTCTCTAAGCAGCAAGATGAGAAATTGAGTTGAAAATGCATTCGCAGGTGAGAATTCAGTGCAGATTTTTCTTACAGTATTTCTGACGCATTTGGGAGACCTTGAAAAGCAGATGCTTCCTTTCCTAGTTAGTGGTTTAAATGCAAAGCAACAAAACTACAACAGACCACAGCATAATAGTTTCCTGACCCTGCAACTCATGCTGTGCTACACTGCAGGGCTCCTCAGAGCCTCACTCCTCAGAAAGAAAACCCAAAGTAGCTAATTCATTTAGGAGCCTCATACCCATATTCAGAAAGGATTTATGCACCCATGAGATAATGTTTCACTATCTTTATATAAGCGTTAGGGATTTTATTGCCCAGGGTTTCTTTTTGGTGGGAGTTAAGTGACCTAAGCATCTTTAATAATGTAGCACCTGCAGTTTTTCCTCTGTATGAGGAACAACAGCACAGTTCATCAATATGAGGAATGAGTGCACAGCCTCAGACTCTTCGGGTGGGAAAGAGAAAATCGAGGGTCTGACTGATGACAACAGAGGTCATCAAACTATGGGTAACACAGGAAAGGTGGCTGGGCAATAACTGTTCACCACAGGGAACAAGTCTTCCCTACAAGGTGCAGTCTTAGAAACATATTTAGGTTCCCTTTAGGCCATAAAACAATGAAGATAAAGTAGGATTTCAAGTGTATGCCTAGAGATAAGCCCAGTTCATTGGCAGGTTACAGTGGTGCTGAATTTCTAGTGCTGACTCTGCATTTGGGCATCAGGGGCTGCAGGACAAGTCAATCCCGTTGTCTTCACACCGTCTCCCACTCGCAAACTGCATTTCCCTCCCCAAGGCGTTAATAAGTGAGGATTTGGACCATGCCTCCTGCAGGGCCTGTGTGCAGTATGTGAAGTGTTAGGCTTGCAAACTGTGTTGGGATCTTCAACTCAGAGAGTAAAAATAAGAATTGCCAGCTGGGGAGAAAACCGAACTGTTCCTTCAGCAACTTTTTCTAGTTATATTAGACATAGTCCTCTTATTCTTCAGGGGAATTTTTAAGATGTTCCAGTGAGGTGCTTTAATAGTTGGCAAATGAAACAGATTTTTTTAGAAATACTTTTCCCACATAGGATTTTTCTCCAGCAAAAGTCTTTATTTACAACAATTTTTCCAGTTGTGCATGATTTCTGTTCCAAAAGGACCATGGGAGGAGAGTCACAATGAGGCAGTTTTGTTTCTAGTTACAAAACAAACAAAACTTTATATTAGTTCACAGGATACTAACCTTCGAAACAGCTCGTTAGCTAAGTTACCATTCCTGAAGCTCTATGGATAGTTCCTCCATTCTCCACAGAACTGCAACCTCTGGGGAAGTCAAGAATTTAAAAAAGAGTAAACATTAATCAAAATTACTTTTGAAGAATGGATTTTCTTTTCATAAGCCTATTCAAAAGGGGAAACAAAGATTTCTTACTTAGAGAGATTAAACAGTAAGTGACCAAGGGGACACTGAAACATTTTGTCCCTGGATCTATTTTTTAAAGCAAGAGAATTTTTTTCAGAAGATAATAGAGCGAACTTCTCTCCTCCCAAGTCGTCCAGCACCTTGTTGTGTCATTCTCTATTTCCCTCAAACACCAAGACGCTGTCTATGTTATTCCCAGCTAAGAAATGTGGATCACTTCAGTGTCGGTCTTTCAGTTTCGTGGCAGCATGGCCTCTACAGTTAGAATTACTGGCTTTTTTTTTTTTTTTGAAGGCAAATGTGAATGTAGTTTATTTTGCTTTGGGAAAGCGTTACTGGGACTTGTTATGGATGGATCTGCATCTTAACTGCTGCCCGGCTGACCGAGCAATGTGGCTGCAGGCAGACCCTGCGCTGGGGGTGGACTCGCCTGCTCAGGACCATTCACATGCCACCGGGAGAGCAAATGTTGCGGGGCTTCACTTTACAGTTAAACCTTACTAATCAGCTTTATGAATATCTGTCCCTGGGCCACCCATCAGTCAAGCATCATCCCAAGCGTTGTTCTTCTAAGGAGGGCTGTAAGCGCTGGAAATAGCACGCTCCTCTGCCCTCCCCCCGTATGAATTACACAGAGCAATCGTGGAGCTTAGCTGCCAATGTCTGATACGGTATCTCATTATCCAAGCTGTCCTCCCACCTGTATTTTATCTGATTGCAGGTCTTAGTCATACAGTCAATGAATAAATAGTCTGAATGGAAGTTTGAGCAGTAGGAGGAAGGGTTATGGAGGGCTCCACGGATCCGCCAATACTCAGCATCTGCGCACTTTTGTTTTGTGCCTGTGCGCGCGCCTTGCTGAACCATTCAGTAAAACAAAAGGGAAGCGCAGAGCGAAACAGCCAGGCCAAAAGCAGCAGTGGGTACTGCAGCAGCACAAAACCCAGGGCAAATATCTTCCCTTGGGACAGCCGCCTCTTCCACAACAAGAGATTTGGGTCCGTCACCAGATCTTTGAAGTTTATACGTTTTCCTGAAGCAGGTTTTGTGTTTGTCATCTTTAAAAATCCATAGCAGGGATCAGTGCCATGGTCAACCTTATAAAACAACATAGGTTAAAAAAATTAAAAGCTTTAACAATTCAGTTAAAAACACAGGGAAGGGAATGTTGGTAACACAGCATCTTGTAAAGATGCATGTACAAAGACATGTAAAACAAAATGCAGAGAAAGGGTCTTTGGTGATAAAAAGCATTTAGAAATATGAAGTTCAAGTAAGAGAGTCTTAACCACAAGTTTTCTAAAAAACAAAATAATAAAATTAATCAGAGAACAACCTCTCTATGTGAGAGTAACTGTTAAGCGTGAAGGTTGCAAGGGTCAGAAACCTGTGCAGACCATATTTTTCTTCCCAGATGAGAGGTTAAGTGTGTAGGTTACATGTCTCCTGGGTCTGGCTGTCTACTAAATTAGGAAATCACCGGGGATCAAGAGCCCCTTCTTTGCACTGAGACAAGATCTGCTGATAAGCACAGCTCTGAAGCAGTCAAGTGCTGCTATGGGGCAATCAAACAAGCTTGCCTGCCTCTGTTAACATAGATGTCCCATCTATCAGGGAAGAGCATGTCAGCCAGCTTTAATCAGGTTAACTCATGTAACAAGGCTGTCCAGCTGCAGGGACCTGGAACTCCATGGCTAAGAATTTACCCTGATTCTTGGCTGGGTGAATTAACCCATTCAGCACTCCATGCTAATGTAGCATGATGTTTCTGGAACCCAAGCTAGCTCATTTCAGCACTTATACAAATACAGTCTCCAAAAGAAATGGACATCTTTTTCTTTTCTGCACTGTCAGGCACAGGTTTATGGTGGGAGAAGGTTTCTATATCCATAACTCATCTCTGGAGAAAGAGGAGGCACAGGGAGAAGGTATCCCTGCCACAACTTGGTGGGAAAGGCAGCACTTACATGTGTTGACAGTGTGAGGTTGTACAACTGATTACTATAAATTCTGCTGCAAAAAAGGTTGCAAGATCCAGCTACCATGTCTCTTGGCTCCATCGTATGGGAAAATACAGCCTCTGGTGTTCATAGGTTAAATATCTCAGGATTTAAGGTGGGGCATGAAAAGGGGAAAGTGAAGTGAAGTGAACTACAAGGAATGAGCTGAACATTACATGGGTATTATTTTGTGTAGTGTGAAACAAAAGGGACTTTTTAAATGTACAGTGCTAAGGGTCTAAAGTGTTAAGAGAGGTGATGCATTTTAAAGTTATTTTTTCATTTGATAGTCTCTTTAAAGCAAATTATTATAAATTTAGAGTATTATTTATTACAAATTATTACAACTAGAGTAAGCACTTAGTCTAGTTGTTGATGAGAAATCTGGGTATTTTACCATTCCAGAGAATTTTATATATGTGTGACTAAAGACAGGATGAAATCTGCATTGAGTCCTAGTTTGTATCAGACTGCAGCTCAGCAGCATCTTATGAGCTTTCACTGCCTAAGATTTACTAATTTTTTTATTGAAACTAGCTAAAAATGAGTAATCATCTGTGAATGATAATTATACCACTGCTTGTGGGAGGAAGCATGGTTTGAAGATCGTCACTAATTATTGTTTCTCATTTGCATGTGCCAAGATCCACACCAGAAAAGCTTACCTCTAAAGTGTGATCCTGGATGGATTTCTTTAAAAATAGCTTTGCAAAACCACCGACTTGTGGTCTTTCATTGACTCCAGGTCAGATTGATTCAGGCCCAGGTTGCAGTGGTTAGGCAAAAGGGTGCATTTTCAAATGAGTTAGTTACACCACAGCAAAACTCATCCTGGAGATTCTTAAATGAGTTTAAAATGGGCATACATCAATTTGGCTTAAGAAGGTGCCTTACAAGTTGAAAATAAATCAATAAGCCCACCCTAAAGTGTTCGACTAACAGTGTACATTTTCTTATAACTGGAATTTCAGGTTAGAGTATAATTGTTTTCAAATATAATGATCGTGAGCATTGCCAACATAACAGAAGCATTTATGAAGTGGATGAGAAGAGTCTGCAGGAAGCTGCATACCTGTAGCAAATTGCATCACTGTATAAATTTTGTTAGACAAGACTGCAGCCAGGAATTTCAGCAATGAAAAAACAATTCCTCAATTTTGAGGGCATAAAGGCTGGGAGCTGGGATGTACTGAGGGAGATGAGTCTTAGTCCTGACCTTACCCTGAGCCAGAGCCTCTCTTGCCCCTCCAGAGAGAAGGTATTGACGGGCTGACTGCTGATAGCACCATGGCTTTTTGGGAGGCAGTACCTCCCCTCACCCATCATTTTTCTCCCGGGCTCCTAACAGGGAAGGAAATCCTCTGGGCTGGCACTGTCCACTGGCAAGGGAGGTTAAGCCATGCTGACAAGCCGGGGGAGATCCGCTTTCCGATGCTGAGAGAGTTAAAACATCATGGTCATGCTGGTGGTCGTCCTAAGCTCTTCAGCAAAAGAGCTGGAGAGCAACAAAACAGCAGATCCAGTGGCAGAAATAACAGTGCTAAAGCACCGCTTCGCAGCTTGCCATTTCTGAAACCCCATAGACAGCATTTAGTTTTCGATGGGTAGTATGCGGAGTCACTAGAGAAAGTGCACACACACAAAACTGGCCTGCATGAGCACTTGTTTTTGCTCCTGCGCAGGCAAGAGGACACAGTGACACCTCATCGCCCCGAGGAGGTGATGGGTAGCTACCAATGCCATCAGGTCTGATGCAGGCATCGACACAGCAGCACCAGGCTGCTGTCTCCCTCTGTCCCCTGGGTCCCCATGCTGGCCACCATGCGGGAAAGCACCTGTCCCCCCGGGGCTGCCAACCATGGTGGCAGGTTTGACTCATGTGCTCCAGTCTGAAAAACAGGTTGGGTTATTGCCCTGATTTCAGCTGCAGGTGAGCAATATGTACACCTTTTTATCCATGTTATCCCTTCTCCCACTTCTCATCCCTTCTTTTCACCAGCCTTGACCGTCCCTTTCTCCATTCCCCTCTCCTACCAGATGGACAACCCTGCCCAAATTACCTCCTCCCCACCGGTCTCAGTTTTGCAACATCCATACCCAAATCTGGTCTTTCTGATACAGTTATATAGGCAAGCTCAGCTTTACATGCAATTACTGATGTGGTGACTGAGGTGCTGTGGGTCTTGCAAGGCTGTGCTCCCCAAAAGTCCCCAGCTCTCCCTTTCCACTTCTCTGTGAATTTTGGCCAATTCTTGCTTAACTCTATCTCAACCACCTGCAAAACCCAGCCACGCCTTGGGGCACCATCTGTGACTTTTGTCAGGTACCTGCGCTGGTATCTGTCACGTCCAGTGATTTCTCATGTCGTGCCCAGCAGTGTTCCCCGTGCTGTTCCCTCAGCCCATCCTCCGGCCAGGACTGAGCAGGGGTCTCCCTGCAGCCCTAGCAATCTTCATTACACAAACACGCTGGAGAACAGGCTGGAGGCCATTATACCCTTGATTACAACTTACTGTGCTCTGGGTATTTATGTCAGCGTGAGTACACGTAGGAGCATTAGTCAGATGCCCACAGACACAAATACACAAGCAGCTATGCCTCCACACACCTTGCTTAGTGCTGAGTTCCTCTGACCTGTCTTTCCATCATGCTGCTCAGTTCCCCGGTGTGCACAAGGAAAATCTAACTTGAAGGTCAAATTCGTAGCTCAGTTCATACAAACTTCATAGTAATTTCATTCTCAGCCTCATTCAGTCTGTGTAGAAAAAGGTCACATCCCTAAATCTGAGGCCCCATAATGCAGCCAGGAATTTCTCAAAGACAGGTTCTTAAAAAATTTCAGATCTCACACAAAAGTAGCCATTTCATTTATTGTCCTACCCCAGTTTACGCTGTTCTAAGGCAACCTCGATCCACCTTCTGATAGTTTGCCTTCATTTTGCCTACAATATAGCTGGCATCAAAATCTCATGCTATGCGAGTATGAGCTGCCTGGTGACAGCAAGATTTTATTTTGCTGACAATCCTGCCAGAGATTGGTGTGATTCTGACCATCTCCACTTTCTCAGCTTCTGGGTACCGCTTTTCCCACTATGACATGTTAAAAACAGCATCAGTGCCTATATAAATTGCAGTCAATTAAGACTGATGCCGTAATATGACCTCTGCAGCACTGAGATCCTCAGAAGCCCAAAGCCACACCAGCATGCCAGAATACAATACAAAGTACTTGGAAACCTGTAATCTTCAATTAAACTAAGCTCTATCAGTTAGCTACCAAGGAGCCATGAAGTCCAAGAAGATCAGTTGACTTTAGAAGAGCAGGATGATCTAGAAAGTTGCAAGATCTTGCAAAATAAATTTGAAGCAAAAAGCTTGAATTTCAGTGCTTTGTATATGAACTTGGAAGAGACAACTTCTTTGAGATAACAAGGAAAAGTATTGGAAGTTTAGCATCTTTCCATAGTTTGAAATATTAACATTATCATAAATGTGCTAAGTCATATTTTCCATAAGCTAACGACCTGTCTCACAAAGCACGCCACAGATTCTTGCCCTTCACAGCTATGATCATGGAAATATTGAAAGTGAAAAGCACTCAGACCAATTCAGGGTTTAACAAAGTCAAGTTGATTTATTGCTGTCAAGGGCACAAAGCTGTATCATTTGCACAGTGCCATAATTACTCAGAGGAAACCTAAAACCGTGGATGTAAAGGAACTAACCTGCCCTGCACATACACATGTGCAATGCCCGTTCCCCTTGTTCTCTCCAAGTGATGTTATTCCATTTCTTACAAAATGGTGAAAAGTTCAGTGGCCAAGGAATGGGAGTCAGTCTGTCCACCAGAAATTCAGAATATTCTGCTACACAGTGGTCCTCTGCTGAGAAGGTGGAGATATTTTCTGGCAGGAGCAGACATGGACATTGCCATCTCACAGCTCAAAGCTGTCCGATTGCTTTTAAGGAACAATTTATCACCCTCTTCCCCCTTTCCTCCTCCCAGACAGCACTCAATGCCATTACCGATAATCAGCTAATATGAAAAGTGATTGATTCCATTCTGGAGGAATCCAGATGAGTTTCTCCCACCAAATCAGTAAAATTAGTCTGTGCATGTAAAAAATTCACTCTGTATGAAATGACTGACAGCCTAAAGGGATACAGCTGCAAAACGTAAACACGGCAGTGCTTTTAGTGAGAGTACTTGAAATAAGATAACTATGTTATTAATGTCCCTTCCAAGAAGTCACTTATAAAACCACAGTCAATTACTATAGTGATAGTAATACTGTATATAACAATAGTACGCAAGTGATAGAGGTACTGAAAACCAGCTATTATTGACTGGAGATAGTAAAATTCTTGTTAACATACATGGCTTTTTCACTGGATCCTTTGTAGCTAGTCTCCTACATGTGTTTGTCATAAATGACCTAACGCTCAGACTATAAATTTTCCAATACTGTGTTTTCATGAGACCAGATCTCAGAGTCCCCGTGCCCCTTCACCAGTGCCCCAGGACTGGTACGTGTCCCAGTCACGCCAGCCTTACCTTTCATGCAGCCTCAGCTGAGAAGCAAAGCATGGAGGTGCCCTGGCCGGACCAGAAAATGAGTGTGAAGCACATGAAGCCACACCAGTTCCCCAAGCTAATCCTAAACTAAGCAACGGGAACCCCTTACACCAGGATTACCCCAGCAGGCTTTGCCTTCCTGAATCACAGCCTGGGTTCTTTTGTTATGTTTCGGAGTAGGTGGTCCCTGACTCTGCTCAGGGGCTGCCAGGTACCACCAAAGACAGACAGTAAACAATGAATTAAAATATAAGGTCTACAAAATATATGACCACAAACACACCAGCATTTTTAAAGATTAATGATATGTAGCATTTAAATCCTGCCCTGTATTAATAACCAAGGTCAATCACTGACATCTTCTAGTAAATCACTTTGCATTTTAAAACCACATCTCTTTTCTGGGCCAAAATACTCCATATAGATGCCTTCTAATTCAAAAGCAGAGAGACGAAAGCTGGACAAGCGAAAACAGTGAGGGACAGGCTGGGGCACAGGCACTGTGGGTGGCTGGACATGAGCCCTGGCCGAGCGGCCGGAGGTAGCGGCTGAGATGGCAGCAGCAGGTCAGGGGAGGCTCAGGCTGCTCTGGCACAGGAGGTGAGCTGGGAGGTGAATGGCAAGGGCTGAGGGACCGCCTGTGCTCTGGGGAGGCAGGAGGCAGGATTAGATTGTATAGAAACAAGGATGGCTTGGAAAGGGACACAGCAAGGGAAACAGCAGGAGAAAGGAAACACAATGCCTGCAGTCAATGTTACTAATTAGAATCATAGAATCATAGAATGGTTTGGGTTGGAAGGGACCTTAAAGACCACCTAGTTCCAACCCCCTGCCATGCGCAGGGACACCTTCCACTGGACCAGGTTGCTCCAAGCCCCATCCAACCTGGCCTTGAACACTGCCAGGGATGGGGCAGCCACAACCTCTCTGGGCAACCTGTTCCAGTGCCTCACCACCCTCACAGTGAAGAATTTCTTCTTTATGTCCAATCTAAATCTACCCTCTTTCAGTTTAAAGCCATTATCCCTTGTCCTACCACTACAGGCCCTTGTAAAAAGTCCCTCCCCATCTTTCCTGCAGGCCCCCTTTAGGTACTGGCAGGCTGCTGTAAGGTCTCCCTGGAGCCTTCTCTTCTCCAGGCTCAACAAGCCCAACTCTCTCAGCCTGTCCTCACAGGAGAGGTTCTCCAGCCCTTTGATCACCTTCATGGCCCTCCTCTGGACTCACTCCAACAGGTCCATGTCTTTCTTGTACTGAGGACCCCAGAGCTGAGCACAGTACACCAGGTAGGGTCTCATGAGAGCGAAGTAGAGGGGGAGAATCACCTCCCTTGACCTCCTGGTCACGTTTCTTTTGAAGCATGGGAATTAAAGCAGTAACTCCCCAGTGATGGGTTTTGACATGAAGTGATGGGCCTGCCTGGTCTGAGGTACCTGCAGGCTGGTGTTCTGCAGGGAAGGTGCTTTTTTGATATTTTTCTCTGTCTTCAATTATTGCAGTGGTTTTCCAAGGAAAAAAATGTTGACCCTGCTGAGCAGTGAGCAGACTTAAACAACCAAAATTCCCTGCGTGATCAGGAGCATCCTTCGTCCTAATGGAAAACTGCTGCTTGGGTCTGATAAAGTGTGACAGGGTTTGTTTAAAGACAAGTTCATTAAGGAAAGGAAGAATTTATTTTTCAGAGTATCCTTGTGGTGCAGAGAGCGGATAATGCTCAGAAAGGATTTCCCTGGGGCTACGTCAGTGTGAAAGGCCATTTGGAGAGAGAACCACAGCAATTCAGTTCCTACTGGATTAAAGATGCATATAGGCAGTGGTCAGCAGAGAATATGGTGGGGACCACGCAGGATGGGGAGAAATGCTGGGGCCATGAAAATTCAGGACTCCCAGAGAAGTGAAGGACAAACAGAAAAAAATGCTGTTTACATCAAGAAGCAGCAAGAGCTCTCCTCTGCATGAACCAGATCAGTAGGCAGTTGTGGAGGACATGTGAGTCCCATAGTGTCTTCCAGTACCTTTGAGTGTGCTTGTGGACCAGGGGGTACTTGCTAAGTGATGATGCCGAGGAAAGTATATGGATTGCAATTGCTTCTGGTCCATGCTCCAGGAGTGCAGAGAGGTAGAGAAAGCCTCTTTGCTTTATCCTCTGGTCAAAGCATCGGGCATAATAAGGGTGCAAACTAGTGAAATCAAGATCTGGCTTGACAGAGAAGACTCCCGTGAGTAATTTGTGAAGAAGGTTTGAGCTGAAGTTTTGGCTTTAGGCCTAAATAACCAAATCGGCATTTCCAATGCAGTAACAACCTGAAGACTGACGGATGAATTTCCATCTGGCTTATCCAGTTTATTCTTAATAAGCAGACCTAATATTTTCTCCAAGGCTATTCATACTTCAAAGCAGTCTCTGAAGAGCAGAATCTACTTCGGGGGGGGGGGGGGGGGGCGCTTCTGCTATCCCTTGGGTAGAATTCATAACTCACATTTTGCTAACACAGTCTACAATGACACAGATCTGCTGTCCTAGGGCCTATCCGCCAAGAATGGGTTTTTTTCTAAAGTGTCTAATTTTGATTCTTCCACATTCAGCTCATTCAGAAGACAGCACTCCAATTTCTGAATAAGAGCATATGTACACAGGGCTAAGCATCTGACTAGCTTTAAATTCATAATTCCTCATTCAAATTCTTAATTCCTCATTAGCTTGCATGTGCAAACTCTCTCTCAGAGCCTAATCCAAGTCCCACTGGTGTCAGTGAGGATGGGTTTTACCTCTCAAATTTAGCCATCTAAAAATCAGGCTTGTATTCTAAATGTAACTATGGAGGAACCACTTGTAGTCAAAATAGAGAAAGATCAGCATTTCCAGGATGAGATTCACACTGTCTGCCTTAAAGACTTGTCTTGAGAGGGGACAAGTGTATTTCTGGCAGCCGCTATCTCATTCCCCTGCCTGTTGAGGGAACCTGTACACCTATCCTAGAGGACTCCTTACTCTTCTTTAAGTGAAGCCAGGGGAAGGAATCTTTCTGTTTATTTTAATGGAAAAGGATTCAGGCTTTCAGTTTTCTACATCCTTTATGCCAAGATAAATTACAAATGAGTAAGCAAGTCCCCTGAGGGTATCCCAAGTTGCATCTCACAGACTGCTAACTCTGGCTTCAGTCAACATTTGGGATATATGGAAAAGACATATGAACTCCTGAAACAAAATTAAACCTTTTTTTAAAATTATTGTTTGTACCTTGCATCATACTGGACTGCCTGATAGGGAGCACAATTTGATAGAAATCTCAAAGCAAAAACAAAAGCTTTTTGTCTGTCTCCTCTGAAGACACATGCAGTGGGATATGTGAAATATCAGGAATAATTAGCCAAAACTATATAAGCTCCTAGCAACACTGATGTGCTGTGTAAAACTAAATGTTTGCCATAAAGCTTTAAACATTGTTTGAAAGCTGCATGTTAAAGGTAACTCAAGTAATTTTTAAGTACTGTTTCCAAGATATTAATACAGACATGGATATGAAAAAGCAGAATAGAAAACTATGAAACGCTGGCATGGCTTCTCTGAGATAGGCTGCTCTGTTTCTTTTTTCCAAAGGTGATATATAGAAGTAATTGATCCCTCTCATACAGCAACTAAAATGAAAAGGCAGATTTCCTCAGCTCTTCATCTGCTGGAGCCTATTTAACAAGCAGGAAAAGGACTAGCTCCTAGTATCAATAATTCAGAGAGATCATAGAAATGTTTGTTGGAAGGGACCTCTGGAGGTCCCTTAGTCCAGCCTCCCACTTTAAGCAAGATCTCCAAAGCCAAATAAGAAACAACCAGTTCACATCAGCAGGAAATCTGGCCCAAAGGCCCCTTTGGAGAAGAAAAAGAAACAAACTATGAATGCAGAGAAAAAAGGGGAGAAAAGGCAGGAGAGGAGAAGAGAAGGAAAAACAGACCAAAATTTTTATTTGAGGTGGCAGTATTAGAAGCGTAGGACTTTTTGCCAAAAGGTGGGATTTTTCTAGGTTCACTAACAGATGTGGTTTTATCTTCTAGGAAAACAATGAACAGGAGGAAACCTGGAAGCTTTTTGCTGCTCTGTTGAATATGGGATTATAAAAAAAAAAAAAAAAAAAAAAAAAAAACCCAAAAGTTGCACCTGGAGCATCTCTGTCCCTCTTTCAAATGGGTGACTTCTGAACCTGGAACTTTTCATTACATGAAGCAGCAACTTCTTCTTTCACTGTGCATCCTGGAGGGGAAAATGAATTTCACAAATTGCACCACTGAAGCCAATGTGGCTACGAAGCCAAAAACAGTAACTGAAAAGATGCTCATTACCCTGACCTTGGCCACAATCACAACCTTGACTATGCTGCTGAATTCTGCTGTAATTGCGGCAATCTCTACAACCAAGAAGCTCCACCAGCCGGCAAATTATTTAATATGTTCACTAGCTGTGACAGATCTCCTTGTTGCTGTTCTCGTCATGCCCTTGAGCATCACTTACATAATGATAGATAAATGGACTTTGGGATACTTCATCTGTGAGATCTGGCTTAGCGTCGACATGACCTGTTGCACGTGTTCAATCCTTCATCTGTGTGTCATTGCTCTGGACAGGTACTGGGCAATCACAGACGCTATCGAATACGCCAGGAAAAGAACAGCAAAAAGGGCTGGGCTGATGATAGTCACTGTGTGGACTATCTCCATTTTCATATCAATGCCCCCTTTGTTTTGGAGAAATCACCACAGCGTCAATATTCCCAGTGAGTGTCGCATTCAGCACGATCACGTCATCTACACTATTTATTCCACATTTGGGGCATTTTACATCCCCTTGACTTTGATCCTGATCCTGTACTACAGAATTTACCACGCTGCAAAGAGCCTTTACCAAAAGCGGGGTTCCAGCCGCCACCTCAGCAACAGGAGCACTGACAGCCAAAACTCCTTCGCCAGTTGCAAACTCACACAGACATTCTGCGTCTCGGACTTCTCCACATCCGACCCAACCACAGAGTTTGATAAAATCAACGCGTCCGTGAGGATCCCTCCTTTTGAGAATGACCTGGACCTGGCCGGCGACCGGCAGCAGATCTCCACGACGCGGGAACGAAAGGCTGCTCGCATTCTGGGGCTGATTTTAGGTGCTTTCATTTTGTCCTGGTTGCCCTTTTTCATCAAGGAGTTGCTTGTGGGCCTCCACGTTTGCACTGTCTCTCCAGAAGTAGCAGACTTCTTGACCTGGCTTGGATATGTCAACTCCCTTATCAACCCTTTGCTGTACACTAGCTTTAACGAAGATTTCAAGCTGGCCTTTAGAAAGCTCATCAGGTGTCGAGAACATACTTAGAAGTAGCGGGAGATGATGACGACGTGACTCCTGGCCTTAAGAACGAGCAAAATAATTTGACTCTGTCACCATTTCCCTTGATAAAGGGGATTTTTGTGTTTGCCTACTTGCTTGACTTATCTTTAGCCTGTAATTCATTCTGCCGTTTTTTACCTCTAGTGTTATTCATGGTAAAGAGTTTGAAATAAATTTATTCTACAAAGGAACAGATTTTTAGCAATGAAACAACAAAAAGAAGAAACTATTAGATACTCATGTTTAAGACATTTTGTGTAATCAATGATTCAAGAAGCATACAACAATATTCACTTTTATACTTTTTTCATTTAAGAATCAAATGTCTAAATTATCATGCATTGTAGTAATAGAAAGGCTTATAAACTGAACCCCATAAATACGTATGCAAAAATTAATAAACACTTCATGGTCATGACAGCTAAACAGCAAATCTTTACTGCAGCATTCTGAGAAAACTGTAACAGCCATTTAGAAGGAAGATAACCACCATTTCCAGCTAGGGCTAAGGCTGAATAAACCATTCCTTTCTTCAGGAATACACTCGCAAAACAGAAAGCAAAGTTCAGTTCATTCCATCTAAAAATGGATCCCATTTTGTACTCCAAAATAGTTATGTAAGTAGCTCTTTTTGTCTAAGATTTCAGATTTATGTTCAAAGTATTGGGCAGACACCTGTGCAGTTTGTTTGGCAACTGGGAGGATGCAGCTAGCAAGTGTCACACTTGTAAGACCAGCTGCATGTCTGACTGGTGACATTTTTAATACCACTAAACATATTTGTTCAGGGCTCAGACCTTGTGCCTTGGTCAGTTCTGGGGTAGCATTATTCACTTGTGCCACACTTCACCTGGACCTTGCAGCACACAACCACATGGATCAACTGATCTTACCCCGCAGACTTAAACAACTGGATACCTTTTCAGCAGGTCAGCAATATACGGAAATTCAGAAACATCATCTAAAGCTGAATTATCTTCTGTTTGAACAGCAGCAAAAAAAAAAAAATTAGGGAAAATTATTTTTTTAAATAGCAGTCTGCAAGTCTGCCTTATTGTCATCTTACAATTCACAATGACATTCTTGACAACTTAACCTATGATGGGGTCCTCTAACAGGATTTCTTGTTCTAGGAGTCCTTCACGGAGTTACTTCCCTTGTCTTGAGAGACAGGCAGAGAGTCCTTCATATCCTGTCTTCTGTGCCTATGAAAGTTAAAATGTCCTCGTTCAGGTATTGTGGAAATCAGACTGGGAAGGGGCAAAATCAAAGCTGAGAATCTGGTATTGTCCATTAGCAACTCCTAAGCACTGTTTAAATATTGATTACTTACCTTCCACCATAATTTTCTTCCCTGTCCATTTTTCTGGACAAATTCTTTTTGAATTATACTGACATACCGTATAGAAAATACCACATACATCAACCTGACATGCAATAACAGTGAACTATAGCATGGCAGCTCCAAATCCATCAAAACAAATATTAGAGGTAGCAAAAGTGTTGTAACAGCACTGGAAGCCATCTCTGAAAAATGTTTTCAAAATTTACAAGATGACAATCATTTTTCTTATCAAGAGTCAAGGAAGTGTAAGTATCATATGAGTAATAAACTCCAGATGGAGCTGAGAAATGACATCCTTATTTCAGAGAGAAAGCGTTCAGCTGGAAAGATACAGTGCCGCAAGTTGAGTGTAAATCAAGTTTGAAGGTGACAAAAGTGTGACCTACTGCTTACCCACATGCAGTGGGATTCTGCTTTAAGGACTCCAAGTTTTCCATGCCTGAGTTAAGGAGGTTTACCTCCAGCTGCCCTTCTGAAGCTAACATTAATATCTAAAAAGAGGGAAAAAATAATCTCAGCCACTGAAAATGCCTTCTAGTGAGGAAGCCCAGAGATCCGTTATGGTTTTTCCTTTTTGCAGCTTGTTAGAGGCAGAAACTGTTGGTTAAAGCTGGGGAAGAGTGGCCTGACTCTGCCTATCTATAAAACTTCCAAAGCGGTTCCCCAGAGTACATATGCTATCAGGAAAAAAAAGAGCTGGTAATTAAAATAAAAAGTAGAATTTGTAAGAACAGCTGCAGAACAGTTTTATTTTTCCTTTCAGCAAGCTCAATAGACTTTATTAATAAAGAACAAGGATTGCACGTAATTTCCCCAAACAAGGCGACTACTGCAGGGAAGACAGGACACACAGGCAGTTGCTGCTAGAAGAGAGTAGGATTTGGTGTCCCACGAGCAGTTTGCTGCTCTGCTACAAAAGCGCCCAGCTACAGTAATGATCAGAAAGGGAAAGGTAAATGTCCGCGACTGCCCCAGCAGACAGTTTGAGTCACCCCGAGGCACTTGGCTAAGATGAGGCAGAAGCTGTGCCCCAGCCAGCTTCGTTGGGGCTGTCTCTGGGGCTCGGGTTCAGCCGCGGGGTGGGCTGCACAGGGGTCTTCGCTAGGAGAAGGGAAGAGGTGGGAGCGACAATGCTGGTGAAAGGAGTTTCAGAGGGGAAAAACCAACAAAATGAGATAGGGCGCCAGCTCTGACTGCTGCTCCTAAGGGCACAACGGCACACAGAATAATTAGGTTGGAAGGGATCTCTGGAGGCCAACTAGTCCAACCCCCACTAACAACAACCTTCAAAGTGGGACAACCCCACAGTGTGCAGTCACGTTTCTCATGCAAAAGTAACGGCTCAGTTAACTCTGTTGCCTATACTGATGCTCATTTAAAGCCAGAAGTATGGCTGAAGGACCAGAAATGATGAACGTGACCTCCACAGCAGCTGTTGTAGGTAGGTAGAAATATTTCAGACAGGTATGATAGCTGTAAAATACAGGAGCTGCATTATCTTCATTTCTACTAATGTCTTTCTTTTAGTATCTGATCTCCACTATTACCACTCAAACTACCAATCAAGTTGAAGACTGTATTCAATTTTAATATTTAGAGGTAATTAACAGGAAAAAACAGATGGAGGGCTAATTTTTGTGCTTCCCTGTTAAATAAAGACTCACCATTCACTGCCAGCTGACTACTGCTTTTCTAATTAAGTCATTAGCTAAACACAGAGCTATGTTTTCCAACAAATGTTACTAGACTGATGAAGACATCCTGTATATTTTCCCCATGCTTAGACTCAAAGCCTGGAACAATTTAAAAGGATTGTTTACTTAAAACAATTTGACTTGATCAGAAATTACCTGTCATCTCATGGAAATAGAAACTTTTGCTAGTCTGGCACCATTGTTTGGCAACTTCATTTTTTTTTTTCTGTGTTAAGTAATTTTTTTACAAAGGGCTTGGAGACATTTCCTAAACTTTGACCTCTTGTCCATGGCAACTCCCCATTCATACCTGTCCTGGATCAGGCCCAGCCACACCACACTCTGCAATGCAATCTCTTCCCAGCAAGCTCTTGATGTATCCAAGACCTTCAGCCTACATCCATCTTCCTTAGCCTCTCTAAAACATCATTCCTCCTCAAAGTCTTATTTTCCCTAATGCTCCCTTTGCATAGTTGTCTTCCTACCTTTCTTCCTATATTTCTTGAAAGGTTTTTCTTCCCCTCTCCTCCCCTCTCTACAGCAGGGTTCATACAGACCTGCCTATTCAGCCCCTCTCGTCACTTCTATGTATTTTCTCGGAGTGCTATTTCCTCCTGTCTTTACACCACCAATTCACCATCCTGCCTTTGGGTTTCTGACTCTAATTCCTAAATTTATCATGGACCTGCTGGAGCAAGCTCCCACTCTCTCCCCCTGTCCCAGTGCTGTTATCAGGATTCCCATGACTGCAGGTGTTCAAGTCTGTCAGGTTTTACTCTGTCTTACATGTGTCCAGGCCACATCCAGAAGTTTTTCATTCTGTGTAAGCAGCCAGTGCTTTGGAGTGAGTTCATACATCCCTAGCCCTGAAGACTGCACCCATCAACCTGTTGGCCTCCCCAAAAGACATACTCTTCAAATGCTGTTTTACCTGCTATTTTTATGTTGTCACCCTCTTTCTGTACCCTATCTTTGCTGTTCCCTTTCCACCACATTAAAATTGACCCTCATATTATCATTTTAAGGACCTGTGTCTTCACTTTTAGGGACCCGTACATGCACGGGTAACTCAGGTTGCACTCAGCTCCTGCTCTTCTGCCCGTGCCAACCTCAGCTCTCTTCTCTACAAGCTTTGTCTTCACCACCTCCATGCAGTGCAACATCTCTCCTGTTCCTTGCAGCTGATGTTTTTTTCATTCTCAAATCCACTTCTGACACGACTCCTGAAAGAAAAACAGTCAATGTGTGCAGTGGAGGAATTATTGTGCATGTATTGTCTGTCCTTTTTCTCTGTCTTTCCCACATAGATCACATCATCTCCCAAGGTGAGCTATCTCTCTCTAGTGCATAGCACATCCTAGACACAGCAAAAACACGTTAAGAGCTGCGTATGTCCTGAGCCAGTTAGACTTGGTTCATCCACATCCCATTAAAGCTGGGGGTTCCCTACACAGTAACATACCAAGCTGTTTGCAGCATGTGGGATTAATTTTGTTGATCTTCCTGAATGGAGATAGATGATGGGATTGAACTTTCCAAAAGGGTTTAAAACAAAGTCCCTGTTTCACCAAGTTTACGTAGAAGGCTGCCACTATTCAGACTTCACTGCCATGTACCTGAGCTGTCCGGTTTTCCATAGTCATCACTTCTTATTTCTCTGTACTGCCAGCAGACTCTGTCCTTTGCATGTACCAGGAGGGAACAAACAGAAACAACCAACAACAACAAAAGTGGCTTTATTTGGGGCAAGATATTAAAAAAATAAGGGAATCTTTTCTAAGGACTCTATTTCCACTCCTCTGTTTTGAACCCCAGTTATCAAAAAGTAAAGAGTATTGCAGTGTTGAGGAGAAATACAGGTTTCCAGCACAAGTGCAGAGATTGTCCTTGTGCCCACGTATTGTTTAACCGTTGCAAATATCAATAACAGACAGGCTGGTTTACGTTCATCTTTTACACACCCAAATGATTTGTATGAAGAATTATCTTAAATGGCTTTATTGTTTAAGTGGACACAGTAAATATTGTGATATCTTTTATTGGTCTAGCCAATATATTACAAGTTGTATTTCATAAAAGTCCCATACAGCACATACTCCCTTTGTAATTGCTATCTGTTTTTCTCTTGAGGCCAAAAAGAATAAAATTTTTAAAAATTATCTGAGTTTGGATAAATGCCAGGTTCATCAGCTGTAAAATTATTCTTTAACATTCTCTGGTTTATGCTATGTACATAATATTGCCAACATTGCTCCCTTCCCCCCGCCAAGAGATTTTTACTTTGTCATGAATCCCATGCAAGTGATCACACATAAATGATATTATATGATGAAATTACTTCTTCCCACTCAGTCTAAACTAACCATTTGCTACATTCAAATGAATGTAAACTGGAAATGATCTCCTGCCATGCCTATCAGCCCTGGAGAACAATTTACAAAATTTCTCACAGTTGAATGTGTCCCCACCCAAGTATACAATAACTCCACTGCCAATCACTGCTCGGTAAGTGTGACTGGGAAGAATTCTGCTAATTTCTGTGAGCACTGAATCAGCCCTTAAAGGTAAACTTTTAGTGTTTTAGTGGTTTACTGTAAGCAGAAGATGTAACCATGAGCAAGCTGTGGGAAAAAACATATACTAGCAAATGGTATGAACCTCTGCTCAAAGACCTAAGGAAGAATTATTCGTTTCAAATTTTTTCCTTCTTCATCACTTTTCTTTCCTCCTCATCTCATTATTTCCTGGTCCGTGGCTCCTGTTCTCTAATTTTTTCCGCCATTTCTTATCTCTCCTTCCTTTTCTTTGCAGCCTTCCTCTGCACTACAGTGGCATCTAGTAAATTGTAGCAAGAAGCAAGGCTACCTTGTGCTATGTTGATACGCACCACCTAAGCATCACTCTGCTCTTGATTTTAGGAAATCAGGTTGCAGGCTCTGTTCCATGACACTGCTCTGCACAGCCTCTGCTACTGTTTTATTGCAGTTTTACAACAAATCAGATTTCTAATATCCGTCAAGATTCTTCCAAATGAAAGATGCGGCGTAATACACCACCCATGTGTCATGATTTTTTAAGATCTCTTTTTAATAATTCCCTCTCTTCTCCTCTCCCGTGCAGCTTCTATGAGTAGAAGCTAAAGCCATAGCTAGTATGGTTCCCAGATGCAATAAGCGGTGTTGGAAATGACCCCCCCGCACCACTCCACTCCTCCCACCTCACCCCCATATTTCACCCTCTTCCAGTTGCTTGCACTGCATTCTTAAAATACATTAGCATATAGATCAGCTCTCTGAAGTTTTCGTGGATTAATTTCCTGCATGAAAAATTCTCACCCTCATTTCTATCTGGTGCAAGATCCCATGTCATTGGGGTACTCAAATCTTCTAAACCACTGTGTCTCCAATACTCGTTTCATACGCCACATGACTGCAAATGGACACATTTCTATGAGGTGAGGCAGAAAGCACTATCTCCTTTCAACTACGCTTTATAAAAGATGCACGTTTGTCGATTAAGAAACAAAATGTAACTTCTGGGAAGAGGGAGGACAGAATTCCTATTCCTTTGTAAAGTGTTGTTTTGCACATAATTTGAAATGACTCAGCTTCTGGCTATTAATTTTAAAGAAGCACTAAGAAGAAAAACACAAAATCACACGTGCATGCCTGAACTACCTGCAATGAGCAGAGTGACCTTCCGGTGGATTTTACAATAAAAAATTGTTTCTCTCCGAAGCTTTCTACAACAACCTTTTCAGGGGAATAGAAAGTTCCACACAAATGGCTTCCACTTCTGTGATGCCACTAGAAATAATATCTCAGTCCTTTATAGGAGGAACAGCCTGACAAGCTGCTGAAGTGCTGGGATAAGCCTCAACAAGCTTATTTCTCCAATAAATAAAAAAAAAATCAGGCTAACACCTCCATCTTGAGAGTTTTTAAATTGGAGAAGTTGACCACTAAAATCAAGCCTATCAGCTAGAGCTTTATTTTTATCCATATGTATTTCAGTGCAATTCCTCATTCTTACATTGCTAAGTCTGAATATGAGAAATAAAAAGAACCACTTTTTAAATTTAGAGTAACACTACCTCTTATTTTTGCAATTTCAGGAGAACATTTTTGTATTATGACCAGACAGTCATTCTGAAGCAGGCAGAAAGACAAAATTAATCCAATTAGGTCACAGAAGTTAATCTAGGATTGCAAAATTAAGCGTGGTTGTCTTGGTCCGATGCTTGCATATACACACAAGTCACAGATCATAATCCTTTAATTTTTCACTACAGCAGTTTCACTCCTTGCTAAAGAGCAGGTTATCCATGGTTTTAATTAAGATTGGTAGGAGGCCGTACCCCTTCCTACCACGCACGCAGAGCCCACGGGCGGGAAGGGGGTTGAGACCCGGGGCTTCGTGGCTGGCGGAGGCTGCATCTTGCTTTCCTCTGCGTGCTGGGGACACGGTGTCACCGCCATCACCTGCCTTCCTCAGAGCCCAGCCTGCCCCCAGCCAAAATGCCGCTTCCACCTTCGCCCAGGGGACCCGGGGCACCTCTGACCAAAATAAAAGCGGAGGGGTGCGAAGGATAGGACCACCGTCTCCCCTGGGCTGTGCACGAAGCAAGGGGCTGGAGTTGTGTCCCCCAACCCCGTTGCACCAGTGGGTGGGTGACAGAGCAGGACAGGCGTCTGGACAGGCGACAGACAGCAAACCAGCCCCCGGCATCGCCGTCGCGGCACGGCCCGGCACACCAAACCTGCTCCGCGCCAGCGGCTCCGTTCAGACCTGCAGCAGAAACCCCCGGGAGAGCAGACCTGCCTGGACTGAGCACATGCTACTAAATCCCTGCTACTTTAACACAGCCTGCACGGCGCGTTACTCAAGGCAGACGACACCGCGGTCTGAGCGTTGTCCCTCAGTGGGGTTGTACTCCTGCGTCGGCTCACGCAAAACCTCGGGCCACAGCATCTCGACCAGCAGTACCCCAGTTAATGTAGAAAGGACACGCTAGCCCGTGTCACAGGGGTGCCTTCGTTTTGCTCAGCTGACCTGCCTTCTGCTGCCAAACTCTTCTTCGCGCTGCAGGGAGGCACATACCCCCAGGGCAATAACAGACTGGCTTGGGGGGTAAAACAGCCACACTGAGGACAGTTTCTAAACCTCCCCATTCCCTGAAGCAGACTAATAAGTCCCGATTTTCTACTGAGCAAAGCACTACCAAGCAGGAGATTCAAACCCACTGTAAAAGAGGGCATTGCTGTTCTCCACATCCACCGGTCCTGGGTGGAAACAAGCCATTTCTCTCGTACAGACACGGCAGGGACTGTTCAGGCTAACAGAGGTACTGACAGCGCACACACCGCTGAGACCACCCCTAGCCCACACACAGAGAGCCAAGGGACAGGCCAGCCATTACTCATCACCAAGACAATTAGAAGGTTTCCTTGCCAAAACCAAAGGAGGGGCTGGTAACACCCACTGTGCAGTGACACCATTAACCCCCGAGCACCATAGCTGGGCTTCCCGGGACCTCGCACAGCGGCTGCCAGTGTTCGCAAAAGCAACCATTGCCAAGGTCTTACCAGTCTTTAAAAGGTCTGTTGTGGTGACAGCAACCTCTCAGCTCAGCACCCAGCTTGAACAGCTGAGGAAATGCAATGGAAGAGACCAAATGTCCTTCTGCCCGCAGGCTGAGGAACAGCAAGCTGGTGCCACCGCAGCCCCAAAGCAGCCACAGAACCGTGGCCTTGCTGCTCTCCACCCTCCAAGTGGGCAGAAGTATGGGATTAAGTAATTTCAGTCACAGCTAGTGGCTTAGCTCACCCTTAAATGTGCCATGTGGCAACCATCAAGAGCAGCTGTGGTACTCAGCAGCAGTCAGGCACCTAAAAGTGTATGAAATAGCTCATGGGCTCTCCTGGCTAATTGATACCCTCTCTCCTCTTTCCATATTCCCATTTGCTCCTTTTCTTCTCCTTCTTTGGAAAAATCAATCATTACTGATTTTCACAGCACAGCCACCCCGAGTCAATGGTAGTGACTAACAGCACACAAAGGCTGGCATTCCTCTGGGCCAGTTGCACTCCCTTTGGAGACGACAGTTATTTCTATGTTGTGGAAACAGCTTGTTGGGTATTTTCTAAAGGAGAATTGTTTCAAGAGGACAAAGTTTTGAGAAGTTCTGGAGCCTGGTGATCTGCTCGTCATGTTAATTTTTTGTGTATTGTACACCCATAAAAATTTGGGAACTGGATCCAAAGTCACACAAGTCACTGGTAGACTTGGTACTGTCTTCATCTGCCTTTGAATCAGTCTCTTGATGCATAAAATTTGTAGCTAATTCTGTAGGTTGTTTGAAAACTTGACTTAAAATCTGCCTTTCAGAGTTACAATTACCAATGATGTCTAAATGCTGATTATTTTAGATGAGAGATCTTGTCTTGATTCCATCTCTGTATTTCCTCCTTCTTCCAAACTTTTCCCCCTTATCCTGTTGGACTAATATTTTACTGTGAACTATTACCTTAGATCCAGTGGGTCAGTTTGACTTCAGCAGCAGCACATAGATTACCATGTGCGTTCCCCAAACAGTTAACCAAAAGCCACAGCAAACATGAGCAGCAGGACGTGGAACACCAGCAGAGGTAGAACATGCCCAGGATGAGGGTCGATTTGCCCACCTGATTTGCTCCCTATGTGTCCTTCCTGTATTTCTCAGCAATTCGGTATCTCTGCAAGAGCACTCTGCACTATGTGGTACTCTGAGATCAACACTTCTGTCATTAGAGTGACAGGGAAAAAGCTAAGCAAGATGAAGAAGTGACAGGTGAAATGTATTATGCTTTTACATAAATATGTGCACCATTAGGGACAGAACTACTGTCAGCAGCATGAAAACCACAGGCTGCTGTCATCTGAGCTAAAAGGCATACTTTTCTAATAAGGAGTCTTGCCTCCTTGGCAGGCCAGCGGCTGGAGGCAGACGTAATTTCACGCTCCCACACATCCCTGTAGTGCAGGAGGCAGGGGTGGGCTGCCTGGCCCGAGCCCCAGCCCCAGCCCCAATATTAGGCTGTCACAGAGCAGACATGCGCTGCGCTGTCACCCCCATGGCACTTGTCAGGGACGCTCCGCTCACCTTGAACACCGACACAGCTCAAGTCTGGGTTTAATTCACAGTTGTCAAGTATTGTCTTCCTCTGCACAGGTGTGCGATTGCAGAGTGGAGATGATACGTTGCGGGGAAAACAGAGGTATGGAAGTAAACCTCCTGCCAAAGCCTGTTCCTCATTCATCCAGCTACAATGGACTTTGCCATGGGGCTGGGGACCCCAAGGAAGCTGGATGCAGGGCTGTGCATCCTGCTCTCTCAAGTGCTATAAGCTAGAGAAACAGCACTTTTACCCACACCGAGTTTGACTTTGTTTCCCCCCTTGCGGCTGACATCACATATTTTTTATAACATCGCTGAAGAGTTTGATTCGAAGAGGCAGCCAGCGACCAACCTCACCAGCACAGCCACCAGCCCCAGCAGCATGTCGGTGTCATGGATGTCACCGCCCTGTGCCAGGGCAGGCAGCGGGAAGGCAGCGGCTGCACACCCGGCACCCACAGCTGAAAACTTCCATTTCTCAGGATGACCATGAGACAGTCACCTTCGGGAACGCTCCTAAACACCCAGCTTGCTTTGTAGTGCAAACAAGTGCCTGTGTCAGAGCTACAGGACCCGAGGGGAGTTTGGGCTGAAAAAGGAAAGCTACTGTTTATTAAGTAAGTTAATTATAGAGTTCTGTTTATTAGGAAGGTTTATTTCACAAACAGGCTTCGAACATCATTTGTTAGACATATAGTTTGCCAAAGCATTATCAGAAATTAACATACACAAGCCTAAAACTCAGGCAAATCCCATTTAAAATGTTCATCGAAAGCAGCAGAAAAATGGTATTTTTTTAAAGGGCATTTTGAGCTAAGTAGAAGGAAACAGCCGGGGGTGCTCCAGAGATGAATCTGTTCCTATAGGCCTTCACTTACATTGATGAACTGCCTCTGTGCTCTAACCTTCCCTATTACTTTACACTGAATACTTTCCAATGGTAGTTTTCTGGCTTTTAACCAACTTAGTACACATGTTGTTTTCACTGCTCATCAGGTGTGTTAGGCACACAGTTCTTCACAGTAGGCTTTTCATTTTTCCTGGTAACCCACAGTTTCATGATCTTTTTAACCTATCTACCATTTTATGTAAGGTGATTGACAAGTGCAGGAAAAATCAAAAGCTTCCATAGTTGTAAGACCTCTCATTGGCTCTAAAGCAGCTTTGCCACTTATTTTTCTAATTCCTGCCAATTTAATTGCTACATTATACCTTACATGAAGCTCATTTTCTTGCTAGAACAGGAAATGTAGTACTTGGCTTCCTGGGGTATAGAAATTTCAATGATCCAAAGCTTTTTGGTGCCCAATTCATGAACGCTTTTTTTTCTAAAGGCAAAAATGAAAGTTCTGATTATTTCACGTAACCCTCTGCTTAAAAAGGAGAGAGCATAGAGCTCAGTTGCTCTTTGCCAGCAGATGCAAAATGAATTGAAATCCCAAATGGTCAAGGCTGCGTCATACCCCCAGCCTAACGAGGCTGAGATTGGGAGCACAAGAGGGGTATCAGAGAGTGTCTGGAATGGAGACAGACAGGACAGGATCTGGCTGCATATGAAGATGCCCAAATTTAGATGTATTCTGAGAAGTACCTACATGTGTGCTGGGTTTGTCTCTTCCCATTAGAGCCAAGAGAGATCTGTCCAACGCAGCCTTTGCAGTCAGGGGTTGTGATTCATCTCATCCTGGAAGAGACCCCTGCACCCAGGCATGACACAGGCCTCACAGATCTGTACCTTTGCAAAGCAACAGCAGGACACTTCAGGGCACCTCAGGTATCACTAGATGCCTACCTGTGGGCAACTGGAGTAAGCCCTAGATTCTCACTGGCTCCAATGGGAGCTTGGACTCCTGCCTTGTCTGTAGGCAACTGCGTGTCCGCACTCAAACGCTGAAGCACGGTCATCCAAGAATGAGTTTTCTAGTTTGACCTTTTTAAAATAAAGTCTTTAAAAAACACACTCTGTGTGAGCAGCCCATCTTCTAGGGAGAGATAGTTTTCTTCTTTTTCCCACTAAGCACTTGCTTTGGTCTTTCTTTGTCACATAAAAGTATTTTCTACTTTACTTCTTCAAGACGGTCGTGTAGATCAACAGGGTGCTGGAAACAGCAAGGCTACCGAAGGAAATAAAGGTGAGAATATAAGTTCAGATGAAGGAAAAGCCGCCTTTTTGCAGTGAATACATAACCACGCAGGGGGAAAGGGATGCAAACAAAGCCAGTCTTATGGGTCACCTAATTCCAAGCAAAAGACATGAAAACCTGGAGATAAGAATAAGTTTCTGCACAAAAGAAAAAAAAAAAAAGGCTTAAAAATAATTGTTGCAGCCAAGGCAGTACAGTTTCTCTGCTCACAAGCTCATGTGCTACCTGTGGCTGTGTTAACACAATTTTTCTTGTGGGTATTTTTTTTTTTTTTTTAACTGATAGTATATGTGTGTTGTTAAAATATTTGCTAATGGACTGTATAAAAACATCCTTTGGTCTATAGGCAGAGAAAGGAAACGCAAACTTGGTGGAAACTCCTTTCCTTGGCAATAGCCATAAATCCATGTGTGAGCTGCAGTGTCATGCAGCTGCTCTCCAGGACAGCCTGGTTTGCACAGCTGCACAAAAGAGAAGAACCAGCGCTTTGAGGAGCAGCATGGTTGGGGGATTAATTTCCAGGACCATGGCTTCACTGCTCTGTCAGGTTGTCATGACCACATGGACACTGCTGGACAGACAGGGTAATATCAGTCACAGCAGCTACCCCACAGGCAGTTTTAACACTCCTGCTAGGTTCCCATCCTCGTCTCATCTCCAGTCGGAGGCTCCTGCCTTCCCACAGGCTCCTGATCTTGCTGTGTCAGCCTCCCCGACCCGCTCAGGAAGGGAGAGAAAAGCAGCAGGAGATCCTTGCACACTCCAGGCACGTGGGGTCATGCCACATTGCTCTCTGTCATCTGTACTGCAGATATCCCAGGGGTATCTTAGGACCTGCAGCCCCAGCACCGACACCAGCAACAGCCAGTCTTTCACACCCCAAAAGTATGGCCCGTTGCCAGGAGCTGTTACCATGAGTTGTAGACCTACTATGTCTTGACCATTATGGACACATCACAAGCACCCTGTTGGGAATACCCTATACTTCTGATCTGGGAGAGTGCTAGGCCACTAATTTGAGGATGCAGATCTTCATGGTCCTGGGTCCAGAGCAGCCACTAGCTTTGTAGTGGCAGCTCACCAATGTCCCGGCCTCAATCCCCAGACAGATACAGGTAATTGCTCTCCTCTGAAAGCTGGCCACATCAGTTTCCTATCCCCCCTGCCTTATATTAGGAGTTAACCATCAGCAAGTTCATGGTGGTCATCCTTATCACGGAAGCCTACAAGTCATACTGTCACCTGCTGCCTCTTCAGCTCGTTCTCCCCCCGTCCAAGCCCAGGCTTCACCACCCCTTCCCATGCGAGCAGTATGCCCAACTACTTTGGAGCCATTGACTGAACACCTATATCCCTCCCAGTATCCCTCAAAGCGAAGAAGTGGTTATTGCAGTCATGGGAGGAGCAGCTTCTTCATACACTGAGGTCCCACCAGTCACTGCCACAATTCACACACATCAACATAATTTGCAAATACGATGCTGGCATACTCTGGAGCCCTGGGTTTTCTCTAAGACGTGTACATATACTGACACCTAGGGTTTAATGATGATGACACGTGCTGATTTTACCACCATTTTTACCACCATTCTGCCGTCCCAGCAATCACAGTGGTCACTGGGACACCCACCCTGTTGTCATTTCCCACCTGATGCTGTCAAGCACAGCTTTTGGTGGCCAAAGGCTACAAAACCAGCCAGAGGCGAGGAGGCTGCCTAGATCACCGTGACCAAACCGTGCATTTCACATGCCATGGGAAATAGTGGGAAGCAGATGCTGAGTGGATGGAAGTAGACCAGACACCGTGAAGGGCCCTTGCCCAGCCAGCTGACCACCTTGGACACAGCTTTTGTCCACGTGGCTCCTGTAAGGGACATATATCGTGTCACCTGAGGCTCTGTTTAAAAACCCAGCGAGACAGGGAGAGCAAGGAAGGGAAGCACAGGGAGCACACGGGGAAGGGGCACCGTGCACAGGGCGGTGTCAGGAAGATGCTGTAATTCACACAGGTCTGTCTTACACCATTCGGGTCCTACCTAAACCAAGAATAACTCACATTTCAAAAATAACCAACAACCCCCCCAAGTTCTTCAGAAACTGTAGTGCTGTACGACCCAGTCTGCAATATGAGAAGCAGCAAGTGTTACACTCAGAGCTTTTAAAATAGGCTTCCTAAAAGATTTCCCAATCCCTCACTTCATTTTAGGAAATTAACCCCAATTAAACATGAAGCATTAAACTCATGGCTGTTTGTTAGGCTTGCCGTTCGTACTCACAGTGGTCTAACAGTCTGACAAACACATTGCTGTGGTGTTGATGCCAACAGACTTGTCCATAGTAGATAATGCATCTCAGACAGACAGCAGATCATGAGGCTGGAAGGGCCTCATCCATTCCCTAGCCTCAAGGCAAGGTCACCTACAGCCATGTCACTTCTGACAAATGTTTGTTCAATCTGTTCTTAAAGTCCTCCAGTGATGGAGATGCCTCATATTCCTCAGACAGCCTATTTTCCTGCTTCATTTCTTTCAGCAACAGAAAGGTTTATTCACTATCTAACCTGAATCTCCCTTGCTGCAATTGGAGCATGTTGCTTTTCATCCCCTCTACTACAGACAAAGAGGAAAAAAAATGCACTATTCTTTGCAGCAGCTTCTGAACACTTATCACCTGACAAATCTTCCTTCCTATTCTGCTTATGTCTTGCCCATAAACAGACTGCAGCTATTTGGACATTATGGTTGGAAAAGTTTCCTTCAAAATGTCATGTGTTTTTAAGGCTTCCAATCTGAAGAATACTGCTTCAGTGCAATTGCTTCACAGAACCCCTGAGACCTCTTCTGCTTAGTTCAGCCATGGAAGAAGGCACTAATACTTATACTCCAGCTTCTGATAAGAGTATTTGCTGAAAGCAAATTTCAAATTTGCTTAATATTAATATTTGCTGAGTAAACTTTGGCTGCACAAAAATATATGGGAAGCAAGCCAAAAAGTTTGGCTGTAGACAGACATTCGGTGTTCAGTGCAGGAAACCATGCACTACAAAAGAAGGTATTTAACACCAGTCTTCACCATCACCTCCTACCTGCACCCTCGCCCAGGGTCTGCCTCCTGGGCTCCTCAGTGGTCTGTGCGTCCTGACCCATCATCCTCCTCCTTGAGGCACCACTAACCATCTTTTCTTCCTCAGTGTCCTCCTCTCCGCCTCAGGCCAAATGAGCAAGCTGAGCATGGCTCAACAGGGTGAATGCTGCTCTACCATCATGTGGTATAATGGTGGCAGTATTTTGAGGTTCATCTCACCAGTTAGTGACTGGTGCTGTAGGAAACACTCGGGTGGGATTTGTTTCACCTAGTTTGGGCCGTCCGGAATTGAGACACCTGAGCTACGCATGTAGTCTTCTTCACTACACAACAAGGACACAAATGACCCCTGTACAGAGATGTGTCTCTCTCCACTGGTTATGGGGTAGCCCTAGTTCCTACGCGATTTAACAAATTCTACTCCTAGTGAAGAGAAATAGTTTCCATCATCAATGCCAAAGCCATTGGATTTCACATGGTTTCCAACAAAGCTCAAACAAGGAGCAGAGTTTGGACAAAATATGACTCTCACACCTAATAATGAAGAGGTCAAGGTCAGTATCAAGGCCTCACTGCACAGACAATTACCTTTTCTTAAGATGCTTGTTTTTCTGCAGATCTCGGTGCACGAGGAGCCTGAGGCCCATGAATTGTAAGTGAAAAAGAAGACCGTCAGCTTCCCCTCAAGGCACCACAAGTAGAAGACAAGAACCCAGCTCTATTGGCTTTGTGTGGCAAGGTTTTGGTAGCGGGGGGTTACAGGGGTGGCTTCTGTAAGAAGCTGCTGGAAGCTTCCCCTGCGTTCGAGAGAGCCCATACCAGCCGGCTCTAAGACGAACCCGCCGCCGGCCAAGGCCGAGCCAATCAGCGATAGTGTTAACAGCTCTGTGATAACATTTTTAAGAAGGAAAAAAGTTGGGACAGACAGAAATGGCAGCCAGAGAGAGGAGTGAGAACATGTAAGAGAAATAACCCTGCAGACCCCCAGGTCAGTGCAGAAGGAGGGGAGGAGATGCTCCAGGCGCCGGAGCAGAGATTCCCCTGCAGCCCGTGGTGAAGACCATGGTGAGGCAGGCTGTCCCCCTGCAGTCCATGGAGGTCCACGGTGGAGCAGATATCCACCTGCAGCCCGTGGAGGACCCCACACCGGAGCAGGTGGGTTCCCAAAGGGGGCTGTGACCCCGTGGGAACCCCGCGCTGGAGCAGGCTCCTGGCAGGACCTGCGGATCTGTGGAGAGAGGAGCCCACGGAGCAGGTTTTCTGGCAGGACTTGTGACCCCGTGGGGGACCCACGCTGGAGCAGTCTGTGCCTGAAGGACTGCACACCGTGGAAAGGACCCATGCTGGAGCAGTTCGTGAAGAACTGTAGCCCGTGGGAAGGACCCACATTGGAGAAGTTCGTGGAGGACTGTCTCCCGTGGGAGGGACCCCATGCTGGAGCAGGGGAAGAGTGTGAGGAGTCCTCCCCCTGAGGAGGATGAAGCGGCAGAAAATAACGTGTGATGAACTGACCGTAAACCCCATCCCTGTCCCCCTGTGCCACTGGGGGGTTGGTAGAGAATCTGGGAGTGAAGCTGTGCCCGGGAAGAAGGGAGGGGTGGAGGGAAGGTGTTCTGAGATTTGGTTTTATTTCTCATTACCCTACTCTGGTTGATTTGTAATAAATTGAGTTAATTTTCCCCAAGCTGAGTCTGTTTTGCCCATGCCGGTAATTGGTGAGTGATCTCTCCTGTTCTTATCTCGACCCACAAGCTCTTTGTTATATTTTCTCTCCCCTGTCCAGCTGAGGAGGGGGAGTGATAGAACGGCTTTGGTGGGCACCTGGTGTCCAGCCAGGGTCAACCCACCACACCAGCCTATATTCAGTAAGTAGTTCAGAATGAGACACTTTCTTTTTATTCCTCTTTAGTTGAGTGCCTATTACAAGAAGTACTTACAAGTATGAAATGCCCCATACAGCGTACATTTAACTATCAGAATAGTCTTCAGCAACTCTTATCTGAGGAGAGAAGTATTCCAGGAAGCACACCACTTAAACAAGCATGTGTTTACCAGAAAAAGAAATGACCTTTAGCAGCAAGAGAGATCTGTTATGCATATCTCTGAGCTCTAGGCTTTACAGCCAATCGCTTTTCATATGTCTCACATATATGCATGAAAAAGTTGCTTTGCAGTGAAGTATATAAACCCTGTATATAAAATAGCCATTTATCCTCAGGTGGCATTCTCAAATATCCCTGGCAGGCACTGACTAGGGAAAGAGAGCACAAGTGATTCCTTGCTCAGCTAGCAGATGGGATGGCAATCCAGGCACCTAGCAGGTCTAGGACCAACTTGTACAGTAGTGCCAGCCCTTCTCACTTGAGTCTGTCTCCCTCCTCACTCCACATACACTGGGTAGCAGACCCAGTCTGAGGTAAGAGAGAGCATATCCACACACCTAGGGCTGGATGGGATGTCCGTGTCTCTGCCCTGATGTTGTCCCCCAAAGGCTGTGTCATACCATCTCTTTTACAAACAGACCACATGCCACCTTAGTCTAGTTACCCTATTTCTTTGCCCACCTCAGAACAGGAGCTTCTTCCAAAATCCCACTGATTTGACAGTGTCAGCTGGTGGGAGCTTGAAGCTTAGTTCTCTTCAGCCCATGCACTGGGATGGGGCTGCTCCTCAGCAGGTGACTGGTGGCATTATGGATCTGGGCTTACCTGTACATTATTGTCCTGGTTTCAGCTGGGATAGAGTTAAGTGTCTTCCTAGTAGCTGGTACAGTGCTATGTTTCGAGTTCAGTATGCGAAGAATGTTGATAACACTGATGTTTTCAGTTGTTGCTCAGTAGTGTTTAGACTAATGTCAAGGATTTTTCAGCTTCTCGTGCCCAGCCAGCGAGAAAGCTGGAGGGGCACAAGAAGTTGGCACAGGACACAGCCAGGGCACCTGACCCAAACTGGCCAACGGTGTATTCCATACCATGTGACGTCCCATCTAGTATAGGAATGGGGAAGTGAGGGCGGGGAATCGCCGCTCAGGGGGACTGCCTGGGTGTCGGTCGGCGGGTGGTGAGCAATTGCACTGCGCATCATTTGTACATTCCAATCCTTTCATTATTACTGTTGTCATTTTATTAGTGTTATCATTATCATTATTAGTTTCTTCTTTTCTGTCCTATTAAACCGTTCTTATCTCAACCCACGGGTTTTGCTTCTTTTCCTGATTTTCTCCCCCATCCCACTGGGTGGGGGGGGAGTGAGTGAGCGGCTGCGTGGTGTTTAGTTGCTGGCTGGGGTTAAACCACGACAATTATGAATTTCTGATCTATCAAAATGTTGCTGCATGGACAAATGTGACAGTTTACTATTCAATTTCTAGGTCTTCCAGGGGCTCCGAGTACAGCAATGCTTGCTTTATCACAGCTGCAGAGGGCATATGTCTACACAACGCCGCGGCGAAAGCTAGGGCACTGAGCTATCTGTGATACATCCTTCTTCTTCCAAGAAATTTGAGACAGTTCCCCTAAATCAGCTCCCAGAAGCTGGTAGTCAAGCACATGAAGACACCCATTCTTCCAAATCATATTACCCTTACCATTACATTTGGCAGCCACTTATTCCTTCCAGCCCAGGTACAAACCAAGGCAACTGCAAGGAATACTGCATGATGCCAGTGCACCATGACTTCCATTGCATTGTGCTGACATACCCCAAGGACCTCTCTCCTACCTCTGTCCCAAGGGACGGTAAGATTCTCTCATGCATATATGTGACAATGGAAAAACCCTGGGTTTTTCTTTCCCCAGCCCTGAGCCACAGAACTGACACAGGGCAAAAACTCAGGTCCATTTGCTAGCTATCCAGAGGAAGGTTGCAGTTTTGTCACTTTTCTGAGCTTTTCTGCAAAGGTATAAATGAAATCACAGCACACAAGGCAGCAAAGAGTCACAACCTTCAGGTTCCCTCTCTCTGCAGAAGAGCAAGAATTTATGCCCCCAAGTGCCTGACATAAGCTTTGTCTTGTAGTGATCAACACTTAAATTAGCACAGGCTTCAAAATATTCTGAGTCTACCCTGACTGGCTGTGATTTCTGTGTAAATACTAATGTCCCACTTCTCCTTGCTTCTGCACCCACCCCACTTCCCACTTCAGAGACCAGCAGTAAATCCACTCTCAATCCCCAGTGTATTGAGCTTTCTGAATGTAGACATTGACCATGTTCATGGCCTCAGACCATTCTGAAAAAGTAATTCTTTTTTTTCTTTTGGCTATGAATTATATGAAGAGAAAAGCTCTAGTTTCTTTTCCAGATCGTGGGGCAGGGAATGCCTTTTATTGTTCTTCAATACAGCATCCACCACACTTGGTTATTACTGGTAGCAGATTCGACCGTAAGAGCTAGCAATGGCACAGAATTAGTAAGGCATGCTAAGATTTCACAAGTTGTCCTAAACATGCTCTTTAATGAAAACATCCTGTGCATACCTCAGTGTGTATTTTAGCTGAACTCTATGATAATAACTACAGTATTTCAGTTGAAATACATAAATAGGGGCATGCCCATCCTTCTCACTTGAACTTACAATTGGGACATAGAATTTCAACTTCTCTCCATCTTTTAACTCTGTTATAAGATACCAGTGTTATAATGAAAATCTCAGCCTGGAGAAACCAGCCCCCTCGTCTTCTAAACCTCTTACCAGTGTTCACTGACTGATTTTGGGTGGCGAGTTCAGCTGGCACAGCTGTAGCTCCTACGTGTGTTCCCCACCTCTCTTCCCCAGGTTACCATTCCTGATGCAGGGATAGCTTAAGAGGTCAAATATCCCCTCCTGAGCAGTTTAAAGTTCAGTGACTTAATAATTTATGTAACATAGCATTAATGCAACTATATACATTCTCCTTTCCCTCCTACATGGCTGCACAGTGCAGTGGCAGCTGCAACCAGTGGGACTTTAAAAGGACATCAAAGACAGACTAGAATGACCATGTTTCCTGAAGTCCATTTCCAAATATTTAATTCCTCCCTTGGAGAAAAGTTAGGCAAAGGAATCTGTTTCAGGAGATCTTCAATACAAACCAGCAGTATGGCCGTCAGCTTTGGGCATCTTGAAACAGCAGTCTTCCCAATTAGCCTCAGTGTTAAATCACTAATGTTTAATGTCAGATCTTAACAATTTCTGGAAAAGAGTTTCCATGAAGCAAGTGGTAGAAACACTCTGAAAATGTGTTTTCAAAACTGGCAGAGTCCAGAAAATCAAACTCAAGGCTTCATTTGTGGCTCTAGAAGCAACAGGAAAGCAAATGACTTCATGAAGTATCACCTAAAGTTTCCATTCATTTGCATTGCAGTAGAGCATCGACAGGCGGCATTTGTTGGAGAAGCTCTGCAGATGATTTCTAAACAAGGGTATTGATGCACTTTCCAGTAAGGCAACAGGAAAAGTTTCCTAGTTAAAAATTTAACAGGCAGCCGCAAAACAGTAACTTCTCATGGAATTTCTCCCATCCATCCTTGATGGACCAAACTCAGTTAAACTCATCTTCTATAGGGAAGGTGTAATCTGATTTGGCTTATTGTCCTGTGGGGTTCAGACCCCCTCAGTCCTGGGGCTCTCCGATGCTGACTCTCTTTAGCCTACTGACATTTAAAGCTCCTGGTTCCCAAGAGCATTCCCAAACCACCAGGGTGGAACCTCAGCTCTGCACTGACTGGAGTCAGACTTCTCTCTCCTGCTGGATTGGGATTACTTTGCAGTCCCAGTTTTTTATCTGCTATCCATCCACCCCAGCTATGTATTCAGATAATTCACCACCACAAGTCTTCAGGAGAACAGCTGAGTTGCATTGCCATAATAATGGAAAAGGTCAGTCCACAGAAGAGCAGCTGATGAGACACGGTCTGCCCACAAATGCCTTCTCCCCCAGAGCTGAACAGAGCCAAGTAAATACCTTTTTCTCTTACAGACTCCTGTCCAGCTAATTCAGTACAAGGTGTCATTTGACTTTTTTTTTTTTTGAGTCAGCAATGCCAGTTTTATTCCATGCAGCTTGTGACAAGAGGCTTCTATTCTGTTGCTGCAATGTTTTTATATAGATAATTATTTTTAAATACGTGCTTTGCATTAGACTTCCTAAGTGTTGCGCTTTCACTTGCCTTTGTTTTTATTTCATTTCCTTGATTTTGGAACATTTGCCCAATTTATCAAAATCAGTGCGAATTTTTCTCCTCCAAGGTACCTAAAACCACTGACCACTTAATGTCATCTGCAAACTCTGCAAATATCCTGTCTAGTTTATCATCTAAGTCATCAGTAAAAATAATGATTAGAGCTGCCCTCAGATCTTCTCCCACAGGACTGCATTTGCAAAGTCCTCCTTCTTTGACAGTGAATCCTTGAAAATTATTTATAAGCACAGTTTTTCAGCTAGTTGTGCATTCATCTAGGAATTAGAATTTTCTCTAGACCCAGACATGATTTGAAAATAATATATCCAACAGCTGTACCAGAAGTTTGACTTAAATGCAAGGTAAATTACATTTCTCACTTCCCCTCATAGAGTAGGCCATTATCCTGTCAAAGAATGAAACTAGTTTTCTTTGACACAATTTATTTTCAACAAATCTATGCTGACTATTTCTTTTTACTTGAGGAGGTGTATACAGATTGATTGCTTAAAAGTGTGTCCTACATCTTCTCAGGTGTCAGACTTAGTCTGGCTGGGCCTGTAGAAGGTTTTTCTTTTTAGGAATTGTATTATTCAAGCCCTGTTTGCACTTTTCTAAATGCAGGCACATTAAGCCTCCCCACGCTCCTTTAATTCTCTGTGATAGTTGTTAATTACACAGAGGTGGCTTTGACTAGTTCTTTCCATACTTGTTTAATCGGATGCGGTCAGCCCGAAGACATCAAACTTACATGTTCCTTAACCTGTTCTTTGAATTAATTTTAGTCTATTCTTTAATCACTCCTTCCCCTTTCTGGCCTTGTTGTGGAGAAGAGAGGAGAGAGCGAAAAAGAAGCAGGTCTGTCCTCCCCTTGTGAACCTTTAGCTTCTCGCGTTTGATTAGTTTTGATGGCATCTGCTGGCAGACACGGGATATGCTGCTGCGAAGTAGAGAGGAGCCAGCAGACAGACACGGTCTGTCAACAGGAATATTTGCAGCCCCATGACAGAAAACAAAGTGAGACAGAAGTGTAAGGATAGGTCCTAGTGAAACTGGGGATGTTTTGTGAGGAAATTATCTTTACCCAGCATCCAAACTTGTTCCCGTGCTGCTGGAAACCAGACTTTAACTACACTATGTGCAAATAGAGAGGAACACATCAAACAGTGCAACACTACCCAGGCTCAGAAATACTAGGAGAGGCCCCAGGCAGAAGCCCTGTTGCAAGGCTGAAAACATGCTTGTGTGGCACTAGGATAGCACAGGTCTCAACGTAGCTGCACAACGTACCCATCAGTTTCTTCAGACATGAGAGCCACAGCCTCTGATTGTGCAGGACTGACAGAAAAGCAGGTGTACGGCATGAACTGGGGCCACCTTTGCCGGGACCAGAAATCTGTGCTGCCTGCTGATATCGCCACCGTCCTGAGCACCAGCAGGACATGTGGCAATGACTGCAGGGTACCGTGCAGGCAGGCGCAAACACCCATGCAAACGGTACCTGTGTCAGGATTAACTTAGTGTAGAAGTCCCATTCCCTCTCTGCTCCTTGAATCAGCTCCCTCTATCCCTCTACCAGGAATTGGTGACTAACCCCCAAAATGGAGGGAGACACTAAACCCCCTGGGCAGCCTGAAGAGGACAGTCAGAAGTGGGGAGCAGAGGCAGATGCTGGAAGGACCAGGCACCCAGGACCGCAGGCATCCCTGCCTGCCTCAACCTGTCTCTCTCCACTTGGGTGCCTTCCTCCAAGATGTGGGGGTACAAGGAAGGCAGGGAAACCTGAAAATATGGTACTGCAAAAGGCTCTAAAACTAGCAGGCAAATAAACTTACAATCTATTGCTGCTAATAATTTAATTACTTTTACACTAGGGTCTTAACTTTTGAGGCTTGATCTGTGCTAATTTTTCAGCACTTGGCAAACTGCTATGAATCCTGGTTTCTAAGAGCACTTTGTTCCTTGAGAGATGCAGCAGGTAAAAGAGAGGTGTCACTTTGCCTCATCAAGAGAAGTGTATGCAGGATCTTCATGAAAAAGGCATTGGGAATATGCCTGTCAAAGCAAAGGGTAAAGAAAAGTAACACCAACAGAACTGAGTGATACCTCTTTCCTGGGATTAGTGTCTGGAGACAAGCAGACTCAGAGTGTTAATCCCAAAATGCATGCCACGGTTATAGCAATAGTTTCCCTGAAAATTATCCCTAGGTATGGCAGTGGTATAGCTGATCCCATAGTCCCCATCCCACAGCAGTCCTCCCGAACATGCAAATTGTTTAAACACTCAGGCTGAAATGAAAACAGGAGTAGGCACCATTCTGTGCCTCACCGCAACAGCTAAGGACTGAGTAGCCGTTAATGCCAATGCAAAACATAACTATAAACTGTCTGGGATTCAGGAGATAGTTGAGTACTACACTCTAGAAGCCCAGGACTTGTACAGAAAAGGTACAGACAGCCAAGTAACAGTACAAGTCCTTGCTCAGGATCTCTCTGTCCTTCTCCAAACTTGTCCTCCAAAACTGGAGTCATACTGGAAGAGTCCCCAACACGCTCTCTTGAACCAGGTCTGGGATTTGTGCTAGATGACATAAACTGACACAGTGTCATGGGCTGTGCTATCAGGTCACCAGTATGAATGACCAAGTAGCTGGGGATGTCCCCTGGCCCTGTCTGATATTAGCCAGGGAGAGGGGAACTGTTAGGTGCAAACAGCATGAACATCCATTCATCTCTGCACTCCAAATCCTTGCAAGGCAATTGGTGAGGAAGGGTCCACGTAGGAGCCTGAGGCTTCAGGAGAAGGGCTGACCCTCATTGTCCAATCGGTGGTCTAGCACCAGGCAGCATAAGTGGTCCCAGCTCAGGGTACAAGTGGGGAATCTTGGTGGAGGGCAAGAAATCATGGTTTGATATGAACCTCACTGAAAAGCAGAAGTGACTGGACAGAAAATATTTTAAATAGGAAAATTTGCCCCAAATGATGTGAGTTTTAAAAGACTGAAAATCAAATTTTTGCAGAGGTATAAAAACAAAGATGCTCTTCTTTATAAGAAGAAATAAGCAAATAAGGACTTACTGTTTTGTTGTTGTTGTTTTGGGGTGGTTTTTTAATTGTTGCTTTCTGTTTTCTGGCCATTTACGTCTTTGCTCATTCTATGTTGCCATCATTAAGTGGCAGGGCTGGGGAAAAGCAGAAACTGGGTGAGGAGAGAAAAAAAGTGAAAACCTGACTTTTAAAATTGTGGTTTAAGAAGAGAGCAATGATAACTGTTTGAAGAACTGTGCTTATTCTGTACGTTTCTTGTTTGGTTCTTTTTTATCAAAAACAAGCTTTTCAAAAAACAGTATATATTTTTAACTTCCAGACAAACCTGCTGTTTATTGGACAGGCCGAACTGACAGAGCTTGTTGTTACCTGCAGTCTCTGTTTTTGTAATCGCATAGAATCAAAGCCTTACTGAATCCACACCATAGGAAAGTCAGAAAGTAACTGCTTAAGTAACAATGTACTCTCAACAAGGCATATTTTGCAATCTCTGGGTGTCAAGTTTCTGAAATACCCAGTTATTCCAAAGCCCTGCATGGAAATGGTTAACGAAGCAGTCTTTCTCCACCTGAGCTCACATTTTAGCTCTCCTGATCTAGCAAATCCAAAGAGAAAATTCTGCTGAAAAAATTGTGATGAAGATGAAGGAGCCAGCCCTTGCAGTTGTTTAAAGCTTAAAGATGTTTAAAGCTTGAGCTTTAAAGCTAGACAAATTCAAATTATAAATAGGGTATATTTCTGTCTCACATTTTAAAGAACTGTGAAACACCAGATGGCTTTTCTGTTGCTGTGACCTGCCATTTAAAATATATTTTTACGGTTTCTGATTTCACTACAAATAGGGCACAAGAATGATATGCTGTTAATGTAAAAATAATTTTACGTGTGAACTTGCCGTGGCTGGAGGCAGTTTATCAGCAGGCTGGGAGATGCCCTGCCTTTCCACCACTTGATGGCATTCAAGGGCCATAAGTACTCACACTAGGAACTCCAGCAAAAGAAAATGCCTCAGAAAATAAAACACAAAGCCTCTAAAGCCTTTGGATTCTTGGTAATGCTTCTGTAATATATTCGTGTTTTCGAAGTTCCAAGGAAATAAATCCGGAAAAATGAAAAAACAGTTTCTGAGGAGATAGGATCTTTCCTCTGAGACGCAACTGAATATGCATGTAGGACATGGGATAGGAGGTCTGAAAGCAGTATTTCAATTAGGAGAATCCAACAGTCATATCTAGGTGACTCAGTCTACATCAACATTAGTAAGGGTTGGCCAGAGAGAATTGGATGGGACTTTTGTTTTTCCTTCCAGGTATGGACCCAACAGGGAGAAAAAAAGTGAGATGTATTAATTTGACCTTGGGCCTACACAGACACGACACCCTGGTTGTGCAACAACTGCACATATACAAAAAGCTCTTTAAAGCACTTCTGCCTTTGTTTTCCTTCTTTAAACCTCAGACTCATCCTACTGCCAGGCAGCATCATTAAAAGCCACCCATCTCACAGCTGATCCAGCTGTGAGTAGGAGGTCCGGCTGGAGACCTCTTGGGGTCCCTCCCTGCCTGAACCGCCCTGCGCTTCCATGGCCTCATTAAGACTAAAGACAGATTGACTTTTTTTTATAGGTAAGAAGAGCACCCTGCAGCGGTAACAGTATTTGTGGGGGTGTAGCTGTAAGGGTCTGGGAGTGCAAGTAGGATCAAGTTTGCAGAGAGGCGACTGCTTTTACGCACCAGCCGAAATACCCAAGGGAAAGAGGGGTGAGCTCTGGAACAGACGAGTATCTCCTCATGTCTGAAAGAGCACAGCAAGCTTCAGGCTAGTCACAGGCAGGTGATATTTGCTGTGTTTCACCAATTAAAAGACTTTAAAGAAAAGGATAGTTTGCAGCTCTGTGGTACAAAGAAAGGTTCGGAAGAGGAGAGATGACAGAGCCACGGCCTTTGCGGTGTAAAGATGGGGTACAAGCAGGGAAAGACTCATCAGGAAAAGCTGTGGTATTCTGGGAAACCAGTGTTCCTGTCAAGCCTGTAATTTTTGCCACAAACCCTAGCTATGAATTTTAGTTCCCTCTTTAATTTTTGTAACTCTGCCCTGGGAAACCACTGTTCCCGCTGCTTGCAGAGAGTGTGACTGGTGGTGGTGGTCTGGTCTCAGGAGCAAAGGTGTTTGGTGAGCTGCGTTTCTCAGGTTGTACTACCTGGGGTAGTTCTCACAGTGCTTCTGGTGATGCGCTCAGGACTCTCTGCCTTGCTGCAGTTTAGCTCCATTTGGGGTATGATGGCTACAGGATGCCTTTGCTTCTGGTGAGGATTTTGCCATGGCTCAGGGGATAGATGCCTGAGGGCAAAAGGGGGGGATCTGAGAATACCTAAGTTGAAATGTGATCTTCTCCAGTTATTATATAGGGCACTTCACAACAAAGGGAAGTGTACAGTTGATGGGGCTTCATCTTCCTGTGGCAGTAAATGTGTATGTAGTGTTCAAGTAGCTCATAAAATATATATATACTCTCATGTCCCTGGAGATGTGTCCTTTGTTCAGAGAAGATCCCCAGCAGTGCACGGGGTGCTCTCCTCACAACAGGCTGGTGGTAGCTTAAAACCCAGCGACACACAGCTTTTAGGGGTGTTTGGTTGCTGGTTTTCTGGAGAGGCTCATGTTGGTCTCTTGGTTTTTGATATATGATAACGTGTAATTATCTCTCTGCTTAGGTTATGAGGCCTAGAAAGAAGATGATGGAGTTACAACAGTCCTGCACGTACAACCTTGTTCTCCCAGCCTGTGCACTATTCTTCACATCAGGGCTTGAGGGCAGGGAGAGGCTCTCAGAGAGCAATCTTCTGGTCTTTTACACCATCTGCTCAGAGGACTCCTTATCAGATGACAAAGACCTTGTCCAAACCCTCTTCCCTGTAAGGCCCATTTTATGTTACCTGAAGAGGTGGAAGTGGGTGTAGTGTTTTTCAGTCTTAAACTACTATCTACCATGCACAAGATTTTCTGTCCAGCCCCCTGAAATGACATTTTAAAACAACAAAAGCAGAAAAAGACACTTTTTTTTTTTCCTGGAAGAAAACAGTAACAATTTTACTTGACACTTAATACTACAGTGTAATATAAAACAGAAGAAATAGGGAACATCAAGGGCAGAGTTTTAACTGTAAGTATCAAAACAGTGACTGTAAATTGGGTTTCAGAAACTACAAAGCACAGTTCAAATATATGATTATTTCTCAACAGAGATTATGTATACAACAAAGGCATTATGTTCTAACACATGCCTTATTTAAGATTCCCAGCATTATCTTAGCCACTCTCTAATCAAACAGCTCAAAAGGAAAAAACCCTTTGTTGTTACCTGTGCTACACTCACAGCCACATGGACACCCAGAATCACATCAGCTAATGAGATATGTTGTTCCACGGCTATCAGTTTATGCCTGTAGAGCCCTAGCATCCAGTTCAACAGCCAGGAACTCAAGTCCCTCCTGAGCTGATTCACAAAGCAACCATAGGACTGATCCAGAGCATAACCACCGGACTGATTCGCATCACCAGCCTTTCTCTTCCTAAGCACTTCACAGAAATCTATTGCACCCATGGCACCAACAAAAAGCCAACGGGCTGATGCTGCCCGGGGATGGGGAAACTGCAGAGCACAGAAAGGCTAGTTGTTATAGTAAATAGCTTTACACTGTCTCTACGGGCTGCTTTATTATTGCGAGCACTCTGCTGTTTTTCAGTCTCCCCACTGCCTGACAACACATCCAGAACAAGGTTATGTTTTCTCTTCTGCTTGGGATAGAAAATGTAAGAATGCCTCACACCCAAGGAAAGGTAAAACAAATTAAAATAAAAAAAACCTACCACGAACAAGTATTTGATCTGACCAAAACACAATGAAGAAAAACATTGTTCCTAATGCCTACAGGGCCAACTTACTTCTTGAAGCACTGGATTTGTTTATGCTTGCCATTATCTTTGCGTTCATAGCTGCAAATGTTACTAATGGCCATGCAATTACCCATCTCTTTTAAACGTTAAACCCTGGGCCCCAAGGAAACTGCGTGCCCTTATGTCTTTTCAAGAATACATGGCTCAATGTTTTGCGCTTTAATTTATTTGGTGACTTTTCAGAATTGCTTTGTTGTATCCTCCTCTGGGAGTATATTTGCATGAAAGGAACATTATGAACTGCTTAGTATAAAGACATAAAACAAATGAAATGACAAACACATGCAAAAACATAGCTATTCCAAATCAAGCTAACTCAAAAACTTGCGGGGGGGGGGGGGGGAATTCTCCCTTCACGCCCTCATCTGGCCCTAGCTTACTTGGCAAATTAATGAGTGTACACTCATGTTAAGGAGTGAGAACAAGGAAGAACATCCTCTATCTCTGTCTGCTGAGGATGAGAGCTGATGGGCCTCTGCACTCACTCAAGTATCACTATGGAGAAGATGGGCAGAGAATGATGAGGGGAAAGAAAATGGAAAGGAAAAAAAGAGAGAGAAAAAAAGCATATTGGCTCTTCCTCTTTAAACACTGGTTAGCTTAGCTGTGACCATGTGGTAGAAGTTATTGTGTTGATACAGGCTAGCAGTGACTTACTATAATCATTTCTGGAAGGAGGAGAAACAGGGACAGGAGCTGTGGTCGGAGTGGTGGTTTTATTTCTGGACTGATTCTTCTCCAGGCTCTCCCCATGCAGAGGTGTAGGAAGTGGCGATGCAGCCAGGAAGCTCAAGCGTTGCTGTCTCTGAGCGTAACTATAGCTAGGCTTGCTCCAAAAGAAAATATCCTTATGAAATTTTCAGGAAAGGAAAACTGGCTCAGCTGTAAGGAGACCTGACTCCAAACGCAGCGGCAGGATAAAGGAAGTCTTAGCAGCTACCAGGCGGTTGTTCAATCTCTATCAAGCAACAGCTTGAGACAGCTTGAGCTGGATACTAAGATTTGGGGTGGTTTACAATTATAACTGCAGAAAATGGAGACATGCCAAAATAATGCTGAAAGTGTGTTTTTAAAGAAACTTAAGTTGGCACAGGGTTGGAGGAAAGGTTTCTCTTACAAAGTAAAAGCTGGCTAAAGGATAGGGAACAAACGATAAGGCTTAATGGGGCTTTTTACTTTCAAGGAAAAATTATGGAATCAGTTTTATTCAACGTTTTCATCAGAGACCTAGTGAAGGGAATCCACAGTGAAATTCCCAAATTCACAGATTGTACTAAACTCTTTTTCAGGCAGCCAGCTCTTATGCTGATGGTGAAGAACCAGGAAGACAACAAAAACCAAAATGGGCAAACAGGTGTCAGAAAAGCTTCAGAGTACATAAATGTAAGTTAATGCATCTAGGGAAAAATAAGCCAAACTACACCTACATGATGCTGAATATAGAACTGACAGTGGCATGTCAGAAAAAAAGATCTTAAGAGTCATGATTGACAAGTTTCTGGTCATCAATAAAAGCCAAAACAGTATCATGAAAAAGGGTACCGAGAACAAGACAGAGGGCATCATTTTGATGCTACATATAACTTTGGTGTAACCACACTTGAGTACAGTTCATGGTCTGCTCTCTGCATCTCAGGAAGGATGCAGTAGAGTTAAAGCAGGTACGGAGAAAACCAACCAAAATGATCAAGCAGCTGCCTGACAAGGGAAGACCTAAAAATGCTGGGCTCTGCAATGGAGAGGAAAATGCTAAGAGGAACAGTTGAGTATTACAAATTAACGAAGGCAGTATCTAGGAAATTATTTTAAAACAGATTAAAGTATTTTTTATACTTCTGTAACTTATTGTGACAAGAGGTTATGGAGGCGGATAGAATCAGCAGGTTCAAACCAGACTAGATAAATTCATAGAAAAGAAGTGCATGGGTAGATACAAAAAGAACAAGGCAGATAAGTACCCTCTAACACACCCCAGCAAACAAATGTGGATACTGGGAGTGGCACAAGGGGAACTGACTGCAAGAAGTGGCCAGACTCATGTGCTCCCATAAACAGCATCTGATCTTGCCAGAGTCAGAAGCAGAGTACTTAGGCTAGAAGGATGATTGCTTTGACCAGAAAGGCATTTCTTATGCTTTTAGACCATCCAAATCATGGAGAGAGACAGATGATTTTAAAAACAAATTATCAAATAAATAAAAAACAAATTCCCAAGAAATTACACTGAGCTGAAATCCTCTCCCAAAGCAAATTTGCTGGCTTTTTTGTTTCCCTCAACCAAAAGAATACTGTTTTCTGTTATACCTCAACACCCAGAATGGTTTGGCAGGACAGTAACTGTTAGATTTACTGCTTACATGTGTGCATATAATGAGATGGCATCTTATTCCAACCTGACCACGGGCCGAGTGCTGGGTTAACATATGCCAGAGACGTGGGAAACTGCGGAACAACAGGGAAACCCCTTAAATGGGGAAATCCTCCAGAGACTAATGAAGTGATTAACTGTTAGTTTTATTCCATCATCAAATGTTTTTACATGTTTCCTGACATCATCTTCAAATCTCTCTTTTTCATGGCAATCTGCTTTGACACAGCCAAATGCCCTTCCCTCCACTGCAAGAGGCTCCTGCTATATATGAATATATTTAGGTGGTTTCCAAGTTAGTAAGGAGCTTTTGCCCAGCTGTAAAGGGGAGACACATAGCCTGTACTTATCCAACACAAGCCCTGGGATAACCTTCTTTCTCCCTCACCACTCTTTAAAATCATTGTTTAGGCAGGGTGATAGGGAGAGAAAAGGAAGGCTGCTGCTCACTTGGAGCTTCTCAGGCTTGCTAGGAGTAAGAAGCCTGATCTGAAATTTCAGTTCATTAAAATCTCTACAGCTCCAGAGCTTTATCTTTCTGCCGAGGACACACCCTTCCCGCACTCACCAGCTGTGGACTGGAAATCGCAATACCTATGAATCATCGGAAGAATTTTTAGCCTGGCACCTCAAAACAGTGAGGCACTCATGCTGTCTGTCTGTCCACACAGCTGTCTGACAGCCATTCCTCAGCAACTGTTTAACCCTTTGGTCGGTCTTGAGGATTTTTGGGTGGTGGGAAATGAACTCAGCCCTTGGAAGGTCTTACCAGTTTCGTGAAAATCAACACCTGCTAATGGCAAAACATAAAAATTGGGGTCTGACTGAAGAGAAGTCAGGAGCAGCCCTAAGAAAACATGCCAGACAGACAAACAGAGGCACAGCCCTGGCTCTGGCTGATGGCTCTGCAGCATCTCGGGAGGGCACCCGATGGGGCTGCCCAGGGAGGAGGGAGAGGCGAAACAGATCTTGGGTGAGGCAGGGCACAGATCATCAGGAAATCAAGCTTCGCTAGTCCCTCTGCTCACAGAATGAATTTGTTATTAGGACTATGGTGATGTAGGTTTATATAGGTCACTGTGACAGTAAAAACGTATCATTTTTATCTTCAGCCTGCTTGATCTTCAGCACTTTTAATCCGCAGTATCAGCCTGACTGATTTATTACTACACACTGACAAGGACTTCATTTTATCTCCATGCACAAATAGCCTGTTCCTAAAATATAGAAGGTGCATGTTGGCTATCTGTGTAAACAAGAGATTAGTCTCTCTTCTGATTTTGTGACATTGTCTCTCCATGTCCTCTCGAATATATATGACTGATCTAGCCTCTATCTCAGCCATTTTCTAATGTAAGGAAACTATATTGTCCTTTTTTTGCTGTTTTCCATTCCTACTGGAAATCTGGTATTTAATCCCTACAGATATAAATCTAGATTGTCTTCCAGCATATATTCCCATTTATATTGCCATTCATGTCCCATTTATTCTCTATTATGGTAAACTGTATTAGCTTCCTAATGACATGTAGCATTGTTTTTCCTAGTCCTGACTGTGTATGACCTCACTGAACCACCACCACTACTCTTCTGACTATGGCCTGGGTTTTACGCTCACTTTCAAACATAAACAATTAAATTCTGACCTGATTCTAACAGCTATAATGTCAAAAAATATATTTGGATAATACATGTTAAGGATGTAAATGTTGGCTGCTGAACCCCGTGGACTCCAGGACCCAGGGATCCCTCCTTGCTGACTGCTGCAGCCCAGTCAGGGGAATGCAGGGACTCAGGAGGTCTCTCCATCCCAGCCTGATGGACACGGCTCCTGTCCCTGTGTGCAGGTTTGGCCAGCAGCAAAGCTGAGCATCTGTCTCAGGCACACACACACACGTACACACAGAGGGCACCAAGGCAGCCGGACACACAGACTACCTGACAGACCACTGCCTTTAGCCACACTCACATAAAAACCAACAGCCTTCACTTAAATATAAGTAAACCCAGTCCTGTTCCTCTTCTCTGGCTGATCAGGATCAAAGTCCTCTATGAAAACAGATGTGCCCTCACTTTCTAGATTCACAAGCACAGTCACATTCACAGATCCTCGAGTACCAGCCCAGCCTGTAAAGCCCGCTAATACCCATGCTGAGGCTCCCTTACCTGGTAAGCAGGTCTCCTCCTACTCTCCAGCCAGTCCAACTTGAAGTTTGCTAGCACGCAGATGCATGTGCTACACACTTGTCTCACAAGTGTCCCCACAATCATGGATTCCTTGAATATTAGCACAGCTGCTCAGTCCACCCGTGGCCAGACCCTGGGTCCCCTAACCCAGCATGGGCTCAGACCTCAAGTCCTTCCAGATGCAGGCTTCCTCCTGCTCACCAATTAATCCATCTTAAAATTTGCTGTACAATTACACGTACACATGCACAGAGGATTACATTAACTGGGAGGGGGGAAATAAACACACTTCAGTATTTATGGGTGCTGCTATTTAGGCCTCTCCCACATAAACACACACGCTGGTCCCTCCAGTTGCTGACACCTAGACCTACAAGCCTTATGGCCCACGGTCCCTCCAGTTGGGACCACCCATGACTCTCTTGAATATTGGTCTCTCTAGTTGCTGGCACCAAGACCTGTGGGTCCCTTCTCCATTTGCTAGCACTTGCAGCACTCACACATGGGATGCAAAGTGAGATTACACAGGGGAAAAAAAAGGTTAAGGATTTAATAAGAAGATAGGGCAGACTGCAGTGATCAAGCAGAGGCTCCGTCAGAGAAGCGTATTGACTGGCAGCTTGCACACACGACCGGCCCCTTTAACACCCCTCTCCTCTGTTTTCCCACGCTTCCTCCTCCCCAGTCCACCCTGACCCCCACCACCCCCCTTCCCCACCTTTGGCCCTTCCTCTAAACACCCCATAACAAGTTCCGCACAGTCCCACAAGCCCCTTCCGATAACCCATAACGAGTTTTGCACAGTCCCCCGTGCCTCCCCCAAACACCCCCCCGCACCCCCGCACCGAGGGCAGCCTTCCCCCCCCCTCGGTTAGCGAGCTGAGTGCTGCCCTTGGACCATCGCTAATGGCCCATCCATCAGTGGCTGAAGAGGTCTGGTCTTTCTTATTGTCTCCCTTACCGCCTGCTGTTAGGTTTGTGTATCCGCGTGTTTATTTTATCACTTTCCTTGTTACGTGTTATTTCTTCTAAACTGAGGAGTTGGAGCCAGATGACTTAACGAGGCGGATGCTCCCGCATTCCACATACCCTCACAATACACACTTTGCCAGCTCTTGGTGCCTTAGGGAGGAGAGGGATCCATGAGTTGAGAAGTTCATGACTAAATGGCTTTGTACAAACAAGAGGGAAAAGCCGCTGAAAAATAGACTAGGCATCCTAGAATGACAGAGGGCTACAACATCTCACGTCGTCTTTAAAGCACGGGTTTCACTCTAATTAGTTACTGGTTTTCAACATTTCTATGGTTTTACAATGCAAAATATGGAAGTTGATTCAGAAGAAGCAAACAGAAGTTTATCATATCACCAACCTGCTATTGCGGGCAGCACAGGCATAGCTAGACAAGTAAGTACTTGATACTGCCAGAGGAGCTCACTTGAGTAAGAGGTCATCCAAGAAGTTTGGCAAGGTGAAAAGGCACATCTCCCCTGCAGGTGAACTTCAGAGAATGTGTTTCCCTGCTCTCCCTTTCAGTCCTGTCAAAGTTATGAGAAAATGCAATACCATTCCCAAAGGTAATCATCCTGCAGCTCCAAATCACTCCTCTCTCGTTGCCCAGAAATCCCAGGCAGGACCTGGCTCTCCTGCAAAAGTACCCGCATCAATCAAGCTTAATAAAACTGTACAACAACTTGGAATTGTGAGTCAGCTATAGCAGCTGCTGACATGTATTCCTGTAATATCTTGAGTGATGATCCAGAATAAGAAATTAGACTTCTCGCTGTGAAAACCTGTGCTAGTGATGTTATTAAACTCATCCTAAAGCCCACCTTACCGGACTACCTCCCCTCTGACAAAAAGTAATGTCAAAGCAAATGAGACATAGATAAAACATTAAGGAAAAACTTTCCAGAAGGTTGAAGTTTTCCAGCACAGTAAGAATAGTGAAGCAACAAAATCGGTCTCCTTGGCAGATTCTGGAATAACCACTGGAGGTTTTTTTCAAGAGCAAGTGAGGCAAAACATCTCCCAGGAATGGCACAGTGCAGCTGATTCTGCACTAGGACATAGGACTGGACCAGACCAGTGGTTCCCAGGGGGGAGAGACTGAATCAGGGGGTTAAGGCATGGAGATCAGGCTAATAAGGTTTGCTGGACATATGCTGAATAATGCTTTTCTAAGAACCTCATCTCCCCTATCTATGAGAAGTCTTTTCTTCTCCACAAAGTGCCATGATTGTATTCTTAGAAAATAGCACTGAATGTGCACTGCAGTAGACAGAAGGGTGGATGAATAGCGGATTTAAACCATCATTAGATCCTGCCGGCCTTGGGCTGCTCAAGAGCCCCATCACAGCTTAGCCCTGGAGACCTGTCTAAACTACTTCAGTCATTTGGCACTGGTGCAGACATCCAGCCACCCTCACAGCCTCACACCAGCCAACTTTCCCTGTCCCCATTAGAAGCTCTTGCTGCTACCCTCACAGCATCTGCTGCGGGGAAATCCCCCCCAAATATACCTGAGGCTTTTTGAGTCAGTACATTTAAACCCTTGCAGCCAGCAACCATAGCAAGGCTGATGTTCTCACCCCAGAAATTAGGGTGAAGACCAGGGGAATTCATTCACTTCAGTTCCCATGGGCAGGCTCCAGACCTGCAAGCAGTTCCTCCAGAGACCCTGAGCCAACCCACTGCAACTGAACAAGTACTATCTCTAAAATCCCAGTTTATGATATTAAGGTCATGTATTCTGAGTACATATTCTGTGGTCTTCTTCTCACTTAACATATTCCCTGCCCTTCTCATTTGTATATCTGGGTCCAGCATATTGCATTTGGGAATTACTAAAGCCCTATACCATGCAGCTCAGGCATACCTTAAACAGCTAATACTGTTGTACCACTCCTCTATTCCACCATTGCTACATGAAACTGTACAATTCTTTATAACGTCTGACTCTGCATCCATTTACCTATCTATATGGGAGGAGATTAAGTTCAAAGAAAAACAAAAGATGGCACAGAAAGACAGAGCACCAGGCATAGATGATATACTGTTATAGTTTCTGTCCACAAGGTAAAGAAAAAACAGAAGAGAAACAGAAGAAACAAAATGTTGAGTCTTGAAAAAATCTGATCCCTAAATGAATATGGGGAAATTATTGCTTCTTTTTCTGTGCACTTTCCCATCCCTCCCTTCCTCCTTCCCTCCCTCTCCCATAGAAAAAAGAAATCTACAAATTAACCACAGCAGAATCTTTTTTTTTGTTTTAAGCTATTAAATCATCATTTTTCCTCAAGAAACATTGATGATTTAACTGACAGTTAATTTTAAAAATAGATCAAGCATTCGGTTGTCATGCAAGTGCTGTATTTTATCCCTAATGGAAATAATTAAACTTACTTAAATGCATGAGGAAGCAAAGAGGAAATAAAACAGCCATCCATCTTACTCAAAGGTCTACTCAGTGTCTTGACCAGAAAACATAAGATTTTACACAGCGGTGCTATAAAAGCTGAAAAACAAATAATCCATTCACCGTTGTCCTTGATCATTAACAAAGGGACAGGCTTTAGGATTTATGATAGTAGCAGGTGCTGCAGTGACAATCTGTATGGTTCTCTATCTTCACATTGTCCTTAAGGGTAATCTTAAAAAAAGAAAACACACACATATAACAAATAATTAGGATTAGCTACACAGTAAAAACAGCATTCTCAAGTAAAAGATGTCTGAGGCCTTTTTCTTAACCACAAGGTTCATAGGCTTTTTGAGGTTCGGGTACTAGAACGGCCTCTGAATGCCAGCTTGTAAAGCTGCACCATCAGTGGTTTTCAGAGCCGTAAAGACAAAGTTTTCAATAGTGACATAAATAGTGACATGGTTTGGTGTCCTTAATTTGGCACTTCTCTAAAGTGTCTAATTTTCAAAAAGTGTTAAGTAACCAATCTATGAAAAATCAGGAAGTGTCCTTAAAATATTTCACATGGGGATTGTAAAAATGGAGAACACAAACACAATGAGTCATCTTTATTTTTAATCTCAACCAAATTCTAGTTGCTGCCTCAGGGCAAGTATAGTGTTGGTGGTCTAGAAAAAGACCTATGCTCTACTCAGATGAAGAGCCAGGATGGGTTCAGCTGTAGGTGTCTATAGGTAAGTCAGGTATCTGGGCTCTTATGAGAGCCAGTGGAGACCCAGTGCTCTGTTCAGCTGCGCACACAGAGCTGTCAATTGCCATTTGAGACATCAGAGGGGATCTCACCAAGCCTCCAGCTGCAACTCTGAAAGGTCTTTTATGGGTCCTGTGTCTGCCAGCCATACACAGATGGCTTCAGTACCCTAGGGTATCTCAAATGGCACCACATTTGTGAGTGGGTAACTGAACTGAGCCTCTAGTTGACACACTTAATGAGCCTGATTCAGATCACCATAGGATAGACACCTTAGCTTGTTTCAACTAGCTCACCATTTATTACGTCAAATTTAAGGTTTCTTCACCTGGAGCTGAATCACTCCCAAAATAATCAGCTTTAGCAGAATCTCTCTTTAAAACAACGTTCCAGATGAGAGTGTTAAATGCTCAAAGTAGTTGCACACATTTACAGTTCCCTCCTGGTTATACTATTAAAACAGAGCCTCAGTTAATCTAATGAGCACAGATGGTTTTGGTGCCTCATTCCCATATATGTAATTGATAGTATTGACCAGCCACCTTCCCAGAGAACTCCTGCCTATGCAGGAAAGAAGCAAGAAAAATGACTTATTAAAATCAAATACCACTACATAGCATTTAAGGGGAGGGTGCACATTCAGGAGAGTTGCAAATGAGGGGACAACAAGTCCACCACCAGAACCGCAGGTGTCATGAGTCAAAGCATTTTCACTGAAGTCAGTGGCACTGCACCAACTTCCACATCCCAACTGAATATCAGACTCGGTACTGGTTGACACTTTAATTTCCTCTTTAGAAAAAAGAAAGAACCCAAGCGCAAAGGATATAAATGCCAAGAATGCTTCCCTCAAATTGTTCTCCAATGTCCTCCAGCAAAAACACGTTCTTTTCTATTCACTGCTTCAGCTAAACATTGCATCCCAAAAGAAGCTTAAACAGGTCTCATTCACACCCTCACCTTGGTGAAAGCCTTTGCTACGCAGCACGTTGCTTCTGATGTAATATTCTTTGGAACGAGCATGGTCTTCTTGGACCTCATTGGAGTGGGATAGGCCCGGGAGAAACAGCACCCAGTGCACTGGTAAATGGGCGCTCCTGGCTTGGAAAAGAATCTGTTCTCCCCTAGCTTGCACTCCGGACAACCTGCCATAAAAATATAAGGAAAAGACTTTTACTTGGTCTCCAGCTGCATTTTCATTTTCAAAAAGGAAGGGAAAGTGCAGGAGGTAAGAGGAAGCACCGGCCGCATTCTGCTGCTTGACATCTGCAGAACAGAAAAGAACAGACACAAAAGCTCCCCTCTTTAGGGTCCTTCAACTCTGCAACACGCACCGGCTGTAAAACTAGACTGTGACTTTCTCAGTAAGGCACAAGCATTATTGTATCTTTTCTGGTTTTCTTTTCAATTTTTTTGACAGTTGTGAAGGGGCTTTTGTATGTCTATTGCACTAGCAGTCCCTAGAAAACTTCCTTCTAGCTATAGATAGTTAAATAGCACCAGCAGGATTTGTAGTGCTTCTTAGACATTGCCTGTTTTCAGGCAAGACTCTCTTATGAAGAGTTTTAAAAATGCCCAGTGATCCCGAGATTTTTGTAGCTCACATTTTTCTATATTCAGTTCGAGGCTGAATAAAAAAACCCGCAATCTCCAAAACACCCCTAAAATCTTCCTAATACACTTCTTTTGCAGAATGCTACACCACCAACATCCCATATTCTGGGATCTACAGAGGAAAAATATTCTGCGTATTATGAGGAGAAGCTATGGTTCTGCTGTTCCTGATGTTACGCTGCCATTTAGATCTCAAGAGTACAAGAAACCAAAACGTTTCTATTCTATAATGTTTCAAGGTTAAGATCACCCATGTCAATATGAGGACATGGTCATCCGGGAGACTCTTGACCTGGAGAAATCAAGTTTAGAGAAGAAACAGGAAGTATCCTCATAGCAAAATTATCTTGATTTATTATACCTTCATATCTCAGTGTCAATAAATGCAACGGAATGGTAAGATTTATGACCACATTTATAAAACATGTGAAAGTTTAATTAATACTCTTTACGAATAATTGACCTATTTCTGAATGCTGAAAGCAGCTTACCCTGCATGAGAAACTCTCCATCTGGGAAAGCATGAAGAAGATGCAGAAATACAGACAAAATGGTCAAAGTGACAGCTGCATACTTCCCATGGGAATCCATGATCTGTCTGGAAATACAAATATACACATTTTTAAAGGACTGTTTTGCACTGGGTACAATACCGGTATCTAGGCTACACACTGATACAGCATTCAGTGCAAGTAACAGAGACAATTTAGAACCGGGATTGGAAACTGAAAATGCAGTGTACTGATGTGCATTTTATAGGCTCAGAAAATTGAATTCATCACAATAACAAAAATGTGCCTTTCTTTCTGGCCTTAACAATTTTTTTTCTGAATATTAATATAAGCCACACCACATAAACTTCAAATGTCATAACTGTCTAATATTTATGTTAGACTGGATAAAGCCAGCAAATCCTTACGGAGAAGACAAAAGAATCTGCAGAATCTGGGACATGGAAAGACTAATTTCAAGGAAAATGATTTCACATCAGGACATAATTTCCTGAACCAAGAGTCAGATTATTTGTCCACACACTGAAATGGCCTGAAGTTGCACCAGGGGAGGTTTAGATTGGATATTAGGAAAAAATTCTTCACCGAAAGGGTTGTCAAGCATTGGAACAGGCTGCCCAGGGAAGTGGTGGAGTCACCATCCCTGGAGGTATTTCAAAGAAAGACGTGTAGATGTGGTGCTTAGGGACACGGTTTAGTGGTGGACTTGGCAGTGCTAGGTTAGTGATTGGTCTCAATGATCTTAAAGGTCTTTTCCAACCTAAACAATTCTAGGATTCTAGGATTCCATGACTTCTTTAGTGCCAAAGTCCCCACAAACAGATTTTCACAGTCCTGTCCCTCGGTGGGAGAAAGCTCCTCTGATCTATGTGATGAGAGAGGCACTACATGCTGTGCTCCAGAGTGCCCGAGGAGACAGGGTGCCGAGAGCGAGCTCAGGGTGCCGAGAGCGAGCTCAGGACGGCTCGAAAGAGCCCCACGGCCACCTGCATCACCCGGGGTCAGGGGAGTCCCAGGGAGTTCAGCATCCCTGCAACCTTCTGGACTGAGATTTCTTTTAGGCTTCATTTTACTGATGTAGCAACTTGGCTTTTGGGTTCTGAGTAACAGAAACATGGTTTGGTATAAACACATCCTGGTCAGCTTGAACTTTTAAAAATCTTTTCAATAGATTAATTTTGTGCAAGAAGGCTACATGCGGCACTGCACATCTGCCCTTCTACAGCTAGCACATGAGATGAAGTGGCCATAAATAGCATATCACTTGTTCTCTGGGTAATTCAACAGAAATGCAGTTGTGTGGCTATATTTGATCCAGATCAAATCTATACCACACGGTAATGCATATCTCTGATATGAATAACTGGGGGAACTACAATATTAAAGATGCAGAATATATAAGTTGTAACTATATGAATACCATAACAAATACTCTGGTTGATTTTTTAAAATTAATTAACTTTTTTTCACCATCATTTGCAATAAGATTTCACGGCAGCTGGGGGCACAGGACATGAAACCTCAGTTCTCTCTATATCCAAACATCAGATGTGCTAAATAAGGGCTACACGCAGATTGGCAGGATGCTTTTTAGTAACTACCATAGGACCTTTAAAATTATTCTGAAGCACTTTGTACAGGCCTGGTCAGAGACAAAAAAACTGGTCATAAACTGTTCATAAGAAATTGGTGTTTCTTTTGAGCCAGAGAAGTGCTATGTGCCTGTGGCATGGCCTGGGAGGATCTCCCTCACTGGAAAGTCAGGCAGGACCTGAGTTAGGCTAAAGGTGCCACACGTGTTTTCAGATCTTCATGTTATAAATATCTGGTCAACTAATGCTACTTTTAAAAATATTGGATTCACCTGAGCTATGAACACATAAAACAAAATACTGAACCTCACTTCTTCTCTCGTCAGTATTAAAATGTAGTATTTTAGGCATGAAGTTTATAACCTTCCTTCTCAAGCACTAAGCCCATGTATTGTACTGACAATTTCATTGTGCCCAATCACAGACCATTTTGCCCAGTCTCTCACTCAGAAAACAGATTTTCCCCCTTAAAAATTATTTTCTTCTAAAGCATAGGCCTGAGCCCTTCCTTTAGAAATGAACAGGAATGACATATCCCATGGTGAAGTAATTGAGTCCATGGAGAAAAGGATGTATAAAGGATGCTGAAGTATGAAATTGCCCATCCGGGGCAGCCTGTGCAGGTGACAGAGACAGCAGCACCCCTGTACCCAGCCAGGCTGGCTGGGGACAGCCTTGTCCTGAAGGATTGAGTCTCAAGTTCTTTTTATTGCTGAGACACAGAGCACATTTCAGATCACGCTGTGAGGGATTCTGGGCTGAGCACCACTCACCTTCCCCCCTGAAGAGAGGGTGTTTGGCTGTGGCTGTGCAGCAGTGCCTGGTTCACTGGCCCCAGTTGCTCCTGACTGGCTTCAGCCAAGCACCCCAGGCAGCATCCCAAGCCCCCTGCTCCTAATCACCAAGCTATTTACCTGCCTCCCCAGAAACATTAGCTGATCATGCAGATCTCTCCACCTCTGCAGTCAGCCCCCCTCCCCAGGCTGTGTCTGGAGCTAACTGACAGCTTGTTTGGGCTGTGTCTGAACTGCAGCGCTGACGGCATCTCCAGACTCTCGCAACTGGATATTTTGAACAGTTTCTTCTGTGCCTGCGCAGACCACCTGATCCCTTGACTTTAAAAGACTGAAACTGTCACACAAGATCATGATGTGCTAATGACTGATGTGCCGGATAAGCCTCCAAGCTGACAACACTGATATGTACGCTTTAGATACTGAAAAAAAAGCATTCAATCCTAAAATACTTAAAAGCTTCTCTTCCTCCAAATACACCAAATACACCGGTCAATGCTGCTACTCCGTGATAAATATTCTCCAGGGAAAGATCAAATTGTGGCCCCAAATATTTTTAAAATGAGGTGGCAGTGAGAAGGACAATAATGCCAGCAACAAAGAAATTGATCTTGAGTTTTGGTGCAGAGGTTATTTAAGCATGCTATACTGATCAGAGAAGGCACTGCCAACCCTAACCAGGAAAGATGGTAGAAAATGAAGTATAATTAAACAAAGATAGCTTTCACATAATGGAAACTTATTTCTTTGGAGATTTTGCACCTATCCAGCAGAATCTCTGCAAGGACTGCCACAATGATGCAAATGTTCAAGTAACGCCTGCTCACAACTGGAGGGAAAGGCAAACCTGAGGTGGTCCAAGGAGTGAAGCCACTTGCCTGGTATCATTACCTGAGAATGAACCTGGAGCACTGGGATGTGTGCAAAGAGGGTATTGATTAGCAGAGGGATGCTCCATCACTGCACAAATTCCCAGAGATATATGGGGACGTGAGGCTGCGACGCACAGGTCAGCAGGTCTTGGTTCGTTGATTAAACACACGTACAATGCAGTCATCAAAGGTAGCAGTTCAGATGGCAGTGGAGCACAGGCCCTACAAGGTAGCTTTGAAACCAGGAAACAAAATCAGAGAGCTCCATTCTTGCAGCAATCAGAAAAAGATCATGCCCAGGCAGATGAGGCTGAGACCAAAGGCAGGATGACAAGAACATGGCCCTTGCCTGACTGGGGTTAGCAAAGTGGAAAGAAACAAAGTTTATGAGCAAGACCGATGTGCAGTGCTCTCTGGTGCAATGAATGAAGGCACAAGGTGGAAACAAGCCTCTTTCTAATTAAGGGAGCAAAAACTAGAGGTAAGAGACTGATCTGAAGCCTCTTTCTAATTAAGACAGCAAAAACGAGAGGTAAGAGACTGATCTGAAGCCCAGCTAAACTGAATGGCTAAGAGGCTAATGAAATTGCAATTAACAGGTGGCAAGGGTTGGGCGCTGGGTACAAGTAACTTCGCCTCCTCCCTCCCACCTGCACAGTGAGTCAGTTCATGCTGGCAGAAAACAGAGGATAAAGGAGTTAAAAAGAGCCAGTAATGAACAGGAAGAAAAACCATTGGTAGCAATTGTGGAAGCACTGGAAAGAAGCATTTGGAAGAGGTATCAAAAAGCCAGTTCAATGTATGTATGTATGTATGTATATATGTATGCATGCAGGCTGAACGCAACCTGTAATTACACATCTCTGCTTGGGCTTTTACCAAAAAACCCCCATCCAAATACAAGAAATACTCTTCTGATGTTAGTCACCAGGTGGCAAAGGAAAGGGGGGGATGCCGTTAACACGGCAGCCCCACGGAAGCTTTGAACATGGCTCTCAGGTTTCTGAGAAGCAGCTGCCAGCTCTCTGCACCCTGTTCCCTCGACAAGAGTAACCTGTGTCCGCAGGACAAAGGTGGTCCTTCACACTGTTTAGATCCACAGCCTCCTATGGTCCTGCCAAATGTTTTGGTAACTGAACTGAGCTCAGCCACATCTATGGAGTCGCGCTGAATAAATTGGCTGAATCCCTCTCTCCGGCAAATAAGGCTTTTTTTAAGGTTGTTTACTGCATACGCTCTTTCCAGCCCCATAGAGGGGGTGTGACTGCTGGCAGACTTACCTGCACTGGGACACAATTCCACACTTGAACATCAAGCCCTGCTCCATCCAAGGGGACATTCCCCAGAGTGTGAGGAGCTGGCTGGAGGGTCCCATGCACCAGCAAGAGAAGACAGACAGCCTTTTCCAAATGACCTGTTTCCACATCATCCTGAGCCTTTTGATAGCCTGGATGCTCCACCAGCTCCAATAAGATGCCAGCCACAGGAATAACACCACAACCCTTGACTGATTATTCCGTGATTTCATGCTTTTTGCTGAAGGCACAGTGGCATTCTCCATCCTAATTTTTCTAAGAACATATAATGCTATGATTTGGTACATTATAAGGCTTTGAGGCAATCCCAGAGGGAAGTTGTTTAAATTACATTAGCCAAAACGGGAACTGAAATTGTAGTTTTGCACTTCCTCTATTGAGTTAGACTGTCAGGGTCATACCAAAAATACTGAAGATACCTGTCAATAAAACCCAGGTGTGATCTTCTCTACTCTTCCAATGCAACAGCCATTTTGCCTGACAGTCTTACTTGGTTTTCTGACTGTGCCCATGCTGCTAACCCATTTAGTGTCTACACCACTCATTTCATCTCACCACCAAATCAAAGGAAGCTTTTACTTTAATCTATTAATTATTATCTTTCTTAAGCTATTGGAACATTATATAATGCATGAATTTCAGCAGCTCTTTGGAAAGATAGTAATTTTAAATCTTCCCCAGCAGTTAAAGTCTCATCCTTTTATTTACAATATCTTGTCTTTTTCTGTAAATAAGTTATCATGCTACCCATTACCCTCACAAAGACAGGCAATCATCTGTATTTGCAAACAGGTCTTCTGTTCAGGTACGCGTGGGACTCTGTGGATGCTTTTACATTCATGTGAAGCTCCACTGGATCAGAATCCCTCGTCTAACTCTGTGGTCCATGTCCTGGCACAGAAATGCCAGCAAGCTCTGTTCAACAGGCATCCTTTGTACTGATTGTACAAAATAACCTAATGTTTTCAGCATAAACTTGGGACATCCTTCTATACTTTTCCATAGAGTGACAGTGGTGCTATCATACCCAACAACAGTTAAACACTTTGCACATTGTGTTCATTTCTTTCTGGGATGCTTGGCCATGCAGTACAGCTGTGTCACAGCAACAATGAACTACAACTGCCAGCTCTTCACTTGCAGACCAGTGTCATGTACACAGTAACCTGCTAGCAAACCACTGAAGACCGAGAAATCTTCACCAACATCTTTTTTTTCCCCTTCCCTTAACATATTTAATCATGACCAGTAATTTAAAGACTCTAAAAGATGTGTCAGTACCACAGGTTGTGTAACGCTTGACATTTGACAGCAACACCGTTGACGAGGAGAAAAACACAAAGTTACTGATGAAGAATTACCAGACCCGATCAGAAATCACAAAATATCAACATTTAGCTGCAATACAATTCTAGAACCTCATTTTCTCTTACTTACAAAGCTCGTTTAACCCCAAGCACTGATGTTTTAGTCCCAAAGCAACCTTCAAATTAATTTTCAAAGTAAAAACTTTGACAGAATGGAAGAAGAAAACTTTTGGAGAGAAGGGAAAGAGACTGTAAAAAAAAAAAAGTAATTGTTCCTCTTTAACAGTAACAAAAATTTAAAAATATATTACCTCCCTTGTTCAACAAGAATAAATCAGACAGCTGAGAAACTGCAGGATGGTGTTTGAAGGTGAGCTGTCCTTGACGCTTGGATGTACGTTCCCGAAACTGATGTACGAAAAAGTTGCATCTTTCTTTTATACCAGTAAACCTAGATTATATTCCTCGCCCACATCTAAGCCATAGGATCAACTGTACATTTTATGTAATGACTGAACATTACTTTATGTAATTACCAGCCCACCATGCTGATCTTATCTTCAACTTGACTTTCAAAAAGATTATTTTTTTTCTTATATAATGAAAGAAAGGTCAGCTTGCGAGCACAAGCTCTGTGCTGTATGAGTTTCCTGGGGAACTCAAATATTGAGCATCCAGTCATTCGCTGCAGTTTTCAGTGAACAGAATCTCATTTTTAAAAAGGAAGGGTTACTAAGGTTTCCTAATATTTCTTATTAAAGTGGAGAATAATTTAAAAAAAAAACAAACATAAAACACTTCTACAGCAATGGCATTGTTTTAGCAAAGAATAACAAAATAAAGAGCCGCAGAGATCTACGTAAACATTTAAAAGAATAATCTCTATTTGAATTTAATACCCAGAGAATGAATGCATGGATAAATATAGAAGGATTACCTTTATAAAGACAAGATTTCTGGCAAGATCTCATCTTGTTTTTAGAGTAAAGCTAATGCAGTGGAGGCACTTCTGAAAACTGCACCAGGGTGCAGATTTTTAAGGCTCAGGGACTTGTAAGTCCTTGAGTTCAAGTGACAGAGTCTGTGTCGATGCTGGTTAAATAAGACAGGTCCCGCTCTGCCTTCTGGCACCGAGGCCAAGTGGCACAGCAAGGCTTGCATCCACTCAGCTCTTCCCTTCGCCTTCCCAAAGGGGAAGCACACATCCAAACGCCTACTGGGAACAGCGCCTGGCAATGCAGACAGTCCTGGGTTGGTGCTCAAGGCCATTCCTGCAACCCTATTGTGTTTTCAAGTCCTGGAAACTTGAGGGAGATTCACTTCAGATGTGAGAAGCTCACTTCAGAAGTTAACTGCCTAAACCTGAGTTACTCACTCTAGACTGCCTTTGTATCAATGGAGAGAAATAGCCCTAAACATCTGTTTCAATACAAGACTAAGTCACTCTTCCAGTGTGCCTATTTTTCACCATTGAGAGCCCAGGGTAACTAGCTTGGACTGCTCACTGTCCTACCCTTAGAGATTTACAAATATTTTACAGCTTTAAGAAACTCCTTAACATCCAAAGGCTCAAAATTACTTTGTAAGCACCTACTTTTTGTCACTCACTGCGATATTGAAAGAGACCCCTATAGCTTCTTGTGTTCCTATGAAAATGAGGCTTTGCTTCGCGATTCAATCAGTCTCTTCCAAAACGTTTATTGTACAGTTGGATTTGGTGAATAGCATCTGTCTAGATTTCTACCATTCAGTTTTCTTGTCCCTTGCCTTGACTCTCTTTTTAATAACAGCAGCACCCCTGGACTCTGTTAGCTATTTCAGACACATTTATTGCAACCTTATCACATCTGGCTTCACTAACATCCTCATCTGCTTCAAGGTGTCGGACACCTTTTTCTCTTCTATTTGTTCAACTGATCACTATAACAAAGTTAAACTCAAAACAATTGTCCCTAGCCTACATCTGGCTTGAAATTGGCTTCTGTTTCAAAACTGAAGATGGATTTCTGCACCTGGAAGCTTGTCTGTTTTTTATCCAACAATATGAGCTGGTCTAATAAAAGATAAATAAAATAAAGTCTCTCTCCCTACAATCTTGCTTCATTTAATAACAAAAGCATAAGGTTGAAATTTGAAAGCTATTGGTAAACATAGTTTACTGAGAAATATTCCCCTGGAAGACAGAAGCTTAATATTTCTTGTCATTCAAAGCAAAATTGATGAAAGTTGCTGAAGTTTATAGAGTGCCTCTGACTTGGCTCTGTCCTGCCCATTTCATACTTACCCCAGCTTGCAGTCCTACAGGAAACCCAGGATAACTTGTGATGCTTCACAAAAAACAGAAAACTATCTTCATCATCAGGAAAATAAGTAATGACTGTATTGTATATTCATATTTAGTACTTATTTACCTAGGTACTGTAGCATGTCATCAACTAGTAAAAAGGAAACGCTATACAAAATAGTTCTGTCTTTGGAAAGACTTGAGCACAGTGACAATGTTACCCCCACAGCATAGAAGAAAAATAAAAGTGCCCACAACCTGGTACTCTTTTCCTATCAGAATGTATTAGGAATAAATCTTGTGAAGTCAATGGAATTACACTGGTATAAAAGATAGTTTAAAAAAAGCTCCTATTTTTATTAAGAGGATTTCTTACTTTAGCCGCTCCAAATCTCCAACTAAAAATACTTGGTCAAATCTGTCTTAATGTGTGACTGAATGAGAAATGAGAGAATGTAGCTCACTGTTTTAGAGAGGGGAAAAAACCCCTCTAGTTTATTAAACAGGGTATTCTTAAATCACTTAGCAATACTGTCACAGGTTGTTGCTACACTCTGATATTATGATTTCATGGTCTATATAAGTATATGGATGAAAAGATAGGTAAATATATATGCCAAACTGGACCATCGAATATGCTTTGCCAAGATCAGTATTTTGTTTCCTATTTGCAGGAGCAGAAAAAGCCATTCTGAGGTCGAAAAAGGCAACAAACTGTTGAAATTTTCAAGTTTCTTTGAGGCCACTCTGTTCCTAAATTGGACTGGGACTGTATTAAGGAACAGAAGTGAAACTAAATATAGCACTTGTTAAGACTGAAATCAGTGTGAGCTCAGCACCTAAATATTATGGAGTTTCAGAACTTTTGGCTCTTTTCTAGGAGCTGGGTCCCTCCAGCTCCTTCTCTGGCTTTCTCTGGAAAGGACAGTTCACGTCTCTTCCCTTGCTCTGCCAGATGCTGTCTCAGGGTATGTGTCCTACTTCCCTACTTAGTGATATCTGCTTATCTACAGGCAGCTTCCTGATGCTGCCTTTTCCTCGCTAGAGGAAAGCTTTTCTAGTTTGCCACTCAACACTGACAGTGCTGGGCATCCCCCAGCACTGCCAGTAAAAGAATGGGAAAGGACTCCCTTTCTTCAGAAAATAAACTCTTCTATTAAAAAATAACTCCACTCAATTAATAATCAGACACCCCCCCCAAGTGTGGTCACAGATTAGCACTATTAAACAGAATCTACTTACTTTTAATAAGGGCAATACAAGGTTTGCTATACCTTACCCCTGCAGAAAAGATAGTACAGAGCACACCTAAATTCTTTTTTTTTTTTTTTAATTACTGCTGCATTCATCAGAACCATTCCTGCCTTCTTTCCTGGTTTTCCTATTCTTTGTAGATAAGCAAATGAGAAGAAACAACCTTTAAAATGAAGTTCTGATAGCCTTTTTGGCTTGGATGGACAAGCAGGTTGAGTTCTGGAGGATTTTTTTTTTTTTAATAATAATTAAATCACATTTCAGACCTTCCTCCAGATGTAGCCAAAATCTACCCTTCATCATTCATGCAAACTCAGAAAACAGCAGCCCCCCATCTGAGAATGGAATGGCTCACCAAATGCCAGAAACTCCTCTTTCCTTCTTCCTTGCAATCTTTGAATACCTCCTTGGCTTCTTTGTCCAGCTCTGCCCTACAAGCTCACCCAAGACCCACAAGTCTGAGCCTGCACCAGACCCTGCACCAGAAGGCGTCCCGAAGCACTGGTACTATCTCTTGTATTTTGGGTGTCACTTCCTTTATTTCTCATGTTATCTTCCAGGAGTCCCAGGAGGAGAGAGGCTCCCCACATACCACAAGCTGCTCTGCACTGACACAGGCAAATTATCAGAGTTGCTGAAGAGAGATAACTATGAAAGGCCCCATAAGAATGAGTGAGAGCATATCCTGGAGAGAAAAATTTGCTGGGGATTCAAGGAAAAAAGAAGTAACTTGAGAGTTAAACAAAAAGATATGCAGGTATTTCAATATTTCACTGAGTGTCCTTACTCCTCCCCAGTTCGCTCATAACTTTTCCAGTTGCCATCTGTCTGCTCCCAGAGACGGTAACACCAGCTCAGTAGATATACACTTAAACAAGGCTCCCCAAGGCAACAGAAAATACAGATATACATCATTTTGAAGTCAAGAGCTCCTGCCTGCCGAAATACTTCATACCATATTATGCGGGGAGTGAATGTCAAGTTTTCTGTTCTTTTACAGATGTTTTCAACTGATTATCTAAAATTATCTCTCAAAGCAGTGCTTTTTGGCCTCATCCTCCTTTGCTTAAAATCAATGGGAGTTCTGCCATTATTTCAAATGACACTGGATCAGGACTTTTAAGATTAGCTATTAGTGTTCTCAAGCTTCAGCCAAACATTGATTATTCTGAGATAATAAGGCTTTCAGTACTTATTGCACATAAATAATTGACTGCAAAGCCTCTCCTATTCTAAAACCATAGTGTAAAGAGGGTTCACTAATACATATCTTTTTGGGGGGGTTTAAAGGAATTAATATTATAGACAATGGCACTTCAGAAATACGTGCAATAATCATTATTTCACCAAAGCTAAGTAAAAATTGTGCCTCTGAAGAAAAATAGTAAGATTATAAGGAATACATATACTTTTTTCCCCTTTTTTACTGTAACTCGTCAAGGTCAAAATGTTTAATCATGGCATGTTATTAGGCAACTTATGGTACTAACAGGATGATGGCTTCTGTTTAGCTCTGTTTTCATGCTTCTTTTTGGAATAGGTTTATTTGAAATCCAATTCCTTCAAGCAAAATCAGAATAGATAATATTACAACAGTCACAGAATTGTGGAACAGCAAACAAAATGTCATTCATGTGTAGGTTTGACCTCAAGGGCTTTAGAGATTGTATTTCAATATTCTTTTTCTCTACTTTTAATTACTAAAAGTAACTACACTTCATATAATGACTAAAGCATCTCACAAGGTCAGGAAGGACTATTCCTGTTACGTATAATGTTGCTTAGTTGAAGTAACCAGGTTTGTTAGACTCCTGAAACATTAAGTGCTTATTATCAGACAGAGGTAAAACACTAGACTAGATAGACTACTGATCAAACTGATTATGTCAACGAATATGTTCCTGCACCATAAGGGTAGCCCATGAGAGATAGACAATGCAGCCTTACTTTAAACATATTTCAGTATTTAGCTTTTTTCATGAAAAAAAATAATTACCATATGAATAGATCATTGCATGTCAGGTTTAGAGCTGATAAATAGCCACGTAAAAGTGAAACGCATACTTCCAGTGCAGCTAAAACAAAGAAGCCTGATCAATAATGCAGGATGTCTCATTTATACAACTAGCAATTTCAGCAACTCTCATTATCTAATACAGAAATAATTGTTCAGTCAATTAGCTATTATCTTTCTCTAGCCCCAAATCTGAAGATTCTCATATGCTCACTGTATCACCTCTTCTATTAGTAGAGATTTCTATTATGAATTGCTTTTACATTTCATAGAACTGTATTTCTTGCTTTTTACAAATGAAAGCAGAAAAAATGCTTAAGTTCATCAAATTCCGATCAAATTGCAGCAAGCAAGAAGTAGCCTACAGTGCTGATAATAAAAAAATGTACTGACATAGAAATGTAGCTGGAAAAGGGATTCTGAAGAAAACAGCTTATTTCTATCACATTGCCAAGAGGCTCGTTACCGGGCTGCTGTTACCCTTCTCTACTGTCACTGCACAGAGAAACCTGTCTGCCAGGTCATTCAGCTGAGTAAAAAATTCACCATACTTATGATCCGTATTGCAGCAGCACCTAAGAAACCCACACCGAGACCAAGCAGAGATGGTCCCCTGCCCTGGAGAACTCACCGTCTCATACCAGCTTTAGAGGAGTAAAGTCATTCCCCCAAACGCCTCCTGTTTCACCCACCTGGGCATTTTTCTGAAGACATCAGATCTCAAACTGATGTTCTGGGCTCCACCAAAATTTCCAGACGAGGTTCTAGGTCTGCGTAGTGCAGCAGGCCAGTTCCCACACTCACAGTGATCTCTTCTGATCACACATCTAAGCAATCCCTTCACACAGCCACCTGCCCCTCCGGAGGAACTGTGCGTAGCATATGTTTCATATTTGCCAGAGACTTTCAGAGCAACGAATGAAGGGAATTATATGTGGTATTTCGTTATCAGTGTGACTCAGCACATGGAAAATGAGCTAGTGCATTATAATTAATGCCATATTAGAAAGTAAAGCAGGCCAGTGCTGCCCACCTCCATACAGTTGTCTTTCAGAAATAAAAAGGGCTTACATTTACATAACACTTCAACATAGATCTTACAGTGCTTTGAAAGCTGGATATTGAGAGTTGATTTCCCACGTCGTTGAAATAGAGCCACTCTCAAGAGGCAGAGCAGTAGCCATTCGCTGCCAGCAACGTTACACGGATGTCCTCAGAGGGCCAGCAATGAATCATAGTTACATCTCAAATTTAACCTAAATGTCTATCCAAGTAGACTGTAAAGGTCTAAGCTGTAAATTTAGGGGGAGGGAGAGGGCAGGGAGGCGGTCCGAAAACCAGTAAAAATTTAAGAGATGCTATTTTACATTATTTTGCGGTCCAGGTTATTTCTTAAGCTAAGCTTAGATTATAAAATGAAAGAGCTGAGAAAGGACTAAATAAAATCTCCTAGTTCAAATGGTCTAGATGGTGCATGTGTCCTCTTCCCAGACGAGGGAAACACAGTGGGAAATGCTTCAGGGGATCACTCCCTGCTGACTCAGGAATTATTTTGTTCGTGCAAACTTCTGTGTGCATTTCAATAATAAGCTGTCAAGAAGTAGAGGTTATTGATATTTTACCCTTGCACAAGTGCACAAAAGGAGAAAAGATACCACAGTGGGATTCAATTCCCCCCAACTTTAGACATCTGCGGTACAGATGGCCAATGTCCAAGCTGGTTGCTCTGGCTACGTCCGCAGTCAATGGGAAGACACTGGCATTTTCAGGGTGCAGTTCATCTAATCTGTTTTAGCACTCTCCTTAGAATGAAATGGGTGATGTCCTACAATTGCCTGTTTCTCTCCACTGGTTATAGACGGGTCAAGAAAACTGGCTTAGAGAGTCATATCCATTTATTAAGATACCGCACCTGACCAGATGAATCCAAAGCATCTTTCATTTTATGGCTAATATGCCAGGAATAGATACAATCATGCTTTTTTTTTTACACTTAAGACAATCTGAGGTCCATGCTGTTACCCAAGTTCTCTGTAACTTCCTACAGCCCTTCCAGGAGGTTAGGAAGGGGAGGAAGATGAGAATTGATCTTATCTGTTAATTGCCTCCTAGATTCTTTCCCTTTGTCTGTTCTCATTTGCTATCTCTTGTCTTATTTGGTGTTTAGCTTGAAACTTCTCTGAAGCAAAGGCTATCCTTTTATTCAAACTATTTCTATCTATGACGAAGGCTCCTAAACGGTGTAACTATTACAGACCGACACTCTGCTTGTTTGATACTAAGAAGGGAACACACTGCATCCCTTTAAAGGATGGTGCTGCAAGTGCAGCTGCTGTGATGACAGTAAGCAGACTTTCAGAAACATAATCACCTTCCCAGAGCTATTCCCAGGCAGGGATAACTTCACAGAGACCTAGAGCCTGATAGGCACAGAGAAGCCCACAGAATAACACAAAATGCATTTAACAGTACTTGTTTTGATTTCACAGAAATACGCATTGAGGTCCTTCAGGTTTTAGAGTCTTTGGTACAGGCAGATACTCACCGCCTGGTGAAAAACTATGCTGGTAGGTGCCACACAAGGTCCTGCAAGCAAACCCCCAGCTCCAGCTTTGGGATGTTAATGTCTTTTTCAGGAGTGCACTATACACTACTCTAAGAAGGCAGCCAGAGCTTTTAGCAAGCAAGCTAATAAAAACACTTCAATGCCACCATTCACTAACTGACTGTATTTTTTCCTGGGAATATCCTTTAGAGCTGTTTTGGTATTTTTCTAAACATTTAAAATGCCATATCTAAACGTTAGACGGGAAATTCAGAGATAGCACAACTTTGCTACTTCTACTGGCTAGTACCAAATACTACCAGGTGAAGTATGACTAGGTAACAAATGTTAATATTTGATATGCCTTATCAAGCTGAAACATACATTTTTTATTTTAAACAGAGCTTCACTGCAGCACAAAAGCAGGCAGAGTGCACTGGCCAGTGAAACCAGATTTGCTGCTGTTTGATATGCTGCAGAACATGGCAACACAACTGATTCATTACAGCAAATAAGGTCACGAGTTTGCCATTGATTTATTGGTTTAAAGGGTTGTGTGTGTGAAATCAGCTCACTCTGACAGGGAAAAGTAAAGCTCAGTGCCAATGTCTTTGTGTTTTAACAGTTTCCTGGCTGTCTGCTTTAGCTCTTCCACCAATGTTGCAGTGAAACAGAGGAAGCAATGTCCTTGGGAACTTTTTCAGCCCTGATACCTATAGTAGCGTGCTTTAAAAAGCTATATTAAGCAAATCATGAATTAGGACTCATAGACATGTGACCAGTAGTCTTCAAAGCACAACTTACAGAATTGCTCTGTGCAAACGGGCAGGACAGGGAATGTATTGAGCAATGGGTTCTGTTTCCTGGGGTCTACAGGAGAGTCCTCTGTGCCTACCTTCAATTTATGTTAGACTTACTCATCCTGCTGTCTGCGAACCACTGCTGGGTCACAAGATATTGGGGTGGTGGTCTAGAAAATGTTTCCAAGAAGTTTAAATCCTATGCACATGCTTCCCCTCCCACTCAACCAAATCCTACATACAAAGTTGCAATCAGTACCATCTACAAATGAGGAATAAACCAAGCACTAACCACAGAGAAAGTGATTTATCAGTCCAGCAAATTAAAGTCTAACAAAATAAAATCAAATGCAGAGAAAAAAGTGGGGAAGAGAAATGAGAAAAAAAGCAGGCATGGATATGAACTGATACTTTCATTATTCACCATATTTGGTATGTATCTTTGAGGGTATGGCTACACATATTCTGCAAAATTCACTTTAATAAGCCTGAGATTTGTCTGATTGAATGCAGGCAACTGCAATGCCATATAGACACCTGAGCTGACTGTCTAGATTCCTTCAGAATCAAAAGAGAAAAAAGGCACTTTTAGACCTATTTTTGACAACTATGTCAGGACAAGGTAAACTGACCACTCTCCTTGGTTATAAGGGGAACCTAGACAACTAGCTCAGACGTAGGCATCTACAGCTGCACTGCAAATTCTTACATTTGGCCAGATAAAGCTCACAGCAAGCCCCAAAAGACCAAAACCTCACTTTTTAGCAGCCTGCCTAAATTTACTCTATCTATTCCCTATTTCAACCACTACGGCTTTTCTCAGAGCATCACTACGGATACTGAGGTTCTGAAAGCAGGTTAAAAAAAGCCAAGGAGGGTATCGACACAGGATCTAGAAGGCATTCTGCAGGCACCAAATGGCACCAGGACATACACCCAAGTGGTATGGCCCCGCAGGAACATACCAGCTCAGTCCCAAAAGAAGTAGAGACACAGCAGCGTGCTGCCACATCTGAATTACTAAGGTCAGCTGAGAAGCAAGGCTTGTCACCAGAGTCACAGAGATATCCCAGTGCAACTGTATTGCTCCTGTACCTGGGACCAGCACAGCTTAGGCACCTCTGCACGTGCTTCCCTGCTCGGCGTGGAGCTCACCCAATCAATCTGCCCGAGGCCAAAGACAAGACTCGGTGCTTGAGGGTAGGCTGGCACACACCCTAGTTTAACACCTTGGCAGGCAACCCACTCATGCCCAGCGGTGACTATGCTCACTTCTGCTCTCCTTCCCCACCAACACAGTCTCCTTCTATCCTGGTGTGCAGAGAGAGAGAGAATTTCCAACAGCAAGTAGACATTTAAATACAATTTAGGGCAGGGGATCACACCAGGTCCCTGACTGAGCAGTCTGCGGTTGTTTGCAGAGCAGCCACTGGTGTGAAGTCTCATTAACTTCAGTAATGTAGCAAGTCCCAGTGATTTCAGAAGCATTTAATCATGTACTTACATGTTGGCTGAGCAGGGGTGTACATAAGCACACATGCTTTGCTGATTACAACAATTTTTTTGACACTAAGCACACACACTGCAGAATGGTATCGGGATCGTCAAGTACAAGCTCAGAGAGCCCAGCCCTTGATCCCATGATATTGGGGAAAAAAAAGTTAGAGGTGTTTAAGTTAGTGGGCTGTGATGACTTCACCATGAATGTTCAGAGAAATAGCTGAAGTAATGTTTTTATCACTGATGATCAAGAAATAACAGCAAGCAAGGAAGGTTCAAACCCTAGAAAAGTATAAATGCAATACTGATTTTTAAAAAGAGAGGATAGAGCACTTCAGCCTAACTTTTATCCTTTGAAACAGAACAAATTATTAAATGAAGAATTTGTAAATACCTGGAAGATGATGATAATTATTAAAAAACAGTCAAAACGGGTTTGTCATGAAAAGAATCCTATCAATTGATGCTAATCTCCTTCTCTGACAGGATAATTGCTCTTGCAAATAAGTGCAAATAGCAGATATGATGCATCTTGACAATGACAAGCTTTTGACACTGTCCCACACAGCATTTTCCTAAGTAAGCCATGACAGTGTGTTCCAGAGGTAATCCAGAGGAGAGCCACAGGACTTTGTCCTGAGGCCAGTTTTATTCCCTGCTTCCATTAACAGCCTGGGCCATGGCACATGCGTGTGCTGCCACAGTTTCGCAGTGACATCAGGTTGGGGAAAGCGGCAAAGTGCTTTGAAGGATGGAAATAGCACTAAAAATGGGCCTCAAAAATTCAAGCAGCAGCCTAAAATCAACCAGACAAAATACAAACCAGATAACGCTTTGGAGAGAGAAATCTAACGAACGAAGAAAGTTAAGTATAGAATAGGAAATGACTGCGTAGGCAGAAAACAATGTGGGAGATCACAAACTAAAGAGTCAACAATGTAATAGATGACACAAAGAGTAATTATTCCACTTAACTCAGCTCTGGCAAAGTCCCAGCAAGTGTAGCACTGGGTTTGGCATTGGTCACTGTACTCCCAAGAAAGATAATGGCAATCCATCGCGGGGGAAGTATGACAGCAAGGAGAGTTTAGGAAACATCAACTGTGAGGAAAGCTAAAGGAACGGAGTTTACATGACTTAGAAATAGAGCCGTAAATTGAGAAATGAAGAGATCAAGGTGGAACATTATAGCAGCATTCCAAAATGTAGAAAGCTGCCATAAAAGATTTGTGGCCATTGTTCCACCGTGACAACTAGAGGAAGGACAAAGATCAGATGAATTTGCAGCAGAGATTTAAGTTGGGTATTATGAATCCATTCAGTTAGGATTGCAAAGCATTGAAACAGGCTATTTCAGAGGCTGTGAAATCTTCCCTCCAGAAGTCCTGATCCTACTTCTTTTGAAATAGCGCATAGCAAATTTGTTTGTATGACTAATAAAAATAAGGTGTACATGGTCATCAGTGAGTTTGAAAGGCCTGTTTGGTCTGTGTAAGCCAAAAGATACTCAATTCCTAACAACTCTACATCATTGCAACTCCACATCGCAACTATTCAATGTTTCTGTAAGCATGGGCTTGAGCAACAACAGGATCAGACCTACATTTTCCCCTTACACAATGGTGCCTAAGTAATGGAATGCATGTCTCAGATCTTCTAATGTAACATAATTTAATGCAGTTTTTGTATTTGAATAGTATACCTAAATCACTGCAAAAAGAACTGCTATCTCACTGTAAGAAGAGAGCTACTAAACTGTGTGTCCTAGACAAAGGAAATATTTTTCAAGTGGTTTGCCTCAGGGGGGATTTAACGGAGGAAGTTAATGCATTCCAGCAAGAATCTCCATCACTATAATACCAGTGGATTAATTGTAAGTAAAGCTAAAGCTGTGTGTGAGGAAAATTTGCAGCATAAGGAATGTTGATGAAAAGTGTGGGATGTCTGTTGAAGATAAATACATAATTTTAAATGAATTTTATTTTAAAATGGTTATATTTTTTCAGGATTTTGTTATTCCCATGACTAACTCTCAGCTGTAAGAATGAGTTTTTCGTTTTATCCCAAGAAATCATTTTTTTAATCAAGAATTCATTACATTTCCATCTTTTCATTTTCACTGCAGTGGTTTCTTTCTCTGTGCAATGATTTTATCATCTGATTGCAATCAATATTGCTGTAACAGGCAGTACATGTAGTTCATCATCAGTCAGAGAATGGTAAGGGATTAGAGCATTTATACTACCCATGCTTAAAATCCATCCCTCTACCTGCCCCTCCTGCCCTTTGCAGGCTGTACCTTTTTTTCCTTCTATTGACACTGGGATCTGTATTACACTAAAGGTTTTCAGTATTAATTTGCTGAAAAATTCAATTATATACTCTTTTTAAAAATAAATAGGTTGCTGTAAAACATATTCTTGAGAAGCATTTTTATCCTTTATCACAGCGAAGAGCTGTGTGCCTCTACTAGGTAATAAACTGATTATAAACCAGCTAAATCGCAAAGAGTCAGGAATGCAGAATGCAGATCAATATGAAAAACAAAATCTTCTTTTAATTGACCTCACACCTACCAGCAAATTCTTCCTTTACTTCTTAGCGGGATATTTGCAGTTGTTTATTTAAATAAACTCTCTCCCCACCCTCCCCGAGTTGTTCACAACAACTGCCCTATCTTGATGCCCAATTCCTTTTTTTCTGTGCTCATGAAAAAGAACCAGTTCTTAGACACAAAATTAAAAACAAAAAGTGTTTCTGTGGAATCCTAATTTAAACACCTATCTTGTCAAATGGGGAAAGGAATGAAGACAAGAATGCAATGATGGGAAAACATATCCATCCCATATCCATCTCAACAAGAATAAAACTATTGAGGATTAAGGCAGTGTGCATTGGGAAGAGAACAAAAGAAAACGATAAAAAGAAAAGACAATTGGAAAGGTAGAAAGGCACCATTAATTACAGGTAATAGTATTGTGGTTTGTATTATGTAAAATGAGAACACAACCACTGAAACTATTTCGTAAGATTCTCTTTTGAGAAAACAGCTCAAGTCATGACCCAGGCTGTATTTTCAAATGTGCTGTCCTCCCTCGTCATTAATTTGCTCCCTTTGGAATAGAAAGATTCTTCATGCAACCTTAAAGTGGATGTTGCAAAAACTTTCTCCTCTCCTCCTCCCAGCTCATGCAGAAGACCTCCAGACCACACTCTGCACAGTTGTTTTTTTTCTTGCTGTGGGAAATTTAGACCACTTTGATTACCGAGCAATATATAGCCCTACATCAGTGATTCTGAATACGGGTGAAAATGGCCCCAGCCTTGACAGAAGCCAGCAGTATCATTAAGAATGATGTGACTACATGGGATTAATTGTCTTCCCCCTTTTGGAATTCATATTTCATTTGCAATCAATTTTCATGATCAGATCCTCTTACACAAATCTACCATTTTACTGTTTTCATAAAGTTTCTTTTGCAATGCTGTGGAGGAACACATAAGTGCCTTAGAAATAGCACTATTTATTGTCTAACGTGATAGCTATGTCTGTTTTGACATATTCAGCAAGCAGTTAACACCAATTTTTCTTCACACAGTACCACCCTTTAGCTTGAAAAGCTTTTGTCCTGATGTTTACTTTTAGTGTTTCTAGACTGAAATCACGCTTCTTTTCACCATTTGTTTCACTAAGCTAAATGAATAATTTTTATTCTCCTCTCATAAAACAGATTCTCCATTTTACTGATCATCCTTCGAGTCCTTCTCTGTACCTCCTGCAGTGCGATCTAATATTTTCTGAATAATAGCGACCAGAATTGCACAAATTGCTTCAGATGTGATGAGACCAACGTTTTTATCTGCAATATCTAATGGAAATACCTGACCTGTCATGTCATGTGATTTTAGTAACTTTTTTTGCAGCTGGATCATATCTGATTTGGTCATCGTCAACTAATACAATGAGCACTTCCTACCTACTGTCACTTCCAACTAATGAGGTTCCCACCCTAGCAGAAAGTACTGCTATCGGTCTCCTTGCACATTGTGTTATTAAAATTAATCCATTCCATTATTTAGGTTTTCAAGGTCATCCAGTCTTGATCCCTCTCATATTGAAAGTGTCTCACTATTTTCTGACATCAGCACATTTCATTATTACAGCTCATATTTTTGTACCTACATCATTAATGGAAATTTCTGGCTGAATAAAGATCTTCTGATGTTTCAGATGGGTATGCGATAGGTTTTTTGCTTTCATCTCAAATGTTGAAACATTTGTTTTCATATCTTCTTTCTCATTAGCCCCTGCTTCAATTTCCTTTGTAAGGAAACTCAGCTGGGCTTCTGACAATTCTCACTTTATTCTTACCCTTCTTAATATTTTTCAAGCAATCATTTTGTTCCATTCCTTTCAAGCTTTTGATTGTCCCCAATAACCCTTTCGAAGTGGCTATTTATCCAGCTGGGACTGACTGTCCCTCTTGTTTGAGATATGAATTCCAGATACTTTTTTGCACAGACTTGACAGATGCCAAGGCTTCTCCACATATAAGTCCTCGACCACCTAGATGCAGTTGTCATCACTAACTCATTCCCTTAATTTCCTGAAGTTCGACCTTTGAAATCAAGAACTTATCAATCTATTTTCCTCCAAGTGGTATTTTTCCTAATAATCTTACAAAAACTATTTCTCTCCAGACTTGAACCCAAACATCTCTAGTACATCTTCATGCTAACAGAAGCTCTTTACCACATTTTCCCAATACTGACTCTTGTAAGTTCTACTTTTTCTTTCTTATCGCTGTTTCTTTCTTTAAAATCTCTCACACTGCAAATTCTAGTCCTCCATCAATCCCCTTTGCCTCCCAAACAGCATGAGTGTTTTAATACTTGTGTGTTCCTGTCCTAATTTCTATTGTCATGTCTTCTCTTACCCCTAGTTTTGTTGTCTGAGCTCCAATGATATACAAACATCACAGTTGTTTCTTGCTAACACAACATTCTCCCTGGAAGAGTTAATACTTGTCTTTCCAACAATCGGCTACATACAGTCTAAGCAACACTCTCATTGCTATTCCACCTCTTTCTCCTTGCTGTCCATTGTCCTAACCTCTTGTACTCCTGTTGCTATTTGCTTGATTTTCCTCTTCCAGCATCTTAAAACCAATAGTGGGACATCACATAACTTGTTTCTTTTTTTATAAGCTATTTCAAACCACTGATAGGTAAATAACCCACATGCAGGTGACCTTAGATCATGAAGAGTCCTTTTTCTCTTATGCAACTCTAGCCAGGCCCAGCATCCCCAAACATAAAACCGGAGTATCTGAAGAGCCATAGGATATGCCTCCTCTTAATGATACGTTTATCTGAGACGTGAGAATCAAAGTGTGGAGCTAGGAAAACGCCACACTGTGGAAATACTGAGCCAGTCAAGGAAGTGGCAAGAGAATGGGGAAGAGTGTATCTGAATCCCAAAGGAATTTTTGATGATGAGGAATCTTTACTGCCACAAGCCCTTATCTTAAATCTTTATTTCTGACACACCCTAGTAATAAGACTGTCAATTTCTCTTAACAAGAGATTCCATCTTTGTATTGGTGTAAAACTTCCATCCTTCCCCTTCCAGTCTTCCATTCTTTTTCTGTTCTTTCTCACAGTCTCCACCCTCTTTTTATTCCTTGGACTGTTTTGGTTGGGTTTGTTTGGGTTTTTTTCCCACATGGGATTCACTGTCCTTCCCCATACATGCATCTTTCTCCTCTGCTTCTTTCTCCTCTATATTTTCCAGTACAGCAAATGCCTTCCTTGACTGTATTTCCCCTGCAACAGTAAGCATCCTCTCTCTTATATTCACATTCTTTCACTGTTGCGTAGTCTGCCCCACAAGTGCATGGAGAAAACAGGTATCTGAAAAGACTGTCTTCTCTGTGCAATCTCTCTCTCTTCTGTCACTGTCAAGCACCAGCTCCTCTCTTCCATGAGCTCTACCTACCACAGTGTAGTTTCTGTCAGGACTCAAAGACAGGATGAATACCACAGGTTTGTATCTGGTTGTGCCCAGCATTTTTTTCCTCAGGCCACTGCCACGCTTGCCTCAGTAACTGTCATCATATTTTCACTGTTGTCAAACAAGAAACAAAGAGCTGCCTTATTCATCGCTGTTTGTGGCCATTCCTTCTACTTACTAATTCCTTCTTCGGTCTCTTAGGTGTAAGCTTAGCAATTAACTGCCTGTGAACCGTGATTAAAGACAGGAATCCTCCCTTGCACAAAGCCCCCGGAGGCCTAAGTGCAAGTCCTCTTCAGGGTAGGTGTCGTGGACAGGCTCCTTTCCACTTGATCCTGATGACAACAAAACAGACAACCCTCACCCTACCATCCCCGAATGCTACTCTTTTGCATGAGCAAGAAACTCATGCTCCACATTTCTCTTTCCTTCCTGGCCTGGGCTCAATTCAGAAAACCCTCTGGGCAAGGAGGAAACAAGACAGCAAGCTAAAACAAGGACAGACTATGAATATGAATTTGGCTATTGTGGTTTACCCTTAAGTGAAAATAATTACAAATAGCACAATATAGGACTGGAAGAGTTATCCAGAGGAGAAGCTATTTTAGCTCCTACAGATAAATTAAGTGATTGAGAAAGAATAAATAGGTCTTTTTGCAGTTGTTCCTAGTATTTGCATCACTCATTAGTACTGGTGTTACAGGCAGTTTGGTGGCGAGGAATACATGCAAACCAGTCAGATTTTTCTGGTACTACATTAAGCCTTAAATGGGAAAGCTGAAAGTTTTCTCTTCTGCTTGGAACAGAATGGGTTTCATGTACGGTAAAAATCAGAAACTCAAAAAGTTTCAGGCTTGCAATGGCAAATAAGATATTTACTTGGCTACTTGTATGTGAAACTACAAACATACCACTTTGGGTTTACTGCTGTGACCTGAAACACGGTCATTTTTGGACCAGATCCCCAGGCCTGTCTCCAAAACATTGTGTATTCAGTACTATCACTGTGAATGTCTACCCTTGCAGACCAAGGTTTCTGCAATCTCGGAGGAACCTCTTTTCTTTCCAGCTCCAATTTAGTGTTCATTCCACCATACACCTCAGGTTTCAACTGCGTGCAAGAAGTAGGTAGCGCCACTTCTCCATTGTGACAAAAAAAAAAAAAAGGAACATAATCATCGAATCAGTCCAATGGTCATACAAGATAAGTTAGCGGGTGTAGGATATTGTATTAAACCTGGGCCTGAGCAAGACTGACTGACATACTGAGGAGTCTGCAGCTACAGTCTCTTCCAGCCAAAAAAGTGTTACACCCGATTTAAGTTAGTGCAAAATACCAGAGTGTTCCTCATTTTCCAGATGACGTGAAATGCCCAGCTTAACACGGTGCATCTTCTCTCGCTGCTGGCTAAGAGAAATGATCCAGTCCCAACAGACAGCGTTCTTCCTGCAGTAACACATTTCCTCCTTGCTTCCTTGATGAACACTGGCAACGCAAAGGGTGTGAAGCTGTCAACATGTGCCAACCTATACAGCCTAGAAGACTGCAAAACACGTATCCATGCCAATTCAGTGCCCATCAGGTCCATGTTTTCCCCCTCGTCAGATTCAATGCCTCAGGTCAATCTCCAGTATTTCCAATACTTGCGACAGGTGAAAGAGTCTCTTCAGCTTCTCAGACAGATGCCGGGGAGGTCAATGCCCATCACTGGAGCTTTCTACTGTTCTGAGGACATCACCAGTGTGCGAGAGGGAGCTCAGCCCAGCACCAGGACCGCACAGGCAACAAAGTTCTCCAGAACCTCCAGATCTCAATTCCTTCATTTGAAGAGCAAAGCCGTACTTCTCACCTCCCATTATATTAAAAGTAGGATGACCCAGGTATGAAGAAGACAACTCAGTGGCACCCTTGAGCCTAACGCACCCCATTACTTCCTGCAGAGGAAGAAAGAAGAGGGAACGACGTGCGACAAAATTTCAGTGGCGTTGACCGTGACCGACCCAGCAGCGGTTGGTGCCCCCCAGCGCTCTCAGGCAGGAGGGGGGAGGAAATAACCAATTCAGGCCCCTGGGGAGAGCCGCAGCCTCGCTCCACGCAAGGACGGCCAGCCAGAGGGAGGCAGCCCCAGTACAACCAGGCCGCGCGTAAACCGTCCCCGCCTTCGGAGCTCGAGGGCCGCCCCGGTGAGGCCCTTCTTCCGCGGTGGCCCCGGGAGGCAGGGCCGCCCCCGCACGCCCGTGCCCCCGCCATTTGCTGCCTTTTGCCGCCAAAAACCCGTCGGCGGGAGGGCGGTGAGGGCCGTCACGTGGCCTGCGCGGCCGGCGGGCGCGTGGCGTCGCGTCACGTGACGCGCGGAGGCGCGCCCCCTTCCCGCTCTCGCCCCTCCCCGGCCGGGTCCTGCGCCGCGGGGGACGGGGAGAGAGAGAGCGAGCGAGCGAGCGAGCGAGAGGGCGAGGGCGCGCGCGCGCGCGCGCGCTCCCGCTTCCCCCCTCCTCCCTCCCCCCCCGTCTTTCTCCGGCACGTGACCCCTCCCCGGAACGTGGCATTGTGTAATCACGTGACCTGGAAACGGAGTGGGGGGGGCCGGGAGGCCGAGGCAGGGAAGGGAGGGGGGGTGGGGGGGGGGCTGCGTACGCGACGGAGCGGGGTGCGAAGATGGCGGACGAGGAGGCCGAGCAGGAGAGCGGTAGCCTAGGTGGCGACCTCCTGGAGCTGCGGCGCCTGCGGGAGCGGCTGGTGGAGCTAGAGACGGGGCTGCGGGAGAGCCCCGAGCCGGCGGTGCAAGCGGCTACCGAGTACTGCAAGCAGCTCTGCCAGGTCAGGCCGCCTCTTCCCTTCCCTTCCCTTCCCTTCCCTTCCCTGCCCCCGCCCGCGCTCTCCCCTCCCCCGCGGGCTGTGCGAGTGAGTGAGTGTGTGTGTGTGTGTGTGTGCGCGCGAGTGTGTCTGCGTGTGTGCTCGGGTGAGAGGGAGCGCGGGGGGGCGAGCGGGAGCAGCGCCGCCCCCGCCGGGGCGCCGGAGCCAACGGCCCGGTGGGGCGGTTGGCCCGGGCTGGGGGGGAGGGGGCGCCGGGAGTTAGTGCTCCGGGCCGGGCCGGGCGCCGCGGGGCGATTGACGCCGCCGCTGCCGCCGCTCATTGTGGGCTGAGATGAGGCGGCCCGCCCCCCCCCCCCCCTTCCCTGCGCCGGGAGCCGCTCCGGCCGGGCCTGTAATCCCCTTCCCCCGCCTCTCCTCCCCCCCCTCCCCGGCGGCCGCCCCGGTTCTCGCGGTCTCTAGGCCCCTTTGTTGTGCTCTGCGGCTCGGCTTATCGAAGGGCCCTTTGTTCCTGGCGGTGGCGGACCGAGGGCCCCCGTCCGTCCCCCCCCCTCTCCCCGTCCCCTTCCCTCCTGCACCCCTTCTCCCCTGGAGGCGAAGCGCGGGGCGAAGGGAGGGAGGCGGCGGTCTGGGAGATGGGGGCTCCGCTTCTCCGCCGAGCGGCCGGGGAGGAGCTGAAAGTCCGTCCCGGGTCCCCTCTCCGCGGGGCTCCTGCTCCGTGCCCCGGTCCCCCCGCCCCTGCCTCTCTCCCTTCCCTATCTCGTCCCCTGGAGGGATAGCGGAGTTCTTGCCATCCTGGGGAAAGAGAATGCGGTGGAGCGGTGGTGGACTAAACGAAGTGATGGTGGCAGGTCTGTGGGTCTGCGATGCTGCTCTCTCGCCCTGTCAAGGGAGCGCAATCCCACCACGGGAGAGGGCTCCTGAGCTGGCACTGTTCGACGCACCATTGTGTGTAATTATTCTGGCTGTGGCTGCTGTCGGGGAAAAGGCCTGCTTCCCGAGGGCTTGGGCTGGTCCTGAAGCAGAGGGGTTTGCGGGTGTCTCCTCTGATCTGGTGACCCTGCCGAGTGTGCCTTTCTAAACAAACTTCGTGGTGCTAGCTCTACAGTTGAACTGCTCCATTTTAGTCACGTATGTGTCCATACGTTGCCCTGATTTCTCTTGGATGTCCTTTCTCAGCTCGCATCCGCTGTGACACAACGTATAAAACAAGTTCTTAAATATTTTAGGCCACAGAAATTCATAGAAACCCTTACTTCTGTGGCTTTACTATGTGTTTAATAGTCTATCTGATAAAAGTGATGATGCTTGTTTACACATTACTGTCACCCATTCATGGAATGCAGGCAAATTGTTAAAAGGTGGAACCGATAAGAGTGAATTCACATGGTCGGTTTGAATTGTCTTTTATTTGTGATTTTCTGTCTGTTTTCTTAAAGAGCTAATTCTTGGTGGTAGCCATTGTAGCATGCTAATTTACATGTCTGTCACTTCTGGATTAAACTGGGCTCTACTTTTTGCTAACCAGGGAGATGCGCGACTAAATATTTTAAGCATGCTCCTTTCTCGTATTTTATTTCATATATGTACAGGAGCCGTATTCCAGGTTCTTTTTCTCTGGTCAAATTTTATCTTAGGGTATTTGAGTAGAATGTCCGTGTAGATGCACAGAAACGAGATTGGTTTATGTTGGTTCAGATCACTGTGTTCTCAGTCTATTTAATCTTTGTGCCTGCTTTCTTAAATTCATACGCTGGGGGGTGGAAATCTGGCTTTCCTGGCTCCAGCTCGACTTCTAACTTGTGAATGAGCTGTTCATTGAACCGAAGTAGTTGGGTAGGTGGGAATGAAGGCACCATCCTTGACATGTACAGAGTAGATTACTGGTGTCTAAAGCTGATTTATCACTGAAATTATGGTTGCATGTGCTTAGTGAGTGGCTTCAGTAGTTGATTGATTGATCTAAAGTTTAACAAAAATTAATATTCTTACTATTTTAATGGCTGTTGCAGAAGTCCATTGTAAGGCCCAAGCTTACTCTTTTAAACATAAACCTTTTAAAAACAAGTCTCATTGAACAAAACTGTTGTGTAGAAACTGACTTAGATAAAAATCCATGCTGTTTTGAAATGAGTTACTGTCTTGTCCACACCAAGATTTATAGGAAGGCTGCATCTCTTTTTGCAGGCTGAAGACTAATGTGTAACACTGAGACTTGAGACGTGCCATTCAATATTGAAAGATCCTACTTTTCAAATTTCAAACCAAGGTCTAAACAGATGCTTAATGTATTAAATAGTGGTGGTGTTGGGCAGACATTTTTTATACTGGTTCAACAGAGATTTTTAAATCTGTTCACCTGTGCTCATGGTGCCAAAATACTTATTCAGCCTCTTTTACAGTTTTAATCCTTTATTGGGGCTAACACAAAATAGTATTCACGATTCAGATAGTAGGCTTAGCTACTTAGCTTGCACTGCATGACAGAGGTTATAGAAAATTCATGTAATAGTAAAAGCCATCTCAGAAATCTCTTTTAAATAACAGTTTAAAGGCATCTGCCCTGATTTCTAGAATAAAGTCTTTGAATATATGTGCATGAAAGAATAATTTGACTGGTCATATATACAAAACTTAGAGTCTTATTTGTATCTTAAGTCTGGAAGTGCAGTGCTGAAGAAATATTTTAGTGTTTATCTCGGTATGATTTCACCTGCTTTTTTTTTGCCTGGTTTCTAGGCATGAAATAACTACACAGAACTTGGAAAGTCTTGTGTCCTTATTTTATTTTGCCAGGTAGTGACTCTGGAGCCCAGCAACTACATAGCTTGTTGCCATAAATCGACTTTTTAATTTTATTTTTTTTTTATAAAGTAGGTAGCATAATCTTCAAGAAATAAGCATATTTTCATACTGAAGGAAGCTAAAGAATGTGCAGTAGAGCGTTGAAACATCCTTAAGTTCAAAGGTGAATAAGGGATTTAAGTACTCTACTCTCATTAAATGAAGTGGGAGTTGTACAGCCAAATGCCTTATCTGGTTTTGAAAAATCTCAGTTTGAACTGTTTCAATGTTTATAGCCCAACAGCATAGAACAACTGTTACAAACACAGAAAAACAAGACCCCTTGTACCTTGACAGAAAATATTATAGAACTGTTTTCTTCTCTTGTAAGAATAAAGTTTACTTTGATGTGTTTTATATACAGCATTTGTATTTTATATACAGCATTTCATTAGCTATAAATATTTTTGTGTTTTGCTGCTGATGGCACTCTGAAATGATTCAATTATTCTTAAATTTTAAGGGGATTGTAGACTGGACCTTAATCCTGTACCATATCTGTGTGAATGTAGTTGTGTTCTCTGTTGTCAGCATGCAATAGCATTATTTTTAATTGTTATCAAGTGAAATTCACATCCGTACGGATATATGTAAAATGACTTTTTAATTGTGATTCATACTCTTCTGTTGCAATTTGGTAATTAGCAAATCTGTGACAAACAGTTATGTTGTCACAAACAATATGTGTGTGGACTGGGGCAGACAAAACAAGTATCTTCAGCTGTAGTGACTAAAAATTGAAAGTGTGATTTTTGCAAGAATTCAGAATGGTCCAAAGAAAGATTGCTGTTCTTGTCACCATGTGGTGGCTGATTAGATTCTTTTCAAACTTTGCTCTTAAAGGTGATCTGTTGATTGTATTCAGTTAGAGAAGATCAAAATGTTTGGGTTTTTCCCCTGAGAGCTAGGTGAACATGATGCTGCTGGATATATCAGAGCTCTTCCCTATGGGCTGTGTTCCCTTCCAGTTGGTCATTACCCAATGTAACCTTCAATTTCTTAAATATCAGACTGCAGGCTGGCAATAAATTTTCTTTTGTTGCTAGTTAGCTGTGAAGTCTTTGTGGTACCTCTACTTATTCTGACTATTTTTCTGAAGTTGACATGTTTCATCCTCAAGCTTACTAGTCTTCCCTCCATTGTTATTTTTGACTTTCCATCTCTTTTCTGAATCTGCTTCTGGGTTTGGTTTGTGGGGTTTGGAGTTGGGTTTTTTTTTTTTCCTTCTCTCCTGCTGTATTTTGTGGTACAAATTCTCCACAACTGTAAGGTGGTTAGGTTTGTTGTACTAAGGTACTGGTTGTCAACATATAGTGACCTATATCAAAAACGTAAGAAAACATTTGGACTGTTGTGGGGTCCCTCCTCAATAACTTTGCCTGTACTTTTTGTCTCATCTGTTGGTTGTCTTGTCATGTCTGCCAGTTATGAGAAAAATCCTGTGTTAAAATATGTTAACAAGTGTGCTTAGCCATTAGTAGACGCATTAACATCCTTCTAGTGTAGACAGTTTACTCAGTAGTAACCTAGGATCTTCTTAACACTAGTAGCAAAAGTGTAATGCTGACAGAAAAATTGGGGGGGCGCAAAGGTTTTTACCTACTTAAAAAGAAACCCCAAAACTTCTTTGTAAAAAGCTTGTTTTTAACTGATACGACTGCATAGAGTTTGTTCCTACTGTTTTAAACTGATTTTTGTGTGTTGAGGTTCTAGTGAAGTATTAGGACCTTAAGTTCCTACCCTTTTTTTTTGTTGTTGTTCTGTGTGCTGACATGCTAGAGTAGATCTTGGTAATGCTGGGGAATATATACTGTACTAATCTGAATGTAAGATGTCCCTCCTAAAATCAAACATGCATAGCTCTACATAAAAAGCTTTTTTTATACATAATAAAGTTATAAAGTTTTCACTAATGATTTGTTTCTATTGGAGGTTAGTCTTATTTTCTTCTTGTATACCTTACTACAGTTGGCTTTCAGTTTTTACACCTCACAGACTTCACAACTTTCTGGTGCTGTCACCCTCTCCGCTGTCGTCATCTTCCTCCCCTTTAGTCTCTGTATTCTCAGCTTCCTCTTCAGACTTGAGATGACAGAAATAATCTTCATTTCTATCCATAGAGTTTTTAAATAAAGCCTTTCTTAAACCCTTTAGGTGCAACTTCTGGATTTATCCAAACCTAGTCTGTCTTAATCCAATGACAAAGAAGTGTTTCAGTAGGCTTCTTTATTTTTTCCTGTAGGAGTTAGGGTATGATCCCTTGCCAAGAGTCATTCTGTATATAAAGACCTCCACAGTCTTTGAAGGGCTTGTTTGCTATTTCATCAAGCATCTGCAGTTGTGATGTACTTCCTCCTGATGTGACCGTAAGAATAGTGTTCACTGACAGTGAAAAATACCATCAGCTAGAAGACATTTCCTCTTTTTCTTAATATCACACCTGGTCTCTTACTCCAGGCAACATTTATTGAACTCTTCATTGAGTGTGTAGGTAGATGTCCACCCTTGATTTTGTTTGGCTCAACAGCTAATAGTGATCTTTTTATAAATGTAGTCACAAACTGCTGGAATGTGAATGTTGGTAAGGTTGCTATTTTTTGGTCTTTCAGTTTAATGATTTCCTGTGTAACTAGGTCTCTGTCTCTTCTTTTGAGTATGCACAAATTCTACAACTTCTTCTTCTTTAAGTAAAAAGTGTTTTCTTTTGTGTCCAGTGAGTGATTTCTGCACTGAGCTAACCCTTAAAAGCTTCTGTTTTGATGTCTTTGCACATTTGCCTCTGCCACACTGTGTTTCTTCCTGGTCTCACAGTTGCTAGTTTTTTTCTACATACGTTACCAAGAGTGTAAGATTTCCATCATAATCTCAAATACTTTTCCATTTTGCTTTTGTACCTGTGACCTCCAGATGATCTGCTATTCAGGGAGAGATGTACAGCTGCCAGAAATCACAAGGAATCCACTAAACTGTAGTATGCCACACAGATTCCCAAGTGCATAGAGAATAACAACTGTCATCACTGTGTCATCTCATGCAAACTTTGAGCTGCCTCAGGCATTTTTGTGCTCCTTCATTGCTATAAGACCTGCCACTTAAAACACTCATTATCATCTTACTGACCTGGGGGTGGGGGGGAGAAATGTGGAAATGTCACCCCCTGATTTTTTAAGTTAAACTTTGGGGAGTCAGGGAAATTGTCTTGCTTTCAAATAAAATGGTATGTCTCCATATCTAGATGTATTAATGTGTACGTGTTTAGAAAAAAACACCCTCACTGTTTAGAGTAAGTCTAACCAATGCCTAATTGTTTTAGTCCTTGTTCTCAGTAATGGCATCAAGCCTCAGCATCATGCCAGACTGGAGCTGGTCTTCATTAGAACTTCTGAGCTCTGTACTATAAGTTTTTATTAATAAAATTTTTGCTGTTTCAAAGTTAGTCAGCTAGACCATGATTCCAAAGCAGGATTAATTATTGGTAAGCCATAGTTACAAATGCTTGTTTAACCTGTTCTCAAAGTTTCCAGTAAGAAATATTCCAAAAAACTCCCTGGATAATACCTTGTAGCTCAGTTATCTTTGCCTTCAAACTTTTTTTCCCCTCTCTTGCAGTTTTAACTTGATCTCTAATCTCTTGTTGCAATTTAAGACTACTATGATTTATCCTATCCCATGTAGACATGGAAAGTAGCATATACCTTTTCTGTTGGAAGCACCTCTTAGATTTTCAAGGCTATTTTCAGTCTTTCTCCTGTTTTTACTTTTGTGACCAGAGTTTTTGCAGTCCTTGATTATAATTTTTTGCTTGGTTTTTTTTTCCCTTTCCTTTTTGCTTTGTTACTATATCCTCAGAATCTATGTGGTTTTGAAGTGATTACTTGCAGGGAAGGTAACAATCTTTTAAGAATTTGGTAAGAAGGTCACAACCCATGTAAGACTTAGGATTTAAGTACTTTTCCTGTAAAACACACTATTTATCCTTCTGATTACAAATAGTCCAGAGAAGAGTGATAGTTCTCCAAAGCGTAACAAATTAAGGTAGTTAAGAAGATGACAAAATGTAGATGGAGGGATTAAAATTAATAAAACTTCAGAATCTTGACAAAAGCTCACCTCTCTGTAAGGTGCTGCATATGATATTAAGCAGAATGCTTGATTTTAGTTACTGTGGGTAAGAATAAAAGCTTTCTGTTCAGCAAATAGATACTTGGTTTCATAGTTACCCTCATGCACAATTTTTCCTGGGTTAAAGTTACTTGATGCTTTTACTGAAGTTAAGAAAACCCCTCCTATCAGCAAACTACCATTTCTCTAATAAATACTTGTAGCCAAAATTTAACACTTACAGGGTGTGAAGTGTAGTTACAGTTAGTTTTCCTGTGTAATATCCTTGGTTCTCATTGCCCATTCAAAGACTGAGAGGCATTCTGTTTTACACAGTCCTTCAGCCATTTTAAAAAAACTCTGAATACCTTACTGTAGATTTCAATTTACACATAGTAGTTGGCTATAAACAATAGCTGCACATCTATGCTAGCGTAACTAAACATATTGGGTACTTTCTGTACTGGCACATATACTCCTGCTTTTACCTTTTCCCACAAATCCAAACTTGATTCCCCAGTTTTGAATAATGTATATCAATAATATCTAAGTTGCTTTCTAAAACTATGATTATTGAAGATTAACTGTTTAAAAAAACATGAAATACTGACTATGGAAAACATCTTCCTTATTGTGCAGGACTGTACAAGGAATATCTATATTTGTTAATGTTCAGTAAGGCGTCTCATTTTATCAAAATATCCACATTGTGTGTCTCAGTTTCTTGATAAGGAGGTTACATATCTGTTTGAATGTTCAGTCCATTTTCTATCTCTCTGTCAATTTTTTTTAATTTATTATTTTGTTAGAGAATGAATACCTCATAAACCACAGATCTTGAGGGAAGGCAGCAAAAAAAAAAAAAAAGGTGCTCTTCTGGGGAATCTTTGCTTCCATTGTGACTAAGAATCAGGGAATTTTATCTGGCCTTTTCCATTTACTCTGCTATTTAAATGTCATAATATTGTTTTACTCTAGGCTTTATGCAGACATACTGTATATTGTAGGTGGTTTCTACATAAGACTTCCCTAAATTAAGCATCAAACTGAAACCCTTAGGAGACATCAACATATTGTTTCTTCGTTGTGATGTATTACCTAAACTGACACACAAGCCAAAGAAACTATTTCAAATTCATGTATGTATGGAGCATAACTTCAAGAAATAGTGCTCCAGGCATTGATTTATATCTATCAAAATTTTTTTCTTAGCATTGTTTTTAAAGGCCTCCATATAAATCCTTGAGTAGTTACAGTACAGTGTGTATAATTATTTAGTTTTCATGAGGGAAACTAACATGACATTCTTATGCCATCAGCTTCTCTGAAACGATGATGTACAACAACTTGCAAATTTAAATTTAAATAACAGGTAAGCAATATGACTTGAAACTATCTTTTGCAACAGTATTCCCCATTTTATTAGGTCTGTGCTTTTGCATATGTTAAGAACTTAATGTCTTGCGTTTTAAGAAGCCTGCAGGTGGTTTTTTGAGGTGTGGAATATTTTTTTTTCTATTTGTCTTTCCAAATATGCATTAAAGACAACTCCATGGTATTATTTCTGGGATCTTTCATCTCTAAGGGTGAACTGCACTGCTTTCATTTGGGAAGAGCTGATCTAATAACACCTAGTACTTGGCAGAACAAAGATATCCAGAAAGAAGGTGTATGTAACATCAAAAAGGCAATGGAGCTTTATAAAATTATTCTCTGAAAAGAGGTCTGATCCAGTAGGAAATTGGAGTAAACTTGCAAAAACGTGTGCCTGTAGTTTTTGGTAAGAATAGTTTGATGAAATTTCTTCTCCATCTTCTCTTTGAAACTGTTATGCAGTCTTCTGGTATATAATATTTCTGGCTTCATCATTCCCTGTATGAAGCTAAAGTAAACTAATCTTTCATCAGAGAAACAGGAAAATCCTGTGCTAGCTAATGTAGTTCTCACTTGATTATTTTGTTAATTATTCTGACCTAGTCACACAATTCTTTGTCCTTATAGGGACTCCTGTAACATGGACAACTTCTGCCAGCACTCCATCTGGCTTCAGATACTGACTCCTAGTGTTCATTCTCCTCTAACTGCTGGACAGATGCATTTGTTGCTTTGAGAAACTCAACTCCATGGAGTAAAATTCTTTAGGATTTCTTTATGATAAAGACCAGTCTTTGTTTTGTAATTCTTTGTTGTCTTTTGGGTTGAATATAGCAGTTATCTTACGAGTTTTAATTTGAGCTGATAGCAAACATGGTGTTCCTTTCTCAGTCTCCTGTATATCATAAAGAACAGAATTTGGTAGAACTCATTCTGTCTTCTGTTATTCAAAATGATGGAGAGAATTTATTCTGGTGAATAGATAAATCCTGTTTGATATTTATGTGTCTAATACACTGAATATTGTTTTGATGAATCAGTAAAGTACATTCAGTGATCAGGCATTAAATCAAATTATGAGTAAGGAGTTCCTCAGTCTTGTCTTGTGATTCCTACTTGTCTCAGGAGCTTGTGATAATACACTGTTTTGTAACAGAATGAACACAAGGATGAGGACAAGAAGAGATTAAATGTTCAGAATCACAAAAGACATAATCTGAACTTCATTTTTACTTTAATCATTGGAGAGTAGCTCTTATGAAGGGAATAGCTGGGATAAAAAGTAACGTCTGATTACGAATCCGTAATAGTGAAGATGATAAAACTTAAATATCTAATTCTACAGACTTGGAATTTGTATAATGTTCTAGTTGAAACAGGCATGGTAATTGAACCCTGCTCTTGGATACCCAGCCAGACTTCATGAACCACATGGGTGCGATGGCAGAAGCTCCGAGTTCTGCTCAAGGTTGCTAATATGTTCAGGAGAAAGTATAAGCTCGGCTCCTCTCCTTCCTCACACATGGACACGGTGGCAGGACCTTGACTGTGGTATAAGAACACAGTTGGTTATTAGGATCTGTGCGAATTGGGTAGACCTTGCCTTGTTCTTTCACAGGAAATGTAGATCAGATGGAGGCATCCTTTGGGATGCCAATTTGACTGTGCTGAATAGACAAGCTTAAAATGGCAATTAAGTAACCTTTCTACTGAGGAAGAAGCTTATCAGTTAAGTTCTCATCAGAATTTAAAACGTTTGAAGTATCAGTGGGAGAAGTTCAGCTGATAAAGACAGCTAATACAAAAATGTAATGCAGATGAACTACAGAAATATTTGTAATGTCTCATTTCACTTAACTGAGAGCACGGGTTCAAGTCACCTATATGGCAGGAAATGCGCATGTTTTCATATTAGATACAGTTATTTCTGGCTATCTTCCTATTCTTAATCTGCCCATATGCCAGTCTGATAATTAAAAGAATAGGTAAATCGGATTTCCTGGCAGTGGATAAAAGTTTACTGTAATGAACATCCCACCACATTCCTGAAATCCCTGTTTAATAGCCAACTGCTGAATATTGTTTTTAACTAAACAGACTAAAATATGAAGGTTGGGATGACAACATTAAATTGAGACCTGAATAAAAACCTGAATAGAGAGAAGTGTAGCTTAGGACTATGACAAGTTCACTTCTTATGTAAGGATGCAAGAGAGAAATCAGGTACTACTGACAAGATCAGAAGGAGCATATTTAATGCAAAATGTTGAAGATTAAAGGCAAGCCTAAAGAAGGATAATTTCTACTACTGTATATGACAAAGCATGAGGCTTAATGAAGTTATTTCCTGGTATTTTAAATAATTTACTTGTTTTAAAACAGTTTATGGGTGTAAGCAGAGACTGTCCATTCATTTTCTGGGTTTTTCTAGTTCTTTGTCTAAAACTAGCTGAGTTTTGAATTTTAAGCAAAATAGTGACTGAAGAATAATGGGAAGAATAGCACCAAGGTAATTTCTCTTTTGTTTTGTCCCTTTCAATTTAATGATTAGCAATCTGAGTTCATGCAGTATGTTCAGCATGGCCAGGTGAAAAACATACAAGTTGCTCGTGCGTTTTGACTTAACATTTGGGGAGAGAAACATCTCTCTATCAGTTAACAGAAGGTTCTATGTTTGGTAGTGAACTTTCCAGAGTCAGTTGTCTTTTTTCCTTGCTGTTTGTTTTGTGATATATTCTTGATAATGGTAGATGACACAATTACTACTCTGGGGGGTGTAGCAGAGCCCCGCAAGCTTATCTTCTATTTCTACCTCTGTATCTACTGAGGTGCTTTTTTTCAAACCTTCCTCCAATGTAGACTCTGCTTTAGAAATGTAAATGTATTTTTTGACAGCGTACTTAAATCTGTCTTGGTTTTGTATCTGTAAATTGGGGCAGTGGTACTTCCCTGCTATTCAAAATTAACATGCATTAGAAGACAAACCTGGATTTTTTTGTTGTTGTTATCTGCCTAGCGAAGTAGAAATAGTTGGATCAGAGGCATGGTTAACTTTTTATGCTTGTGTGCTGAAGACTCAGGGTGCTAATGTCCTTACAAATGGAATTGTAACAATAATTTAAAAAAATCTTCAAAAAGTTAATCTTAAGGGTGAGTTTCTTTATGTTGTCTATCATCATTACATGGATTCTTCCTGCAATTAGTCTTAACTCTCTTTACCAGAGATGTGCAGCCATGAGAGTGTGAGCTACAGTCAAGTAGTTGTAAAGAACCGTCAAGGTCATTAACACCTTAGGTGGTGTAAATAAATGTAGGGAAAGGAATGGGGGAGTTCAAATAATCAATGCACTCTTGCATTTTCAGAAGCATTGAAATCTGTTTAGTTATTACATATTCATGTAACTAAAGCTGCTGGGAGATTTATTAAAAAAAAAAAAAAATCCATGAAAGAGACCTAAGTAGATGTGGTTGTTTGGGGAGACTCTTTAGGCAAGAGTCAAAAAGTAGCTAACGATAATTTTTGTTAACTTTCTATCTTTCCTCAACTTTTGTGTTTTGTAATTTTCATGGAATGAAATTCAAGAAGCTTATTTTGGATAATAAACTATTATATATAGTATATATATACGCTGTATAAACTACTGTATAGATGTACAAATGTGTAGCGATTGAACAAACTGAGAAAATGCCTCATTCATTGCAGGGTAGTTGATCACCTTTACTAGATTTCAAATGTATTCTAATTCTTTCTATTAAATAAAAATTCATTAGAAGTTACTATCAGTTCTTTAACAATTACCTTTTCCGTGTGTGTATGTATTTCTCTGAACTTAATGTTGTCTCTGAAAATCTTCAGGAGGATAGCTTTCCTTCAGTATGAATATATGCATGAGTTACTGCAAGATAAATGTATAAGACTTGATTTCTTGCTGTTTCTGTGCATCTCCTTTTCCCTTTCTGGTGAAGCTGGAGCATAAAACTTAGATTTGTATCTTTATATTTTTGCAATTTTGCCACAAGAAAACTGTGCAGTTATAATTCAGTTTATTCTTTGTGTTCTGGTTTGATGGACAACATTTCAGATTTACATGGTTGTTCTGAAAACTCAGACTGAATAAAAAAAATGAAGAGGATGGTGAGAGGAGGTTGTTTATTTAAAAAAAAAGAGGGGGCTTGTAGATGGGTAGAATTTGCAACACTGTTTTGCAGATTACCTTTAAAACTGTTCAGGAAACTAGTACTAGAAAGTATTTGAGCTAGTGGTTTTTTGTTTAGGTAACACCTAAACACATTAGTTCTTAATAAGCGATGGTTATCTGCACCAAAGAGTGCATACCTATGTATCTGGGTACTGAAGATACCAGTAATAAAAATCAGTGCCATCATGTAGGTGGTACTTCACTCTGAGTATAGAACAGAGCGTGGGCTTTTTTCCCCTGGAAGGAGAAACACTGTAATAGAGAGGAGTATAAAAACATACATGCTCGTACACTATAACAAAACTACTTTTATTGTTCTGAGTATCTCTCTTGAGTAGACAAACAAGAAAGTGAGTGGTGGAAAGAACAGTTTTCAGGTAATGTAACATATCCAGAGAAGATACGTGTGAACCAAAATAGTGGGTGCCTATACATTGACACTCTGGGTCAGACAAGAAGTTCAGTTTGAAAGTGATCTTCTGATCATCCCTGCTTTACCACACTTTGTTTTACATTGTGGAGCACCTTTGCAGTGTGGAAATTCAATGTATTTGGGGTGAAACTAAACCACAAGCTGTGCTTCAGAAGCGGTTGCAGGCAGTCTTTTTTAGCCACTAATAGGTATCCAGTTAATGGAACTGCCTGAGAGCTAGTTTGAAATAAGATCTCCTGTGGTGGATACAGTGGAGACTTGGGTTCTCAGCACCAGCTTTTCTGCTGTGTGGATCTGCTTCTTATGCAGTACATTGCACTGAAGTGCTGTAGTCATTGTGAGCTTTTTGTGGACCAGCACTTAATTGCAAACTCAAATTTTGGTTTTGAACTTCATCTCTGAATGAGTCAGTCTTGACTTTGTGAGTATTTCTTGGACTCACTAATTCAGTGCTCACTAATCTCGACTTGACTTTTCTTTGCTTTCAACTGCAGAATAGAGAAGCCAATGGTGTTAGGATGGGGGTGTAAAGTGTAAAAGCAGCTGGAGTTTTCTGTTTGAAGAAAAGGGAAAAAACAGTGAAGAAGATTGGAACTGCAGCCTATCAGTGGAGGAGGAGTAATAGGAAAAAAAAATTGGATAGCTCTGCACCGTGCCTGCAGAAATTGAGAATGAAAACAATTGCTTAAATACAATCTTGTAGTAAATGGTGGAATTAAGAGTCTGGCTTCAGTCCTCTCTTCTGGGCACAAGTGAATATCTCCACTAGAGTTAAAGCAACATCAGCTGACTCTTCAGCCAAAGGCATCTTGGCTTTCTAGAGCTATACTTTGCGTAACAACTTTATTGTGAAACAATTCAGAAAGCACATTCAAAGTAAAAATAGCACATCAACAACTTAAAATCTTGAATGGTTTTAAAAACTAAAATTGAGTAAAAAATGGGATTGATGTTATTTGATCATAACCATAATTTAAATAGTACTTGTACACTAAAGAAGATAATCATATTTGATTGTCATCCTTAGTTTTGTAAATGCAATCTCATGTTCTGTACCTGCTGAAGTTTAGCTGTTCAATTCTGGATTGTGTTGTATTATAATAACAAACATGTAAGAGCTAATACTCTCACAGCACTTGTTTACCTGCAAAATCAAGGTAACAGTGCTAAACCTTGGTAAACAAATACTAAATTAGTTAACTGGTACCAGTTTTAATTTGCCTAATTAAACTGCTTTGGAAATTAATTAGAATTACAATGCTGTGTTGGCTTGTTCTAAAATGACCTCTCTGTGCACAGTTCTAAATAAATAGAAACTGATTTTGTTGAGTTACATTGATATGACCTGATTCTTTATTTTGTTGTATCTGTGAGGGCAGCAGTATTTCAGATGGTGCTGTTCTGTCTGATGCTTGTAATGGACAGGTTTGAAATATCCATGCTTTTCTATGTAAGTTCTGTTCTAGTCTAAAAATCAGTTTGCCTATAGAGCATCCCAACTAAAAAAAACGAAATGGAAACAGGTTATTTATGTTTGAGGTTCTTTGTTGGAGGCAAAGGTGAAAGGGAAATAAAGATAGATTATGATTATGGTGATAGGGAGAAATGGTTTGGTCAGAGGGTTGTTACACTACAGAGAAAGGAATAGATAGTCTTGCTGCCCCCGCACCACCCCCCCCACCCCCGCTTTTTAAACTGGGCAGGAGGTATGATGGGGTTCATACTGTATGTAAACATTTAGCTTACTCTTCTAAATGCTTTAAAAATCCTCTGTCATGGTATTTGTTTCTAATGTCTTAAATAATGAAGTCTCATGGGAAATCTGAGGTAGACCTGGTTTAAATTAGATGTTGTATTAGTAAGGTTTTTTTAACATGCAGAACTAGTTCAAGAACTATTCAAGTTTTTACTTGAATATTCTATTCGATTGACATCTTAGTTGAGTAGTCTCTCCTCGTACAATGTGGACATAAATGCTGGTTGCATCCCAACTACTCCTGAACTGCCTTTAGCCTCCTCCAATTAAAGTGCCTTTCATGGGAACCTTAACCTAACAACTTTTTTTAAAAAAAAGTTGCAGCAGTTATCAAAAGACTTCTGCTTTTTATGTGATGAAAGGCTTGTTGTCCCATTTTCTGGTAAAACGCTGAACAACAAGGAGGAGAGAAAGCAGATCACAAAAAGAAGGTGGTCTTCAGCTGTAGGAGCTGTAGATTGTCGAGGCTGAGAATAATGGTATTTTATCACCTGTAAAGATTGTTTTGGTGTCCCTTTAGGATGTAACTTGGCTGTGGGACTTCACAAAAAGATCATCTGGTACTGATACATTGGTACCAAAGCCTCTTGACTCTAGAGATGTCTAAACTAGGATATCTAATAGTATCCCAACTACTTCATTAAAACCAAAACATGTTATAAGGGTATTTTTAACCAGTCAGTCCATTTTCCTCATGGTACAGAAGTCAGGCATCACAGGCAACGTTGCTGCATTCACTTAATCAAGTTCAGATGGTCTGGAAATGCTTCTTGAACCAAATCCTTTTTAGATGCTGTGGGCCTTTGAGGACATGACTGCCCAGTGCATCTTCTTTTGTTCGTCAGTTGTGCGTACCGTCGTCCTAGTCATCTTCTCATTTACAGTGGGTTCTTGGGGCAGGGATGGTTTCAGCTTTGCAAACCAGGACTAATGCTCCACTTTGAAGGGAGAGATCTCTTCACTTACAGGTTTGGTTTTATTTTACCAGTTCAGTTCCATGACTGACTTTTCATTTGATTCTGTAATGATACTGGCACAGGGCTGGAGTTGCACAGAAGAGTCGAGACCAGAAGTCTGGCTTAGTTTGAAGGTACAATTTATGATAGTTTACAAAGTAGACTGTTACCAGCTTTCCAGGAATTTGAGCAATGCCATTTTCATGACATGCTCAGTTCTTCAATGGTTGTAGCAGCCAGTGAGATGATGCTTCAGGCTCACAGTCTTACTTTGGAAAACACAGCCCTCAAAAATGAACTTCATTTGAATGAGATGAATGCCTAGCTCCAGCCCAAGAATCAGCACATTAGCTGTGTTTCCCAGAAAAAAAAAAACCTTTTTATTCCCCTATTGTTAAGTCAGAAGACATCATCAACATCATGACTCTATACCTAGCTACTTGATCGAGGATACAGATCAAGTCATCATGTTCCTCATGTTTCATCTCTTTGGATTCAGGGGCTTTGCCATGAGCTAAGCTGTCTTGCAATTTGTAGCACTTGATTACTCTCCAGTACCCATGTTCTGTTGCTGTTTTAGGGGCTTGTCACCTCTGCATGCAAGTTGAGAAATTCCTTCTTGCCTATCCTAAAAAGAATAGAGAGCATTTCATCGTGTTATCTTTATTCCTGGAAAGCAGTGTCTTATACAGTGGACATTCAGTGTTTTTTGACTCTTTTGATAAAGGCATTTTTTTTCCTCACCATATTGTTCTATCCCTGATCTGAGGAATTCGTTTATGTGTAATAGCTGTATTTTCATATCGCAGTTTGAAATAGTCTAACCCACTGATCTGTGAAATACTTTTTGTTTATATGTATCTCCTGTAGATAAGTCAGTAGTGAATCTATCAGTATTAAAAAGCACCAATGTATTCATTTTTTTAAGGAAATGTGTTTGTCTCAGATATCTCAAAGCAACTGTATCAACCTGTATATTCATTAAATGGTTTTTGAAGCTTCTATATTGGATGGCCTACCTGCCAAAGTTATACTGAGATCTCAAAATATTTTGGTGACCTTACTATGAGGATGTGTGCACACCTTTAGTGTGAATGTGTCTAGAAGAACTGTGCTTGTGCACAGCTGCCTTGCATGGTTCTGTCTTGGAGTGCTGCGCATCTGAGATGCCTCAGTATTTCTCCTTTAAGACACTGGTCCCGAATGCAAGAGCTTGCAGTGAGCATATTTACTGTGTAGGTATAACTGGTGGAGACTTTTCAAGTTTGAGCATAGTTGTGTCTGTGTGTATGTTCCAGTACTGATGAACAATACCTTTGCAGAAACATGGATACTGCAAGAACTTTACTGGTTTAACAAATATTTCATGGTGCTCTTAAGTCCCCTGGGAAAGGAAAGTTAGCAGTAGTTTCAATGCTGTTCAGTTTTCTTTTGAGTAATAGTTAAACATAAGCAATTAGTTGCAGCTCCTGCCTACCATACCTAAAAGGTCAACAATGTGAAGCATATGAATGGAAAATACTTTTTCAGGGAGAAGCAGATACGTTTTAGTTTTGGAAGTGAAAACTGACTTAAGATTACAAACGCTTGGAGTTGGTATTGGGGGGATCTTTAATCTTACTAATTGGGCTATTTTTGTAACTGTATAGTAGACAACTCCTTTGTTGGAGAAGGAATACAGCAGGGAGAATTGGTGTAGGCCTACTAGTGAGACTTAAATCCTTATGTTCCGTTAGTGATTAGCTGCAAGGTATGGAGATAAACGAAAAAGGCAACAAAATGAAATACAGATTCATGAAGGGGAAAAAATATTTTTTACAAGAAATACAGTAAATCTCATTTGTCTGAGCTTCAGTAAAGTTACTTTTGAAGTATCAAAAGCAGAAAGGTGGCAGTTCAACAATGAGGAAATGCGTAGGGTGCTGGATATTGGGATACAGTAACCGACATTTCCATTTTAATTTCAGTTGAAGTTTTGGTAAGAGTCTTATAGCTTACTTTCAGGACTACATTTCAATTTTGTAATACAGAAGAGAGGATTGTGCTGGTAATAGAAAATTGGGAGGCATCATCTGTTTTCTTCACAGGTCAGTATGGCTGCACTGTCAGTGTTCTTCCCATTCAGCAGCAGTCAGCATAGGAAGACACTCAGTAAGCACGATAAGCATTTTCATATCCTTACAGCTGCAGAGTCTGGCTTTCCCTAGTTCCCCTGGCTCATCATTGCATGCTTTAGTAACTTGGACATTGACCAGCAGGAGGTATCTTAGATTATTATTGTGCATTACATTCTTAAAATACAGTTATGTATGTTTGAAAGGTAGTTCTTGCTCATCTGAAGTATTACACAAGAAATTTGAGGAAGTGAGAGTTGAAATAATTGCAAGCAGATAGTAACATGGAGCTTTTAAAGGTCAGAGTATTAAAGTTAGCACTCTCTTTTTGTGCTGTTCATTAGCTGACCACAGGCAATGTATTTCATGAGCTGAAGGAAATAAATAACATACAGCCTTGTAGTTCCCCAGTTTGTATGGAAGAAGAAAACTACATAGATGATGAGTAGCACTTGAGTGGTGGAAACAGTACAAGGTGCTACAAATTCTACTCTCTTTCACTTTTGTTGCATGCTTTTAAAAGGCAATGTCTGGCAACGGATCTGAGTTTATAACAAGATCTAATGTAGAAGACAGCTGTTTCCAAAGAACATCTATTTAAATCATACCAATTTGCATCTCTCGCTCTCCTTGTCTTATAGTCAGATAATAGTATTGCCACAGTGAGGTGATTTATTCCTTCAAATAAAAAAAATCCCTGTCTTTCAGGATCCTGACTGACCATTTACTTATTTCTGAGATGAGTGTATTTCTGGCAATCCAAGCTAAATTAAGAGAATTGTCTGCTTTTCTCAGTGTGAAAAGTTACATAGGATTTTGACAAGAAACATCTTTTCATGTACTTTTTAGAAAAGGAAAATGAATATTTTGGCAGTTAATATTTTTGAACTAACTCTTTGGCAAGAATAATTATTTGAGATTTTTCCCATAGCAGTCTAGTAAACTCGAAGTCTTAGACAAATTTTAGACATCCAAATATAGAAAGAAATCTCACTAAATCAAGAATAATGAAAGTTTATGAGAACTGTTTGAATGTAACAATATTCATACAAAATTGAATTGAAAATTGAGAAATAAAGCAGGTACAGACTAAACAGATCCAGCGAAGGGCCCTGTCTAGTGCAAGCAGAGTAACTTTGGGGCTTGTATCTAGTCTTGCTGCTTTGCAAATGATGCCCAAGTGCGTTGCTCCCGATAGGGTGCCGTTTCTGCAAGAGAACAAGCTACTGACACTTGTCTTCAGCTGAGCTGGTAAGCAACATACTGAGGTTGCCAAAGAATAGTGAAGTGAATTAGAAAATTAACTCAGAAGACTTTTAAGACAGCAAAGAGGAGAGTTTTAGCTTTATGACTGGTGAAGTTCTTGGTAGTTTAATTACTAGTCATATGCAATTCATAAATCATGGATTGAATGTATATGACACATCTGTGGCCAGTTCTTAATTTTCATACTGTTCTAGAGGAAATTCCAGTTGCTCATTTCAAAAAGTACATTAAGCAAAGTGGATCCGAGTTGCATGTTTTTTACAAGTATTGGCATATAGGAGATAAAATTAGGGAACATAGAAGCAGGGTACATGTCCTGCAAGGCAGTTATGAAAGTCATTGCTTGTTATTAGCATTGTTCAAAGAAGAAATCAGATAAATCTGCTCATGTTGTCCTACTGATTGAATGCAGTAGTTTAAGGCTCTCAAGGCAACATTCTCCTGGAAAGAAATAATTCTGCTTGCTTTGCTTTGTGCTGGCACAAGCACTTGAGTCTACACACTGAACATGTTTGGGGAGCTGATAGGAATTAAAACTTGTTTCTTGCTTATTAAGGATTAGCTCTGGTCATGGATTTTTCTCAAGGTCCTGATAGCCCATACTCCATAAATGTTAGTTAAAAGATGATAAAGAACAAACATTAGGAAAATGGCTGTGCAGAGTACAAGTGAACCTACTAGTAAGCACAGAATCACAACTTCTTTAAACTGTCAGTGATGGTGAAAAAAAGGAAAGAAAACACTACACTCTTTATGGGAGTTTGATTTAGACTTTTTTATCAATGAAGGTGTAATTCAGTATTTTGGACTACTGCAACCCATAGGAGTGGTATAAGCTATTTTCCTTATTGGAAGCACTGGGTAAAAATCCTTTTAACTTTACTTTCAGACCTTGTTCTTTAAAGCATATTAAAAGCTTGCACTGCAGAGAGAAATTAAAAAAAAGTTGTTCCTTCTCAGTTTGTGTAAATCTGTGCAAAGCTGTTGTTTCCACCATGGGGTTACATGTGGAACAATAAAAAAATGAAGATGTTGCCATACCCTTAAACTGGATGAGAGAGAAAGGCAGGGCAGTGAGTTGGGGTCATGTCTACCATATCTATCTTGGTCTGTTGTGGGAGCTGGCCGTGGTCTTGGTTTGGGGTTTTTCTTTTTCCCCAGAGTGCTGGAAACTGTAAGCAATAAAGACTGTGATGTTTGCCTATGCAAGAAACTAGAATTACTGATTTAAATTATCTATATACTGTGCTGCTGCTTCCAGCTACTTCTCAGGTTTTCTGTTTTGAAATCATGATGACACCTCCTAACAAGAGAGGGGCAGTGAAGTCATTGAATTCACAGTACTGCCTCAAGGATCTTGATGAGAACTGGTGTTTTGTGGGGAAGGGCATGTTGTATGCCATTTGGAGAGTCAAGTATCTATCATTATATCAGCTAACATCAGAAAAAGAAAATCCAAGAGCTAGAAATGGTTTTCTTTTAAATGAAAGCCAAGACTTCTGTGGGCTGTAGGCCCATGGATCAGGCTCCAGGATCAATTTTCTGGCCTGGATCAGCATATCGGGACCTGGTTTTGCATATATTTTTGTGCACATGCATATACAGGAGGATGTTGATGTTCTCTTCAGCACAAAATTAGCTCTGTTCTACTAACTGATACCAGTGTCTTGATAAATACCTCTTTCTGAGATATTCTGTGGTTTGTGTAATCATAAGCCTCTATTTCAAGTCTAGATCTTCAAGAAAATACAAGCAGTCACAAGATAAATATTTTCACAAGCTGCTAATTCTGAAATCAAAATATGTTTTATTATAAAAGTGCTGTAATAATAGATTTTGCATTAAGTTGGAAATTTATCAGGATACCAAAAATCTGGGTGGCTTTTGATTTTGACAATCAACCAAAATTTTTTGTTCAAGTGTGAAGTGTTATGACATCACAAATTAAATACTAAATAGTCACATGTTAAACTAATGTCTACATTATGTTCTTGCAGTTGCTGCCAGTGTGATGTAAATAATCAAAACTCCTTTAACTTTTGTGGTGCTAGTACCTATTAAACCTGGAAGATCAATTACTGTTCTGAACTACTTCCTGGTCACATTGACAGGTAGAAAAATGTCAGTGTTTTTTATTTAAAAATTACAGATGAGTGTTGATTCCAGGCAGTTTGAAGTGAAAGGCTGTGAGCTTGGCTTAGGTGCTTCACTGCTGCACTCAGTATTTAACTGTGTGTGGACACGAATAAAGACAGCGTCAAAACTTAAAATGTGTCACTGAACACCCTACAGTAGCACACCCTCCTTGATAATTATTTTTATAATTATGTAATATTATTTAGCTTAGCTGTTTAGATAATGTGTGGTTTTGATGGGGTTTTGTTTTTTAAGACTATAGGTGTTAACCATCATATTCTGTGGTTGGTGTCTGTGGGTTTACACACAATAAATGTGAAGTCTTGCCTCTTTTTTTTGTTGGGATTTAGATTACCTTACTTTCTGCCACACTGAGGGGAAACAAAACAGTCTTATCTGAGAAGGGAGGAGCATTTGTGTAGCTACTCTAATATGAAGCATGATGTTTTGTTTGCATTCATTTAACAGTTTGGCAATAATTCCCATGCATACTAAGTAGCATGACTCTAGAACATAACAAATTTGATAGGAGTCCATGACAGAGGTTATAACTTGTAAATTCTCTTGTACTATTGTAAATGCTTTATTCTTATTATCTCCACCACCAAAAAATACCTCAAATCATCTCCTTCATCCACCAAAAAAGTACGCGCCTTTTCAAATTATATAAACTATTCCCTGTTTGGTTTGTCTTATTCCAGTACTGCTGAACTTAAACTTCTTATACACCATAGAGTATACATTTTGCTATATAAAATTTTCAGATGTCATGAAGCTGGGTTTTGAACTTTACTCACATGGGATGCTAGCCAAAAATGTTCACCATGTATGTTAGCCCATGTGGTTGTCTTTGGTTTTTCAGAGTAATTGATAATTTGGAATTTAGAAAAGGAATAGTTTTCTTACAGAGGAACCATAAGACTCAAGTAAGTCTTCTTGAGTTGTTACAGAAATACTTTACAGATAACACACCTTAAAGCTGCCATCTCTGAAACTACGTTAATTTCTTAAATTTACTTATACTCCCTTTGGTTATGTAGCTTATTTGTCCAATTTGTTTTTTCAGGTAACAAAAAAAATAGTTTGGTTTGAGAACAACAAAATTATCCTAGTCCCACAGCAAGAATAATGTAACTGAAAGGAGATTTGTTGTAATATGATACCCTGTGTATGTATTTGCACATATGTAAATTACATATATATTTATTTAAGACAGAGAAACTTCTTTATCCTTGAAGTGTTGCCAGAGGTTATGCCTCTGCCCCATCCAGTTCAGTATTTGGGTATGTGAAGGAGACTTCACCGACTCTGGTTTTTCTAGGAGATTTGTCAAGACGAAGTGTTCCAGAGTCATTGCTGCAATACCTTAATTCCTTTGCTCAGACTGCTACATCTTCCATAGTCACTACTGGCAATCTTTGTTGACGTTCAGTTCTTGGAATTTTCCACTAACAAGCCTCATGTAGATGGGCTTTCTACCCAGGGGTGGAATCCTTGACCGCACACTCACAGTTGCAGCATGCTGCCTGGTGACACTGTATATGTGCAAGCTGTTCTTGAATACCTGTTTGATGTAAGTGCTCTTTGTGTATGAGTCTCATGGCTGACTGCCTTCAGTTTTCAGGTAGTCTCCAGTTCAAAATGTTTCTTGTTCTGAATGATCCCTCACAATCTTCATACAGACCCATTATGGCTACACATTATTCTTGACATAGCATATTAAACCACATTACCGTGATAGACCTAATCTACCATGCTGGAGTCCATACTTTGGGGTTGTTGACATTCCGAGGCATTTAGCAGAGTTTAGTAAGCAACGTCAGCTTCTTTTCTCCTGATCTTGTCTTTAGGATGTCTTTGTTCTGGATCAAGTTATGGTATATGTCTTCTTCTGTGTAGTCCCTTTAATCCCAAGCAGCCAACTCTAAACCAGTCCAGAGTAGTCAGTGGAACCTGGTTTGACTGAAGTAGTTACGGTGTCAGGCTTATTAGGGCATACAGCATCTCTCTGCATCTTCATCTTTGTGATGATACCAAACTCAGGATCCCCAATTCATTTTCATTTGCTCATGATGTATCTAATGATACAAGCTGTGAGTGGTTCTGGTCATTAGAGCATACCTGCTGCCTTCACAGGGGAGAATCTTAAACCAGGGAAAAGGTTCTTAAATCATGTGCATAGTTGATATGGGAGACCTTCTTCACTGATTTTCTTATGTTATGCCCTTTCTTGACTGTAGCCTTCACTTTCTTTTGAAATTTCTGTTGGTGCTAACAGAATTATAGCCATCCTTTACCACCTTTGAATAAAGCTTGCCCTGTTTTCTTGAATCAGCCCCTTTGATGGTTCCTGTGAAAGCAGCTGCTCTTTTGGATCAGTCAGTTATTGGCAGGTACTGGAGGAGGGGGTAGTGGGGTTGTGCCAACCGAAGGGGAGCCCTGACTTTGTGGGAATGTGCTCCACATGAACCTGAAGTGGCAGAGCAATCTCACTGAGAAGTGCTGTCGCTCCTGAACTTGGCTATTCGCATGGAGCTCAGTCATCACTTAGCTACCTCTGCCGCTGCAGACGTTGACTTCGTGGAAGGCGTTCTTGCAGCCACTCTGTGTGCAGCTCCTAAAGGCTCATCTCCAGATAACTTGATTGTATCAAGCTTGTTGCTTGGACTTTTCTCCTGTGTGGATGTGCTTGAGGGAGGTCACTGAAATAGAGGTTTTGCTAGTTACTGGAGTGGTTTGAGAGGTGCAGCTTACCTGTGTGACTACTGGTTTTAGTTTAGTCCCTTGGGCTGAGCAGGGAATGGAAGTGGCAGTTCCAGGCATGTTTGAACGTATTTAAGTAAGCTTGCCCTTATCCAGATACCTACAGGGGTGAGAATCTGATTTTAAGAGCTGAAGAAGCATGTAGACGTGGACTGTACATGTGAAACTCTAGTTAATAGTAAATAATGCTTTCTTTTAGTATGAAACATATTTTAACACAGCTTTGGTATTGTAGGGCTAGTTTTAGCAAAGAAGATTGCTCAGGATAACTTTTGAAAGTAGAAAAGCATCCTCCAGTGGCTGTATTGCTACTGCAACATTCATGTAAGGGTTGTGGTAAAGATGGAAAAGGATAAAATGTCTTGTCTGAATATTACTCATGGCTAAATATTTTCCACAGTTTAAATCACAGATATAATACATACTGATTTTTATTGTACAAATTGAGATTATTCCATTTTTTGGAGCATTCTTGACTGTGTAAGCTGCTGCTGAAATAAAACGCTGTTTCAGTCTCACAGAGGAGCAAAACTTTGCTGCTGTGCTCTGAATACAGTACTTGGCTTGATTAACAAGCATGTCCTGACTAGGGAGATAAATAACTTAATGAGGCCCAGAGCTGGGGGTAAAATTCTTTCTTTTTATGGTTGTAAGCAGAGCACAACAATGATTCATTAAGCAAAGCAGAATGAATTTGATTTTCTTTGTACAGTGGCAGTGCTGTGTAGTCTGGGGACATCCAGACAAGGAAATCTGTCATACTGACGAATACTTTTGAAGGGCGTGGTGGGCGTAAGTGCTTAATATAGTTCATGTAATGGCTTGGAAGTGGCTGATCTATATATACAAGATAAAAATAGCACTATTTAATGCTGAAATTAGTGCCACTGTGTTATAGCACAAACTTCCCTGCTTGCTTTATACAGTGTGTTTGCATCTGTACATGCTGCTTTTTAAAGGACAGTAGTGGTAGTAACAGTTCACCAACTTACCAAATATTTTTTGTTAAGTGGTGGATTCTGAGAATTTGCCAATGTGTTGATTATATTTACTTTTATTTTGGTTTTGGTTAACTACTACTGACCTCATATTTTCAAAATTAAATTTTACTTGCTTCAATTTGTCCTTATTAATCTGGACGTGGATTGGAGTAGTGTTGGTTGCGCTTTCATAGGTTCTGCAAGTGCTTTTGTAGTTCTTCACCAGTCCAATTTTCTGGTGTTAATGAGTACATAGTATTTCTGTAAAGTTCCTAATTATCTGGGAGAATTCCAGCTGGGTTCTGTCATGATGGGCCTGTGTCATCCCTTATGCAGATCGGGTGGTGATACTGCCTAGCTGGAGGTTTTAGAGCGTGCTGACTACCTTTAAGGTGTCTCTTTCCTGCCCCATGAAACTTGAGATCTTCTGATCTGGTTGTTACAGGTCTCCATGGTCACCTGTCATGCCTTGCTTTATGAATCAGTGTGTCTCTATTGAGGCCTTTAGTTTCTTCTTTAGATTCTAGGTTTTGCTGTCTTTGCAACAATTGGTGAGAATCCTCCTGATAATTCTTCAGTGATGCTTCTCAGAAGACCAATTGCTTAGTTACATATCCCCGCTTAAGTCTCCTTCCTCACCCCTTTCTTCTTCCCTGTTCTGCTCAACTTAACATATCCTGAAAGTCTCAAAGTGTTGTCCTGGCTTGTTAGCTAACTTTGAAATGTCGTCCACTTGCCAAAGCTTGCATTAACCTTGTTGCTTGCTGTGCCCTTCTGAAGAGGATGCTAGTAAAGGTAGATGGGCCACATTCAAAATGAGATTTACATCAAGTCTTTAACAGGTAAACCTAGTGTTTCTAGTATTAAAAAGGATTCATGACTTCATATATCAACTTCCTAAATATAAGCTTACCTTACTGGCAGAAGCTATTTGGCAGATTTATGATGGCCAGGCCAGCTCTACCAAGTTTGGACAATCAGTGGGATAAAACTGAATGGTGGTTCATGCAACCTGTTACTGCCTTGGTCTGGTAAGTTAGCTACCACTTGGGTTTTTTAGGCTGTTTTTTCTTCAGCTTTGCTGTTTTACTGCTAGCATCCTTAAACATGTCCTCTATGGCAAATCAATAACTGAAATCATAGTAAATCTGGTTATGTGAGTATTTGGTCAGAGGGAGACTTTTTACTGGCGTTTCTTTCAAGATTCTTTGAAGCAGACTCCTTTGTTCTGATTATTCTAGTGCATTGATCAAAATTGCCAAATGGTACCAAAATAGATGTTTGCTAACGTTGTTATCTTGTTTATCCAGTCCTCCTGTGTTGCTTCTTTCATGCTTCTGCTGTATTCTACTCTTCCTTGATTTCTGTGCTGTGATCTGTGGTGCTTTTTTGCTGCTGTTAGGAGAGCATCATATTGGGTATTACAGTAAACCAGACAATATTCCAGTTGAGCTCAAGGTTCCAGTAGGGAGCACTAGATGCTGCAGAAACATCTGCTGCTGCAGCAGGAAGGTACAGTATGTAGATTCTTTTAAGGTGACTGTGTATTGAGACCTCCTTTAAAACCAAAATAGGTTTTAATGCAATAGTTTGCCAAAAACTACATATTTCTTACCTGTTACATCCTTGACTGGGATACTTTTTGTCCATGTTTTGTCTGTGCTATAACCTGGCGGCGGTATTGTGACTGCGAATAACTTCATTAAACAGTCTTCTGATTCAGTTTAATATAGTTGACATTTTTTTTTTATTGAGAGTGTATATTTTGGACACTGCCAAATACAAGAATTTTAAGTATGTTCTTAATAGTACAACTAGCTAACTCAGTACAAATATCTAACATAGACAGGGCAATGCTGAATTTAACTTATGTTGAACTTAGTGGAGTTGAAGACAGGATTAAACCTAGTTTTGTTTTGTCCTTTAATGTGACTGACTTGCCTTTCCTGAAGAATTAATGTTCAGTTTTCTTACTCTCTAATACATAAAGCCAGAGACAACTTGCTCAAAGTCCGATTTTATCGTTTGAATTGCGTTATATCCCAGACATAGCAAGTTTGTTAAGATTATTACCTTTGCATATTAAAAATTAAACAAAATTTTAGTGTTTGCATGTTAAGATGAGTTGAGAACCACTTTATTCTGGTTTTTGTTCAGGTATGTATTCTACATACGTAGGTATGTATGCTACAGGGGGATTCTGTAGCAGAACAGCTTTATTGTCCAGAGGGCTCTGATTTTCCTTACTGGAGCAAACCTTGTCAGAATTGAACCAATATTGTTAAAATTGTTTTAATTACAGCTGACATTAATAAAAAGGGGAACCGTGACTTTTGCTAAATGGCCTTGACAGTATGAGCTATATAAAAAGCTTTCACACTGACAAACCTGATTTCCTTCTGTGATGAAATAGCTCGTTCTGCAGATGAGGGAATAGCAGCAGATGGTTTTCTGCCTGACATCAGCCAGACCTTGGACTTCGTCTCCCGTAGTGTCCTTATAAATGGTGAAATAGTCCACTTATCCAGGCAATATAATGAGGTGGCTGAGCTGTGGGTCTCAAAGATTTGTGCTTAGTAGTACAAAGTCCAGATGGCAGCGGGCTACTTGTGGCATCCTACCAAAGCTTGACACTGGAGCAGATACTCTCTAACTTCTTTATTAGTGAACTGGATGAGGGGACAGAGTGTATCCTCAGCACGTTTGCAGATGATACCGAATTGGTGGGAGCAGTCGACACATGGGAGGTCAGGGAGATGACTGAGAAGGGACCTCAACATCCCGGGGGAATGGGCTGACACGTAATTCAGCTAAGGCGAATGAACACAAAGCCCTGAGTGTGGGAGAGAGTAGCCCCATGCACCAATAGAGGGTATCTGGGCAGCAGCTCTGCGGACACCAACCCAGCCGTCCTCCTGAACAGCCAGCAGCGTGCCCTTGCGGCAGAGCGCCAGCTACACCCTCAGCTGTACTAGCAAGAGTGTGGCCAGCAGGTTGAGGGAGACTAATGTCTTTATTAATCCCACAGAACACATGGGACTGCATCTAGGTACTGGGGGGGGGGGAATCCCAATAAATGGTAGTCAGACTCAGAAACAGGTTGCCCACAGAGGCTGTCGAGTCTCTGTCCCTCAGGGTACTCGCAGCTCCATTGGATGTTACTCCAAACAACTTACTCTAATGGCCCTGCTTTGAGCAGGGTGTCAGACAACCAAAAGTGCTGTCTGTTACTCTGAGCTTTCTGTCTGTTATGCCCCCCAAGAAGCAAACAGCAAAATTGATGATCTTAATATGACAGGCTGCAACCTGCCATAGTGTAGGAATTAGTTTGCAGTCCTTTAAGCTACCCCAGGCTTGACAGCAGCGATCCAATGGTGACATGGTTTGGATGTTGACATGAGAACCTATCATGGTTTAACCCCAGCCGGCAACTAAGCCACACACAGCCGCTCGCTCACTCCCCACCGGTGGGATGGGGGAGAGAATTGGAAGGGTAAAAGCGGGAAAACTTGTGGGTTGAGATAAAGACAGTTTAATAGGTAAAGAAAAAGCCGTGCACGCAAGCAAAGCAAAACAAGGAATCCATTCCCCGCTTCCCATGGGCAGGCAGGTGTTTAGCCATCTCCAGGACAGCAGGGCTCCATCACGCCTAACGGTGACTTGGGAAGACAAATGCCATCACTCCCAACGTCCCCCCTTCCTTCTTCTTCCCCAGCTTTATATGCTGAGCATGACGTCCTATGGTCTGGAATATCCCTCGGGTCAGTTGGGGTCAGCTGTCCCGGCTGTGTCCCCTCCAAATCCTTGTGCCCCCCCAGCCTCCTCGCTGGTGGGGTGGGGTGAGGAGCAGAACAGCCCTTGGCTCTGGGTAAGCACTGCTCAGCAGGGATGAAAACATCTCAGCCTTACCAACACTGTTTTCAGCACAAATCCAAAACACAGCCCCATGCTAGCTACTGTGAAAAGAAAATTAACTCTACCCCAAGCAAAACCAGCACAGAACCTTACTGTCTACTCCACCTTTATGTGTGTCTGAGTCAGAGTCCCCTGGCCCTGACTGAAATGAACGGAAGCCTTTTGTACTTTGGGTGGTGGTGGTTATTCCATCACTCTGAGTTTTATTTTGAAATCACTGTTTGTAGGTATTTATGTGGCAAGTAGGAAAACAACTTTTTGATTGATGAGTTTTTGGTGTATAAACAGTGTCTTTAAAATGCGTAGTTCATATTCCTTTCAGGACCATGTGAAAAGTGGTAGCCTGAAGATACCTGTATTGGCAAGGTGGCAAAAGAAAGGAAATGTAAAGCTGTTCCTGATAGTAGAGAAGTTAAAATAAAAGCTAGTACTTTCAAATTTACTTGCTTTAGAAGCTGAACTGTAGAGGTGAATGTCTAAAAAAATGAGTTTTCAGTCCCTTAATTATGAATTTCTGAAAAAAAAGTAAAGTATGATGTTCCCAGATATGCTCTTCTGGCTTCTATATTTGGAAAATAGGAATTTAAAATTAATCGTATGGTGATACCGTAGGGGGGAGGTGTCATTCATAACATTTTTGTATGATCAGAGAATGATTGTGTGTGGAGTTTAAGTTCCAGTTGTTAATGAAACAATAAATCTTAAGGAAAAAAGGCATGCTTTGAGAACATGTAATTCATATTAAGCAGATAGATGTAATCATTAAGAAGGATAGTCTACTAGTGAGGAATATAAAACTAAAAACTTATATTTGTTCCTGAATTTGGGGTTTTTTTTTTTTCCTTCTCCTAAATAGACTTTGCTGGAATATGCAGAAAAGTGGAAAACATCAGAAGACCCTCTGCCCCTGTTAGAGGTGTATACAGTGGCTATCCGAAGTTATGTTAAAGCACGACCTTATCTTACCTCCGAGTGTGAAAATGTAGCCTTTGTGCTTGAACGTTTAGCACTGTGAGTATATTTTTCTGTTACTAAAACCAACCTGTATGCTATTAACTTTTCACTGCGTAAATGGTTTCCCAATCCAGTTCACAGTTTATAGAAATTCTAAATAGTTTGGGAAGCACCTTCCTTCCTCATGGTGAATGCTGTATGGGAGAGAGAACATCTTTGGTTGTTGGAAATGGGGCGGTCTTGAGAAGGACTCCTGATCTAGGCCAAGCCAACATCCCTGGCTTGAAACACTTAGCTACTGTTGATCTGCATGCAATCTGAAAGTGCATCAAGTTACACAGGCTGTTACAGGGTTGGACTTGAATGATAAATCCAGTGTTTTTTTTAAATTGGTGTTCTTTTAGAGAGTTTGCTTTAACAGTTTTTGCGAGAGTGTCCATGACCACCTTTTCTTTATATGTTCAAAGAAAGCAAACTGTTTTGTGACTTTGGCATTTCAAACAAATAACTATTTGGATACTAGAATAAAGAATTGTTGATTGTACATTTTAAAAGCCAAAAATTGCCTCTAATAATATTCCCATTTGACTTCCAGAAGCTGTATTGAACTTCTACTGTGTCTGCCTCTTGATTTACCTGAAAATAAATGGGAAGAATTTCAGGCTTTTGTGCAGGTGAGTTTGATTCATGAAATGAAGACTTAATAGCTTTTAAGGTTTGGAAACCTGGGGATATTAAGTATGTAGCATGTCTGAAGACTTGTTTCCTGGTGGCTAATAAAGATCAAGGCCTTCAGCTGGAGATCCTGTGTACTCTGCAGTAATTGCTGTCAGTCATATCATCTGTCTTGTTCATGTAGCAGCTGTGGAGCATGTAGCATGTTCTTGTCATTTGTTCATGTAGCAGCTGTGGAGAAAAAAAAAATATTTTCAGATACTTGAAAGAACGCTCATGTTTTAAAAGGTATTTGTCTATTAACACTGTTAGAAATGAAATAATATCATATAAGTCATTCTTTACTATTTATGGCTGTACATTTGAGACTTACTATGAATGAAAGATCTGTTGATACTGCAGGATTGTTAGATCTCCCACGGGGCACTAGCTGGTTAAGGATTAGAGCTCTGCTTTAAAGAAGGATGTTGAAACAAGTTCTGCTCCTCAGTATTTATCAGAAATATGTAGTGGGAGGTCCTGCCTACAGTTTAAAAAAAAAAAAAAGTGGGGGTTATAGAGAAGGAAAGAATAATAGTGAAAAAGACCAGATACAGTTACCTCAGGATTCTCAGCCTAAATAACATAGGAAGATGCAAGGCTGATTTTGAGAGTAGCATTTTGACTAGCAACTGCCTGATATAAATCAATTCTGTTTGGTGCTGGGACGTTCCACAGCCTTCAGAGCAGGTGGAAAAGTAAAAGAAAAGTGAAGAGAGAGGTGAGTCCTTTCTTTTTTTTAAGGACCAGTGTTGTTTGTGCATTGCTATTTAAGCCGCAGATTTTCACAGGTACTTAGTTTGCTCCCAAGCATACATCTGCTTCCAGAGTTTATACTAGTATCTAAATGCAGTAGAAACTATTTTAATTGATTTTAAGACTCCAGCCTGCCTTCATCATATTTGCATAGAACCATGCAGTGAGGTCTTACACCTTAAATCTTTTGTCTTTACAAAAATATTTTTTTCAGTGTCTCCAGTGCAAAAAAATTGAGTTGCTGAAGAGTCTGAAAAGTCTAAGAGTTTAGGCAGCTGGTGCCAGACCAATAAGTGGACCAGAGAATTTGCTCATCCATTTTTAAAAGGGAGGCCTATTTCAAAATATAGTTTCAGAAATTTAAGAAGTAGCCCTTTTAATAAATCTCAAGGCGAGTTTGGGGCACTCAGTCATTTTGGTTTCTCAGCCTAAATCTTGGACAACAGAGGCAGAAGTAAAGCCTCTATAGACTGAATATTAAGATTGTTTTGTTATGCATTTAACTCTTTATCTGGTAAGGGGGGATTTTTTTGACATAAGGTATAAAGGAGTATAAAAGACACTCTGAATAGCTCTTTTTAACAATACTTTGTTTTTTAAAATATATTCTTCAGGCGGCTCATAAAAACTTGATGGAAAATGGCAGCCGGGAACTGCACATTTTAACTACACTTACACAAGAGAAGGGAGTGTGGAAGAACCCAGTGTTGTGTGGTATTCTTTCCCAGGAACAGTTGGATCCAGATAAAGGTAAAATTTAAAATGATGATTGAGATAAAATATGCCTCATTTTTGTAATACTTTGAAATATTATCATCATATATGGAAGTCTTTTGTTGAATATGGTTTATGTGATAATTTATAAGCTATATAAATAAATACACTTGTAGCATTGTCTGAATTATTAAGACAGTATGTTCCTAGGAATATACAAAGAATTTAATGTTGGTATTTTGCATAAAAGGCAATCATACCTGGAGATCTCTTGCCATTTTCTTTATAAACTGCATGAAGGGAGATTACATACAGGCTATTTTATGATGGGGTAAGTTCAGTACTGATATACAAAGATTATTTGACATAAAACAAAAAATAAAAAATACTTTTTTTTTTTTTAATGAGAATGGCATTTACTCAGTTATGAAATGCAAAGAGGGCCATTACTGAAGATTCGTGTAGACCAGAGTGTTGAGAATGGCTAACAGCAGTTGCATGGGGAAGAGTATATGATCAGCAGAGGCTTACAATGATATTTTCCTGATGTATTATTTCCATTGTTAATGATTTGCAGTTCAGAAGTGGTATACTTTTGTTAATAAGTTTTAGCTGGTTTTTTGATTCTTTGCCTAATTGATTTTAAAATTTGTATGAACCGCCACACCTAAGTGTCTATAGCAGTTACACAGTTCTCACATCAAGTAAAGTAGTTCCTCTTACTGTCTGCCTCCTTTTAGCCTGATGCCTGCTTATTTCATGTGATATTCTCTATTTATTAAAAAGTAAACTATTCTCTGGTCTTTTAATGAATGCATCATAAGACATGATTCGTTAGACTGCTGTCATATCCCAACTTCTCTCTTCTGTAGTGCCTATTCCATACTATCTTCTAGCTTTACTGTCCCATTCCTCATATGGGTGACCAAAGGTTTATTCAGCAGTCAACATGTAGACGTACTGATTTTCTGCCTCATTCTGCATTCCTTTCATAATATTTCCTAACATTAGACTTGCTTCTTGACTGAGCATTGAACCACTGTTTTCTTAAAACTGTCTGGTTTAGTCCTGGTTTCTTTCTTGAGGAGTAGTACCTATTTCAGTGTTAGCATTTTCCCCTAACACCCAGCCTATTTTTTCTGTATGTAGTTAGGATTGCATTTTTCCCCATGAAAATCACTTTGGGGTTTTAATCAACATTTTAATTTTGTCTGTTATGCCATGCTATGGAGTCCTGTCCTCTACAGTCTTTTACTGTTGGTATGTTTTTACTACCCTGCTTTTATCAGCATGTTTTGTCACCTAGTTCTCTACCCCCCTTTTCCAAATATTTATAAAAATGCTGGACAGCAGAGGTCCTGGTACAGATCCTCAGGGAGCCCACTGAGAGTTTGTTTTCTTTTTCTTTTTTCCTTTTTTCTTTTAAGTGATAATTTATCTGTATAAGTATCTTCTTTTTACTACCAAGATAGGTTGGTATCTTTAGGGGTTTTGAGGGACTTCTTTTAATGCCTTTAGAAAATTAATTGGATCTCCTTTATTCATATTATCACAAATCCCTCAGATAAGTCCAGTAAATGTATAAAGTGATTTATTATTTTTTTTACAAGAGCCATGCTTACTCTTCCACAAGATTTGCATTTTGCCGCTTCTTTTAATAATTTTTTATGCTTCTAATACAAATTTTGGATTGGTATGCAGTTCTCAGAGTCCCCCAGAGTACTCTTTTACTAGTTTCATATCAACCACCTTGTAGTCCTCTTAACAGTAAGGTACGTCTAAGAGAGAGGTTTAATTAATATTTTACTTGCCTTATTTGAGGTTTTTTAAGAACTCCCTCATGAATCTGGTTTTGATGACTATTCGTTTTATTAGTGTTTTCCTGTGAAGTTCTTTATGGACATTTCAGGATTCCTGTCGCTCCTGAATGCTGTTTACTCAAGGATGCTCCTGCCTTGGACTTGACTGACTGACTCCTGTTACAGTTATTACTTGTATCAGTGGCAAGATTGTCATACTACGTATCCATATTTTTGTTACTCAGTTGACAAGCTGTTCTCTAGCTATTGTCATCCTCTGTAATACTGCATTGTTTTGTGTCATCTTCTTGCTAATTTGAAGGATATTTTCATAATTTGAACAGTATTTTAGTAATACCAAAACTCCATTGCCCGGAGAGCTGCCTTTCTTGTCTGTAATCCAGCACTCCCACTGGCTACCACTTACCCTCTTTCAGTGGACAACTTTCTCTCAGCAGTCTTCAACCTTAACTCCAGTATAACAGTCTTTGGAATATTTGTAAACTTCACTTACAGGATTTTGGTTTTGTTCTTTGTGTTGCCTTTACCATTTGCTATTTCAGAAGTTCCCAAGTATTTAAGTAGTCAGCTTGTTACACTGGATGTTATCATTTGGCAGATTTGGTCAGCTCGGTCTTTGAGTAATGGTTAGTGTAAACATTTATCTGTTGGAAATGAAACAACTAGTTGAGACTGGGGGTGTTTTTCCTAATATCACCCTCTTAAGCTTTTGTTGCCTGTATTTGTTTCCATCCTTTCTTCATGTTTATTTTATTCAGTCTTGGTAGTCTCAATTATGACCTATTCAGAATAATTGTAACCTATTCAGAATCTTTGACGTAACTGGATATCTGCTGAATTTTAGGTCATTGATTATCCCTTCTTGAAGGCCTCTGTTGTTGACACCTGAAGGTCAGTTTGCCTCTTTGTGTCTCCTGTAGGAAGCACAACTAGGCGTCTGTTTCATCTCAGAGACAGATCCTTTTCAATTCCTCTGTTTTCAAATTGTACAAACTCAGGACATAGTGTGAGAGACAAGTTCATTTTCTCTGACCACACAGCACAGCTGGTTTGTTCTCATTACAGTCAAGCAAATGCAGGCTTCTCTGAACTGGACTGTTCTCTTGCTCTCCTAGTTCTAGGAATGGACTGTTGCATGGGTTCCAACTAAATATGAGCAGCAAGTACTCACTTCCAAAAATGTTAGGGAGGCTGTTCTCTGAGTGCCATGTCATTAAGTAATTGCCTTACTCCTGACTGCCTTGGGTACAGCTCAGTTTTCTGATGAATGTGTGTCTGTAAGGATTCATGCACTAAGGAGCTCAAAAAAGTAGAGGATGGATACCCGTTTGTTTGAAGCACTGACAAGAACAGCATGCCTGTTACTGATTTATTTGCTGATGGGTATTACTGCAAGATGTTCATACAGTACTATGATGTAAAATAGTAAAGTCTGCCTGGAACTGTATTGCAGGAACTAATGCATATGGTAGATACAGATTTGTGTTTGTGTGCACACAAAATCTTCTCAGATCAGAAATATTCTCCAGCCACTTGATTTGTCGCCTGCTTGGGTGACAAACATTGGCATTGCCCTGGATTTTTAGCCCATCTCCGACCATGAATGTTGGGAAACCTGGCTTAAGTTACCAGATTCTGTGCAACAGATGTCACCCAATAAGAGACTCTCCTCTTGTAATTGTAACTATTGTAATGCTGATACCCTACTTGAGTTGTTTCTGAAGAAAATTTATCCCTCTCCTCCTGCAAGTGGAACATTAGTGTTGTCATTCAGGGCTGTGCTTGTTCCCCAAATGGTAGTCTGTTTTGTATGGAGGACTAGCCTGGAAATGGGAATTTGGATTCCTAATGAGCTGAGGAATATATTTTTTTCTTATTCTTGACTAGTGACTCCAAAGAGAATTTATTTGCAGAAACTGAATTGTCAACAGGGTCTTTGGATGTCATTTGTGGGCCGCCTAAGTGGACATCTGGAGTTGATAGCACTACTCATGGCTGCCATCTGAGAGATCTTCTGAGAGAAACTCCTTTTGAGTTTCCTGAATTTGTTTCGTATTGTGTCATGGATCAATCTATATTCATTTGAAGAATTCCCAGGCAATCTTCCACTCCCTCAGAGAGTTCGTTGCCAAAAAGAGAGATCCTTTCCCCGGTTCCACATATCTCGTTGTTTCTTGCTTCTGTCCCACAACAATTATGTGACTAGGCCTGCAACTTCTTGATTCAAATTTTGGTTTCTCAACAGTATTATCTCTTAAAAGTGTGCTCAGGAGCTGTAAACTACTAGTTTGTTCATGTGAATTTTCTTCTTTTTCCACCTAAACCTGTCTCCTGTGCCTTTAAAGAGTGTCTGTCAAATTTTGAGTTTTGTCTGTGTAGCATCATGGACTTTTTAGACTTGAGAGATCACCTGAACTTATATGATCTCATTGGGTCATGAGGATAGCAAAGTACCAATCTTCCCAAATAAAATTTCAGAGATCCTTTATGAGCGCATTGGTAACATTCTTTGCTGTGGAGCACCATTCAGCCAGTTTCCATTGACTTCAGATAGTGGGAAAAACTAGTCTCAGTACCAAAGCAGAAACAAATCTGGAAAGATATCCTAGACAGGTGAAAATAAAATACCTTATCCACATTATTAAATTCAAGGTGGCAGTATTAGCTTTGATCATTGACTAGTCTGAAAGTAAATGGCCCACCTGCTTTAGCACTTGTTAGCTGTTTTCATATTGCTATCAGACGTTGCATTGCATTTGCATCTTGACTGGACCTGCTACTACTTCAGGTTTCAGCTGCATGACTGCTTTTTTTCTTGAGATTGCATATGATGAACAAGAAGCACTTGTACTTGGAGAGAGGAATTTTCCATGTTTCTCTGCTTCATTAATTGGTTAGGGAAGGAAACCTTAGTAAGATAGTCTTAGTTCTTCACATGATAGTGAATCTTTTGTCTTACTGGCCTCCTGAACTACCAGGTAGCTTAATTTGAGATCAGGACTGATTTTAATCTTGAATTGAAGCTGATCTGAATTCATGACAACCAGAATTTATGTTTCTTGAAGTTGTATGGCTAATGTGTTTGGCCTTATTGCTTAGTGTACCAAAGACTGAAAGTCAAAGTATGCCTAAGTGGTTTGGGTTATGTGGTAGCCTATAAAATGTTAAAACACTCTACTACTGCACTTCCATCTTCAATTTCTGTCAGTGTGGCTTGTGCTCTTTAGCATGAACCTGTTTTTCCATCCTCGAGGTTGTCATTTTCTTGTAGTGATGGTGAAATCCTTCAAAGCTGTCACTGGTATCTCCTCAGCTGGTACTAAGAGTGTGTGGTGGAACTGTCCGGAGGAAAAGGATCTGAGATAACCCTACAAAAAGCCAGGCTGCTGCTCCTTTTTTTTATCTGATTCTGATTATCCTTAAAGATTTAAACCTCGATGCCAAGAATTAAGTTCTTGAATTTTTCATAAGTTTAAATGTAGTAGGCAGACTCCTGAAGTGTGTCCCACCAAAAAGAGGTTCAAGGATACAACCATCACTATTTGGAGATTATGAAGGTGGATAAGAGGCAGGTTAGAATTTAAACAGCCAGCATGGAACTATTTCCAATAATTGGAGCATCTGCCGCCAGAAGCCAAAAGATACCAGCAGCCTCACTTTAAACAAACAAACAAAAAAAAAAGTTTGCATCCTGGGTATATTCAAAGCAGCCACCTGGAAATTCTTTTACCGTTTCACCAGAGAGTATGCCATCGTAGAAGCATCAAGGATTGGTGCTGCATTCAGCAGAATTGTGCTGAGATGTTGTTTGCATGAAGGATTCTGAGACCCAGCTCCAGGTAAATATGAAAGTATTGAGTACAGCTCAGAGTCACCCACAGTGTGAACGCACATGTGGACTAACACTTGAAGATGACTAAAGAGGTTACTGACTAGTAACTGAAGTTCTTTGAGATGGGCAGTCCACATGTACATTCACCTCCTGCCTTCACCGTCCTTGGCCAGAGCCAGGTTGAGAAGACATAAAGGTCTGTGGTAGATTATACCTACCCAAGAACTGGCGAAGGGTAGAGTAGTAGGATGATGAGTGCTTTAAGTAAGGTAAAAATTCTTTGCTTTGTGCTCTACAAGTCCTCCAGTCAGCCAAAATATGACATACATGTGGACTGTCCACCGTAGAGAACTTTTTACTACAGAACTGTGCTTGCGGCTTATTCATGTTCTTGTGTGCTACTAATCTATGGATTACCTTTTCTCTTTTTTCGGTTCATGTATGGTATAAGTATTAACTGTAATAAAGGTTCATAGTAGTTCTTGCGGGCTTCACATAGAATCACTTGGTAGTATGACCTGAGACTCCAGCTATGGGATTCAAGGGAATAACAAGGAAAACGTGTCTAAAATGTTAGATTCCAGTATCTCCAAGTTTATTTGCCAGAATTAGTAGTTCATAGTACCATCTGTCAGATGTCATCTGCTTGTCTTTTTTCTCTCATGTTAGTTCTGTAATTTTGTATGAATTCTGCACATGCCTTGCGCAAACATAAGATTGTGAATTTTAATGAATGGTGGAACATTGCACAAACCCGATATTTAATAATTTTTTCAAGAATCATGCTATTGATAAACTAGATCATTCTCATTAAATTCTTCAATTTTTGTGCTCATAGAGGTTAACTGACTTGTGCTGAAAAAGCACTTGTGCCTCAAAGCATTTTTGTGAAGTTATATTTGTTATGGTAAACTAACAATTTGTCTACAATAACTTTTGAAATAGACATTGCACTATAAAATATATTTATAAAACGTTGAGAAAAAAAAAAAAATCTTAAGACTCTTCCCCACCATAGACTTGCTCCTGCAACCTCAGCACTGTTTTTTGTCTTAAAATGTACATAGTTCAGTTACGAAATAAATGTAATTAAAATTTGGGTTTTGAATGAGCTTTGAAATGTAATGATTATAATCACTTGGATTAGAATAAAAGCTTAAGAGCTAATATGTAGCTTTAACCCAGAGGTCTTCCTGTGTCTTGTTGAGAAGATAACAGAAAATGTTCTGATGCTTATGCAAGGTAGGCTGGCTGAAGCAGTAAATGCTAGAGGAAGAGGATTACTGAGGACTAGCAGATAGAACACAGTCTCTAAAATATTAAATTCAGTAATTTAATAATACATCAGTGTGAAACGCCTTGGGTTACCAATATAGCATAAAGTCTAAGGTCTTCCTGTATCTTGTTACAGAAATAAGGTAAAATGTTCCAATGTTATTCCAGGAAGACTAGCTGCAAATAAACGCTGTGGGTGAAAGGATTACTGGTACCTGGTAGGAGGAAGGGCAAGGCTAAAACTACTGAATGTAATTAATCACTGGGTCTTTTGTGGGTTGACAAGAGTATGAGCGTTTTTTATGAGGCATTGGTAATGACATTAAAAGAACATTTATTCTGCTGCTTAAAAGGCAGATGTCCGCTGATAAACATGAAAATGGTTACCATCTACCAGTTGTCTGTTAGCACGCTCTAGTTTTCCTTTGTTCCTACATGAATAAAAATCTGGTCATATCTTCGTTGACGTGGAGAGAGGAAGAAAGAACTCGTATTTGACTGAATATTCTTACACATCAGTGAGCCATAGCTGATCATTTGTAATAGTGCACAAGGATCCTGAACAAATAACTAAGAAGTTGGTTGAAATGACAATTCAACCATAAATCTGAAAATGCATGAAAGATAATGATGGGGTCTAACAGGCCTGATTTCTGCAAAAGGCAATATTTTCTGCCCTAAAATTCTGCGCACTGGAATGGTAAAGAAGAAAACGGTTGACCTAATTTCAGTTGCAAGATGGGCTTTTAGTAATACCCTGTATAAGTAGCTAGAAGAAGGAGAAATCACGGGATAAAATGAAAGACAGTCATGAATCAAAAACTAACTAGGATGTGAGGAAGCAAAGAATAAAATGAGTTGATCTTTTTTCTTTCAGTAAACCTCATGTTCAGTGTACTAATACTCCAATTACTAGAGAGGTAATTAATTTTGCAGATGCTGAAATTACTTATTTATTTCATCAAGACCAAACAGGACTTTGAAAGTCAAGAAAATATAAATTAGGTGAATGGGCAACAACATGATCCAAGTGAAATCCAAGGCTAGTAAATTAAGAGGAATATAGTGAATGTTTCTATCAAGATGTGTCAGAAAGTGAGCACTGCAAGTGCCCAGAGGTTTCAGGAAGGGGTGATGAAAATTCTCAAAAGGGTAGAAAAAAATCTCATTTAGAAAAGATCAAGATTTTACACTAACACTGAGAGAATATGAATCTGCTGGTTTTCCTTAAAGAATGGAAACAAAAAACAGAAGAAAATTCTGTTGTTTTTAAAAGATGAGGGAATGTGTCATGAAATTAAGATGTGGATAATTGAAAACCAGAAAGATTTTTCATGCAGTGTGTGACTAGTTTGTGGAAACAGTTGTCACAGGGAGGGGTTGATGTCAAAAGGATTAAATAAAATTGATTGTCTCTGTGTCTGTCTAGTTTTAATAACTGTGACTTTAAATATTTTGGAGTTAGTACTAAACCTTATGCTTCAAAGCTGAAGCAATTTTGATCTTGAAGATCTGGATGAGACCTGAGCTGTATGTGTGTAAGAGTAAGAACATTAACCTGTGCTCCCCTTTTTTGTAGGATTCTTACGCCTTCCACTGAAGCACCTAGAGTTGAGTTGTTAACATAGACAGTAGAGTTTAAACTCTGGTAGCAGCGTAGCTACAAAATACAGTTGAATAAAATACAGCCATTCCTTTGTCTTTGAGTTTTAAACTATACACAGTCAAATGTATACAATATAGGCCTCTTTTTGTCAGAAACTTATTTGGCTGAAAAACTTCTAAAGGAGTTTGACTGCATTCTATGGATGCGTAATATGAAATATTTAACACCAATAGAAAGGACTTCAGATACTTCGACGCTTGTCACATTTGTCCTTTCATAGCAAGGTCTAAAAGGCCTTTTGTCTTTAAAAGGCAACTATTAGCAAAGGTGTAGCACAAATGTGTAAAGAAGGATGTGAGAGTAGTGGCTTTGTGTTGTTTGTCTTTCTGTAGAACTATAATCAAATGGTATCTAAATATTTTAATATTTATATGCTTTCTAAATCTGTTTTGTGTGCAGCTATTTTGCCAAGAAATTAGAATGACTTAAAACCTGCAAGTAGATCAAAGGTCTGTAGCAGGGAATCCTTATAGTAAATAAGTACAGTTTTCAAAGATGCTTTTCCTTATCTTTGCTTCATACCTTTTGTACCTTTTTTTGATTTGTATAAATTTTAGGGGTTAACCATAAATGAATAAATGCCATCTGTGAACTCTGTAACCTGCTGTGAAATGCGTATGTAATATTTTGGCTTGTTTTTCTTTGAAGTGAATGAATTTTTAGTGTTTGAAGGCCCTGTCCTGCTGGATATGCGTATTAAGCACCTAATGAAAACAAAGCAATTAACGCAAGCTACTGCCCTGGCAAAACTGTGCTCTGACCATCCAGAAATCAGTGCAAAAGGCAATTTCAAGCAAACCTACCTGGTCTGTCTTTGTTCAGGATCACCAAATGAAAAGCTAATGGAAGAAGTAAGTAAAAAATGAATAACTTTTTTTAGACTTATTTCTTTAATGATAATGAAGTCACTAATCATAGGCTGTCTTTCTGTAGAAGAGGTTTTTCCTTTAAAATATGATCTAAAATATTTTTGGTATTCTGTTTTTTCACTTAAGTCACTTTTAAACTGACTAGTAATGACTTGATTAAAACACTTGTGGATGTGTAATGTTAGGTCACTAGTAGGCATTTTCTGGCTCTGCCACAACTTTCTTTGATTTTGCTTGAAGTATTTTAAAACTCTGCCTCAGATCTTGTTAGTAAGGTGAAGATAATGGTTTTCCCACTCTTACTATTTTAACTATAGCTTTTTGTGTGGTACCTAGAATGGGGCCCTTTAGATGCTACTTTCAGTTCAGAGAATAAACGTAACCTTTTTTGACCCAAATTCCCGGGTGAAATTGAAGGTGAAATCAGATATTTGATCTGGTTTGAAATACAAAATCCTTCTTATTTAAATACAAAAGTCAAAGAGGAGATGACAGCTTTGCTCTTCTGCATTCTTTCAGGTGACATCTTCATTTCTCACCCCACCCCAAAGTTTTATCTGAGCTTTTTCCCTTCTTAAAGGAAAACTAACTGCAATTGTCGGTTTTCTTGACTGTCTGCATCTCTGTGCTTTTTGTCCCTGTCATCTTTTTATGTTAATAATAAGTATTGAGCATGTTGAAATTGATCTTAAAGGGATGAAAACTATGCAGTGATCAGAGTTGGAAAAGTTTCCTACCCTAGGTATAGACTAAATTCTAAGGTGACAGCTTCTGACTGGGCATGTTCTTCCGATGCTCAGTAGGATCAGATCAGTCTTGCCCTCCCAGCTCTGGCTGCTGTAGGCCCTTCCAGAACAGGCTCAAGAGGAGCTGTGACAAGGCTGTGCAATCTCCTGTTTGTTTGCTGAAGAGTTTCAATGGAACTTGGAATTTGTGACCCCGCAAACATGCTTCCTTCATTACTCAGCCTCACCGCGCTCCCAAAGCAGAATGGGCTCAGTCAATGAATGAACTGTGAATCCCGTGGACAAAAGGAATGGGGTAGCCTTGTTTCTTAGGATGCCATAACTTACAGATAAGTTCAAAGTGGGTTATCACAGAGGACCTAATTCAGATATTTCCAAACCTTGGATTGCTTGGGTTGCTTAGCTTTGCAGCTTCAGCTGCAGCATGGTTTGCAGTATTACTAACTATTCTGGAAAGTTCATTTATTACCAAGAGAAGGCAGTTATGCTATTAACATGTTAAGATGGATTTCTGAACTGAGAAGGATAGTCGTTTTGTAGTGTGAGAACAGTAAGAAAATGGGAAAAAAAGGTAAACCGTAAAGAAGTACAGCTCATTCCTTAGTGGTATGGAAATTTTGATATCCATTCAGAATAGGCAGAAGAGTAGCATTTGAGCTCATTTTCAGCTTGGATTAGTCTAATAGTTTGCTTCAATAATGTGCAGAATGCAAATCTGCAGTATGTGAAATGCTAGACTGACAGACTTGATGGCTGGACCTGTACAGACCTTTGCTGGAAGCTGGGTCCCTTAGGAATTCTGAGAGGCTGGAAAAACATTTCAGAAAAAAATTCCCTTTATTGTAAGTTCAGTTTCCCATACTCTTCCCTAAGCTTTTAACTGATGGTCCCTGTCTGAGATAGGGCGCTGAGCAAAGCAGACCTTCAGTCTAAATTGGTATTACAGTTATGTTAATCCATCCTCTCTGAGGTCTTGAGAAATCAGTTTTCTTTAGAAGATGAATTTGAGGTTATTAAACCTCAAATGATGTTCAATGAAGGGTTATTAGTGTATTTACAAAATGTCAATTTAGAGGAAAAAATGAGTTGCTGTACTCTTCAAAATTGTAGGTTGATTGCTGGACCAATAGCTGGATACCACGGTGCCCAACCGAGCTGTGGCTGCCACCTTACCCAAACTACCAAACTAGCTGGGTGTTTGGGTGGGTGCTTCCATTTCTTGCTTTGGGTGACCTTGTGGTTTCTCAAGAGAGCCTTCCAGCAGTGCTGTTGCAATGGTCAAGTTATTCTTCAACTGCCAGTGTCAAAGAATAAATACCAGCATGTCCTGTCAGATGTGCTAATTGATGTAATCAAACCAGTCTGCTGAGAATCAAATTAGACAGTAGTTGTTATAACAAGTGTGCTAATTAAGGACTGATACAACTGTCTAGTACTACAGGGTGAGTGTGGTTTTTCTGTTGTTTTGCTACAAAACTAAGTGCTTCCATCATTGCTTGAACAAGTAAGTTACGTTGCAGAGACTGTAATGTTCTTCTAGAAAAGCATTCAGTTGACCTGCTTCTTACTGTACAGCTTCCCTTTTCTTTTTATCTTTGATTTTTTAAAAATGCTGGAACTTTCACGTTAAACTTCCAATTCATTAGTTGCTCAGCTGTTGTATTAAAGCAGTAGTAATGTCAGTGACTAGTAAACTGGGTTAGAGTTTCAGGTAATAATCTTATTGTGTTAGGCTGCAATTTAAAGTTATAAATCTGCTTATTACAATTATCATATGTATGTAATATATATGAATAATTAATGTACATTAAAATTTTTAGGTGACTGGGACAGTAGCTACACAAGTCTTAGTCTGAGAAACAAGTTTATATTCACTTTAATAAAACAGTTTTTCTGGTGGCATAATCAGTTTTGACACTCTATCTAGAAATGCACTGATTTGCTTTCAAGGTTATCTCTATCTGATAGAGTTAAATATTCACTAAGTTCTAAATCACTGTCTTTTTGCAAAGGATCAGATGATTGTGAAAATGAAACCACTTTCTTAGTCGTGGTCTTGCTTTCTTTCCTCCCTTCTAGATTGCAGAAGTGGATTGCAAAGATGCTCTAGAAATGATCTGTAACCTAGAATCTGATGGAGATGAAAAAAGTGCTCTAATTCTATGTGCAGCATTTTTATCTCGCCAGCTGCAGCAAGGAGAGATGTACTGTGCCTGGTGAGTTTGAATATTGTTTTATGTCTAGTGGAACAAAAATTAGTTTTGGGAAGATAGAGCTGGTACATAAGCCATAAGTTAACTTTTCTTTAGCTGATAAAAATCTATGAGCTAAAGAGGAAGGAGATGAGGCTCTTGGAAAGCTAAAAAAAGAAAAGAAAAAAGTATTTGATGAGATTAGTTTCCATTATGGGTATTTGAAGGCTGCATGTATGATGAGGCATTTACAATACCAGTAGCTAGTTAATAATTTTTCTTGACAACAATCTTACACTGTAGAAATAAGGAATTTAATATCTGCAGGCAGCTAGTCAGCATTATGTCAACATTTAATGCATAAGTACTGTTCCCATCTGTCCTTATTTCACAACACAGTATTTCTTTCTCTAACAAACTTCTAGAAAAGAAGGAGCTCTTTACTACTCTAACCAAAATAATAAGCTAGATGAAGATAATTATTGTTTGGGTCTTGCTTTCATTAATGTGGGAACAAATAACTGGTCTTTGTTGGCAGATACTTGAGCTGGTAGGCTCTGAATTTCCAGCTGCTAACAGTTGGGTTGTACTTCCAAACCTGTACAATTTCTGAAGAATTTGCTTTGTTTGTGCACCTCCTTTTTATGTGCAGCAGCAGGAGAACATCTGCTAATGCAGGATTTTGCTTAAACAGATTCTGCTAAAGTTTTGGGGGTTACACCATTCCACAAGGTACTAAATACTCTTGGCTATTTATACCTAAGGAGGAATGAACTAGTGAGTTAAGCTAGATACAGTAGTACTATTTGGCTTTGGGGGCTAATTTCTCACTAAATCACAGTTAGATTCAGCTCTTAAAGCAGAGCAGCTGAAGAGAAATGTATCTACCACAGAGAAAAGCCATCCTCCTGTAGCTATTAGTAATTACTAAGAATTCAGAAGTGTAAAATTCCAGTCTGTGGAGTGAAGAGTAAACTACTTAGCAAGACTTTTTTCAAGACCACATCATGAGTCTGTAAATTATGTGGCATGAATTGTGGTAATACTGGCTTTATTCTGATCTGTCCTTCTGGAATTGAGTCATTGTAATAAACTTGAAAATTAGATACTAATAGTGTGGGTATATTAATAAAAAGCTTTTCTCTGTAAGATAAGGTATGAATAGATTGGGATTTTTTTGCCTTTCCCAAAGACAAGAGAGAAACTGTTCTCAACCTTGCATTTCTTGTGATCAGATTAGTGGTTGTGTTGCTGGCCCTGAAATATTGTTCTCTTGTTCTAGGGAACTGACTCTTTTCTGGAGTAAACTGCAGCAAAGGGTAGAGCCTTCTATTCAAGTGTATCTAGAGAGATGTCGTCAACTTTCTGTGTTAACTAAGACTGTTTATCACATTTTCTTCCTGATTAAAGTAATTAATTCAGAGGTAAGGATACTCCTGAAAGAATATTTTTGGCACTTTTAATGGAACTGTAATCAGGAAAATTTATGAAAGCTGCTTAGACATCCTGTCTCTTTGTGTAGCAACAGCTTTGGGGCGATTCTAATTGGTTTTAGGAAAGGCCCTAGCAACTTCCTTCTGCAGGTAAACTGTAAGTTGATCCATTTTGAGTCATTAAAGTTCTTTGTTCCTTTGGAAAAAAAAACTTGAGGGATAAACAGAAGAGCTGGATGCCACAACTGAGATGAAGGAAAAACTGAAGGTGAGGTTATAGCCTCTACTATTGTGCGTGTCCTCTAAATGGGGTATTTTGTTAGCAGGTCCTAACATTCTCTTCATTATTTTCTGTATTTCAAATATTTCAGAAAATGGAGAGGAAAAGCTTATGAGGAGAGGAAATAAAGGCTGAATATTAATATATAAGAAAATTACAGAAAGTTTTAAAGAAAAATCCCCCAACACCCACAAAAAAACCCCTTTTGAATTGCCACTTAAGAATGCAGTTTGTTTTGATAAATGAAATACTTGCCTTTTGTGGACTTAGATCCAATGTTGTGTTAAAAACTCTGTTAATCTTTCTCAGCTAACCTTGTCATCATCTAATTTTCCTAGTTTCTTCTCTTTAGTGGCTGCACTATTTAATGTTTATAGCTAAATTGAGCTCTTGGAAAGCTTTTAATTGGGAGATTTCTGTAACTCGGTATATTAATTGTAAGAATAAAAATTCCTTTTTTCCTTTTGCAGTGTTCTGGTATGGCTAATCATGGGCTTCTGATCTTAAAGATTATTTTTTCCAAAGATCTGAACTAAATTGGAGTTAGAGAGGGGGAGGAAAATAACTTTCAGAGAGTCTTATGATATTAAGAGCTCTGTCTGCTCCATGCCATACTGTTTTTTCTCTAGTGAGCTGTGGATCATTTTATTGATGGCAGAAATTGGAGACCACGTGGGCAGTAGACTTGTGCATTCATAAATTCGCTGGCCTTTATTTTCATGTATACCACAGCCTCTCTGTGCATCCTTGGCAACGTAAAGGGACTGTAAAGTGGACATAAATGTAATTTACGTTGCCTGAGGGTATGAATGAGAAAAGACCACATGACCTTTGGAACACTTAAATGATGGAACATTTAATTATACTTACTCCTTTCAGTTGGAGCGAAGCCACGTGTTCAGTTGAGGGCGGTTGACTTTGAAGTGGCATAATCTTTAAAAATAAAAATAAATCTTTATGCCTTAAGTGATTTCCAAATTATAGGTCTTTTTGAAGATCACGTGCTTCCCTTACTTTAACTGTAGCACTTTTTACCATTTGAATTCTACCCAGTGTTAAGTTAATGCTCCATAGAAGCTCCTCTCAAATAACTGTGACACAACCGGCAGGCTTTCTTTCGTGGAAAAGGCTTAATATGGCTCTAATATAAACTGAACACCTGTAAAATACAGTCCTAAAGTCCTCAAACTAGACAGAACATACAATTAATTTGTGTTTTAGTTGTTTGTAAACTTTCACATTTTTATAGTAGCATGAAGACAAATTATGCAACTTAAGGAATAGCATCTAAAGACAAACCATTATGTTTCTTAAAGGAAAAAGTATTGTTATAAACTCCAGGTGCATTTTTTCTGACACTTAAGGTTGAAAAGTGATACCTCGTATTTACAAATATAGAAAGGGTTATGATAAGTTGACTTACTAAAATCAGTCTTGCTTTACAGATTGATGGTGCTGGACTTGCAACCTGCATTGAACTGTGTGTGAAAGCATTGCGCTTGGAATCCAGTGAAAATACAGATGTCAAGATATCTATTTGCAAGACTATCTCCTGCTTGCTTCCAGATGATTTGGAGGTTAAACGTGCTTGTCAGCTGAGTGAATTTCTTCTCGAACCCACTGTGGATGCATATTATGCTGTTGAAATGCTATATAATCAGCCTGACCAGAAGTATGATGAAGAGAATCTTCCAATACCAAATTCTTTGCGCTGTGAGCTCTTACTTGTACTGAAAACTCAGTGGCCTTTTGATCCAGAATTCTGGGACTGGAAAACTCTCAAGCGTCAGTGTCTGGCACTTATGGGAGAGGAGGCATCCATTGTGTCATCAATAGACGAACTAAACGATAGTGAAGTTTATGAAAAGGTTGAGGATTGCCAAGAAGAGACTAAAGAAACTTCTGTGAATGGGCTTGCTGGCACTTTTGATGAGGCTACAAGCCTTCTTAAGGGTATCAGAGATGAAAAGCAGAAAAAGAGAGAAATTAAAAAACTCAGAGAGAGGGGGTTCATATCAGCTAGATTTAGGAACTGGCAAGCTTATATGCAGTATTGCGTGTTATGTGACAAAGAATTCCTAGGTCACAGAATAGTTAGGCATGCACAAAAACATTATAAAGATGGAATTTACAGTTGCCCTATTTGTGCCCAAAATTTTAATTCTAAAGAAAACTTTGTTCCCCATGTAACTTTGCATGTTAAAAAATCCAGCAAAGAGAGATTGGCTGCTATGAAACCACTGAGAAGACTGGGAAGACCTCCTAAAATAGCAACTGCCAATGAGAATCAGAAAACTGATTCTGTATCCAAACAGGAGCAGCGACCCATTAAGAAGAACAGTCTCTATTCAACAGACTTCATTGTGTTTAATGATAACGATGGCTCAGACGATGAGAACGATGACAAAGATAAACCTTACATACCAGAGATAGTGCCAGTTCAAAAGCCACTCCCTGTTAATGAATTCACCTGCCCTGTAACATTTTGTAAAAAAGGCTTTAAATATTTTAAAAATCTAATAGCACATGCAAAGGGGCATAAAGATAATGAAGAAGCTAAGCGTTTTCTTGAAATGCAAAGCAAAAAAGTGATTTGCCAGTACTGTAGACGACATTTCGTAAGTGTTACTCACCTGAATGATCATTTACAAATGCACTGTGGCAGCAAGCCTTATATCTGCATACAGATGAAATGTAAGGCTGGTTTTAACAGTTATGCTGAGCTGCTGACACATAGGAAAGAGCATCAAGTCTTCAGAGCCAAGTGTATGTTTCCTAAATGTGGCAGAGTGTTTTCCGAAGCCTATTTACTCTATGATCACGAAGCACAACACTATAATACGTATACCTGCAAAGTCACAGGCTGTGGAAAGGTATACCGTTCTCAGAACGAACTGGAAAAGCATGTTGAGGATCACAACAAGCAGCCTGAAAAAGCGCAACAGCCTGAAAGCCAGACTAATCAGCCTGCTCTTAGTCAACCTTCTAAAGCTAATGAAAATACCGATGGAGTTGCTGTTAAAGAGGAATTGACATCTCCTCTGGCTGACAACCGAAGTAGTTTTACTGAAGGAGAAAATGTTGTCTGGAATCAAATCAAAGCAGAACCAGTAGGGAATGAAAGTGTAAACACATCAGCGAGTATACTGCGGCAAAGCGATTCCTTGCCTAATGCTGGTTCGGAGCAGTCTCCTATGAGTTCAGTGAAGACAGAAGTGGCAATTCCAGCAAGCAGCATTAAGGTGCCTGCTGTTAACCAGAAGATCCGAGATAACTTTGTAAAAAGAGGTAAATTGGCTGCTACTGCCAGTAAAGTAGATACCACTAAACCTGCAGCCCAGCAGTTGTGCTCATCGGTTGACTCTTGTCTTCCAGTTTTCCAAGAGAGAAAGGAAGAAGACTCTCTCAGTCAAACTCAGAATGTTCAAAATATTTCTGTGACCTCAGACACACTAAAACCGGAAGCCCTTGAATCAAAAAGCTTAGAAAGACAAGTGAGCATTGTTAATCCATTCAGCATGCAGAATCAGGCAGGATATCGAAACAGTGTACCCATTTCCAAACTTGAAATTGAAGACAGTATTAAGGCTGCAGCTAATCTATATAACCTGCCTTTAAAAACTTTAGAAAGTATTACGTTTATTCCTTCGCAGCCTAACATAAATAGCTCTTTAGTTCCAGCTGTGTCACCAGCAGCCCCAACTCAGAAATTTAATTGTCAGGTTGAGGGGTGTACTCGAACGTACAACTCGTCACAGAGCATTGGCAAACATATGAAGGCAGCACACCCCGATCAATATGCTGCTTTTAAAATGCAGCGTAAAAATAAGAAACCACGAAAATCCAGCAATCTGCAAAATGTGCCGAATGATGGGAAGATTGTGTATCTTATGCCGTCGCAAGTGGGCAATCCCAGTGGTGCTGCTTTTACTGCACAGAACAAACCTAATTTGAATCCTACCTGTTCCAGTCAAGTGCAACATGTCTCAAGTACGCTTTTCCCCACCCACCTAGAAAATTTGGCCAGTCCTATGTTGCCTATAGTTGAAAGTGTCATAAATCCAAGTTTGTCTACTCGTATTAAAAGTGAGCCTGAGAGTGTTTTATGTTCACAAATGGAAAATTTGTCTGGTGCAACCTTACCTTCGCAGTTGGACGATCTGGCAAAAACGGTCATGCCTCTGAATATTGATGGTGGTTCAGATCCTTTTCTTCCTTTGCCTGCAGAAAACGGTCCAATGTCTCTCTTTCCTTCATCAGCAGAGAATCCTCCAAATTCAGTCTTCTCACAACTGGAAAATAACACAAATAACTTTTCATCACAACTGGAAGGAAACACTAGTTCTGCTTTCCCAAAAGAGGAGACTGTTGATCAAATATTTCCCTCACGATTGAGTAATGAAAATAACTTCAGTGAAACTAGTTCTCAACATCCAGCTTCAGAAAAGGTGAAAAAAGATCGTGGCCGGGGCCCGAATGGGAAAGAAAGGAAGCCAAAACATAACAAGCGGGCAAAGTGGCCAGCAATAATTAGGGATGGCAAATTTATCTGTAGCAGGTGTTTCAGAGTTTTCACTAATCCTAGATCACTTGGTGGTCACTTATCTAAGAGGTCTTATTGTAAGCCTCTTGAAGGATCAGAAATTTCTCCAGAAGCTCTGCAGGCTAATGGACAGTCTTTGCTTGCCAGTATGATTCTTTCCTCAAATTCATTAAACTTGCAGCAACCCCAGGAGTCTGCCTTCAGTCCAGAGACATGTTTTAAAGATCCGTCATTCCTCCAGTTACTTGCAGCTGAAAATCGTTCCACAGCCTTACTGCAGACTATGTTTCCACGGGCCAATGTGACTAACTTTAGTACCGGTGGGAATGAGGAAGGAAATCAAATTATAAAACAAGCCTTGGAAACTGCAGGCATCCCGAGTACCTTTGATAACACAGAAGTACTTCCACACGTAGTTACAACAAGTTGCGTCACTGGTACGACTCAGATAAATGCAGCTGTTCTCCCCAACTCAACTACGTCCCCTCTGCTGCAGACAGTCTGTAACCCCAGTACCCTGCTAACAGACCAAAACAGGACCCTCAATGCCAAAATTCTTCCAATAAACGAATGCAAGAGTTTGCCTGTTTTTGCAACAGAAGACTTAATGCTAAAGACTATTGAAAATGGCTTATGTCCTAGCTCGTTTTCTAATACTGTTGCAGCAACACAAAACTTTGCAGGGAACAGTTCACGAGTTTCAGTTATAAGTAGTCCCCAGAATTCAGGATCAAGCAACTTGAATAAGAAGGGAACCAGCGCTTCAAAGAGGAAGAGAAAAGCAACTACGCCCTTGCTTGTGCCCAATACATCGCAGAAAGTAGCAGTAAATAATACAACAACGATGGGACTTCTCACCAAAAGCACCGAAGGAAATGTGCAAATACAGGGAGAAAGGTTTCAGTCCAACTTGCTGGCAAATTGTGGCTCTCAAGCGGTGGTGGAAAATCTCACGCAGAAACTCAATAATGTTGACAATCAGTTATTCATGACCAGTATCAAAGAGAACTTCAAAACAAATCTCGAGGCTCATACAATGCTACCCTCTTTAACAGTAAAAACTGAAAATGGGGATTCCCAAATGATGGCTGTAAATTCCTGTGTGCAAGCAAATTCAGAGGAACAGATTTCAGAAGACAATGTTATGCAGAACTTTGAAAAAACCCTGGAAATAATTAAAACTGCTATGAATTCACAGATACTTGAGGTGAAAACTGAAATTCAGGATACTGTTGCTGCTTCAGGACAGAACTCACAAGTAAATAATGCACAGGCTTCTTTGGGAAATTCTGCACATAGTGTAAAACTACCCACTCCCGCACAGTTTGCCGTGCACGTGGGGAATGTCACTGCTGCAAAGAGTGGCTCTGCTCAGACTGAGACATCTCAAAAGGATGATACTCAAATATTGGAAATTTTGGAGGGCTTGCAAAAACTGAAACTAGAAAATGATTCACCCATTCAGGTGTCTGAGACTGTTTCCCAGTGCCCTCCAGCAGATACGCTAGCACCAGCAGTTCCTGTTGTATCAACTGAAAATAAACCCCTCATCCAGATATCTTCAGAGGCAAGTAACATTCAGTTTAGTGATAAAGTTAATAAGCCTTTTGTATGTCAGGATCCAGGCTGCAATTATAGTGCTATGACAAAAGACGCATTATTTAAACACTATGGCAAGGTTCATCAGTACACTGCAGAAATGATACTAGAAATTAAGAAACATCAACTGAAGTATGCCCCATTCAAATGTGTTGTAGCTACCTGTCCAAAAACATTCACAAGAAACTCTAATCTCCGAGCACACTGTCAGCTTGTACATCATTTTACAACAGAGGAGATGGTAAAATTAAAAATTAAAAGGCCTTATGGCAGAAGATCTCAAAATGAAACTGTAAACACAGCCCCACGACCTGTTGAAATAAAAACTTTGCAGACACTAATAATAGAAAACAAAACTGCAGCTCCATTGGTCAAAGAAGCTCAGATAAAGGAAGTTGTAGATCCTGTAAAAGTCTTGGAAAAACTTCTACCAGAAAATAATATTCCTGAAAGACTGGAAAAACCTCCCCAAGTGATTTCTGTTCCACCGGAGCAGCATAACGCAGCCTCTTTCGGTAGTACGCAGGCACAACCCAAAGTACGCAAGGTTAGGAGGTACAGGAAGGAAAAAGAGGAGAGAAAACGTAGGAAGCCCGTAACGAAATCTCTGGAGTTTCCCACTAGATACAGCCCTTATAGACCATACCGGTGCGTCCATCAGGGTTGCTTCGCAGCTTTTACGATACAACAAAACCTAATCCTTCATTACCAAGCTGTGCACAAATCAGACCTCCCTGCCTTCTCTGCTGAAGTGGAGGAGGAGAATGAGCCAGGCAAAGAGGAACGCGATGAGGTGGAAACCAAACCTGCTGTCAGAGAGTTCAGGTGTGAGGTGAGTGACTGCTCTCGCATTTTCCAAGAAGTTACCAGCTTGATACAACATTATATGAAGCTTCATGACATGACCCCAGAGCAAATTGGAAACATGAAGTCAGCTCCAGAGGCAGGAAGGTTTTCTTGTGATCAGTCTCAATGTAAGTCTTCATTTACAGCCTATCTTAACTACATTGTACATCTTGAGGCAGATCACGGTATTAAGATAAGGCCAAACAAAGTAGAAGATGACGGCGTATTCAAGTGTGACTGTGAAGGCTGTGACCGTATTTATGCTACTAGGTCTAACCTCTTGAGGCATATTTTTAACAAACATAATGATAAGCATAAAGATCATCTAATAAGACCCCGGAGACTGACGCCAGGTCAGGAAAACATTTCAAGCAAGGCAAATCAGGAGAAACCATTAAAGTCCAAACAGAGAGGACTAAAAAACAGATCGGGAAAAGAAGGTAACAGGCTGTCAGTGAAAACAAAACGAAAGAAAAATGTGAACTTGGAAACCAAAAACTCAAAAGGAATGCAAGTTCAAGAAAATAAGGCTTATTCACTGAAACGCGGCAAGCACGTATTTTCAATAAAGGCTAGAAACGATGCCTTATCGGAATGTACAAGTAGGTTCATAACTCAGTATCCATGTATGATAAAGGGATGTTCTTCCGTAGTTACAAGCGAAAGTAACATAATAAGGCATTACAAATGTCACAAGCTGTCCAAAGCATTTACTTCCCAACACAGAAATCTTCTTATTGTATCTAAAAAGCACTCTGTCTCACAAGTAAAAGAAGCCCCTTGTGAGCAAGAGGAGACTGATAAAAAAAGTGATGTGAAAGAGCCTGAACTGAGTTTGATAGTGAGCAATAATGATTCAAGCACATCTACATTACCGCAAAAGGAAACTGAAAAAGGTGAGAAGGATGAAGTGGACGAACTGACAGAACTATTCATTACTAAACTGATTAACGAGGATTGTTCAAGTGCTGAAAATCAAGCAAAAATCTCTTCCAGTGTAAATAGTGACTTGCAGGAGACCAGCTCCTGCCCGTCAGAAAAGCAAAAATCAAACAACTTAAAAAGAGCAAACAAAGAAAAAAACGTATCTCAGAATAAGAGGAGGAGAGCCGAAAAAACTGAGGAAGTACTGCCTGCTGACGTGAGTAGCATGCACAGGGAGGAAGAGACTGCTGTTGCCATTCAAACGGCTGAAGAGCAACCTGCAGCTTTCGACTGGAGCTCGTTTAAGCCGATGGGTTTTGAAGTGTCATTCCTCAAGTTCCTTGAAGAGTCTGCTGTGAAGCAAAAGAAAAACACCGAAAGAGACTACCACAGCAGCGGAACCAAAAAAGGATCCCATTCGAACTCAAGAAAATCCAACGAGAAGACCTCCGTAGCAAGTAATAATGTCATTTGGTCATGTTCTGAAACTGAAACCCTTGTACCGTTTGCCAACCCATCACGGCTTCCATGTGGTGATAACGTAAAGATAGTTTTAGACAAGACTTTTAAAGACTGCACTGAGCATGTGTTGAAGCAACTTCAGGAAATGAAACCTATCGTCAGTTTGAGAAAGCTCGAAGGACGTTGGGAGGATAATCCAGAGGTTACAGCTGCAAAAGTAATTGTTATGGGTACCGAGGAAGGGGAGTCAAAATACTGAAAACGTAATGTGTTTAACCGTGACCTGTAATAAAATTTATTTTGAATAGGAAGCCATCAAGCATGCTAGTAACTGTGGAGCTCTTTTATTTTGAAGTGATTTAATCTAGCAAAAAACATGACATGAGTCATGTAAATGTCTTATTTGTTTTTATCCCTATGGGACTTGAAGAACAGAGTAATTGCTTCAGTTTTGTAAATACTTGATCAAAACCTCAACTTTCTATCAAGATTGTCCTTTCCATGAACTAAATCTTTGTGAGTTGTCTGTGATTGGTATCTTTCACCAGGTCACTGCTCATGTATAACAGTACTCTTTATTTGTAGATACATTTTTTTTTTGTATATATTTATTATTGTAAATCATTTGCTGCCACCAGCAGTCTGTAAGTCTAAACTATTAAATGACACATTTATATTCGGAATTTTAATTTGTAACTAAGTGAGCAAGTTTTTAAAACTGTCCTTTAATCATTTTAAATTAAGAACTTTTGAACTAAAACTAGTTAAGTCTGCCATATCCAGTTTATTTTGCATAAAGCATTTATTTACAGGAGAGGAGCTGGATAAGATCACATTTCATAGGTTAAACGTACTGACACACTCTCATTTTTGTAGATTTTAACATCCAGTATCTATGGATGATATTCATATGTAGTTAACTCATAAATATAATAGTTTTCTTATAGCTACATTTTTCATTGCTTTTAATTGGATACAAAGCATTTATGATTCCATAATAAAAATGGAAATGTGAATAAAAATAGTTTGCTACATTGGAGATTTAAAACAATATTTGGTATTAAAGAATCCGTTGTGAATGTGATAGAAAATTAGTAGTGTGGAGCAGTGTATATATTTGAGGTGGTGATTTGTGAAGTAGCCCAGTATTGCCTTAAATAAAATCACATTTCATTTCTTGTTTTATACATGTGATCTTATAAAGGTTATTTTTGTTTCTGTAACTTAGATTGGTGTATAGTTTAATTTTTGTTAAAAAAAAACAAAACAAAAAAACTTCAGAAACCGTTTTTGTAAATAGTGGGTTTATAAAACAGATGGTTTATTTTGATAATACCAATTTGGTATCTATCTATAAAATACATGAGTCCTTATGCCATACCATTAAAAACTGAATAAACAAGGCACTTTCTGAAAGGGAAGTGAGATTGTGATCTTGCAGATAAACTCGGTGGTTGTGCTCTGTTGATGGCACAGGCTCCATCCGCGCTCTTCTGCCTCTTGCTGACTGTACCTGGCAGCACTCTCACCACCTCTCTCTTTTCCACACTGGAACGAGCCTCAGAAGCGGTGCCACTTGTAGTGCCCGGGATTGGAGCAATTTCTCTGTATGCTGCTAACCAAAACGACAGGTATCCAGTTTGTTGAGTAACCAAAAGCGTGAATGCGTTGGTGGGAGCTGTCAGTACCCAGGAATCTTCAGTGTTGGTTTTCATGCGTGATTATGCTTAACTCGGATGGGACAAGCCAGCTGGATTGTGTGGTACCAAAAATTTTTCTTGGATTATTCTCATTACTGGATGTGACCTACCTTCAGTAATATAAAATAGTCTTTATCTTGGGAGAGATTGGCTTGATTTTTTTTTTTTCTATAAACTTGTCTTGCCATGTAAAGCTTTGCATTAAATGCTACACTTGATTGCTCTTAAGCTATTCACCTGGAATCTTTGACAGTTTACTTGAATATCAATGCAGAGGGCACATTCCTACAACCAAATGAAGTGACTTGTTGTGCGAGTGAGGATTATGTATGAAAAAGCGGAAAGGCAACAGCATTTCAACTTGGGCATAGCCCTTGGTTTGCTATCTGGTGCTAAATTGCATACCTTCTCAGAAAGCCCATGCTTCCATTTGAACAGAGCCCGTTCACTCCTCTTGCTTTCGATCCCTCCCGAGTGACTGAACTGATAATTCTGCCAAGTTAGTAAATCAAAGTTGTGGTCTGAGAATGATAAAACTGAAACAAATCCTTGCGTTTTAACTCTAGGAGAAATCATTATAATCGTTGCATTGATTATGCATGATGCCACGTTCTACCTACCAGAGGCCATGTGGTCTCCCTGGATGGAGTTGCTGTTGGATGCCAGCCACAGTGATTGTAGAGATCTTCTGCAGGGGAGAAGAGGGCAGAGAACCTCCTCTGGAGAGGATCCACAAAGCTTGCCTGAAATCTCTTGTTTTCAGATGTACCTAACCACTGCAGTCACTGTTGACAGACCTCACAACTGTTAAATTTTAGAAGAATTTTGTGTTGTGTAAGTTAAATAGTTTCAACATTGACATTCCTGATGATAGATACCATATCATTTGCAGTTTTTAGACTGAGAATAGCATACAACTATTTAGCTACACAGTGCTATACTAGAATGCTAATTAAAAGAGGAAAAAAAAAAAAAGGAAAAAAAATTCCAATGTCATAAATATCCAGGAAGTAATTTCTGGTTTGGATCTGAATGTGGGGTCTGAATTTCTGAGAATGAAATTTTTAATATTGTCTCATTCTTACCCCAATTAATCCAATTAAAGTGAGTGCTGTACCAATATAGTCAGTGCCCTCTGGGGCACACTCTCTTCTAGGTGGGTACTGACAGCCTGTCCAACAGGTAAGCTAGTATGGTATTATTTTCCTTTTCAAAAAAAGTATTTTAAACTTAAAGGAGGGGACTGAAGGCAGGGTCTGATTTAAGATGTCATGGACTGCAGGGGGCACTGTGGTTTGGTAAAGCCACCTACAGAAGTTCCTGAGGAAATAAATCTGGTATTTGCGTTTAGATACTTTACCTTGAGCAATGTGTAAAACCTCCTGCTATAGCTGCAGTAACACGCCTGAACTGACAGCTCCTCCGGAGCCTGGAGCCATACCCCTGCCCTTGGGGCTGCCGGGCGGAATGGGGCTCCAGGGTGACTGAGCCCAGCTCTACCAGCACCACCTCAGCCCGCGGGGTGCCCCAGCACCCATGGGTGCTGCTGGGCCCTGCCCCGCCGCCCGGTCCCGCTCCGTCTTCTCCCCTCTTCCTTTCTTCTTTCTCCTCCTCTGTGTCTCTTGTCTTCCAGGCACGTCACCCTTGAACTGTGGTGCATTTGAGCAAGGACACTTTCTTTTAAACCTCTAGTCACCATCGGGAACGCGCTGACTAAAACGGCAGTTGTTGCTGATGGGGAAGCGACCAAATCGAGGAGTCTGGATGCAGAGTATGGACTATTTTGTGATTGAAAGATATCTTTAAACCGGCAGTCAGCCTCTCTTGTAGTTAACTATGTTTATGAAGAAATCTTACGTTGTCTGAGCCCTAATTCAGTGTAAATAAGAGCAGTGGGTTTGTCCTCGCGTGTTTTAGGGTGGCTGTTCTCAGCAGGATGGGGGGGACTGTTGGTCCTAGAGCGTTCTGCTGGGATGTCCTGCCTGTGGCTGTTGGATGGTGAGGGAGCGATGCTTGTGAAAGTAACACTGAAAACAGTCCGTGGTCCGGGTGAGGAAAAGTAGTTGGCTATATTCTTGCAATTAGTTTCCGTGCCAAAGAATTAGTTGGTTGGGGCTCCCACCTGCACAGGCGGGGACACCCTGCCCTGAGGTTTAGGCGCCCCGGGCTGGAGGAGCTCCTGCTCGTGCTCTGCTCACCCCTGGCTGGAGCCTTGGTGTGGAGAAGATGATCCTATTGAAAGGGTGGGAAACAGGGCCGGGGTACTGGAGATGGGAATAGAGGGAAGAAACCATCAGCAAAGAGGGAAATATTTTTTCCTGTGACTTTTTTCAATCCTCATCTGTCACAAGGCAAGGAGGTTACCTGGGTTTTAAAGAAAATGAGGATCTGTGTAAGACTTGGATCTTCTAATGTTTGCAGAGATGTTCTGAAATATGAATGAGGTAAATATTTTTGTATGAATGCACGTGGAGTGATCATGTTATTTCTCCATTACAGTATGGGCTCAGATCAGCTTCCTACCAATTGCTATGTGCTTGAGGAGACTGTACTTTTACACTTGAAAAAACGTAGCACTTGAAATGTTTTCAATTTTGCCTGTTTGAGTGACTTGGAAGTTGAATACACAAAAAAGCCCTTAAACCTTTAGTTTAGGGACCGAGCCTACGAACTCATTTGAACCAAAAATGTAAGAGCAAATTACTTCAGGGATGGGTGGATGAGTGAAACTCAAACTGGAGGACAAAGGAGTATAAAGGCAGGGAAGGGGCTGTGGAAGAAAAGGAGCCAGTAAAAGACCAAATGCTGGCCAAGAGCAAGGGTTCAGAAAGTAGGTGAGTTTGTTTCTGTTCTCTCAGGTTAAGTAAAATCTGATGGAGCTGCCTTGTGTGATGTTCATTTCCTTTTCATTAGTGGCTCCGTCAAACACTAATTTTGCAGCATGTGATGTAAGAGCCGCTTGGTGGTTTGCTACGAGTGAGTTGGGGTTACACAGAGTTGGTCCATAATAATTTTTCAGAGTATTTCTCATGTAAGGTACTGGCTTTGTCAAAACTGAAGTATCCTTTGAGACTTGAAACCTGTTGATTTTAGAATTTATTTATCATTTTGTGGCTGTTGAAGATAGAATTAGAAATAAAACCTTGAATATACATTCCAAAGAATTAAAGTTCTTATTTCACAGGCAAATTTTTGGTCTAAGCGGGAAGCTCTGACCAGCCATAGAGCTTTAGGGGGTGCTCTAAAACCCTTCAAGCCCTGACTTAATATACTTTTTTATTAGAGAGCAGCTAATGCACAAATTTAATCAGAAATCTGTGTTGGCTAAACTGTGTTTGCTTCTCTTCATTTTCTCTCAAATAAACCTTGCTTTAAAAAAAATAAATACTTTTTCATTAATGTGCTGTCTTAAAATCTGTCCTCAGTAATTAAAAAACAGTCATTTTGGAAGCATTTTATATTTTGATAGTGTTGCCCTTTGTGGCGGTATGCTCCCCCCCTCCCCCAGCCGGACCTGTATTTCCCATAACCCTGCTCAAGCGATAACCACCAGCAGCGATCGGAGTGGATGTGTCTGGTCGTGACGGCTGCATCTGGCTCAGAGTGGATTCGGGGAAGACAAGACAACACCACAACAGCCAAGGGCTAATTTGAACAATGTGCCCACCTAACCACAGGGCTGGTCGATGTCCAACTCAAGCCAAATTTGGAAGAAACTAACACCTGTAGTCAGTATGTAAATAAGACTATGAGTCAATTATCTTATTCCATAAATAGTGGACAGCCCAGGGCCTGTTGAGCTCTCCTGCATGGCAGGATCTCCCCTTGAGTAGGGATGCCTCCCAGGGTTACTCCTCGAGGCTGAGAGATTCCTTGCCGCAACAGATTCTCAGTAAGTGATTAATGGCATGCTAAACTTTGAAATCTTAGCTAGGTGAGGTAAAGGATTGATTGCATGTACATAATCCTTTAGACATAAACCATTGACCAAGTCTGGGTCTAGGAGTGGATCCAGCTGCACCTAGACTCCCCTCTGAGAAGGAGTTCAGAACGCAAGGGGCTCCTTTCTGAACCTCCTGACTCAACGGGAGGGTCTCCCTGACAGTTTTGTCTGACCCTGTCCACTATGCAGTAAATACTCAAGTGAACCCTGCCATCGAATCTTGTTAAACCACTGCCGCATTTACTATCAAACTTGGTTAAATCACTGTTTTATATCAATAAACATATTGCTACTTCTCTCTTACAAGTGAAGTGCATCACTCCGTCCATGACACCCTTGTCTTAAAAAATGATGCATTAAGGTATGAAAGGGCCAAGATAATTTGGGGGTTTGTTCTCAATTACTCAGACTGTGGCAGTCACAGTTACACAGGGCTGATGGGCAATGGTTTTGCTTCATGCATTCCTTGGTGGGTTTTGTTCAGTAGCTGCCAAAGAGTTTCTAACTGCATTTCTGTCATGAGCCGCATTCTGTGTATGTAATTTAATAGAAAATATTCTGAATTGTGTAAAGCGCGTTGTCTCGATACACACACAGATTTAGCGTCAATCCAGATGTAAAACTTTAACCGGCCACAAGCTGGCAAGCTACTATCTGAGGGACTGCTGTGCTGTGAAGTTCAGCAGCAGCAAGTGTATTTTCACCTTTTATAAAGGCAAGCTTATTTTGGCAAAAAAGGTTGAAAATCACAGCCAAAGGCACATAGTTTATTCATTAGTTCTTAAAAGTTAATTCTGTAACTGCTACCCCAGTACTCATAAAAGTAATGCTTTGTAACCAAAGCTGGGGTTTTTTGGAGTGAAAAAAATACTTAACATGCTTTTGCTACTGTTTCCTCTTCTTTATCCTAGCACAAACAATAACATTGGTTGAACATTCAGGCAGCAATAACAGTTAACATGCTTTTGCTACTGTTTTCTCCTCTTTATCCTGGCATGAACAAAAAAATTGGTTCAGCGTTCAGGCAGCTCCACTTATTGCAGGTCGTGTTTTTCCTTAAATGTTGTATTTTGATCAGGCTCAGTACTGATACATGTCCTAAGTTCTTTCATCCCAGCAATGGAAAGAGAACACTTCCCTGAAATAAGTCTTTTTAGGCTCTAATTTCTATTGTCTCAGAAGTCTAGGTTCAACAGAAGACATGTCTTGACTAATTTCTGTCCCTTTCCTGTTAGCCCAAGCAACACACATAACAAAGAGCAGAGGTGTGTGGTGTTTAAGTAATACTTCTGAAATTTGGGCGGAGGGAATAGGTGATCCTTTTTTACTTTGTTCCTATGAGAGGCTTTTTGTATTTCTAGATTTTACATGTTCTTCTATGGCAGAGAAATCTACTGAAGGAGCAGCAGTATTCTCAGCCTTACTAAAGGGACTGGATTCCAGGGTACTGAATACTAGGACTACTGGCTACTACAATTGCCATATTGTGCGGTCTACGTTCCTCTCAGATCCTAGGGAACTGGGAATGATCTTTTCCCTTAAATGCCACAGCCACAGAACAGAAGAAAAGTCTAATGACTCAGGGCCTGCTTGGTGCCAGTGACCAGGAGTTAACTCTGTACTCTGGTATGTGCTGCCTGCACAAGTTTGAGCCAAGTACCTTTTCTTACAGGATGCGTTCTGATGATAAATACCCTAAAAACTGTAAAGGGCTCAAATACCTCCAGAAGGAGGTGCTCCATAAATAGCTAAATAACCAGGTCTGTCTTTATCACCATGGGCCAAACTAGGTATGTCTATCTCTTCTTATTTTTTTCTTTTTTGAGATGTTTTACAGTAGGCCAGTGGAATGGGCTTGTGACCGTCCAGCTCACTTCAAGACACCAGCAGCCACTGTATGCCAGTTCTTCCTGATTGCTATTTCAACAGTTACCAGATCCACCCCCCTGACAGATGCTGTACATCCCCTTACCATTCTGTGTCTTAACCAATCCCAGGTTCTTCCAACTCTGCATATAAAAAGCCTCTTCTTTTGCTTGTACCAAAGCAATTCTGTGTAATATTCAAAACACAACTGTTTGAGCAATTGTTTCAGCATGATTTATCGTGTCTGTGTTTATATTAAAACTTCATGGAATTTTCAGACTTCTACACCTCGTTGCAACCTGAAAAGATCTAGATGATTCTATGTATGACATACATAATGCAACTCAATTTATCCACTCAAGTAAGGGGGAACTAATAGAGAAAAAGTATTTCCTACATAACTATCCTTTCAGTTCTGTAAAGCACTGATTGGAAAAGCAATTCATCAAATACAGCTTGTGTAATGGGAAGGTGGTCTGTAGCCTTCTTTTAAGTCAAGAGGGAACTTTTTTCACATTTGTCTTGTATATGCAGAGGCAAGGATGGGCAGCTGTTGTGGAACCGTCCTGCAGCTGCTGGTCTGTTGTGACCAATGATTCCTGATTTGTGGCAATCACTTTTTGAGCCTTGACATTTCTTGATGTACCTCTTCAGATAACATTTTATGGAGTATTTGAAAATGAGATAACTCAATTCACTTAGATTTAATACAATGCATAGGCATGAAGTTGCCACCAGAAAATAGAGGAAAATCATCTTCTCTGTGGGTTTGGAAATAAAGCAGTCTACGGTATTGGGACATGGTCTTATGTCACATTTCACAAGACGTGGTACTTTGAATCCATTGTACAATTTATAAAACAGAACAAGAAAAACTATTTCTAACCCCATTTTTAAAGTAAGGCTGATAAGGTAAGTGCACAGCAATCCACCATCTATCTCTCCTGGACTTTTATAAAGTTTCTGGTTGTGGTGTTTCTCTCTCTTCTCTCGGTAAGCAACATGAAAAACAACCAAGAGTGAAGGGGTGGAGACCATGATTAATTGCAAAGCCCAAAGACTGATGTGGGAGACAGGGAAAAAATGGTCGAAGCAGACATTTTCACAACCAGGCTGCTTGATATTGCATTCAAATTCATCATGTTCATATTTCCAGATGTTTTCTGCGGCCACAATATAAACCAGTAAGCGGAATATGAACACAACTGCTACCCAAATTCTTCCAATTCCTATTGAATATTTATTCACTCCACTCAGCAGATCACGTAGGAATCCCCAGCTCATTTTTCTCCTGAAGGAAAGAAGGAAATACTGTATCAAAGAAACACAAGATCAGAGAGAATCTTCCTCTTGGGTGAAAAAAATGAGACGTTCATTCAAGGTAAAATATAACCAGTAGCTGAAGCAGTTTAAAATTATTAAGCATTTAAAAAGGAAAACAACAACAACAAACTTAGTTCTGGTAATTTGTACCTTCTGAGGCTATTACACAAAATTTATTTGCTGTTAAAATAGATTTTGTCAGTTAGGCTGAAGCCTAATCATTCTGTTAAGCTGTCCTCTGCAAATAAATGTGGCTGTTCTTCCTGAGGGTCCCCTGAGCGTCGGGTAGATCTTTCTCTGGCAAGTTCAGGCTAGCACTCTGCCACTGAGGTACACTCAACTTAGCCCTGTCAGTTATGCAAATACTAAGCACAGTCAAATCAGATTTCACTTTCAAATTTATGTATAGGAGCCATGTGTCCCATACATAATAAGTTGACTACCAAAATGCAAATTGTTTTCTTTTTGTCTGTGGTCTAACTTCTCAGTAAACTTGTGCAATATTTTAAATCCTGTCCTGTTTAATTGGATTTTGTTTGTTGTATTTCTTATCATGTAAGAAATGCACTAAACTTTACTCCAAAAATGTTTTTATTTTATAATTTCTTTTCTGCACAAGTCTTCCCCTGTCCTAACTCTGGAACACTTCTTTTGGAGGAGCTGCCTAAGAAGCCATGGGCAGCCAGACTCTCCTCAGTGTCAAAAGAAGACCTGAGATAGATAACCACCAAGAGCATACAGTCACCTTCCCATCTGGCCCCACCTCTGAGGTTTGCACAGATCTTGGAGGATACCAAGCTGCTTTGTTTTGTAAGACCAAAAAGCAGATGTATTCCCAGGACAGAAAGGCTGGGACACATGAGGTGGGAAATCTGAGAAGTTTACAGATCTGTGTGTGCTTTTAATGTCCTCATCCCATCTACTGCTCCTGCAAGCTCTGCCTAGCAGGAGAGAATATGTACCCCTTTGTGGCTGCAGTGGCACATGCAAACGTGCATACCCTGCTGCCGTAGCTGCAGTTAGTGGTGACGTATGAGCAGGTTCATCAACTGGCAAGTCTGAGTACGAGTAGTAATCAGGCCACAGCATCACAAAGCTCAACACTGACGGAAAGCTCAGCACTTCTTTTGCTGTCCCTTGATTCTGCAGCCCATCATGACCTCTGCCTATGGCCAGACCTCTGCTGGAAAACAAGGTTATTTGCCTATTTGGGTATTCCTACATTGCTACCATTAGAGCTGGTGACTTACCTGAGGAGCTGAGGGACAGCTGCAGAAATTAATATATTGCTGATTTATACTGGGAAGGATGTTGAAAAAAGATGTTCTCACGAAGAATGTTTACCAAGCTACTCCTTTATGCTGCAGGTAAAAAAGAGTAACAGGAATATCAGTTGGCTTATATCCTACCAGACATGCTTATATGCTTTTAAATATGTTTGGCAGGGTGGTAACTTTGTCATTAAAGAGCTATTTCTGTCCTCCATGTCTGCAATTAGAGCTCAAGCAGAAGTTTAAATCGAGCTCTTCAAGACATCAGCACTAGGGCTTTAATGCTTTCTAGATAAGTAATACACAGTCAATACATCAGTCTCAAAGGAGCTGAATAGCAAAGCATGAAGACACTACTGTGTAATAAAGCACAGGCAAGGAAACAAAACATTCACATGAGCGAGCGTGAATATTAACATGTATGAACACATCTTGTGGATGAGCTGTCCTCTGGAGGAGATTTGAAGGAAAACCTCAAAAGGCCTTTCCTAGGATTTTAAGATGAGCACAAGCACTATAGAAGGGAAGACTGAATTTTATTATTCCATGGAAAATGACTATGGCTGTGAGCGGGCTTTTGCTAATGGCTGTAAGAACTGCACCATCCCTTTCCAATGTAAAAAAGCCTAATGTCACCTATCAATCCATGACTGGAGTTACAGTGGTTCTGAGCCTCCAGCTGAACAAGTCAGGACAGAAAGGAAAGATATGCTGGGTCACCAGCAAGGCACAAAAATCAGTGGGAACCATCACTGGTAGAAATCAGGCCATGGAGATACCTAAATACAGATTGAGAAATTTACCTTGAGTTCCCTTTTCCCGAAGCTGAGCTGCTACTTCCTTACCCAAGCAGCAAGAACAATTAGAAAAGAACAACTTTATACCTTCTTTTGCCAATCCCACATTGAGAAGAAGGATGTGAAGGGGAAAAGAAAGTCCTGCCCAAAGAAAATGGGGATCAAGGAGTTGACTAAAATCTCTAGCAGATCCTGAGCAATGGGCAAATTCCAGCCAGCCAGAAGATAGGATGGATGAAATTCCTACAAATCTAGTTTGAAGGACAGCAACGCATTCTTGTACCTGTATGTCTGGTAGTGAGGCAGCAGGGATTTTACAGAAATAAAGATGGTTCCTGGTCTATGTGCTCTGTTGGTGAGAAACTGAAATTTATTAAAGGACTGCAGGGCAGGTCTTGTGGCTAGTGGTGCTTCTGCAGCCAGAAGTCTGCAGAGTTTTGGTTATATTTTTCCACTTGCAGCCTTCACTTGATGTTGAGAAATGGTTGTATAGGACAACCTTCAGCCACAAGCCTAAAGGGCCACAGACCCTGTTTTGTGGTATTGTTTGGGTTCTAACCAGCACAGCTCCTCTGTTCAAAGGAGCTGCAAATGTGCCTTTAAAAGGTTATGTTTGCTTTATGCACTGCTGTTGCTATAGAAGATTGTGGATGTTAATTGATGCTTTTGTATCCTTTGAAAATACAATTAATTCACTGAAGCATTGCAAAGAACATACAGAATGGAAAAAATAAAATGGACTTCAAAGATAAGGAGTTACTCAACAGGTGAACAAGAGAAAATTGACTTCATGGGACAGCACAGGCACAGGCTGATGAGAGGTTAAGTTACCTGAGGCTGGAGAAGACAAAGACATTATATGGGCTGTATGAAATTCAGGGCAAGGTGAGGATTCAGACAACAAAAAAAAGAGAAATCTTCAAGTAAGCACACAATTGAGCAGTAGGAAAAAGATGACAGTGGTATGAGGTTTTGTAACACTTCTAGAAGTGGCAGTACACATGGAAGCAGATGCCAAGAGTAGTGTCAGGGTAAGACACTTCAGCAAAATTATATTCTGACTAATGTAAGGACAAGAGAGGAAAAAATGTGATCCAAACCCTTGTAGCCAAAGAGAGATTTCAACCTTAGCATTCAGAGGAGGTTCGTTTTTTGCAGAATGAATCAAAGGGAGTCAAGAAGGGAAGCTGGCTAAATAAATTGAGTAGATCATGGAAAATGTAGATGACATCAGTTTGCGTGAAGGTAATGTCCAACGCTGAGGCTAAGAATGAAATGACTCAAAGGTTTAAAAAAGTAACAAAAGGGTCAAAGGAGGATCTATTTGGCACTGTGGACATAAAGACCACAAAAAGACTTAGCCTCTATTGGAAATTACAAAGAAGACACTAGAGAGTCTTAAACAGTAAAAGAAAGATTATTTGCCCCAAGCTCTTAAGAAAAAGTTGAATGGAGCAAGAAGTGAAGAGCAGGGATTTGAAGTTAGATTTACTTCAACCCCCTGCTCCATACACATACACACACGCACACCCCAACTTGGACAAAAGCTGAAGATTAGAGATACGTTGATTTGTTGTACTCATTTCTAGCTGAAGTACTAGGGATAAGCATGAAAACAAGTGCCTGGGCTGCTTCTACTACCAGTCAAGAAATGGAGCAGGTAATCTCTCTTCCTCCTTACATACATCATTTATTCCCTAGATGTGACGGAAACACCCAAAAACAACACCACACACACACTTTGTCCTGCTCACTAGAGACACAACGGACCAGAAGAGCCTCCACACCCCCTGTTTCCCTCAGGCGTGTCATAGAATCATAGAATAGTTTGGTTTGGAAGGGACCTTTAAAGGTCATCTAGTCCAACCCCCCTGCAATGAGCAGGGATATCTTCAACTAGATCAGGTTGTATCAGCAACTTGGTTTTCCCCCTTAAAGCTGCACACATGCTCTGTGGAGTAAACAGAGCAACCTGAATGCACCATTAACTTCTGAGTGTGCTGAATGTAATTTATGGAGTAAAGTGTTTGAATAATGCTATTGTTGTTGAATATATTCATCAAATACCATTTCTGTCATTCAATGAGGTCTACCGAAGGTTGGCTAATATGCATTGAGTAATGCATCCATTGGAAAGCATAGTGCTCAGAGAATTAGTTCACCTAGATTTCAATCGGCTCTGCTATTTTAATTACTTTAAAAGCAGAGAAGGTATCTTTGTGCAGAGGAAAATGGGGAAAAAAAGTAAGAAAATGCAAGAACAAACTGACTAAGTAGAGAGGAAGTGGGGAAAACATCCAAAGTGTTAGGGGCACAAAGAGGGCAGGCAGCTCAGAGAGCAGGCAAATTACAGGAAGAAGACACAGTATTATGGGAAATGGAGATGGAATGCTGAGAAATAAGAGAAAGAACATGAGCCTGGGAATGGTGGATCTATGAATTCTGTACAAGCAAGCTGAATTACCCTCACAGGCTGAGAGATGGAAAAACACTTTCTTTTTCTGATATAAACATTGCTAATGGGAGTATTTTGCTGCACCTACACACCTACAACTTACCCCCCCCCCCTTTTTTTTTCGACAGGAAGAAAGAGAACCGTAAATAGCGGCAAAAATGATAAAGCAGAGAGTAGAAGTAGAAAATCACAGAGGATAATATAGGATCATAAAAAAGCAGAGCTGGTAACAATCTTGGGAGTTCATCCTCTCCATTTTTTTTACAATTTAATCAAAACATCATCGCAGCATTTTTTTTTTTAAACACCAAGGATCATCTCAGTGTTATGAGGAAAAGAAAAAGCATTGGCACAATGGTTTCCATAAACGACTAAACAAATAATGAAGCTTAACTTCAGATGTTCATTTAGTAACTGCATTTTCCCCTTATTTTCTTTGTTTGCTGATATAAGGAAGTGCGCATCCGTTTTATGGTTGCTGAGTCTTTGTTCTTGTTTCATGGACTGGACTACCCACTGCTTCCTTACTGACTACCTGAGGTGTAAGGTCCACAGGCTGAGAAACACTGATTTGCTTCATTCTCTGGCCCTAAGATGGCTTCATTGTACGTATACTGTTCCTGACAGTTCAGTCTGCTCTGAAATTGATGGAAGCTTCAGTAGCCCCCCCATCACACCCCAGCATGGTGCATCTACTCCAGTGCTCTGCTACGGAAGAAGAAGGAGCAGGAAACCCCCTGGGAACACCGAGGTACAGTATAACTCCATTCAAAGTCATCCTATCAAGCTGCACGTGCACCAGCTATTCAAACTGTTGCACATCTGCGATAGGAGCTGAAAAACTATTGCTACAAGTCACTAAACTTGCAATGCCTTTGTTTCTTATTCAACAGTGAGAGTGCCAATGTAAGGTGATCTCCAGGTCCTTATGAAAGAGCCAACAAGAGAAAACAGAGAGGACATAAAAATTAACCTTGCTCCGTTCAGACAACTCATCTCTTATTGTAAAATAAGTAAAGCTGTAACACTAGCATAGTATTGATACTCATTGCTTTTTAAGGCTCTTCAGAAACAAGCCAGGTAAGGCTTGACAACTCATGAGCAAGCACAGCCTTCCTGGTCTGCATGCTAGCCAAGTTGTTCACTTCTGCCACGACCGCTGCTCGTGGTAGTGCAGCAGAGTCCATGTTTCTCAGGATGACATGAGCCAAAGGCTTCCTACCTATTTCATCCTTCAGGTGCTTGCAGTGGAAGTGGAGGCCCCTGAATGGCAGATGTAAACATAGTGGGAATAGCTTGCTCTTCTCTCACAGATGGACAAAAAGTAACCTATAGACACTTTAGACTGAACTTCATTTGTATAAACCCTTCATTAACAACAACCTAGACAGAGAAAACACGTGCTGTGGAGGAGGAGATGTCCACCAGAGAGGTAATGTGGTTTATCCAGCATCACTCAGCACATCAGAGGCAGAGCTAAAAAAAGAGCCATAGTTTCTCATAGCCCCGTCCCTTGCTTTCATCTTCCTTAGCTTACTGAGCCTAACCTCTCACTGTTTCATGTCTATTATTAACTTCTAACTCCTCGGAGCAAGAAATAAGCCCTTTGGTACTTTGGGAGATAAACTTCTGGGTATTGTGATATTAAAAGTAGAATTCCACAATTAAATAGTGCTTAAAATATGCAAGTGGTGTGTAAAAACATCAGCCTAGGTATTTATTAGCCAACAGTAAGGACTACGGTAAGGAAAAGAAAAAACTAGATGGGAGAGAGCTCATCTGTCATTTAGCACTAGACCAGAGCTGGCTGGGTTGGCTTTTACACCTGACGTTGGCAAAGGCTTCTGCAGTGGCTTGGGACAAATCTTCCTTTCTGGGCTTCAGGATCTTGGCTGCCAAACATTCACTTCTCTGAAAATATCAGTTCTAAACTACATCTTCAGTAGGCTTCGTAACCTTAAGCACGCTTGGCATTCTTTCTTATAGCCAGTGGTAGCAAAATCCCATCTTGTTTTGTATTTAGAGAAACCACAAACACCACTTAATAACCCAGCAGCTGCTGAGTGTGATGCTTTGCCAGCTGCTAATTGCTGTGGTCTCTCCTCTGGAGCAATGAATGGGTTTTGAGAGAAGGCAGACACAGTTCGCTGTTCTCTTTGTTACTTTGGTAAACTGTGTAATTAAGAAAAATTAAACTCAGAAGTAGCCAAAATGACTTAATTTCTTTTTTTTCTTAAGTCATGATGTCTGTATTTCACCTACACAACTGCTACTTCATTTCTCATCACCTTCATGCCAAACAGATAACCCATCTCCCCCATGCTCTCCTCATGTAAACAAAAATTCCCTCTGCAGCAAATGATCTTCAATATTAGCAAGTATTCCTGCTCCATTCTGGCTACTGTTGTAATGCTTTAGCCAACTCGTAAAAAAAAAATGAATTGACGAAGTCAAAAGATTTCCACTTGAACAAGTGGTCATCAATGGCCACATTACAGTTTGTACCTCCTTAGCAGTTACAAAGTACTGCAATAGTGCAATGAAAAGAAGATTGTATCTGTGGTTTATGCTGGCTGATAGGACACTTTCACAAGGCTATTATCAAGCCTGTTTGACATTAGAAAAACAACTTCTTATTTGGTAGAACTATATTTTATAACAAGAACCTCTAACTTACCTGTGTCTCAGTGAATGATTACAGCTTGAGCTCAGCTTTCTAGTGGCATTAACAATCAACAATTCATTTCCGAGAAAGGGAGTTACTGCTTTAAGCCTTGAAAATGGAAACTGCTCGTCTCCTAGGTAATATAAACCAAACGAGTGAAACCTGATCATCTCTCCTGGCACACAGTTCAAACCAGAACCATAATGTGTCATGTATCATCAGAAAGATATGAGGAAACTATGGCATTTGTTTAAAGTCGCAGGTTTTATCTGCATCTTTTGAGCGCTTATCGGCATCAGCTCTAGCACTGCACGCTTTGTGCTTTCACATTAGTGACCATGCAACCTGAAGACAGGCATGCTGGGGCGTCCAAAGCAGTGGGCAATGATCAGTGACCCTCTGTGAGACACGTGTAGCCTGTGCACTTGCAAGCCAAGAAGTCACTTGACCACGTCAATCGTGCATGAACACATGCAGAAGACTCACCGCAAAGAGCCTGCCTTTCATATGCCATTCCTACAGGAATGACCTGGAGGATCCGGCTAGCTCCCCATTTCAGGTGCTGCTTCATTACTAACTTTTGTTTCATCCAACTTATGCTCTGTCTTCAATATTAACTTTACTGCAACATCAAAATAGCAAGAAAGGCCTTCATGAAATACTTCTTGACTCTTAGCATCCCTTCATAGTATGGCTTCTACATTTTTTTCAGAAGAACTTTGTCCACGTGAAAAACTTGAAACCGCTGTATGGAATTATGGTAACGTTCTGAAATCATATAACTGACCTAAGAGCCTTAACTCCCACCCTGTTCGTTCTTTGACATTTTACATCAGATTTGTATTTCAGGTTTTCTTGGGCAAGTAAATTGTCCGCTAAAAACAAATATTCTTTTAGGCACATGTTACTGCTAAAAATACATTACACAAATGTTCAGACAGGTCCTTCTATATAATTTTAAGTTACAGTGGTTTTACCAAGTAACTGAAGCCTGTTTTCTGTTATTAAAATGTATTTTGGTTACTGTACATGCTAACCAATTCCCACATTGGACTAGGCAGCTGAACGACTCCCCACCAGAAAGCCCATAACTTTATTTTTAATAACTAAGCAATGGAAGAAGTGTTTATGTCCTGCCTTATGCATCTTATCAAGCATCAATGCTTTGGCAGTCATTTTGACCTGGGATGCGACTATAGTGCTGAGTAACATTACAAAAAAAGCAGAAAGACTGAAGTCCTTGCCTCTTAAATGAATTCTTCATGGTATAATTTATTCACATATAATTTATTTAGCTTAAACTTACTGTGGCTTTTATCTGGGAATTCTATGTGAATGTTCAGTAGTTTTACAGATAGGAGGGTATCTCATAGCCTAACACATGTGCCTGAATCAGGACCTTGGTACTGTCCCCAGAGAAGCTGATGCCTCCAGAGGGTGACTGAAAGTGCCAGAGCTTGGAGCTGGACTGCAGGTAACGCAGAGCCTCCCAGCTGCCTGCTGGAGGGAGCTGCCTGCTAGGCAAGCGCCTTCCTCCTGGTACTGCTGCTGAATGGCTGACAAAAGCCACAGCCAGCTGAATAAGGTTCAGTTCACATCAGTAATTCAAAGGCCAAAATCACTGTAGGAATATTGTGATTACCTGCGGTACTGAGAAAGCTAAAATTTAACCTTAAATCTAAACTTTATTATGGCATTAAAGGCATCTGAGCAATTGTAACTGTCCTATAGAGATGGAGAGGAAAAAAGCCCCAACAGCCCATTTTTTATTAATTGGAACTGCGTGGTTACAGTCCCATCACTTAGATGTCAAAGCTGTTAAGCATCTTTATGACACCCACAGTTATATCCCCATCGTATCTAGTATATAAACGTAGACACTGCCACTCTCTACTGTATTTCGTAACGTGGTGGTATTTATATATTAGCAGACAACTGTAAGGTGCAGAAAATCTGAAGAGCTCCAGATAACAGTGTCAGAGGCCCTTACTACAGAGTTCAGTCTGTTAAACCTGTGAAATTTCTACCCTCCAGAGTCTTCCTAAGAGCTGTGTTCTCTGCCTGAGATCTGAAGGGTGCCTAGACCAGAGGGGGCACCTGCTGAACGATTTTAACTTATCACAGCTTAAGCTGATTGGGAACCCCAGTGTTGCGGGCAGAGGTTAGTCCTGGTCCATGCCCCCACTTCCAACTGCCTTCCCAACTTCATTCCCCTACTTACATCAGACTGTCTCACCCATCCAATTGAAAAATAAACCTTGTTCTTCTTTTTTCTTTTCTGGCAACGTTAGTTTTCAGCTGGAGCAAGAAGCAAAATTGGTGTACTCCAAGGCTGAGCAACTCTGAGTCCTCTTGCACGGAAGGCCACAGCAACCACAAATGAAAACAGGCCTTCCCTTGCCCCCTCCTTTTTAGAGGTGCAGTCTTAGACTAGCTCAAGTTTGTCTTTAAGCCCCACTCTAAGGTATCTGGCTGTGTATTGTAGTGAGCAAATTCAGTGCTGCACATGTTTCTCTGCTCTTCCTTTTTAGTAGAAACTAGCTTTTTCTTTCCAGAGGGGGTGTTTTGGGGTTTAATTCTATTCTGTTCCCAGTCAGAAACAATTTGCCCACTCATTAATGAAAGTAGAACCAAACAAAGTGCCTTTTCCCTTTCATACTGAATTCAGTTTAAAAGATTTATAAGCTTGATCAACTTGAAGAATAACAATTGCTTTTATCTTTGCTGGAAAGCACAGCTGGGCGATTTGTTTGTCTCTCAGAAACACAGCTGGCTAACAAGTGTTATAGGAGACATACACATAATGTTATGAAACACAGAAGATTCACTCTAACAGATTTTAGTTTTTAAAATGCATATTGCCTTAAAACTGTTTGGGATTGTCAGTGGTAGGCTCCCAGCCACTGCATGTTGCTGTCCGAAAACTCTGCTTTCTTTCAATGGGAATGATACAAACGAGCAATAGCAGCTGAAAAGCAAGCAGAAGGGCTCTTGAGACTGACATGAGCTGAGCAACAACCACACAGAAAGCTCTCCATGCCACCTCTGTCTAGCTGGAGATCTGTTTGTTTCTTCTTCTGCATTTATGTCCTTAATATGGCAATACTGTTTCACATGCCTCAGTGCAATAATGGTTCCCCTCACCATTAGCTCTGAGTAAGGTGGAGAAAGTACTTGTAATTCCTAATTTTTGCTCTCCCTTCTCCCCCAGACTTGTTCAGGACCAAGAAAGTCCCAACTGCCAACTCTAATTAAAAGACTGTGAAACTCACAGTGTATAAAACATTGTAAAAATCAGGCAAAACAGGAATGGAAATACACACTACACATTCACGTATGAAAACCCTAACAAACACGTGATGGAAGTTGCCCCTCTCACTACAAGTCATAACAGTGCTGAAGTCTCAATGTTGATACAAAAAGAATTTTTTCTGTCCACAACAGCTCTGTAGCTGTGTCTCTAAAGTAGGGATAAGCATATCGGTAGCTTGAGGCATCCTATCTTTATTTTGAAGACAATGTGAAGCTTTGTTCTTGTGCGGTACTTGAAATAAGCAGGAGCTGTGAGGTGAATCAGCAAAGACACGGAGGCATGCTGCTGCTCCCTGGACTGCATTAGGCTGGCTATCGCATGCTAATGACATCTGCGGGACACAGGATCAGATTTGCTCGGTTCCCTACAGAGGCTCTTCCACAGCTCAAACAATAAGGGGATGCAAGTCTCAAGAAAAGCAGAAACTGCTATTAAGTTCTGAATGGCCACGGCATACAGCACAATACCGAATGCGGAATCCCAAAGGAATTTATTTAAAAGAAAAATAAATCTCAGTAACAGCCTCAGGTTTGGAAAAGGAAGGGGGTTTAGCATGGTTACTTTTCAGGAGAGATACTCAGATATTAACAGGATGGGTGACTCAAAAATACCACAGATGTTTACAATTCTACCCTTTATAGAGTCTCTTCTATAAAAAGATGCCAGACAACTTTACAAGTCCTGATGGACTGGGCATTTCAACATCCTCTTGCGTCAGATGATAGCAACATAATATTCGCATCAGAGATAAAGTAAGACACTTTCCCACAGTCATAAAGCAAAACTAGAAACAGTAAGCAGTCCAAGCTTTTCTTCACTGCAGAATTAATCTGGTTAGTCAGCACCTGCTCGATGTATGCTGAGTACCAGCATTCACGCCAAAACCCAACCCCGTTTCTACGTCCCTCTCTGCTTCTCTTTCTACGCATAAAGCCTTATCCCACAACTCTTCATATGGAGAATATTTTCTCTCCAGCCGATGGTGCTCTTTGTACGGTGTATGATTTCTTCCCCCATCAATGATGTCTGGGACTTACCTGTCCTTTGTAAGGAGGAGAAGAGGTGCTAGAGAACTAGCAGCAATCTAACAATCCTTGCCACCATTATCAGGCAAATGTGTTGTGGCATAAACCCATCCTACCAGGACCTGGAAAAATACTGTCATGACCCTGGCTGACTTTGGGTCAGAAGTTTTATCTGCATGGATGGAGTCAGTTAATGACAGTAGCTGCTGAGAAGAGGTGCACCTGCTGATAAGCGAGTGCATTTCTCAGGGTGGTGACGTAAATGTTTTGCATTCCCATATACAGTGTGTCAATTACTTATGAGCTGTATGCAGAATGTCTCCTACAGTACTATAAAAACTGCCCCTTCCCTCAAGAAAACCAAGCAACCTTCCCAAAAACCAAGGCTCATGCAAAAAACTTGCATCGGCTTCTTTCAATTATACAAACATGAAAACAAACAACAGCAGCAACCTTCACTCAGACATGACTTTCTACTCAATGGTTTCCAAACAAAATCAGCTGTGTGGCATATGCTGCCAAAACAATAGCTACCAGATTAGCAGATGGTATGTTGTGAATTAAATGTTGACGCAAAACCCAGACATACCACTCAATCCTCTCTTGACACCAAAACTTATTTCCCTACTATTTTTCTCACCTCATGATATTTACACACAGCAAAAAAAATTCTGTAGATACTCCATCTGGGTTTAGAAAGGACAAGTTAACCTCCGATATCCTATTAATCAGCCATCTTTCAAAAAACATAATGCAGTTTGATTACTGCAAAAGAAAACATGGAGCGAGTGGTTCTGAGAGCCTGAATACCTCTACGTTTATGTTTGTCCCTCTCTGCCTCCATGGCTGCAATAACCAGACGCTCCACACTCAAAGTCCTCTCACACACCCTCCAGATGCAGAAAAGTGTGAGCTGGGGTTGGCCAGTCCAGAACTACGTAGGTACTAATCCACCAGCTGGCTGCAGCTAATCCTCTGTAATATTATCCATCACATCTCAGTTCTGCCCGCCTGTTACCTAGGGGAGCACGAATCCGTGTCTCTCCCTACCATCCAGGTATTGTTTTTTCCAAAATTTTAAATTTCTACCCTTCTTTCCAACGTGGCTGAAACTGCCCCATGGCATTGAAATCAGTAGAGACAGAAAGGGAAGCACAAGCAGGCAGATGCGATCACATAGACTTTGTTTCCTCTGGACGCTGGGTAATTTTATTAAATTTTATTGTTTACAAATAATAGAAAACAGAAAACCACTGCAAAGCGGCATTTATGTAACCAGGAGTTTCCACACACCTGAAATCTTGAGTTCAGATCTAAACACCAGAAACTGGATGCTTAAATCGCAGCGTAATTTTCCTGCTCTAACTGCACTTCCAGAGACGCATCTCCATGTTAAACACCTCTTCCCGATCCCGGCACTTGGGATCAACAGACAGGGGAATCTCACCGCTTCTCTTTTTCCATTTCCCACATTTAAAATCTAATCGTCTGAGTACCAAGATCTGCACCAACTGGACGAATCACGTACAGTTCTCGGAGACTTTACAGGAGATGACCAGGGACCGGCATTACCGGGGGCCAACAGCCGCTGGCCAACGCCTGCTCCGGGGCCGTGGGGCGCTGGGGCGGCCCGGGCGCTGAGGAGCGGTGAAGCGCTCCTCTTCCGACCGAGCCACCTTCTTCCCCCACCTCCTGCTTATTAGTTGGGGCTGTGCCTGGGGAGGAAGACCATAAGCCCGGCCGAGGACGACACGGTCCTCCCGCCGCCAGCCGCCTCAGGGGACGGGCGGGGCGGGGCGGGGCCCGGCCGCGCTCCCGCCTCTCCCGGAGGGGGCGCAACCGCGCAGGCGCAGACTCGCCCTGTGTGTGGTGTGTCGTTGCCTTCCCCCCCCCCCCCCCCGGCGAGGGGCGGTCCCGTGTGAGGAGAGGGGTGAGTTAGCGGCGCGGGGGGGTGGGCAGGGGGCGCGCGCGGGGTGGGCGCTCGCTGGCCGCGAGGCCTTAACCGTTAACCGTCACCCTCCGCCTCCTGAGGCGCCGTTGGACCGCGGCGGCGGCCTGGCCTGGCGTGGCCTGGCCTGGCCTTGCCTTGCCTTGTTCTTCTCGTCCCCGCCGAGCTTTTCCGCTGGGAAACTGCCCCCTTTGTCCCCGGTTTAAAGCCGGTAGCGGCGTCAGGAGCCCCTTCACCGCCCTGAGGGAGGTTTCTGCCCTTTTCCCTTGCCGGCTTCGGGGTTTGTGCTGCTCGGGGGCCGGTACGGGGGAGTCAGGCTGAGCTGCTGGGCGGCTGCGCCTCGCGTATGGACTGTCGGAGTGCCACCCGCTGCCTGGCAGCCCCTCATGCCCGTGTGGTGGCCTTTAGCCAACCTCCGCGCTGCCCTGGCCTCCCTGCTGTGCCTGGGGCCTAGCGGGAGGAGGCCCGGGGCGATTCCTGCGTTGAGTTTGTGAATCCTATCCCGGAGTCCCCGGCTGTGCTCCACTAAAGTGTAAACTACGGAGCGGGGCGTCCTTAGCACCGTGTCTCTTCTGCCCCTCAGTAAACGGGGTTAACCAAGGGCATGTTTTGTTCACCTTTGCTCAGGTGGCGTCTTGCAGGTGATCTGCCCCTTGTGTGTAAAAGTGAGACCTGCATCCTAGGGCTGCTGGGGTGGGTGGATAGAGTGCACTATAATGGGGTGTGGGCCGTCCTGTCACATGTAAGGTTTAAAAAAAAAAAGTTCCCTGGCATTGTCTTTTTAGCCTGTGGTCTGAAGCCTGCTACTCAGTCCACAGGTAGCTAAAGCATTAGCCAGAGGCGTGTAAAAAACCCCAAGCCCATTATCAGGAGACTTATATTTGCTGTATGAAGATCTGCATCTCCAAAAGTTAATTTTAGGATGCACAAAATTGACAAGATTGAAAATCAGTGTGCTTAAGCTGGGAATGTTAGGTAACACCAAAGGCAATCGCTAATATATATGCAAAATTTATGCTAGAAGACAAGCTGAGTGCGAACTCATACTCAGTGAATGTAGTTCTTTCAGATTTTTATAAAAATGCATTTATCTTTCATTCTGTTTTTAGGAAGTATTCAACATCAATTAAAATGTCTTCCACCAGACCTCCAAATGAACAAGAAACACTCAAAGAGAGAAAACCAGGACTGAGGAGTGTTCAAACAACTATGCTCTTCCGAGCTGTGAACCCAGAGCTTTTCATTAAACCTGTAAGAGGCTCATTCTGAGAGAAACTAACTATGCTTGGAGAGACACGGTTGCTTTAAAATAATCATCACAATTCTGTGTGCGTTATATAACCATCTCTTGTTATGCAAACCACTCAGTAATGTAACTAAAAATATTTTTACTTTTTTTCCACACTGATTGTTAAGAGCTCAGAACATTATGTTGTTTATTCCAGCTTTTAATTCACTGTCATGTTGTCTGATTCTTTTGTACCTAGCCAGGTTGCTTTCAGAAAGACTGTTTACAGGCATATTACCCATGTTCTTTGACAGGTTAAGTAATAAGAGTCCCCTTTCATATTTAAAAGGGAACAAATCATAAAATGCAAGCTTTTTGATATGAAGGGAGGGGATTTTTGGTAGCTTTTCAATATTTTGGATTTTTCTTTTTCTTGCTTTTATCATTACGTTGATGATACTTAGGTTTTATTTACACTTGCAGAACGCAGCAAGACTGGATGAAATTTTGTGCATATAATACAAGTAGATTTTGTGGTGATAATACATGATCTGGTTTAGAGGAATATAATCAAGGTTGCTTGGCAGGAGCAGAGTGCATTGACCCAGTAGTATATCCAGATGAATTCTGTTAGAAGTTTGTAGTTGTTGCCTTTAGTAATTGGTTTTGGCCTGCTCATTCATGCTCAAGCAGCATTTGCGACCAGCAAAAGACAGAGCATCGGGCAGTGCTATGTTCTGTCTCCAGAAAGAGTCGTCTTTTTCAAAGGGAATTCCTTTTCTTATCAGAAAATCGAGTCTCCCTTCTTGCTGCTTGTCAAAGTCATTTGGATCAGTCTGCAAGAAGGCAGTGATGATTTTTGCAGATGTCACAATAGTTTACTGTTCACTTTCTAAGCTAAGATAGAAGAATGTAATGTTTGTGCTGAATGAAAAATGTTTTGACTAAAAACACGTACTAATTTTTTTTTTCCCTGTCAGAACAAACCTGTGATGGCATTTGGACTCATAGCCATTACCCTCTGTGTGGCCTACCTTGGTTATTTGCATGCAACAGCAGAGAATAAAAAGGACCTCTATGAAGCAGTTGACAGCGAGGGGTCCAGATATATGAGGAGGAAGACTTCCAAGTGGGACTGAGAATGTAAGGAAGGAAATCAGCAAATCAGTCACAGAACTTTTCAAGGCAACTACTATGTTTTTCTCTGTCCATTGAAATAACAGATAAATGTCTCTCTTGCTATTTAATCCAATTTACGTTCCTTTATAAAATGCTGTGCCTGGACAAATAAATTGCAGTTAAGATACATGCAAACATAAAAGTGATTTTTAGAATTGTTACGATCTCCACAGTATGCCAGAAGACAAATTACCTCGGACGTGCCGTCAAGACTGGTAAATGCCTTAGAAATTTACACGATAGTTCAGCTCACTTCTCTGTTTGCTTTGATTAAGTGAAACAGGGATTTGTTTTTTATTTTTTAAATAGAAAGCATAATGTATTGTGTGTGAAGGGAAAAAGTTGATCTGTTGAAAGTTGATAATTAACCATGGTGCAAGTAAAATAAGGCAAGAAAGATCTGATAAAGCAGTCATTGAAGGGTTTTATTTAATAAAGGAATTTGTAAAATATTGGCCAAAATAATCCTTGGATGTTAATATACTCTTCCTTACAAACAAAAAAAATAAATCAGTAGCTAGATACAGGAGAAAAAGTGAAACAAGTGTCAAGAGAAAGGCAGGAAGAACTCGGCCGTTACCTTTCCTGTTTGGCATCAGACAGCAGATCAGTGAACACACCAGTATCAGCTTGCCAATTGATACGTGTAAGTCCAGGTTAGCCAGAGCTTGTGAGGTGTTCTTGACTGGTCAGCAGGACTAGTTTATTTAAGCTGCATTCAAAAATTAAATTTCTCTATATTGCAAAGTACCTTATATAGCATTAATTTATTATAGGTTACTGAACTCAAAATAAGGAATGGAAAGTCTCTAATCAACAGGCTCTTACAGACACAGAGAAAAGAACGTATCCACCTGAACAAGCCCAGTCTTGCCGAACAGCCCCGCATGCAAGTTGGAGGTGGCCCCTCGGCAGTACGCTGGTTGGTGCTGCCGTGAGTGTGGCTGGAGGGCAGGCGGGCGTTGTGGCGTTCCTTTAGCACATGTGGTGGTCAGTCATCTGTGAGCCTTTACCTTGAGCAAACTGTACAGGTGGGTGCTTTCCTGTTACAGCACTGGCGTCTTCTCCTGTGAGCTTCTCTAGCTACTTTGGTGTGCCTGACATTTCCTAGATGGTATAGAATCTCATTAACCAAACTCCAGAACGTGTGGTGGGAGGGCGCATACCGGGCCGGGCCCTTTTTCTACCACAGACCCTTATTAACATTCTGGTTGCATTTTTGCATTCAGCTCCTCATATTTACAGCCCCATCAAGGGCTCAGAGGAAGCTGAGAGACCTCTCTCTTAACCTCTGCTGGCCAAGGTGGCTTCTGTCAGGCCAAAGAAGAAAGAACATGCAGGGACATCTGCTTTGCCACTCTGGGAATTGCTTTGGGTTTTGTTATCAAAGGATTTTGTTATGAAAAAGGTGACTGACTGCCCTGAGCGACAGCAGTTGCTCTATGGGATTTCTCTGTATCTCCCTCTAAATCCTTCACTTTGAACCTGTGATTTTCCTCCTGTTTGTGTTTTATAGTTACCTGTATCCTAAATTCAGCTGGACCTTGGTTTAGCTACCTGCTTCCTGAGAAGGGAAGTGAGCTCTACCTTTGATAAAGCCATTAAAAAAATAGCATTTTTACAGCCTTTAAAAGCGTATTCCCCTCTGTGAGCCTAGCTGCCTCACAACAGCAAGGTCCTGGGCAAATCCAAAAGCTTGCAGGTGAGGAAACCACTTGCCTTTTGATTGGCAAAGGCATTTCCAGGTGAACTGATCAAATATTCAGAACTATCACATGCTGTGCATATCCTGTAGAATATGTTTTCTTTGATAGGATGTGATGGATCTTTAGAATTAACCTGTTCTTTTAAAAAGGGTCACACAGGATTTTAGCTCTCTCCAGTTTATGAAAATGTACAAGTCTCATATGTTTGTGTGAATTTAACTAAATTATTCCAAAATCAGCACTACAGTAAGGATTTTAACCTGTTTTTCCGCAGGCTTTTAAAATACACACTTTGATCCTTATACCTGCAGGTGATTCAAAGTGAGAAAGCCCAGTCTCTCATTTTCACATATTTGGGAATAATGCAGGATTTGGGTTCCCAAAATTCTGAATTACATTTTGTGAAGTGAATATGGATCTGGAAGTTACTGGGGGAAAGGAAGCGGGGGGCAGGGGGTGAAAGAGAAAGGTGTGGGACTGACTGGGGCAGGGCCTAGGCAATCCGCATGCCAGTGGCACTTCATAGAAAAGCTGTCTGGGATGGGGCCTCTTACCTGTTGGCTGGAGTGAAGTCCTGTTAACCAGGTCAATTTAGAACTGCCCAGGGTGAAGGAAGAGTGAGTATTTAGACTCGTCCTTATTATTAAGGAGCTTCTCTGTATTTATTTGTGGCAGCTGCTGTACAGGTAACTCTCTTAATGCTACTAAAATTATATATAAAAGGAGATAAAGCACTGCAAATACAGAGAAGAATGTAGTAAATTATGGGTGTTATAGTATCAGTACTGGCATTTGCTGTTTTAGGTACCTGATTTATATTATAAAAACTATGTGTGTATGGGGATTAAAGGGAAAAAAACCCACACAAGCAAAACTACATTGGTAACAAAATTTGTTTGCTTAACTCTGAAAGCACGGCTCCCCTTATGCATCTGGAGGATAAGCAACCAGCACCAATACAATTTTTTTTGTTCCACTTTTCTCAATTTCATCTTCAATACAGTAATATTTATCTACAATGGGTGGTAGCTGGCTTGACAGGAACTGTGAGTCAAAATGATTTCCCAGGCAGACGCTCTTTCAGGTTTTTGCCAATTCCTTACTGTCTGTGCTGGCTTTCTCATCTTTACCAAGAACAACAACAAAAGGCTATGATTCAAATATCTGAAACAGTAGCTATTGTACTGCTCCTAAAATCTCCTTAGACTGCATGGTTTGAATAGGAATTGTTGACATTCAACAACAAAAAAATGCATTTAAAAAGCCAAAGCCTGCTGTGACGCTGCTTAACTATTAGGAGGGAAAGTTAGTTCTTTGTGAGCAAAGCCAGCCCTGCCCAGTAACAGTTGCTACGCAGGGAGCTGTATTAAGGCAGGAAGGGGTCACTTCATACAGACCTCCCTCATCATCTGCCTACAGCATGTTACTGAGTTGTCAGCATGTGTGAATCCTAATCTGAAGGCAAATGTTTCAGCTAACTTGGTAAAAAGTAATGGTCCATGATTTTTCTCTCTTCACCAGCTTGCATGTTTTCTGTAGCAACAATAAGCGTTTTCCCTGCAAGCAAGAGATCTATCAGGAATAGAGTTCTGACATTTTAGTAACTGTATTACAGAAAAATACTAGAATACCACAATGATTAGAAGTCCTGATCTGGACTCCTTTGTTTGTTGTGCTGTGTGTTCAAAAATAATACCACCACCACCTTCCAACGCTACTTGTGATTGGATTCGGGAGTATAAGCCTTTCAGAACGCGGTATTACACTCATCGTGATATACTGGGTAAGTTTGTTTCTGAAATCCTTTCCTCGCAATCTGAGATTTAGGAAAACTCCAAGAGCTGTTGTATCCATCTGTTCTTGACAGTCATGAAGGCATTCACATCTTGGTAAGAAAGAACTGTGCTTACCTTCTGAATATTAATAAATCCAGTATATTCAGAGGGGGGACAGGGTCAGCTGTCCTGTGGGTGCATGAAGGCATTCAGATTCGGGCATAATGAAGTGCAAAAGAGAACTGGCTGTAAGACCGTTAGCAAATGTTTTCTAAGGCTCAAGTAGTTTGGGAAGAACTATGCTTGACTTAACGTTTGCAAAGATCATCCCCTCATCCTTCAACAGGACACAGCTGGGATGTTTTATCCTGAATCCTACCTTATACCTGGTTCTGGCTGCTGACCTTAGATTGAGGCTCTGCAGAGCCTCTTGAGGATTGTTTTTTTTCTGGCATGCCACAATCATAACCTCAACGATGAAGGAAGGCATATGGTAGTACTCATATGTTTGAGGATCTAGCAAGAATCTGAAGTATCTTTATATGTTACGCCTAATTGTCATAGAGGTTTCTGATCAACAGTGTAAAGTTTTGTAGAAATCATGTTTTGCATTTTAATTGACATGCGTTGTGAAGAGGAGTGTGCTTGGTTTCTATTTTAAACAGTATCGAGAGATGATCAGTGTACTGAGAGTCCCAGCAGCAGGGTGAGTGCCATGCATGTCTTGGAACATGAGGCTTCAGCCCTGTGTCAACACACACAGTGTAAAACATGTCCAGAAGGCCAGAGACAGCCTCTTTAAAAATTATTTTCTCTTTACTGCTTAATATAATGGACTGGGGAAAAGCTATGTGCTCAGAGCACAACGTGCTTGTTGCTAAGATTGTTGGACTTCTGTCCACTGTTGGACTTCTATTTTGCTGATTTAAATCAGTTGACCCCTTTGTCCTGTCCTGCTACTGTTTTGCATGTACTTTGTGGTAGCTCCATGAGAGGACTCTGCCCACCCATGTGGAGTGGGGCAGAAGACTGGAGTGAAAGAGGGAGACTTAATCCTCCTGTGGCTGTGTGAAAGCCAGATCTCCTGCGGCTCTATTCCTTTTTCATTTGCCTTTATAATAACCCAGGAAAATGTGACTCTCTGGCCCTGTCAAGCACAGAGAATGGGATCCAAAGCAATGTGCAGGCTTGGCATTGAGTAGGTGTCCTGGTTTCAGCTGGGATAGAGTTAACTGTCTTCCTAGTAGCTGGTACAGTGCTATGTTTTGAGTTCAGTATGCGAAGAATGTTGATAACACTGATGTTTTCAGTTGTTGCTCAGTAGTGTTTAGTCTAAAGTCAAGGATTTTTCAGCTTCTCATGCCCAGCCAGCAAGAAAGCTGGAGGGGCACAAGAAGCTGGCACAGGACACAGCCAGGGCACCTGACCCAAACTGGCCAACGGGGTATTCCATACCATGGGACGTCCCATCTAGTATAGGAACTGGGAGGTGGGGGCGGGGAATCGCGGCTCGGGGGACTGGCTGGGTGTCGGTCGGCGGGTGGTGAGCAATTGCACTGCGCATCATTTGTACATTCCAATCCTTTCATTATTACTGTTGTCATTTTATTAGTGTTATCATTATCATTATTAGTTTCTTCTTTTCTGTTCTATTAAACCGTTCTTATCTCAACCCACGGGTTTTGCTTCTTTTCCCGATTTTCTCCCCCATCCCACTGGGTGGGGGGGGAGTGAGTGAGCAGCTGCGTGGTGTTTAGTTGCTGGCTGGGGTTAAACCACGACAGTAGGAAAGGCAGAGGCGGAGGAGCTGAAATCCCACGGTTGGGGGGGCAGTTTTGGTTTGCAGAAAGGCATCTTTACCCACCTCCCTCTGCAGTGGCTTCTCTTCTGGGCAGTCCTTGGTGCTGAAGACCAGCCTTTCAAATGAGGTAGCAGGGCTACCTGTTTGCTTTCACAGCATGTCCACAGGAGGAGATGGTGATGCTAACATCTTATTTAGACCCCATCCACATCACTAAAGGGAGCGTCGCTGGCCTAGGCCCCGTGAAGCAGCGTGGCTCACCTCCATGCTGCTTCGCTCCCCCTTTCTGGAAGGGATTAGCTGTCCTCTGGCAGCACTGGGGCTGCTTGGGCCCTGGACGGGCACAGCAGCCCTAGAGACAGAGGGATTGCTTTGTATGTGCATGCTCTGTTCCAAACACCTGAAATACTCCGCCATATCCCCCTGAGAATATTTATTTTGTGCCCCAAGAGTGGCATGAAGGAATCTGAGGGCATCTCAGGGCAAGAGACCTCACTGAAAACCTTGGAGGACTCTGAGGGCACAGGGAGCCAAAGAGGGCACCGTCTCACCCGTAGCATCTAAAAGGAGCAGAGCCATCCCCCGGGCTGCCGTGAGGTTCGGTCGCAGACAGAAACGGGTGAATCATTCCCAAGAAAGCTGAGGACTGACCTATTGCTTGGGCTGTGTGGACAGCCATCAGCACAAGGAGTCAGGAGGGACACCCGTGATGCTCTCCTGTTGTGCAACCTTGCCTAGGAGGTGAGAGTTGGGTTCGGCACCTTCCTATTACATTTATGGAACCGCACAAGCAATAGTAAGTGTGTTTTCCTATATGTGCAATGAGGGTGCATGTTTTTGATTTTTAATTCAGCTGTGGAGCCAAGCAAAGGGGTCGGGAGAGAGGCACAGGTTCCTGCACTTTGGATGTTTGCTGTGCATGATCTGCTTGTGTTGACTGTGCAGAGATTGGAGCAGACATTCAACAAGAACAACATGAAAAGAAGGAGGCAGAGATACAAGAGCGCATTGAAAAAATGAAAGCTGAACTTTGGGCTCAGGTAAATTAAATTACGCTCCTGTCATTTAAATTATGATTATTCTTTGGAATAATTGCTATAGCATAAAGACAGTCAGTAAAGAACTTTGAGGTCACTGCTGTAGAGCTGTCATTAATTTCATCTCCTTCTTTGTTCACAGACTTCTGTGTGCACCTATTTCTCCAGTTTCTGATCACAACAAAACATACTTTGAATTAATAACAAATTTTACATCTGGTCTGAAAATGGCCTCTAAAGCACACAGAAATTATCGGTTGCTAAAGCTGTTCCCCATAGTGCTATATAAGATTCTGAAACTGCCCTTTATGTTACATATATGTATAGTGGTTACGACCGAGGCGGCTCAATGCTATTGTGTGGCCATGTTTTAACAGGAATCACTGCCATAAAATTGCCAAATGGCCCAAAATGTATTTTGCCATCTGGTTTTAAATTTAACTTGCTCTGATTTCTTAAATAGAAAATACAGAACTATTGCTTATGTAACCTCTGCTTCATCTTAATAGGATGTTAATAGAAGGTGAGCAGCTGTACTTAAATAATAACTTGTTTTAAAGGCTGAAATGCACAAGGAAGATGCAGTGGATAAAGCTCTCAAAGAGGCAGCCGCTAACCACAGTGCATTTGTACAAGACCTTAAACAAAAACTTGGAAAGGAATTAAGGGTATGAACCAGTTTGCTTTCATTACTGTGGAAATAGCCAGCATGACAGAACCATGTGTTTGACAACCAAGAATGTCACTCTACTTAAAAAAAAAAAAAAAGGGGGGGGGGGGTTTAATGCTTGCCGTAACCAGGACCTTCATTCATCTGAGATTTGAACTCTAGTGCCAGGAGAAGCACTTGGCTGAAAGATGACTGGCTTTGTCATTGTGGTAGATGAGATGTGAGCTTGAGCTAGCTGGATTTTTAATTCACTTTCAGCACATTTCACTTTTTTTTTTTTTTTTTTTTTTTGTAATCGAATGAAGTTTGTGGACTTCATTGAAAATTCCTTGTCAGGCCTTGATTCAGCCAGCCACTGAAACTGATTAGGTGCATTTCTTAAGGGCAGTTAAATACAGGCGTAACTTTAAATCTGTCCTGACGTTTCATGCCCATTGAAGCTAGAAAGGTATTTAACTGATTTGCTGAACCTGGACCCTCAGTGGGGTGAAGGAGAAGGAAAACAGCCAGCATATGTATGTTCCTAAATGAAGCACACCAACTGTAGCTTTGAATTTCTATATATGCTTAGTACATGCTTTATATGGCTGTTTGGATAGCTGAGAAAAGACTCAGAGATATACAGAGAGAAAGGAAGGCAACTGCCTTCTGGATCTGAGCCTTCCTGCTTTCTGCACCGCTTCACAGGGCTTTTTACCCCTAGAGCATCCGAGCACTCTTCAGTCAGGCACTCTGCAGTCCATCTAACACCTGTCATCCTTAGTCTTGCAGCCTACCACTGGCGGATGAAGGGTGCACAGAGTGTTTTGCTTTGGAATTTTATTTTATACAAGTTTCTAAATAGCTATCTGTTTATACTGCAGGCAGTCAAAGCAATGGCCTTGGCATCTCAAGAGGAAAAGCAGGGAAGTTTACAGTGGTCTTAAGTTTCCAGCTGAGTTCATTCCATTATATGGAGCTGTTTTCCAAGGGAGCTCTGTCTTTTGCTGTGATAGCATCTGCCAACAATAGCTGGCAGAAGCTCAGTTCCTCGTGTTTAACTGTTCAATTACTTGCCGTAAGCCTATTATATATCTTCGTAGACCTGAGTGCTCAGGATTTGAACATGTACCATTTGTCCTGATAACATTGGCTCCAGTGACTAAGGACTAGGGAGTAGATACAGAATTCTACAGTTGAAACAAAATAAGAGGCAGATATTACTAAAGTAATTGCAAGATGCTTTAGATTTGGTGGTTTGTGTTTCTTGCAGTTAATTTTAAGAGGTGTCTTAACAGTGAGCTAATTGCTCACTAGCAGCCCACTTGGAGAGGTGGTAGCAGAAAATTTACTCAGCATCTGTCTAAGCAAACAGATAGTGGCAGCCAATAAGACATGAATGAGTGATTGAAGTGTTTTTACGTGTAGGATAGGCCAAAGACAACTGCTTTCAGCTGGTAGCCTCAGGAATAGCTTTTTGCAGCAGTGCTGATGTGGGTGTTCCACTACCACTAATGGTAAAATGGCTTTACTTAGGCTGCTTGTAGGCAGGTCCATTATTTGTCACTCCTCATGACAGCAATAGACAAACCACCAGTATCCACAACAATACACAGAATACAGAGCTTATAGTTGGGTGTGCAAAAGATTTATGGCAAACCTCATGTAACTCTGCTCATCCTGTATGAGAAAACCCACCAACATCTAAGCAGCCAGAGCTTTCCCAAGAATGTCTTGCCACTTCCACAGAGGATGTGCTTGTCAGGGGGTCTTGGAAAGAACTGTGCATGGTGGCAAAGCGGTGTAGATCACTGAGCAGTGAGTTAAGTGGGTTGGATTCCTTTCCTGGATGGTCAGGCTTGGCATGAGTTTGGCATGGCCTATGATGGCAACAGAGGTAGATTGGTATATATTTAGTTGTCTGAGATTCCAGATGTATCTATGTCCATCCAGACCACCTAAGATTAGTGTTGTCATACCTTTATTTATCAGCCCGAGCAATATCTTGCTGACAAGCATACCAAGGACCAGGCTTCTTCTCCATCTCACTCTAAAACCATGTCACTGGCCATGTGAGCTTGTAAACAAAATACTTGAGGAAACTTTTTTGCACCTTATGTAGAAAACATGGATGATGTGGAATGATGCTACAGTAAGTCACTGTAATTGCCCCATAATATTTTCCTGAAATCTGTTCTGCTGGGCTTTGCCGGGGATTGTTTAAAGACAAATGAACAGTAAGTTGTTGTCACTACTTACATCTACTTTTAACTTTGCTTAAGGAAGAGGTGAGGAAGGCGAAGGCAGAGATGCAGCAGTACATGGAGGATGAGCAGAAGAGAGAGGCTGAAGCTGCAGAGCAGCGCATGGCTCACAGAATTCAGTGCACCCTCATGGAGTATGCCCGGGAGAAGATGCAGGCGGTGGCCGAAGCCAGGAAACAGGAGAGGGAGGCGGCCCTGAAGGAAGCAGCCAGGCAGCACAGGTGCTCTTAGTGTTTCCCCTGACTTGGCTGGCAAACATGCTCTGCTAAAGAAAATGACTGGGATTGCATGAGTATTGCTCAGATGCAGGTCTTCTAGGAAAAGACCGATAGACCCTTTAGAAAAAAACGTATTTGGAAGTGTCAAATGACCAGCAAGAGTTGCAGGCTTACTCTCTCTCCCTGATGCCCCATGTAGAAATAAAACATATTTTGTTCCTAAAAGCAAGTATCACAAAGCCAGCCAAGGGTCAAAATGTTTTGCTTTTTATGGCTGATTTAGAGTCATCAGAAATAAATATTTCAGGGGCCTATTGTGCCTTTCATCTATGCAAAACTGAAAAATATGTGTTCATATGGAGATCTGCAGGGCGCAGGAGATTCTACCCTTAGAGATTAAGTGTTGTGAATGAAACAGCTTTGATATCAAAATAATAACACACCCCTCTCCCTTAAGAGTAGAATAAATCTCATTTTTTGAAAGCACAAACAACAAAATAATACTATACACTGGCAATTAAAAGATCAGTTCAGGTGTGTTCCTTTGTAAGATGCTTTTTTTTTCCTGAACAGTCTCACACTTAAGTTTTTGATCCATTATTTAATACCTTCATTTTCACTATTGAAAAATGCCCGTTCTGACAAAGATAAACCACCTTCAGCATAAACTTAGCTGGTCTCTTTAACTTCTCATGTTAGCAGAGTTCTGCGAAAATATCTCCAGCAAAGTGGAGGGAACAATAACAAAGGCCAGAAATTGTTTTCTCTGCATTGAAGTACTCTGTTCAATAACCTTAATGGATGCCTGATGCACCATTCTTTACTTGTCCCTGAGCCAACTCTGGTGAATAGCACCCATAATGTTTTGACTACCTAGTATAAATTATATGTTTTAATAGTGACTTGCTAGCACAAAGATGTTCTCCGTGCCACTTAAACAAAATTACAGATGAATCTGTAGTCTAGAAATCATTCTTAGATTTCACTTCAAGACAGCGTTTTTACTTTGGGGCAGAATTGTTCAAAGTCTTTTTGAAAATCAGTGTGTACTTAAGTGCGAGCTCAAAAAGAGACCTGAATGAAGAGTGAAGTAGTAATCCTTTATATTTTTAATTTGGAAGAAAGCATCATTAAATTATCACTGGATGTGACACATGCAGAAATAGAATCTTCTGCAGCTGCCTTTCTCTGCGTCATCAGTGGCCTTCTTTTACCCTATTTTGTTTCAGAGGTGAAATCATCAAGTGCTGATTTCATGTATATTTGTAGTTGAATAAGAGAGGTTTTACAACAACCTGAATAGACTTAAATTGTTTTTTAAATAATCTTTAATAGCAGGTGTTCCCTACAAATCTTTTCTTCTTTTTCTTTTTTAAATAGAAAGCACTTAGAGCAACTCAAAGAAGAAAGTATGTTAGCTGAGGAACTATATCGTAAGAGTATAGAGCAATTAAACACAGAAAAATGTCATGAGTTTAATATTGCCCTGAGTATCACACGAAAAGAGAATCAGATTGAGACTGAAAAACAGCTCAAAGAAGCAGAGACCGTCCATCTTGATGAGCTGGAAAAAGTGATGGCTACACTGAAAGCAGCAGAAGAACAGGTAAAGACTCTCACACAACAACTGGAAAAGATGACAGATTGGAAGGACAGCCTGGAAACTGAAATACAAGCAACAAGACAAGCTTTTCAAAAGTATATTGATGCCACATTTCCTAACCTGTCCCCTGGACAAGCAGATTTTATTCTGCCATTCAGAAAAGCATTTGAGCAGAAGGAGACCCCAGAAGAAGCAGAGGACAGTGACAAGGAATGTAAGAGAACTAGTATTAGAAGTGCAAGATTCACAGCCATGACTAAACAGAACTACAAATAGGTGATGCTGAAAAATAAATTCATTTCTGTTCACTGAATTATATCAGTGTGGTTAGAATGATACAGAGAAAAATGACCACCACTATATGAAATAATGAAGTGATGAGCCATGCTTAGAAATTATGCATCAATTTTTGTTTTGCAAATGCTAGGGTGGAGTTTGGAACATGTAGCACTTGAGGAGCTTCCCAGTGAGTCCTCCTTGAGAAGGAAAAAAATCTGAAAATCTGGTCAGAAAATCTGTCACTTAGTTAAGCATCAGCACTTGGACTGTGAGGACTGTTGGTTCTGCCCCTGAATAGTGGGGTGTGGAGTAAGACACACAAGCTTTGAACACCTGCAGCTTGGGTTCTGAGATTTACAGGGCAGTTATTCTATGTAACAGTGTGTATGTCTATGTAGAGTACTTGCAAGTGAATGTTTACATGATCTGAAAACTCACCTGGCTTGAGAGACAGACAGCTGTTGGGCAAAAAGTGTGTGCCAGCAGGCATGCAAAATAATTTTCCTGTGGGAAGACTCAAGTTTATCTATGCACACGTGCTTGAAGCCTGCGTGGCTTTAGGCCAGCTTCAATACATCGATCAGATCTGAGGTTCAGCCTGCCTCAATATCTGATTTGTCTTCACTGTGCAGTAAGACTTCTCACAGCATTTGCTTAATATTCCCTAAAGCTTTGGGTCTATCTCATTTGTTACCTGTTAACCTGAAAACACCGTCTAGCATCTTGAGTGTGAGCTAAGGAACGTAAAGGAGCTGGTCTTTACTGTAGGTGATAGGAAGTATAATATGGTGAAGGAAACTCTCTGTAGGCATCTTGTTTAAGGGAATTTTTAAGAGAAGTCTGTGCAGCCTTCTTTTCCTCATGCTCAAAAACAACACCAGAGAAGAAAAAAGCAGAATAATCTCACAGATAGCCATCACTCTACCAAATTAGTAAGACAAGTGAAGTCACTGATTTCTTGTGGAGCAGTTTAATTCATATAAAATACTTTGAACAGATATTTGGCATTCTCTGGTACTGTTTCTGACCTAAATGCCTGTAAAACCTTACCTCACTGAATTGTGGAAGCTCTTTCTGTGGGGAGCTGATGCTCCCTGTTCATTTCCCCTCTTATGCTCCCGATGAAAAGCATCCAAACTTCATGCTCACAGTTGTCTAATCAAATGCATAAACTGCACAGAGCCCAACATAAAACTCATGTTTACATTTTAAAAGTTCTTCAGCAGTCTGAAATATTCCATAAGCTCTATAAACCATTTTTTAAAGAAAACATTTACACATGCATTAAGCATAAAAATCTTTTGAAAGTACAGGAGTAAAGTACTGGAACTCAAGTACTAGCAGCTGCATCATGAAATACATAAAGCTGATGAGTGATCTCTGTTGGGTTAGCTGATTAAAGGCTCACCTCAGCACACACCATGGAGCCCAGAGGCACAGCGGCAGCTGGGGGGAACCCCAAAAACCCAGTCAGAGGAACGAGCCTCCAGTCCAGCCACATGGACTGGGAGTGAGACCCACCACCATGAGTCAACAGGAGAGGCTTTCTAGAGCACCTTGCAGACTGAGGGTGGATACAGCCTGGAGGTATGGGACTTCGTATGGGATGCAGGGAAGAGCATCTTGGGATTGTACGGGCATTGTACAAAGGCTTTTTATGGGATGTTTAGGGAAAGAAACAAAGGTGGGGAAAGGGGGATCAAGGTAGTTTGGGGAAGAAAAAGAGTGGGAAAAGAGAGGAATAAGGGGATAAAAGAGGCTGGTTACATGTGAACGGGCTGGTCATAGCTGACCATGCCCTGAGCCTGATTAGTGCAGTCTGTCCTGTCTTCCCATTGAACTAAATTTCTAACTTTTCCTAGGTGCAGGGCTTTCTCTGTGTACATATATATGCGTGGAGGTCTACCTGCCAGCAGCTGGAGTTGGACCACAGATGACAGGGGCTGTGGGCTCAGGGTGCCAGCAATTGGAAAGACTGGAGTGCATCTTATGTGGGTACGCATGTCAGTGTGTAATTACTAGCAAATATCAGGACAGGCTAGCTGACAAATAGGCTAAGAGGGGTGGGAGCCAAGTGATGGAGTGGCCATAAATCTAAGATACTGGAGACACCAGAGCATCTGAGATTTGGCTACTTGAGAGAACCAGGTGGTCAAAGCCAGTGACTGGAGAGGCTGTGAGGTCTGAGGGTTGGCTGCTGGTAAGGTCGTAAGTCTGGACCAGCTACCAGACATGCTGTTTGCCTTGTTTGTCTGGGCAATTCTGCATCTTGCATATCAGAAAACCAAGATGATAATGAAGTGTTTCAACTCCCTTTGAACAAACAGTTCAAGTTCTCTTATAGTGATAGATAAGTAGGTTTTTTTGTTCTTCTCTACTGGGAAGGATACAAACATCATATAGTTCTGCAGTGCCTTACTGTTAGCATTTGTTTCAGAAAAGAAGAAGTCACCCCGTCTTTACAGGCTTAGCCCACATTTTATCTGGGATACAGTGGCTGGTACAGACCGTGGCTGTCTACAAGGGTAAGTGTTCTCTGTGATGGACCTTAGTCATGGGTACCTCAGTCATCCAGACAAGACCACGGGCCCCTGTGAGTGCACATCCCAGGCCCCTCCTGACCTACAGCCTTGGGGGCATGTTTGGAGACACGCAGCAGGGGCTCAAGATCTGGTCAGCTGTGTCTATACATCTATATACTGCAGGCACGTTCTGGGGTGGACTTACTCACCAGTGTATGCACAGCACATACAGCATGTAACAGTCTGTCAGACACTGGCATTGCTTCTCATTGCTTTTTGGAAAAGGAAAAGCACTGGTTTACTGCTTTCAAATGTCAAGGTGAAGTTGTGTTGGCTCTGCTTAGAAACAGCATGTCCTCTTAAGTCTGTGTGCTTGGTTGTGTAGAGATAAAAAGAGCCACAGCTTGGCCTAAGTGATTAGCTCTGCAGTATAAATGGATAGACAAGATAGCAAGCAGTAGAATCACTATGGGATCTGGAGGGCAATTGCCCATGGACACTGGTATTTCAAGGAAGTATTTTAGAAAGTATTGTATCTAATTAAGCCTGATTTAAGAGATTTTTTTCTTCTTCTTCTAGTTACACTCACTGCACAATATTAATTATGGTTGACTGGCAAGGTGAAAAAAAGGCCGTTTTTCATATTCTATAAGTTTCTGCATGTCAGATATACTTAACTAACGAAATCTGTGAGTACACGAGCTATTGGTAGCTAATAAAAATCAGGAGTTCAGACATACAAGCAAGCCTTTCATTGCATGAAGCAGAGACAGCATATGTTTGTTGGCTTGATTTTGTTCCTGTTTGAGAAGGATTGCAGCATGAAAAGTAACACTACCCACTTGCACTCTGAATCAGAGAGAGTGTGAATACATGCTTTTTGACTGTTTGTCTGAATGATGCAAATAAAGAAGCTTTCAGATAACATCTGGACGTTAGGGTGCTGGTGATGGCACATACTGATGGCGGAGTGCATGAGACAAAACCTAGAATGGGGAGCTGTAATGCTGCAATGAATAATACAGAAAGCAGGATTTCCTTATTAGTCATTCAGGAGATGTCTAAAATTGCCAGAAAGTACCATAGTCTCAGGAACAGTGAAACTTTCTGTCTAAGGCAATGCTATAAAAGACTGAAAAGTGGGTTGTCTAATTACTGTAGCCCAGAAGCTGAACTAGTAGGGAACTGTGGAGTACAGCTGATAAGCGGCTAATTAATAAACTAGAGACATCTTGCTCGTTAGTCCCTCAAAGCTCTGCCGAAGAGATCTGTGATGTCTTAAAAGGAGGATATGCAGATTGTGAAATGTCTGAATGCCTGGCATGGAGAAATGAAGTGTGAAAGGAACTAATGATGCTGGTAACATTTGGAGTGTGAGTGCACGCTGTCTGTGTGTGTGAGGCGATTAAGAAACCGCAGCGCCTCATGGACAGCTGACCGCAGAACGAATACGCTCTGTCTATGCATGGATGTAGTGTACCCACACAGATATAAACCCAGTAATTGTGATTTAAGTTACTGATGTGATTTCCTTTGCTGGGCTTAATTAACAACAGCTCGGTGTTACGTTTGCTGCTAGTTAAAATACAGATTGAGTAAAGGAATATGAGTGACTAATCACAAAATGTATCAAGTGACTGGTGGGAGATGCAGATGCTGGAATAACTGGCATTGATATTGGCTATTAATACACTACATGGGTGTTTGGGGGATATCTAGGCAGGGTTCTGCCTGGGGACATGTTGGCAGTCACCAGAGGGAAAGACAAATCCTAGAAGGAAGACTGGGCCAACAACAATGATAGGAACATCCTAGGGAGTGAGGAAACCTGTGCATCCTCCATTGAAGTTTACTGAGACCAGCAGTTAACACGCCACCTTAGCTTTCTTTGGGCCAGTGAGCAAACCAAGAGTTAGGTAAACAGCTTGAATAACAACAGCTAGTAAACTAACTCCAAGTAGAAGGATAAATAAAATTGCTGTACCCCAACTGTGACGTGGCCTGCCCAAGTCTTCGCACTTCTAGCTGATCATCAACAGTTTGTCTTGTTCTTATTAAAACAGTCTCTAGCACTTTGTTTTGGCTTCTTCTAAGAGTACGGCTGTCTTGTTCTTATTACTGGATCTTGGCTTTCTTTTGTGTACTTGGACTTTTCCAACATACAGCTGCAGTCCTCTTTTATGCTTGCCCTAAAACTTGAGTGACTAGAAAAAATCCTACCCATCAAGGTGTCTGAGCACCATATTTTTCCATTATTTTTCTCATAAGATTACATTCTTCCCTGCTCTAGTAAACTTTCCAAAAGGCACAGGCACTTTCAGTTTGTTTATTTGAAAACTTAAGCCACACTATAAATGGAATATTGCTGGCCAAAGTTGAGCTCCACTTCATTCTGTCTTCTCTCACAGCTTCTCAGGAACTTACACTGCTGATGCCAGATTAGTTGCAGGGCTCTGGGTATTACTGCTGCTAGCCACAAAACCTGTAGTCCCTTCCCTGTGCCGCCTCTGGCATCCCACAATGATTCCTGATTGTTACGGTTTGGGGTTTTTTTCCTCACCTGCCAAGTACTGCAAGTATGAGGTTTTGGAAAAGAGTAGTTTAACTCTGAGGCTAGCATCTGAGCTACTTTGACTCTATGCTTAAGGTGTTAACCATCTTTGATATCTTTCTGATAGTCCCTCTTTAGTATAAGGTTTATAATCCTGATTTATACCCAGTTCTGATTTTCAATATGAATTTAAAAGTTAGTGACCTGGACCTTCAGCCTTAAACTTCACCTTGAAGAGTCTTATAATTTCATTGTATCGGTAGGAATCTGATGCTGACACATTTAGCTATTCTAGTGAGCACCTGAAGCCCTTCTGTGACATTCCCTTTAAAATACTAAATCTGTCTGTCCTTATTTCTGGGTCAGCTGACTAGATGTTTTCATCTCATCCATAAAACCTGTTTTCTGCTATTCTGCTTCTGGCTGTGTCCTGGTTTTGCCTGGGATAGAGTTAATTTTCTTTCTAGTAGCTGGTATAGTGTTATGTTTTGGGTTCAGTATGAGAAGAATGTTGATAACACTGATGTTTTCAGTTGTTGCTAAGTAATATTTAGACTAAGTCAAGGATTTTTCAGCTTCCCATGCCCAGCCAGCAAGAAGGCTGGAGGGGCACAAGAATTTGGGAGGGGACACAGCCAGGGCAGCTGACCCAAACTGGCCAAAGGGGTATTCCATACCATGTGACATCATGCCCAGTATATAAACTGGGGGGAGCTGGCCAGGGGGGATCACTGCTCAGGAACTAACTGGGCATCAGTCAGCAAGTGGTGAGCAAGTGCATTGTGCATCACTTGTTTTGTATATTCCAATCCTTTTATTATTTTTATTATTGTTATTATTATCATTATCATCATTAGTTTCTTCCTTTCTGTTCTATTAAACTGTTCTTATCTCAACCCACAAGTTTTACTTTTTTTTCCCAATTCCCTCCCCTATCTCACTGGGTGGGGGCGAAGTGAGTGAGCGGCTGTGTGGTGCTTAGTTGCTGGCTGGGGTTAAACCACGACAAGCTGAACCACCTCACCACTCACATTTGGTGACTTTTCAGGTGTTGCATCTCATTTGTCAGTTACGAAGGACATTTCTAATAGCAATAATAATCTCTACTTGAATGTATCCTTTCCTATATTTTGAGGAAACTGGTTTTCTGTATACTGTTGTATTATAAACACCTCCTTTGTATATAGGAATGAAATTTGGAGTCTTCTGAAATAAAGGTCATTGTAATAAGAGGAAATTAATTCTTAGAAAGGTTACCTGGACTAGAACATTTGATTGCATTAAACCTTTAGAGCTAACTGTCATGAGAAAATGACTGAGGAGTCGACTCTCAAAATACTCTTCAGCGGGATACACATTCTCTCACATTCCCAGCCTGACTTGATAAATGATCTACATAAGCTGTTGTTTGCAGACATAGCTTTAAATAGCCTTGGAAAGTGTCTCTTGAAGGTCCCAAACCTCTTCCTCTAAGGTCTAACATCTTACTTCTGACAGCCAAATACTTGCTTTTTCTGGCTTGTGACTTGCACTGGCCGCAAGGATGGAGGAATCAAGATGCCAACACTTGTTAACTAAAGTAAGCTAGCTAGAAGGTCTCCCTAACCATATTTTCTAGATTCAAAGCTTAATTCAGGTGTGTTCAACAGGCTTTCATAAAACATGAATTCAAACAGAAGTGCCCTTAGATGGTGCAAGTAACGGGTGTGCAAGTAACGGGTGTGCAAGTAAATGCATTACTGCTGTTCTCATGCCCCATTCCCTTTAACCTGACTTCTAACCCGGGAGATATGGTGAGGGCATAACAGGTATGTTCCTTTGTTCTCTGTGTCACCGCAGTGAATCCTGGTCAGACCACCTGGATACAAGCATATTCTTGATTATGAGTGCATGGTTATGAGAATGTGAGTAAAACCAATTTTGTTTTAAATTAAATTTGCCCATGAAATGTAATACACAAGAGAAGAGCCCTTTGTGTTTGAGGAAGAGGAGGGTATAACACTGAAAAGGTACTGCAAAGGGAAGTCATAATGCTCCTTCAAGTCTTTTCATTAGTTTGTTGTTAAGTAGAACCAACCTGCACTCTCAAAGCCAATGCTCTCTCAATTCTTGTTTCACTAGATAAAAAAAGGAGCACTTTTTCTTTTGGGCACCAGCTCACAGTATTTAAGGCACTTTATGGCTAAGGTTGCTTTACAATCCTTATAGTAACAAACATGGGTGCAAGGTAATGACTTAGAAGTGAATAATTTATACAGTTCATCTGGTACTTCAGCAGAAAAAGTATGAAAAATCCATAGCAGAAACATGTGGAGGCTCTTGCCAAGTTATAGTAGGACATGCCATGGCTGAACGTGTGTGCAAGTTGTCTGAAGATGGGCAGTCCTAGAAAACAGAAAGTGTAGCTTATGGCACTTATGAAGAGGATCTTTATGAAGAGTTGCTGGCAAACACTACAGGAAAGTGTCAGAAAATATCTGAGGTCTGCAAACTCGCTAACCCAAAAGAGCCAGGGTGCATGTGTCTCAGGTATGTCAAAGCACTAACTAGGCTTGAAACATTTCCAGCATTGGCAAGGCTAATGTCTCAACACCAGCTGGGTCAGCACTGAATCTCCAGTGTCAATGTTGCTCAATGTACTGCAGGGCTACAAGGCAGCATTAAAGATAGGATCCTTTGCGGGTAAATCTTCGTACAGGCTCTCCCCATTTGTACAAAAGGAGGCTTTCCTCATTAAAACTGGGAAGTTACTCTGAACTTGGAGCTACATGTTGAAAACAGATTGTGCCCCTTCGCTTTCTGAATCAGGTAATAAAAGCACCCTCACCTTGCTAAACAGACATTAGCATTACCTACAAGTAAGGCCACATTTTCACAGAATGAAGTGTCCCATAGTAAAACTGGATTAAAGTATTGTCCTCCCCGCCCCCCTGTATACTGGCCCAACTGTTTGCTGTGGTGCTGTGAACTGGATCAGGGACCTGATTCCTCTTTAAAAGGGGAGAGTTGAGAGTCTAGGCAACACAGGTATACGTAGATCTATTATAAAACAGGACCTTTGCTCTTGATTCAATAGAGAACAAGGTAAATGCTTGCTGGCATGTTTAATGCATTATCATCAGTCATGTGGGGAATGCAGAGGAGGAGCTGGCTGTTGCTGTAATGTTTGTGTTAAGCTTTTCCTAAACTCTTACACCTCTGAGATTGATTCTGTTTTGGTTTGTGTTGTGTTGGGCTTTTTTTACAAAGCTTGTTTCTCCACTAGAAACTAGAAGTCACATTAATGATCACTTGTGAATAATAACTTGGATGAGTCTAGGCTTAAAGTTAACTGCCTGAGGTGTGTTTCTTTACAGGGCAACTCTTGAATTCCACAACAGAAAATAAAACAAACTGTAAATGTGTTTTACTTTTGACTTTCATCAATAAATATATTTAACCCAAACTTTGCATCCTTGTGCTAATGAAGAAGAACCAGAAAGCAAAGACAACAGGCGCCATCACTGGGATGAGGAGGAGGAGGCAGTTCAAGGAAATAAAAAATAGCTGTGTCTCCCATTTCTTAATGTGTTTAATCAATATCAGAAAATAGCTGTTAAACCATTATTCTTGTGACCAGCTTATATTAGTTACCCATTCTATTTAGGGACTGATTAAATATAAACAGTAATTTGTCTATGGATAATTGAGAATGGAAACTGGGTTACATTCACGAATATATATACATTCAATAATATCCATCTCTTGGTTATTAAACAGATAGTGCTCTATATAAGACTTGCTGACCTCTCCTGAATAAAGACTCCTAAATGGTTTGGAATACTCTATTTGTTAATGAGAGAAATCTGATCTCCATCACAAACTGGACTGATCCTTTCTTCTGTTGCAAACCACATTAGATGAAACTGATTGCTGTAGTCAAGAGCAGAAACTTCCCATGCCATTTCACAAACCATGTGAAAGGAACTGTGTTTCAAAGCATGACTCGGATAAGGCTGTAATACTCAGTTCAGTTCAGTAAGTTGAGCTTTGTAAGTGAAAGCTTGGAATTACTAACTTTACTGCCAAGGAAATTTCTTATGCCTTTAATTCTGCTGCCAGAAGGGGCTGCATTGGCAGGGTACTGGAGAGTTCCTGGCTGACTTTGTTGGAAAACTTGCAATGTTACAGAAACCACCAGCCACCCAGTCTGCTGCATATGGGACATGAACTGTAATTCGCTGACATTATTACTGGTCAATTAGAGATGCACCCGTGTGACTGAGACCTTGATCTGTGTCTATGCTGTGCAAGCTGACACATGCTCTTGCAGGCTTGCCAATTCTGAACTGAGCTCCTTAGAGACCATCCTCTGCAGGGCTTTCACCGAGGACAATGAGGATTTGGATTCCTTTCATAGTATGATGTGGGACCACTATGATCTCGCCAGAGGATTCCTGGAAAGCTGCCAAAAAGACAGCAAAACTTTCTTTTATTCCATTCACAAGGAAAATAACCTGGGATTCTCTACGCACACCGCACCAGCAGAGCTCTTTCAGTACGTGCCCCCAGTCTTTTTAGCTTTAAATCCAAGGTTAAGATGTTGGAATGTACATTGTTCAAAGATCCTCCTGAACAAAAAGCTTCTAATACTGTAAAAGCCTGAAATCCTTAGTTTCATCTGTTCCTGTGCTTGGTTCTATCTAAGCAGCAATATGTCGAGTGACTTGGAGTGGGTCTTGAAAGTCTGGCAGTGGAAGAGGACATTCATGGTGTTGGAAGACTGCTTGAAAGAACTGAGCTCATTTGGAAGTGAATAATATGGGTTCAACTCTATAAGCCCTATAACTTTCTAAAGTCCCTGCTGCTTGCTTCTTTTTTTTCTTTACTAAAATTATTTTTCCTTTGAGAATACGAAAACTGTGTATCTTTCTTTTCCTCTAGTAAGAAAAAAATGGCTTTTGGATACTGTAATCCTGAACATAGAAGCAGTATACATCTTATTTTAATTGCCTTGCAGCCTTACGTAGGAAAAAAGAGCTCTGCTTCTGCAATTTACTGATCTGTTCTCACCCAAATACTGGCACAGGAAGCAGACTGGAAAACCTGGGAGGTACGTTACTGTCTAAAGCCCAGGGGAAGAGCAAGAACCATTACGACCCCACAAGGAGAATGGCAGCTGGTGTTAGGTGGTGGCTTTTTCTTGGTTCTCAATGTGTTCCTGTCAGACCTCTTCCCTCTTGGACAGGAAGTGTTTTGGTAAATCCAATTTATGGCATTAAGGAGTGTCTGAGTTCAAACATGCTGTGAGGATTTGTCACTATGAGCAAGGCTCCCAGCGCTGCTGCAGATCTCCTTCCACAACTCCGGGCACTAATGCTCTTACAGCACCTTCTAGTGAATTATCTTTTAAAAGTTGGAATTCTCCTTCCAGTAAAAAGTCTTGCTGGCATGATACTAACCATAATGTGCTGGAAAAGCTGGATGTCAGCTGGTATCAGTGTGACTTTTTACTGAGGCTGGCAAAACTCTTCTCCTTTCCCCTTTGTTTGCAAGCTATCTTAATGAGTCTGATATGTGTGGACCACAGAAGTGGTGAGTCTGCTGAGACTGATTCTATGATTCTGTGACTTTCAAAAGAATTGACAAGACTTTAAGAGCCACTTTCTTGAATGTATGCTGGAGGCAGGAACCTCTTGAAGAATATTTTGCAGCAGTTTCTTTCTCCCTCCCCCTGGAAGTGACCGTCATACGGTGTCAGTGTTTGTGCACACACGGTATGTATGCAGAAGGGAGGCACCACAACATTTTCTTTAAAGTATTTCAATGGTTTCGACTTATCTACTGGAGTCAGAGCCAAGGAACCAGAACCAGCACAGAAATGTGTGAAATTCTGAGGAATTATGATATGCATATACAGTCATCTCTCTGCTTTATTTCACCCTCACACACACCCCCCCCACGCTGTACGCATAGCCCATTTTTCTTACCTGTTTTATTTTCTTCTCTTCTTGGCTCCTAATGGTGGAAATGTTCACTCTGCTACTGTCAGTACAGATAAGAGGGAAACCTCTTTCTTTAGCTGCAGGCCTCTAGTTAGCCCCAAGTCTTCCATGGGACATGGAAACAGCTTTTTCCTTCACATGCTGGTCAGAAGCCCCTTCTGCAGCTCATTGCAAGCCTGCACTGAGTTACCAGGGTAGGGAATTTTTTACAAGCAAAGTAGTCCGATGACTGCCTCACCCCACAGATAACCACAAATGTGGGTGCTAGGAATATCTGTCTTCATTAGAAGTAGGGGATGCAATACAGGAACAAAGCAAGAGGCTATTTCATGTCTGCCCTGAACACAATAACATTCCAGTCTTGTATTGTGTAAATGTTTGATCTGCTGCTCTTATTTTAAGGTGTGGCTTGGATAGGTTCTGCTTGATTGGGACATAATCAGGTTTACTGCCAGATATGCCCGTTGATATGTAGTTATTAACTCAAGCTTTTGGGGAAGTATTACATTGTGGGTGTTTTTCAGGCACTTTTCTAGAAGAAGTCTGATATAGAGAGGATACAGATCTTAGCAGGCTGTAAACTTATATACTTATTTTGATATTCTATATTTATTTACCCATTTAGATGTCCATTATCTAGAATGCTGTGAAGCCTCCAGCATAAGCAAGAGGTCAAATAAATGACCAGTGGTCTTTCAGCAAAACGTCCTTCCAGATTTTCACAGCTACTTTTGAGAACAGTTTGTGCATTCAGCGCTGTCCGCAAAGCTTAGAAATAAGCTTTAGTGCCAGTGTGGGCTTCCTTCAAAAACTAGGGGAAAGAGGATATTCTTCAGTGAGAAGTAAAAAGGGATGTCCTTTTGCAGAGCAGTATAGCTGGCTGGAGGAGGTGAAGGTCTTCTGAAGTAAAGAATTGTGTGAATTGCAGCCACCAGGCTTAGAACTGGCATGAAAATCCTTGCTTTTCTCAAAGTGTCCAGTTTTACAAATCTGTAAGTTACTGCTTTGATAGTGTAGGTCAAAGCTCAATCCTGAGTTCTGTCTTTGTGAAATACACTCGTGTCAATACTTAACATGTGTTGTCTTTTAAACCTCAGGCTAGAGGCCACTTACTTACATTTTAAATTAATTCTCTCCCTAATTGATCTTTGAAAAGAGGTTGTGAAACCTGAAGTTTCACGGTTATGTTTAAGTGCTAAGTTGTCTTTAGTTTATAGCTTCCAGTAAAGCTGCAGGTAAAATCTGTAAGTTCTCAGCCTGGTGTGTGCAAGCTTAAAGACAGCTAACGTGATGTGTCTTTCATTAACACAAATGACTCAGTCCTTCAAACACTATAAACCAAGAATTTTACAATCAGATTAAGTTGATAATTGAGAGACTAAAGGAACTATACTCACTTAAGAATAGAGAAACTACGTGAAATTGAGCTAGGAGCAGCATTTCAAGATTACAACTGCTTAAACATCAGCAATATGGTGACACACAAGTGGAGAGAATTAAATGAAGTTCAAAAGATGAACAAAGCCAGACCAGAGATAAAGCCCACAGAAAACTAACTAAAGCCACAGAAGAAAAGCCAAACAAGAACTTCCTTGTCTGTCCTACAAAGCTGATCACACACAGATGATCACCCAGATGACCCAGTTTAACTATTTCTAAGAACAAGTATCCTTTGTCCATTATTGCGGGGGCCTAAGAGTGAAATAGCATGAAGTTGCACATGTGTTAAGCTCGAACTAACCACGAAGAATAGTATAAAGAAACTTGGTTGAACAGAGAGCATTATGCTTTATGGTTAGCTGGTTCAAAATTTGTTCCAGTGAGATAATCCCGTTCAGTTTTCAAATGGAACAACACAAGAGTTCAGCTAGTCAAAGAAAATCGGGCTGCGACAGAAACTATTGTGAGGCTTTTTTTTGTACATAAATATTGTGTTTAAGGGTGTTTGGTTTAGCTTAAAAGACCACCTGACAACGAATCTAAATTGTCTTCTAAAGCAGAGCCTAATATTCCATAGTAGAGGAAAAAATCAAACTCAGATCTTCAGAGATTTTAGTGGATTATCTATAATACCTCTTCTCTCACATGCAGAAAGCCCACAGTTTGCAACACTGGTGTGGGATACTCATCTAGGTAGGTGAAAGTCCTTATGCCACCCTAAGAGCGGGATGTAAGTAGCTGTTTCAGGACTCACAAGACTTGCAAAAGCTAAGAATTCTGAAAAGTGAATAAACTATATGCAGTTCAACCTTGAAAGGATTGCTTGGCTCCAACAGGAGTGAAAATGAGAGATTCACTTCCCTCTTGGTCTCTCCCTAGGTTAGAACACAGCAAGGGCACTTCTCCTGAGAGGCCAAATACTGACCACACCTTCTCTTGGTCCATGTCTGGGTGGGCAGAGGAGTTCATTGTTGCTTGGGCTTGGATTGAAGATTTGGGCTACAAGGTAAGACCTAGGGTCTGAAAGGCAAAACCAGGAATGGAAATCAGGACAGGTGATTTCCCCACCAGTGAGTGAGTTCTGCAAAGCTATAAGGAAGGCTGCTGTCAGTAGAGGTCCAAGTCAGGTATATGAAGTCTTTGTTTCTAATGCAGCCAACTATAACCAGTTATCTTACTAAAATACCTACTAGGAACTCTGGGAGATGTCAGTTAGGATGCTCTGGGCTTAAATATATTTCTTACAGCTCTCAGCTCTTCTTGGTTGATGCTTCAGACCAAGACAGCTATTAGCATGCTACCTCCCTCATGTGCAGGTATCCATATGTGCATGTCAAGATGTGTGTAACTTATTAATAATTTTCCTCCTAGGCACCACTACAGATATCTCTAGAAGAAATTCTGATTAAAATGAGACTTAATGTTCACAAAGAAACAGGGTGGTTGTGTAGAAGTGTGGTCTGCTTCAGGACGAGGGGGCTGTGACATTGCCTGGTGACTCTCTTGAAATGATGGCTGCCTCTGATGCTACAAGGGAGCAGGTCATGCTCATTGCTGATGGTTATGTCTTTTGCATCCTAGTATCTCCACATGGAGCTGTTACTAAGGAAATGCCAGAGGAAGCAACTGGGACAGCTTTGGCAGCAAGAACTCAATGAGAACGTAGGGATTTTCTTTTTGCTTTTTCCAAGTAGTCCTGGATGTTGCAAATGACCAACTGGAAAATGCTGCCCAGGATGAGGGCTTTTTGGAAGCTGTTGCTTCACATTATATTTCTCAGTAAAGCAATGTCTTCCTGCAGCACAGGAGACCATTTGTCTTATATATCTATAAATACTTATGTTGTGGTTTAACCCCAGTCAGCAACTAAGCACCATGCAGCCATTCACTCAGTCGTCCCCCCCACCCAGTGGGATGGGGGAGAAAATCGGGAAAAGAAGTAAAACTCATGGGTTGAGATAAGAATGGTTTAATAGAACAGAAAAGAGGAAACTAATAATGATAATACTAATAAAATGACAATAGTAATAATAAAAGAATTAGAATATACAAGTGATGCACAATGCAATTGCTCACCACCCACCGATCGACGCCCAGTTACTCCCCAAGCAGCGATCCCCACTCCCCCCAGTTTGTACACTAGATGTGGCGTCACACGGTATGGAATACGCCCTTGGCCAGTTTGGGTCAGGTGCCCTGGCTGTGTCCTGTGCCAGCTTCTTGTGCCCCTCCAGCTTTCTTGCTGGCTGGGCATGAGAAGCTGAAAAATCCTTGACTTTAGACTAAACACTACTGAGCAACAACTGAAAACATCAGTGTTATCAACATTCTTCTCATACCTAACTCAAAAACATAGCACTGTACCAGTTACTAGGAAGATAATTAACTCTATCCCAGCTGAAACCAGAACAACTTAAAAACTCTTCTAATCTGCCATTAAGACTTCCTGTGCTCAAAATGATCTACCAGCAGACCTGTTTCTAACTGCCCCAAAACTGTAAAGTGTAGGTACTCTGTTCTCAAAACCCTCCTGAGCTCTGTGCCATGGTCTTACACTGGAGTCAGTCTGTACATCTGTATGACCTCCAGCTTACACCTTGATAAAGACAAAGAAATCTCCAGTTTCACTTCAGTTTTCTCCTTGTCATGGGAAGGAGCTGAATGGAATGCCAGAGGGAGTCAGCATAGTAAACTGTCCTAGCAAAGAACTTTCAAAATTTCTTACAAGACATGCCTTTGATTCAAAGCAAAACTATCTGTCTTTCTCAAATGTTTGTGCATGCCAAGGAACAGTACCCCTGTCCTTGTTTCAGCAAGAGGGACTTAATGACCATCTCTAAGTCCTTTTTGGTCACATTTTATGTCTATGGTTAAATGGTTACTTCTACATCACATGTTTTCTGTACTTGTAATTTTACAAATCGGTTTTCTATCTCCTCAGGATATTTTCTGTCTAAATATTGTTTTCATTTCTATTATCAAGATTAGCTGACATGCCAGATTGAAAAAACAGTCACAGCTGGCCAATGCTGAGTACATGTAGAAAAGTCATAGAATTAATTTCTAAACTAAAAGGTAAGAAATGCTAATTCAGCAATCCTTCTGGTTTTCTAAGAGTTACCAGGCATCCCATGATGTTAAAATACCATTTTTTTTCCAGTCCTTAGTGCTGCTTTTGAAGATCGCTACAAACAGGCACAGCCCTCTAAAGAGTTATTCTGCCAAGTATTCAGCACAAATTGACAGGATCTTAAGCCTTAATAGCTGCTCTAGGGGAGAGAATCTGCCCTGGGAATAGAATTGCTTTTGGGCAACAAAATTCAGAATTCTGGAGAAGGATTTGCAAATTTGTACATAACTGCAAGGGTATCCATTTGGTTCCCAGCTCATTTCTTGACATGGGGAAAACACTGCAGGGAGGGCTCTGGAGTAGTGTGCATAATAAACCCTTGACCTCTCTGTCTGATTCACTGATCATTCCCTTCCTTTCTGACAGATGAATGAAGAGCATCTTTATACATCACTGAGAAGCCTGTAGCTGTGTAAAAGTGAGCTGAGTGAGAAGTTAATTGACAAACTGTGGAATAATCACATTCCCATTATTAGTGCATTTTTTCTTCTCCGGTAAGGGAGTCAGAGCCACAGCAGCCTATTTCCTATAGATTCTCTCCTTCATCTGTTTACTGGATAGCTGTTCCATAACTTTGGAAGAAGTTCCTATAGCCTGAACAGAGAAGGAAGTCCTCAGTCCTGGATCTCCTGGTGGATCCCATCAGTGTGAGATGCTGCCCAGCAGTTGTTTCTTACACTTGTTCAGCTTGTGGGAAAATTACTGCATCATTTTTTTTTTCTTTTGTTACTGGTGGGATTTGGAGCTGTTGCAGTGACTCATCTTAGCATCGCACAAGAAGGTGTTCTCCTGTAAAAAGAATATTAACATTTCTGAGTTATTATCAGCTGTACAGACATAAGGACTAGTTAATAACTAGCTAACCCATGAAATAGCAGTGTGTGCTTCTGGCCAAACTGCAGCTCTTTTGAAACATAACTCAACAGGAATATATGGCAACTACTTGATCTGTATCAAGTAGTATATGGTAAGTCCTGGGTCTGATTTTCAGCCTATTTTTTTTAGAGGGATGTTTAATGGAAAAATCTCTTGATCTGTGTTATTTTTATTAATGCCTTTGACTGAAGTGTTAATTTAATGTTAACATTGTTTTGGAGCCTTAGATAGTGATTCATCTGAATACAGCTGAATAATGCATCTTTTGCAGGAGTTTCCAGTTGAGGCACTCGATGATGGTATGTCTGGAATCTCTCCACTCCTTCTGCACAGTGAATGCCAGAGCTCTCAAGGTTTGAAGGACAAATAATATTGCTCCGCACCCTTTTCTGTAACCTGGCAAATACAGTGCATCCATTGTGCTTGCTAAGGGATGCAGACTAACAATAGTGCATTTATTAACTGGGTTTCTATGCTTCTGGGTTTTTTTCCAGAAATGCTGAAATGGAAGGTAAACCTTTTGTGCCATGTTATCTGTGAATGAATTTTTTGATTTCTAAGTTAAAAGCCAAATTGGACTTCTTTGTCCAGCAAAATCTTGCTGCCTTGGCAACACTTTCATCCTGGGGACAACTGTCAGCTTCCCTGATCTGAGTTCCCTGTACAATGAGTAAGTCTAAGCTCCCTGCTAGGTACCCTCATATTGTAGTGAAAGTCTGATATAGTGGGAATTAGGGGAGACACGGCACTAGCATACCTGGACATCCCTTCTTTACTGCAGCAAAATGATGGAGCTGGGAGAAGATAACAGAAGAGCCGTCTAGCATTCCTTTAACATATTCTAAAAGGGAGGCTCCAAACCCTTAATGATTCCTTAAGTAATTGCTACAGATGTCATCTGGGATTCCTTTACATGTAAACCATTAATCTGCACTGTGCCTTAGTGAGCCTGAAATGGATATATACCTACCACTTATATAGCTTTCCCGGAGAGTGCTGGAAAATTAAAATAATGCTGCACACTCTCGTGTGAATGTGTCCTTAAAGCTGAGCTGGTCAGCACTGTCAGCTGGCACCACGTGGTGCTCCAAGCAAGGCAGCACAAGCACAATTGCTGATGTGCAGGCTTGAGGAGGAGGAACGTATAAAAATTCTTGCACCAAAACATTCTCAGTTTTGAAACTCAGTTTTATTGCGAACTAGCAAACTGAAGAAGGTGGCATGACACATCTGCCCTCACAATGTAGATTTCTGACTGTGAGACTTCTGTGTGACTCTTTGGAAATACTAAAAGCCAGATAGACTGAGTGTATTTCCCTCTTGAAAGAGACAGGCTTTTCATTCTTGTGTGAATACAGGCTTTCCTTGCACTGCTCCTTTGGAAGAACCGAGCGTAATCAAGTGTACATTAGTTTCTGCATCAAGGTGCGAGGTAGTTTCAGGACTCTGAAATGTAGCAAACAAAAACCTGCATCGCACAGCTTACGTTTTAACTTCAGAGACGAAGAAAGGGACAGTAACTCGACTTCTGCTTGGATCCTGCATTGTCAGCTGTAAATCCCTGCACTTAGGTGTATCGTCTTCAAAGAGCTTTAACTGGTGCCTTGCATTGTTTGTGACGGCAGGAGACCTTCAGGCCAGAGGGCTGGTGCTCCCTCACTAGCTCCTCCCAGGCAGAGGAGGTCTGAGTAGCGAGCGGGGCTAACTGAGTGGGAAGGTCAGCTTGATTAGTGTCTCTCATTACCGAGAACCACTGGAGGATTAGTCACTGCAGAATCCCTTGGTGAATGTGACTGTGTTAGTGGAGCTCCGACAGACTCTTCCTCAGCCTAGCCTCTCCACTGGGCACAGGGCGATGGGTGAAGCTTCATAAGGCAACACTTTTTGCCATCCTGGCAGTTGTGTCTTCTGGGGTGCAAGCTCGCCATTCTCCTAATGTGACTGCCAAGTGTGCCCTAAATTTGCCTGCAGAGTCACGTCGCTGGTTCTAGGTTGTTTCCCCTTCAGCTCTGTGGTGCAAGAGAACCCAACTGCAACTTTGTCGCCGCACCAGCAAAATGAGGGGATGTGCTCGGGCTTGAACAGCCTACCAAGTAAATCCTGCTTCTGGATGTAGCTGGAGAAAGAGGTGACTTTCTAAATGTGATAGCCACGGTCTAATGTGATGGCAGATTCATCAAATAGGTGATATGCTTGCCCTTGAAGAAAGGACTATGGTGTCAACCTTTACAGTAATTTAAAAACTACTATGTCGTTTTAACAGCTCTTCAAACTAACATTTAAAATCCCTGTATCACAAGCCCAAGAATCTTTTTAGCATGTTTTGTTAGAAGTCAATGGCTCAGGCACACCACTAGGGGGAATAGTTTATCTGTCTTTCAAGTGAGGATGAGGCAGCGTCTTAGAAGCTGTACACTGAGCATTTGTGAGGAGGGAGTAAGAAAGGTCTTTAATTCTAGTTACAAGAACACTGGATAAATCAGGCCTCCATTTCCAGGAACTATGTTTAAAACTTAGGTAATACTAATTCTAGGGGAAAAATTCGACGGCTTTTATCATAAAATAGTGTTCTGCAACCTAAAGACTTCAGTAACTTATCAAGTTAAATGAACTTTTGTGGTCTAATAAAGACTGCAAACCTCCCCTGAAACCACGGTTTGCTTTGGAAAATATATGATTGGCTGTCCTTCTCTTTCTTTCTTTCCTTCTTCCTTCCTTTCTTGCTTTCTGTAGTAAGAATGCTGCTGGTAGTTTGTAACTTTCCGATTCCACTACTATCTGAAATACAGGTTAATACTACTGAAAGGCCTAAAACAATAGAATAATTTAAATTCTCAATGAGCTAAGTTGCAAATGTACTGTTCTTTCCTTCCAGCCTGCAGCCTAAAAGTGTATAGGCAGTTGGATGTATCCTACTGGGGTTTATGGGTGTGAGCTAGCACTGGTGCTATATATGGTTCCATATAATGTTAGCTTCTGCAAAAGGAATGCAGTAACTTTGTGGTATAGTCACTCATAACATTTATTCCCAATGTTTTGTCTTCTGAATCAAGTGCTCTTTGGCTTGCATGTGTCCTACTGACAACAGCAAAGTCTGTGCTTATCAGAGAATGTCAGTTATTTCAACTGAAGTAATACATTCTTGTATCTTATTATTCCTCCAGGAAATAGTCAAGCAAACTAACACGACTGTGAATATTGGTAACTCAGATGGGGGGGAGGAGGGGGTGTGGGTTTTTTATTTAGGATCAAGATTGTGTTTATGGAGAGAATCTCTTGATAGTCCTCACCTACCGTGCTTTGGTTTGCATAGTAGGGCAGGCTATGAGCATGTGAACCAGATTCCTTTTGGGTGAAATTAAACTTGAAGGTGTGCTCCAGGAGTGCCCCTAATGCACTCTAGCCACAAACATACCACCAGTCACTGGGACCAGACTAAAGCTCGTCTGAAGTAACAACTGGCTAAAGGACATATGGTGTGGCCGCCTGGTCCTCAGCACTAGCTGCTTTGCTCTGCAGAGGTTGTGCTACTTGCAGATGTAGACGTGGCCACAGATACCAGAAGAAAAGTGAATTTATTGAAATAGTCTTTAAATTGTCAAGTCAAAACTGTACAATTATACAGGCTCTGCATACGTACTAAAAACCTGGACAGATCCTACCTATGGCTTCCTGCTCTCTCTGGAACTATTTGTGTAAGCCTGTGAATGTATTAGCCATAGCCTCTGACTGCTACGGGATGGGAACTGGCCTTCTGTGGCCGTGCAGTTGCAAATTCTACCACCATCTCTACTGCAGATAATGTTTGGTTAAACTCTGTAAAACTGTCCACCATTAGCCAATAATCTTTTCAGGAGAAAGTGTTACTGTCACTGCTTTGAGCACCAAGTTTTATCACTGCCTCTTGAAATTTGTTCTTGTAGAGAGAAACCTGGTAGTGGCACCTTCTCTCTCTCTTTTTTTTTTTTAATCCCCAGAACTATAGTCATCTTCTCCCCTTGATCCTCCCCACCTGCAGCTGCAGAAGAGCTGGGTTTTGTGCAATTTATTGGGAAGCTCAGAGGGGAATCTCTGTGACCCTAAGCTCACTAACAGCCACACACTTCTGCTCTGGGAAGGGCCATGAAATCTTCTCCTCCTGCAATTTGTGGAAAAAGCAGTCCTGTAGATTTTTGTTCTCTTGATAAATGCCTTGCTATAATTACTGAGCTTAAGGGTATTGATTTTTTTAAGATGGGAATGCAGAAGACGTATGAAGAAGCCCCATTAGCTGTGCCCCTAGAGTGAAACCTAAGACTTCACAATGTTCTTTGCAGGATTATTTTGATGCCTACTCCACAGACCTTCCCAAAGCGTTTCCCACAGGTGATGCTGGGACTCATTGCACTGCACCTTGGTACACACACTGAGAATGTGGATGTAATCCTGCAGCTACTTGCCAGGTAGCATAGTATCATCTTAATTTTACTGGTAAGAGTGACTTGTCTGAGATCACAGAGGAAAAAAATTATGATCTCGATCTCATTGTGATTCTCAGCAGAGTACTCTCTGTCTGACACCTTAAACCGAAGGGAAAAAATTAAATCAGTTGAAAACTGGTATAGATTTTCAGCTCTTATCCCTGCACTCCCTGTGCCTTTTGAGCTTACTTGATTGCCTTTTAGGGACATGGCTTTTAAATTTAATTAACGCGCTATTACTCTTTCCTCTATCTGACACGGAAAAGCTTGAATTAATTGAGTATTGACTAACTGAACTAGTTACAGCAAGGTATTGCTATCAGCCACCGGCGTGCTCACTGGTGTGTGCAAGAGCTGAGGATGAACTTGGGGCCCACCAGGCTGCTGCTTGCAGGCTGCAACCCCGCTCTACCTGGGGGAACTGCCACCTCCAGCAGCAAGCATGAGGCCTGACAGCAAGCTTGGCTCTTTTGCTCATGTTGCAGAGGGAAGCTGCCTCGTCTGTGCCACCTCTGCCTCCGGCACTCGCTGTGTACCACACACACACGTTTTGTGTATACGTATATACGTGCATATATCTACGTATTGTATGCATTTATAGGTGTATATATATTTATCTGTACTGGGTCTGGCTGGGATGGAGTTAGCTTTCTTCACAGGAGCCCCTGTGGTGCTGTGCTTTGGATTTGTGTCTAAAGCAGTGTTGATAATGCACAGGTGTTTTGCCTATCTGCTTGCACAGCCTCAAGGTTTTCTTTTTCCCTCTGCCCCCACAGCAACTACACTGGGGGCAGGCAAGAAACTGGGAGGGGACAGAGCTGGGACAGCTGGCCCAAACTGGCCAAAGAGATATTCTATGCCATATGACATCATGCTCAGCTGCAAAAGCTAAGGTGCAGGAAGAAGAGGCAGGGCTTTGGCTTCAGCTTTGGGGGTTTTGTCTTCCAAGGTGGCCACTGCTCAGAGACTGGGCATCCATCTGCTTGTGGGAGCTGCTGAGGGATTGCCTTTGAATTGCTTGGGGGTTTTTCTCTCTTTTCTTTACTTTTTAAACTGTCTATACCTCGACTCACAAGTTTTCTTGCTTTTGCTCTTCCTATCTTCTCCCCAGCCCTGCTGCAGGGGTTGGGAGTGAGCAAGCAGCCGTGTGGGTGCTTTGCTGGTGGCTGGGGTCAATGCACCACCGTCCTTTTTGGCGCCCAGCGTGGGGCTTGAGGAGGGGGTTGAGATAACAATGGATTTGATCGGACTGTGTTAGACTGAATTTATAGCTGTGTGGCAATTATTTGGCAGAGATTGCTAATGGCTGCTTTCAGCCTTTGCTGCGTTGCTGTGTTTTGCCCAGGGGGACCCACGATAAAAGTGGACTTGAGCCTGGTGTTTGGCCCCTGCAGCACTGCTGTCCCACTGCTCCGGGCACCATCTTGTGGAGGCAGTCACCGATCGCACCTTCCTCCTCTTCTCCCCGGGGGACAGGTCTTCCCGGCCGCACTGCAATGGACCCCCGGCTTCTCAAGCACCCTCTGTGAGGCCGAGGGATGCGCCCTGGGGCAGCCGATTCCTGGGTGGGAAGGGGTGTGGGAGGCCTCGGGCAGGTGCCGGTGGCGGTTCTCACCCCCGACAGTGAGGGAGTTCGTGCCCGAAGAGGTGCGGAGGCCTGCCAAGGTGGCGGAGGCCGGTTGTCTCGTCTACGGCGAGAAGAGACAGCAGCTCCTGGCGCTGTGCTGGGGCCTGGCCTATGCCTACCCAGCCGTCCTCCAGCAGCCTTACAGGGGCAAGCTGGCCTCTGCGTCCGAGGACGTGCAAACGGACATGGCGGCTGAAGTAGAGACCCAGCTGTCAGCTACCACAGGGACCTGGCTGTCGGCTACCTCGGAGAAGCAGAGGTCCACCCCGTTGGTGAGGGAGGAGGAGGAGGGAGCGGGGCAGCCCCGGAGGGTGAGAGGAGGCAGGCGGGAGGCGGAAAGAATTCACCCGCCAGCCGGGCGAGCGGCTTGCCGCCTGGGTGCTCTGGTGCTGGGACGTGGGGGTCAGTGGCCTGGCTCTGGGGTTCCTCACGAGGGACCATCCTATCCACAGGGAGATCAGGAGGGGAGCTGCCGCCCGCAGCCTCTGGAGGCGGCTCGGCTCCTCTGGGGCGTGAAGGAGAAGTATCCCTTCAAGGAGGATCTACCAGGGGAAGTGGACCACCACAGAGGAAGGTGGTCTACAGTGACCTGGACAATGACCACGTCTCCAAAGACCCAGATGACGTCCAGTGCTCACGGGCTGTGTGGCGGCAGCTGGTGCGGGGCGTGATGGCGGCCTGTGCCCTGGTGCTGAGGGACTGGCTGGCCCCTGAGGTGCCCGCCATGGAGGAGCTGTCCTGCCAACTCCTCCGCGCCTGGGGGAGCCTCTCTCTCTCTGGCACCAGCCCGAGGAGCTGTAAATAAAACAGAGACTATACAAATAAATAAACAGTGAAGCTGCACCTGCTGCTCTTCCTGCCTCCTACCTGCGTAAGCTCCTTTGGAAGATATCTGCGTATGTTTTGTATGTGTATATATATACATATACTGCTTTGTTTTGTATATACACATACATGTTTATGTGTATATATACATACTTACATATCCCTGTACAGATGTTTTGCATATACATCCATATACACATTTTGCCTGTGCATATACATATATGTTGTATACATGAGTATATATTTAGGTACATACACCCCTGTATGGTATGTGTGCATGTTTATACATACCTATGTATCTATATTTATGCATAGCTACGTGTAGCCATAGATGTCCTCATACATGGTTTGTATGCACATACAGATGTTTAGGTACACATATAACCGTATCCCTATGCCGCTAAACACGTTTTGCATGTACACACCCCCATACGTTCTGTCTAAACCCGCATTTCTCCACGCGCGTCTCTGTGTTGTCTGCAAGCTCGTGTTTTGCCCACGCAGGTCTGTACCCATAGGTGCACGCACACATCCATCGCCCACCCACACCGCTCTGCCCGGCGGCCGCCGCCGAGGCCGGGCCGGGCCGCGCCGCGTCCCCATGGCAACGGCCGGCGGCTGGCGCCCGCGGCGGGGCCGCTCTCGCCGGTTGCCGCCGGCCGGGCCCGGCCGGGCCGGAGGGGCAGGTGAGAGCGGGAATTTGGGGGGCGTCCGGGGCGGTGGGAGCGCTGCGGGGTCGGGGGTGCCCCCGCAAAGCGGCCAAGGCGTGGAAGCGGCGGGGCCCAGGGGCTGGTGGGCGGTGGGCGGCCCCCCCCTCCCCGGCCGGCCGTGTGGTGGCGAGGGGGGACCCTCAGCCGCTTGAGGAGAAACGTTGAGAGACGCACCCGAAATCTTAAATAAAAGTTAACCCCATTAACGTGTGTGTTTGTCCAGTATGTCTTGTGACCAGGCCGAAAGTGTCATCAAGAAAATAATTCGCGAAATCGGACAAGAATGCGCCGCCCAGGGACAAACCGTTTCTGAAACCTTGGTGGCGTTCGTGGTAAGCGCAAATTCAGTGTTCAGGGTGGGGGGCTTTATTATTATTTCATCTGGGTGTTTTTCTAATCTGTTTTTCAAATTCTGTTGTCATCTGTAAAATATTAAGATAAATCTGTATTGATAGCATACAGATCAGAAGTTTCAAACCTGGGTGCCCATAGCTTGGCAGTTCAAACCAGTTTTTAAGGCTTTCGTGAGGTAGGGGCATAATTTTACATCTTCCCTCGAAGTTCCTGACTGATGCAGCTCTGACTGATGTGAAGCGAGGACATAAACATTCCTTTGCTCTTAAAAGTCAGCAAACTTCAAATGGCAGCTCCATGGCAGCCTGCCCAGGCTGGGATGGCAACAGCAGAGGCTTTCAGGGGTGAGTTGAACTTTGAAAAGTCTCGGTTTCTGATAGCCTGCACTGGGAATTTTTCAAGGGGTGTTCAGTGGTATTCAGTATAGAGTCCTAAAAACCTGAAAAAGTATTTCATTCCTCTGAAATGCCATCTATGCGATGGCATAGGCCCTCAAAAGGCTGCAGGTTCTGAGTCCTGGGAACAATTTGAGCTCTGACTCAGAGTTCCCCCTCAGTTTTCTTTTACAGGCAGATAAACTATTTTTTTCTTTCTAAAATGAAAATGAGAAGTGTTCCCAAGTTTTAATAACATTTCTTCCCACTTTCATAAATGAACAAAAAGGCGTGACGTATAGGTGAATGTTTATTGCAGCAGCTGTATTTATTCTTTGACGTTTATCTCTTCCCACTATTGTGATGGATTCTTTTGTTTGTTTCTCTGTTTAGGGAGGGCCAGGTAGTATAAATGGGCTGAATATTTTTCAGAAAACAAAAGGTTAGTTACAAACAGTGTATGTTGAGATATAAATTGTTTTCTTTTGGCAATCACTAGGTGAAAGCTGTTGTTTTAGATCCAAGAAATGACTTCAGTGTGGATCAAATCCTTACAAAAAAAGAAGTGCAAAATCTTATCCAGGTAATTCTGACATGGTGTTGAGAGTCAGTACTTAGCTAAGACTATAGCATTATTTGTTACCTGTTCCTGTAACTAAAATGCCATTTTATTTTGATATGAACACTTTCAAAATATTAACCCTACTTTATTCTCATGGTTCTGTAGCTAAAGACTGGAGTATATGTTCCCTCATGTTAGTAAATGCCTTATACTTCATAGTATTTGTAGTATGTCGAGAGAATGGTAGGGAGGGGGCTCTACTACTGTTGTGAAACCTGTAGCATAGTCACTGTCAGTTCAGACGTTTCCCTCTTGATGAGAAAGAACTCACTTCTCTGTCTCTCTTAGCTCTGTGTTACCAGGCTGCTTGACACAACAAACCCATCCCTGAGCACAGTTAAGATGCAAGTTTACTTTGATATGAACTATGCAAACAGAGGTAATGTCAAATATGTTTTCATAGAAGTTGATGCTGAGTTTAGGATTTAATATCTCTCTCTGTAGGGCTAATAGTGATTCCCATTAAATGACTGCTGGCAGTAAAGCAAAATAAAAATCCCTGGAGAAATGTACTGTATAGGAGTATGGTGTTTCAGTAATGATATAGTAGGGGAAAAATGTGCATTATATTTGAGAGTACACTCATCCTGTCTGAGAGATTTACTGGATGTAATGTATTAGATTGCTTGAGAACAACTATGCTTTCAGGTGCAGTGGCTAGCTGCCTTCTGCAAGAAAAACTTGCACTGCACCCGTGTATCTGAAAGAGAACCAGTACCCAAAACTGCACTTACGTATCTGAAAGGGAACTTGATGTTTTATCGATATCCCTGATTGAGAGGTATGAGCAATCTTGAACAATTAGTTACAGTTTTAACCGAGTATGTTTTGGTCTCATCCGTGGTAATGATGTCATGTGGTCTGAGAATGGGAATGTGGAAGAAAAATGATGGGGAGAATGTCTCTGCTGTAACTTCAGATCTCAATGGGACAGTGAGGGCTGGCTGGGAAACAGAAGACAGAACAAGAGTAGACAAACATTTCTGCGTGAGGAGGTCATGAAAATGTTTTCTTGTTACCATGGATTAAAACCAAAAATTAGCAAAACTAGGAAGCTGCTCTGCAGTCTTCTGGACTCAGTAAGCTCACTAAGCTCAATAAGTCCAGTAAGATTCTGAGATCCTGGGTAGTGTTCAGATTTGTGTATGTAACTTCAGGTGTGTATGAAATGTGTGTGTGTGTGTTAGGTCCTACTGCAGCCAGAGGAGTCCAGACAGCCTGCTTAATTAGGCCTGAATAGTTCTCTGGACTCTACTGACTGATGTTAATCATGCTAATTATGTTAATGTTTAACTCCACTGTTGTTCAAGGTACCATAACTTTATAATTAACATCTCTTCCACCTGTCTGTGCTTCAGAAACCTTAAGTTGGTGCTCTGACTGTGGAAATGAATTGCACCCTCTGTATAAGCCAAATTCCAAGGAATTTAAATAGCGCTTCCTAACAGTCCTTCTTTCCTAGCTGAATTACTCAGTGAGCAGCACCGTGTTCTGGAGGGAAGGCTGGCTCCTGTGGTCAGAGATATCACAGATAGTCGTCCTCGTGTGCAAGAAGAAGTGGAGAATGTGTATCGAAAGATCGTGAGCTACGTGCTGCTAAGGTCTGGCCTGGGATCGCCAACAGATATTGAGGTTGTCAGGGAGGTAACAGGTCAGTAAACTCCCAGCTGTGAAATTGGGCTTTTCTGATTGAAAAACATTTTACCTTTTCTTTGCTGATCTTTAGATACAGATGTGGTAAACTGTGATGAATGCTTACTACCCAAACTGTCACTGCTCAACTTTGAAGCCTAAATTTGCCATGGATTTCCTACTTTCTGCAGTTGTTCAGGAGAGGGTGTTTTTGCTTGTTTAATGATTTTCTTTTTTGTTCCCTCATACTGAGAATTTCCTCACCCTTTGTAATGCTTCTAGCTGCCTTGCAGAGTGTATTCCCCCAGACAGAGATGATTACTTTCATCTCACTCAGTAGGAAGAACAAAGAGCAACAGCTGAAAAATCTTGCCATGCTGGTCACAGGAATTCGGTTGTACAACAAGGAATGCAGGAAAGGAGGAAGCAGCATTGATGACTGTAAGTAGACAACTGCATTTGGGCTGTGTATTTCAGATTAATTCTTCCTGGCCTTCTTCACTGGAGCGGCTCCAATAATATCCCATCTCTAGATAAACAGCTTTGACTCAGGGTCTGAAAACCTGAAGGAAAAGTACATATTTGGTATTTACTTACAGGTTTCCATGTAGGCTACTACTTTTTAGCTAAGAGGGAGCCCTATGTGGTTGATGGGAAAGGATTATGTGTATTAACTTCATGCACTAATTTACCTCATGATAACTCTTCCCTGATCCTTTGCCATTAAGTGAATTAAATATGTAATGTTTGCCTTTAAAAGCACTTAATTAAAATCTTGAAAGAATACTATCAACCCAATTACAATTTTCTGTTGCATATGTGTAATGAGAAGTAATAGAAGTTGCTGAGGCATTATGTGTATTCTGATAATTTAGAGTAACCTCTTCAGATTCTTAACATGTTCTCAAAAATCTTTTGGATTTTGAATCCTCATCAGTGGAAATGTTTTTGTGAATGTGCATGTAGTATTGTAACTCAGTGTGGAGACTTCTTTGTAAGAAAGGTCTGCAGCCCAGTTTTAGAAGAAACTAAGAATTGAAAATTGTGCAGATTGCCTAAAGTCTCTCAGGAAACCCATGTCAGTAGCATCAACTGAACTACATCTACTATAAAGCAAGTTTTCTCACAGTCCTTGACTTGACTGTGATATTTCCACACCTGTAATTCTGACTATTTGGAACCTCTCAACTAGTAAGATACAGCGGTTGAATCTAGTATGCAAGCATTTGGAAATGCATGAATATAAGGACAAAACTTAGAAATTTTATTGGAAGTCTACTTTGCTCAAATACTGCACTGTAATCTTTTGCTAATGATTTAAATAATTCTTTTTACATGTATCTCATTTATTCTATACCAAAAGTGCCAGCCATTCTGAATGAAGCCATTCCGTCAGCTACCAGTGCTGTTGATGAAAGTCTTAATACTTGCCATAAGCTAGCCCACCAGTACACAGCTCTGTTGGAATCCATGCAGGAAGACCAACACAGATATACACAGCTTAGTTCTTTTAAATTAAAAGAAGCACTGTTCAATGTGAGACAATATGAGGCGTTCCTTTGCATCCTTCTGGTGAGATACCATCATGTTATATCCTGTGGGTTTTTATTTCAGATCGAATGTATTCAAGTTACCTACTTGTACAAGACAGAAATATAAGAAAAATGATGCAGAAATCAGTGAAATCATACTTATCTCAATATATGAGAACCTACATCATCTGTCATGATGAACTTTGTACCTAACTTGCTGGGTTTGGCTACTGTCAGCTGAAAGACAAAAATGGATTAATTGTTTGCTGCAGTGTGACTGTGCTTCCACTTAATTTCTGGAGGTTTCCTTTTTTGGTTTAATTTCATTAACAAAGGACTGAAAAAGTAGGACTTTTTCCTTTCTTGCATACTGATACTCACTCTGCCCCAAAAGGCCTGAGAGAAAAAATGTCCTTGTTCAATCCGTAAATCACCTCAATTTTAGTCTGCAGACATCCCCAACACATATGGAGTCATCAGAAGTCTTTGAAGAATACAATTTAAATTCTTGAAACTTGTTTTGTTTATGAAGACCTTTTAATTTGTCTTTTGAGAAACTGCAGGGTTTAATTTGTTTTTCCTGTATATTACAAAGCTTGGAAAAATATTTCTATTCTAAGTTTGTTTCAGTTCTCTTCATTATAAAAATGTAGAGGTTTTCTATAAAAATTACTAGTATATATTTGAGAGAAGCACCTGGTTTTATACCTGAACACTTAAGGAAAAATATATTTTGTGGAAAGTGAGGGTGCATTTCGTTCCTTAAAACAGTTGTCTGAAAATAGTTGAATGAAGAGATCCAAGTAAATACTTATTACTAAATACTTGGGTTTTTGACTGTCATGCTTCTTACCTGAAGTAAGTTCTCTTTCCAGTCTGATGCAATTACAAGTGCTCAAGAAGTTGAAAAGATGAATGTGCAGTTTGTAGCAACAATGGGGCAGTTGAAAAACACAGTGCAGAATAAGGTTTCCATAGATACCAAAGAAGTTTTTGTAAGTATTTTGAATGGAAAAACTATTTCTTCTTAATTATAAAAAATTACTTAAATATTACAAAATATTTTACCAGTGTATTTTTGTATAGTTTGTGTTAAGAAAAAGGCTACATTATTTTCTCTCTATTATAACACCATCTGTGATTTTTGAAGGGGCAACTAAACTAAAAGACTTGATCTCAAGGTAAAAGAAAAGCAAGGTACAAAGAGGGGGGGAAAGAACTACATGGTATTTTACTTTAAGTGTCTTGAGTCATTTGTCGGTATTTGTAGATTTACAGTGATATTTTCCTGGTTTGTGTAAACATTCTCCTGTTCCTTGCAGAAGTAGTAAGAACACAATGATGACAGATAACGGCACATCAGAGTGTGGTTCTCTTTAGTCCTTTCAGATAGCAATTCCTGTAATTACAGTATGACTCCTTGATATCATTTTTCTAAAGAAATCAGCTTTCTGTGATAGGGGTTTCAGCCTCTTTGCCCCTCCCAATAGCTTTTGAACCTGTTGGCCAGTTTCAGTTGAATTTGTCAGAGTCCAGAGATCTCAAAATATTTCATTTTCTGCAAGTTTTGTGAAAAAAAAGCAACTAGAGAGACACAATTAGAGCCCTCCTAAGATTAAGTCTGAAATGGGAATGCCACAATTACCTGCTGGTTAGCGTGCTGTCTGGCCAGTGAGCAGCCACGTACCTCTGCACGATCGATGTTCTGTACTGTTTCACCCTTAGTTGGGAGCTACAGGACATGGGAGGGAGGTGTTGGAGGAAGAGGGAATGAGTGATGCGAACTGCAGGTTGTGAAGGAGGGTGCTCGATGACCGTGTGAAAACCTGGGATTATTATGATGACATGGTGTAAAGGAAACGGGGGAGAAATATGTCAAAAACCAGCTTCATTTAATTTGCTTTTCATGCAAGAGCTCATTATTTTGTGTGATATGTCTATCATTTTAATTCCTTGTAGTTAGCCATTGAACTAGCATGCAGTTCATACATGTGTTAGGTTATATTTCATCCTTCTAAACAAATAATTAGAAAGCAAAATAAAGTCTACTGTGGAGGAGGGAGGAAGGAAGATCATGCCCCCACCACCTACTCGGAGTATTTTTTACACTTCCCATGAGGGCATCTGAGCTGGAAACTCATGGGAACAGCACTTTAACTGAGGTACACCTCAGATGTGATCTGACACTTCAGTTTATGTGTGCTTGTGATTTTATAAGCCAGACATTCTCATTTGGGGAACATTTTCCTCTCCTGTCCAGCGTGCTTAAAGCAGTTTTTTCTCTCCTATATCTTCATGGGGCTTAAGTGACTGATACACGTTACCCTTTTCCCTAGAAGCTGTCTGCTGTTGTCTGCTTCCTTCCTAGATTTTCTTCCCCCTTCAGGTTGGTTAGTTGTTTCTTCTTCTCTGCTGAAGACAGAATATCTGATTTCTTTTGATTTCAGGTCTTTCACAGGTAGAGATTTCTCTATTAACACACCATTTAAACAGTTCTTGTCTTCAGCTAGTTGCTGAGAAGCTGGGTCCTCTACACATGTAGCGAAGCAGGGCATTCTGCCTTTCAAAAAGCGTAGCATAAGGCCTAACTTTGTGGTAAACATTTGTTTTAGGAAACAGAGTAGATTTCATTAAAATTCTTTGTTTATTCTAGTAAGAATTATTTTGATCGTGCTGCCCTTCCTTTAGTTTCTTCCATTTTTGTAACCGTAACATTTCCACAGCATTAGTGATGCTGATGAATTCCAGAGCTGACTCTGGAAGCAGGGCAGACAAAATAACAAAATCTGATAGGTTTGTACATGCAGATGTGGTTTTACTTCATTTGGTAGTTAACCAGGTGCATTTCTTCTAGTCCTTCTTATTCCTGTATGCCTTATTTTCAGTTATAAAACTGTATTGTCAGTGAAGTGCTCAGTTCCAAGCATGGGCTCAGAGTAATGTATTTAGGAAAGTCTTTGGAGTAGAATGTAGAAAAGTACCATACTGGCCTATGGGCCTACATGCTGGACGTACGTGCTTTGGGCATATGTGATGGGAGCTCCTCTTAAAATGCCCAGGAGTTCCCCTGGAATTTCTGGATGCTGAAGGCCTTGGAGATCAGCCCCGCTTTGTTCATAGCAGGGACTGTTGTGCACAGCACTTGGGTTACACTGCAGACATAAAACAAATCTGGATTTTGGATAATTTTCTTTATTTTCTAGCCTCTCTTTGTTGCACTTTCTAATCTCTGGACCAGCTTTCAGGATCAGATACTACTGCTAAGCTTCCTCACAGATATGACTAACAATCTGCAACAGTTCTCGGAAATCCAATCACAGCTTTTTCCTGAGGAAGTGCTAACTTCTCTTCTGGAAGGAGTGACTGTGAAAAGTGATGAGGAAAGGATAAGAGAAACCATGGGTACTGAAAGTTATTACTTTTTCATTTTCCTTCATTTTCCAAGATTTTGTGCTTTGAATTTTCTTTACAGAGGGTGCTACACATTGATTTTTTTAATAATGAGAATTTGCAGAGTAAATTAAAATGAGTGTTGTAGTATGTGGATTTATTTTTCATGTAGTGTAGTTTGGGCTTTTATTTATATATATATATAAAATTAAAATATAGCTACTAGATACAAACATACCTTATAAAAATGGCAGAATGATGAGAGAAGAATATTTCTACTTTTTTTTTTTAAATTTCTTAAGTTCGTCTATGTCTTTTTATACCTTTCAGAACTTCTGAAATGGAGGGGGGAATAAAAAAGCTAATTTAACAAGGCTTTGGTTACTGGAAGTATTTGTAAGATGGTATCTCTAGCAACCAAGTTATACTCCAGGGGAGTAATGGATGAGTGGGTGAAAACAAAATAGAAGAATAAGGTATTACCTTCCTGTTGTCCCCTGTTTCCAAAGAAAGCTAATGCTACTAAAGAAGGCTCCTGCAGGACTGATTTTTCAGTAGGATCTCTCTTAAGACAGGGCTAAAGTTTTGCTTTTGGGATCTTTGCACTGCAGGTCACCCTGTGAAGACCAGAGTAATGCGGTCATCCTGCAACATTATTATAAACATCTGATGTTTTGTTACTGAAATCCTTCCTTTGTTAAACCTTTTGTTAGGAACCAGAGTGAACGTTTCTGATTTCAAGAACCAAGAATGGCTTTTTCCAGAGACTACTGATAATTTTGATCAGTTGCTAATCCAGTACCATGGTTTCTGTGCACATGCAATTGGTGTGAGAGGCCTCACCCTCCCAGGTATGGTTTGTAGTTAGGTCTTTCCCATACTTTATACGTACACAAGTACTAGGGGAAATGGAAAGACATGTTCTGAATGCATCCTCTTATGTCAAAGCTGGAGTACTGTATTTTCATGTTTGTAATTTTCACCCCAGATAACTTATTTCCCCGTTAAAGTATTTTTCTTTTAAAAATACACAAACTGCCCTAAATGTAGGGTAGGAGGGCTTCAACAGAAAGTAGGCATGAGCAAGCAGAGGCAGAAACAAGATGGGATGGATAAATGTTTCCTCCTGTTATATGTGCATCTGTATAACCTACACTGCAGCTGAATGCGGGTTCGTTTACTGTTGTTAGTGTGTTTTAATACAGGCATAGGAAAATGGTCATTGCTTCTGTTTTGTGTATCCGTGTGTTGCAAACGCACCCATTCATTCCTACATCATATGTATTTTTAAATAGTCGTTATAAAGTACTAAAAATCTTCTCTGAAAAGAATGCAAAAGTGCACTTGATTAAGTCAACTAATCATAGGAAATTTTTTGGTCTCTTCTAGGGTCATTTGTCTTGAAAGGAAGCCTTATTTCAGCTACTGCATCAGTTCATGGTTTCTGTCTCCTTATCCTTTATCCTTTATAGAACCTATCCATATAGAATTTTTTTAAACCTACAGGAGGTTGGGAGGAAACTACTGCCATTACTTAGCAGTATTAAAAAAATAGGTATTTTAGTGGCAGTGTAAATTACCTACACTTATTTAGTATTGCATATGAGAACTGTCCTGGGTTGGACTGAAGGTCTCTCTAGCCCTGTATCCAATTTGTGGACGTGGACAGTCATGAACACTTGAAGATCATGAGAAATCAAGTAGGAATGATCCTTCCTTAATTATATTCTTCCCTGTTCTAGCAATTAGTGGTTATGGGATTTCCTCAGATAAATGTTGAGTCTGTAACCTTCTGTTGAATAATCCTTGATAGAGGTTTTTCATCTATCTAATTGCTTTTTGAATCCATTTAGAGTTTGCCATGGGTTATTGTTATTGTCATGAGTCCTGCAATTGTAATTATATGTACTATGAAAAGGTACCTCTTTTTGCGATGGTTTTAAGCTCTGGCTTGATAATTTCATCAAAGACCTGATAGTCTTTCTATTAGGAAAATTAGCAAATAGTAATTTTATATTGCATGCAATTCATGGTTTTATAACCCTGTATCATATTACTTCATTTCAGTTGCTTCTTTTTAATGCTGAAGAGGCCTCTTTATTTAACCCCTCCTTCTGTGAAAGGTATTCCAAGCCTCTGATCACTCACAACTCTCTTCATTTTACTTTTTGTTATTCTGTTGTGTTGGAACAAACTGTAGTATTACAAATGTAGCATATAGGTTGTTATAATGTTGGTTTTCTTCTCTACCTCTGTTTGCATCCTAATAATTCCTGACATTCATTTTGCTTTTTTGATTGCCACTGAGTATTGCCATGTAGTATTTTCAGGGCACTGTCTGTGATGATTCTAGGTCTTTCCTGGGCAATGACAGCTGAAGCAGAGCCTGCCACTGTCCTTGAGCTCAATTTGTGTTTTCCTATATAAGTTATTTGGCCTTTATTAACATTTCATTTTCTCTGTTAATTTATTGTCCAGCTTCTCAGCTGCTTCATCTGCTTCTTCAGTTAATTTCAGTGTTATGACCTTTGGTATAAATGGACTGCTGATCTGCGGTCAAATATTTGCTGGAGATTATAGGGAAAACATTTGTGGGTATGGGCTGTTTTCTTATGCCTTTGCTATAGGTGTTTTATCTGTTGTTTTTCTGACAAACGTGCACTAAGGCATGCTGGATATGAACTGATCAAAAGCAGCTGTACTGACCTAATGAAATAGACTTTTTGGTATTTAAAAAAGCTTACTTTCAGGGATTTATTCTGATTTCAGAAAAAAGGAAGTGAAACTGACTTGAGGGAAACACAGAGTCTTGATTACAAATGTCTTTTGTATCGGATATGATACTGTTTGCTATTTTATTTTGTGGGGTTTGTTTTGGTTTTTTTAGGAAATCCCGCTATTGGAATTTTGAAGCACAAGGAGAGATGTTATGTTTTCAGTTCCAAAGAAGCTGCATACATCTTTGCTCAAGATCCGGATAAGTTCATTCAACTGAATGTCGAAAAAGCAAAAGAACATGCAGAGCTAATTCAACTGCTCGAGCTTCATCATCAGTTTGAATACCTTGCTCCTTATGCACAGGTACACATTGCCCATGCCTCGTGCTAAACAGCTGTTGGGTCACTGGTTGATCTGTCCTTTCTAGAACATAAAGAGAACAGACGATACCTGTCTTTAGGAAAGAAGTATAATCATCTGCCTATCATACAGAATGTCTGAAGGTCTCTCTTTTCCAGGTCTTCAAGGCATTGATAATAAATATTTTCCCTTTCTGTTCTTATCACCTTATGTCTTCATAGGAGAATATGTAGAGCTAAAGGATTGTGGCAGTGATAAAAGCTGTTTGTCCTTAGCTTAGGAAGATCCTGTGTCTGATGGTTCTTTTCCTCATTTTTGCAAAAGTAGCTTAAAGGGACAGTAAATAAATGCAACAGAAGATAAGCCAGATACCGTATTAACTGGAACTTCAGTTTAGCAGTTCATCAGTATGTGCTGGATGAGGGTGTAGCGATATCTGGGGACAGGAATTATGGAAATATTACAAAATTAAAGGGGACTCATTAATAATGAATGCAACAGTGCTACTATGTGAAATCCAAAGACTTGATTTGGATTCATAGACATGCTCTGTGATCCACTGTGAATTCTAGGTCCCTAGCAATGGAAAGAATGTAGTCTTGAACAGGCCCTTGGTGAGAAAGATATAGTTTATATCCTGGCTCTGGCAGAGATATAAGCACTTCTCCTAATCATGATTTGTGATTTTTAGTCCATTCATAAAGACAAACTGAGGTGCCTGCACCATAAAATATTGGTGGTAGTGGTGGGACCCCTTTTTACCTAAATCCAATTATTAAGCTCTCACTTAGGATGTGGGAGCCTGAAATTCAGCTGTGGCCTCTGCCTAAAGGGTTTTCTGTCAGAAATTAAATCCATCAAATACTTAATGGTTTCTTCTTTTTAGCGGGGGCAGGGGAAACAAAAATATTGGTGAATGTAAAAATCGTTATCCACTTGTGGTTTGCAGGTTTCTATTTGCTTTGAAAAAGTAGCATATCCATATGCTGTTTTTCTTACATATTTGTATTCTTCTCATTAATGCCTTGCTTGGTTTTGGTGTTTTTTTTCATCCAGGCCAGAAATGCAGCCAAATGTTTGAAACCAACCACAAAATGTGACAGTAGTACTCAAACTGATACTCATATCTTGCCTCCAACTATTGTGACATCCTACGAATGGAATGAATGGGAACTCAGAAGAAAAGCTATAAAATTGGTTTGTATTGTTATTACCAGATTTTCATTGTTGGATAACAAAGTTCAGAATAAATTATTGTAAACTTTTGTTCCTTGCAACATAAATCTAACCTTATTCAAAGACACACCCTTTGTTACAACTGGCTCAATATTTTTTCCCCCCAGTATTTTCTCTCCTTATTCCTAGACTTTCTTACTCTCCCACTTTTTCCATATTTTTCCCCAGTTTTTTGAGCAGTGTTTCCACTGCTAAGTCTATTCATTCCAAATTTTTCAGTTGCCTTCTTTAAGTAATAAGAGTTTGTTGATTAGCATTGAATTTTAAAGTTGTTTCTCTACACTGTAATAAATTTAACAGGTTGAAGATATTGCTATATACTGTCTTTGTTAAAAAGAAAAAAGATGGCAGAAAGGTTTGGGTCAGGCAAAACATTATTGCAAGTTGAGCAATTTATATTAACATTCATCACTGTCAAGTAAGAGGAGATAAAATGTAGTAACTGGCAGACAGAAAGGTGAGGAATACCTTTGGATGTGTTTGACCCTGCAGAAGCTTTCTTTCAGCTAATTTATCCATCCTTGAAAGGTATCAGAGCATGCCACCTTTTTTTTCCCCCTCTTTTTTTTTTTTTAATGAAATACTTTTCATTTTATCCTGATTCTTCATGTTTGCTAAAACCAGTTCTGCTTTTTTTGGGGGAAAAAAAAAATAATTCCTCTTTCATGTAGGACTGGAGAGGTAAGAAACAGAGCAAGTAGGTTTTCTGTTGTATATATAAGCCAGAGGAAATGTTTGTTACACTATTATGGTGATTTTCTGATGGATTGGAAATCACATTCTGTCCACAGAAGGTTGGCCGTATACATAAAAGTTTTTAAAGTAACAGTATATATTTTAAAAGCTTCTTCCTAGGGTTTGCCAGCACATGCAGTTGCCAAGGTATAGCACCTGTTTTTCGCAATTCAGTCAAAATGAACATGTGAGTACAGGGAATATTGCAGTTATCAATATCAACTGGACACAGAATACTGCAGGGCTGATTATTTCTTTTCTGTGAACAGATGCACTATGGATGCTTGTGGTCTGCTGTGCTGCTTATTTCCTTTCTGTTGTTCTTTTTGCCATGAAATCTCCAATGTTATAAAAGAAAACCAAAATTTTGGACTGAGAAGTCTTGCCAGTGTTAACTGGGTTATAAAGGATTCTAAGTAATAGTTGTTACTGAGGTATATAAAGAAGCCAATTAGGTTTACAAGAGGCCTAGCTAAAAGCCTCATTTGCTTCTGTAATGGACAAAAGTACATAAATAAATACAAGATGTGGTCAGTGGTTTATCTTTAGCGTAAGCAAGGGTGGATGTTTTCCAACAGCTGAGCATGAAGACCACTCACAAACAAATTTGTAGTTCGTTAGTTTGAAATATTTAGAGAAAGTACTTTAAAGTACTAAGGGTGTTTTAGCCTCAACTATCCATATGGGAGATTAGTGATGCTGAGTTGAAACAAAAAATCCCAGATGCATGCAAAAGTGTTTTGTCTACAGTGACTGTGGTGAATTTGTAATATGGAGGTGATACGACATTTAGAATCAAAGTGCTAAAATAACAGAAATAGCTTACCAATGCGTCTGTGAATTCAGTACTTTAGGGGAGCATCAGCCATATTTGCAGATTTTGTTAGAGGATGAGCTCAGATGCCTTGGGTTTTTTTTCTGTTGTTCATACTTAGCCAGAAAACTTGTAGCGATATGAAGTGTTAAAATATGAGTCTGTTAGAACACCTGTTTGATGTTAGAAGTAAAATTTTCAGCTCCTATTTGTTTCTCTGTGCAAGCATAATTCCTTGCAACAGCGTACATTCAGTTTTCAAGAGGGATAAACTTAACAGAGAAACAGTATCTCATTCCTGCTCTTGTTTTAATTGTCATCAAAACCCTCAGAAAAAAAGACTAAAATATTGTCTTTCTTTCCATGCTGTCTCTTCTGTAAGTTCCTTACTGTTCTTTTCTGTATTTTCCTTGATGACACTGTGCCTAAGATTCAGTTGTAGATTAAGATACCAAAATGCGGCTACAGATACGTGCTTCAATTTCCATTCCACCTGAGAGAGACCCAGCTAGTGGAGTCCAGAGAATATTTTGACTCACCCTGATACAAACACCAAATTTGGCCAACTTAATCACGCTCCAGCTTCCACTGACTCCAGTCTCTGCTAACTGGACTGGACTCCAGGGACTTTCTCACTTACATGTAAGGGTCTGGATCCCACCACATGAGACTGTATTTTGTATATTTCGATGACAACATTATGTCATATGATTTACTGTGTTTTACATCATTGCTGACATAGGAGGCTCAGTGAAATAAGGAACATTTTGTTGTTTCAAGTGCTGACTTTGTAATATTAACACTTTGAGAGAAGTGGTTTTGTTGTTGTATCTACAGCAGTTTCTGTGATTAAACAGAGCTTTAATCATAAATTACCTTACCTTTTGCCCCTTGCCAAGGGGTTAATAAGCAATGTCATGAAGGAAGGCATTTTTTCCCTTCTATCTGGTGTTTTGTGACACCAGCAACTAAACCTCATCACATTTGGTCTGAAACCAGACAAAGGCTTGATCCTGTAGTTTGATTATCCACAATATTTGGGATTCCTCAAGCTTGTTTTAGGTTTCCATCTCATTCAGTGTGCTTTCAGACTGATTGAAATAATTTGAAGCGCTGGAAGAGCTTAACATGAAAACAACATTTTATTCTAATAAAACAAAGGCTCTGACTTTTAACAAAATTTGAAGCACAGCGACCAAAGGAAAACACGAAAGCAGTAAGAGGCTGACTTAGAATTGTGTGGGCTACCTCCAGTGCTGTTCACACATAGAATCATAGAATCATTTCGGTTGGAAAAGACCTTCAAGATCATCGAGTCCAACCATTAACCATGCCCCCTAAACCATGCCCTGGACATCCTGTTAGTTCAGGAGTTATCAAATCGCGGTTGCAACCGTGTATTGATAGCAGGGTGAAGTGGGCCACGTTCCAGGTTTATGAAGCCCATAGACGTAAAATATACAAAGACACCTAAGGATACACTAGTGCTAAAATGTTCAAACAAAATTTTGCTTAATCTCATTCTTTTTGTGTCTTTAGGCCAATTTGCGCCGCAAATTAACCCGTGCCATGCAGACTGATCTCAGCCATATGAGAAGAGAGAACTCCACCCAAGTGTACTTGCCAAAAGATGTCAGCACCCAGACTAAGCGTGACAACTCAAGCAATGTACCCAGACCACAGATTTTCTTGGAAGGTCTCCAAGGAGGATCATCTGCTACTACTCATATGGTCAAAGTAGACTTAACAAGAGCAGTAGATGAAACCTAAGTGAAAATGAGAAACCCAAAGATATGTATTGAAAGTATATATAAAAAATCCCCGCATATATCTGAATTAAGATACAAAAGATTTTACTGTGTCTGTTGATTCCAGGAGCCGTTGATTTATTTCATTTATCTATTGGGGCTGCTGACTGGCATTAAGTGATAGAAATGGTAAGCCTGAAGCACCCAGATTTTAAACAGCAATTTAGAATCGAGATGTTCCCGAAGACTTTAATGCAAACTAACATTTAAATGTGTAGTGTGTGTTCTGGGATTTTCCTGAGGTTTTAATACAATGATTGCTTGCTGAAACACTGTCGTTAAGAGCCATGTCTTTGGTACATGAAAAGCATAATGCAAGACAACTGGCTTTTGTGAGATACGGGGCCAATGCTGCAGCTCCTATGGAGGCATAATTCCCATTGGTGTGAAATAAAACTGATCTCAAGAGAGTCGCCTGAATGTCACAGCTCCACCCTTAGAGCAGAATCGTCAAGAAGGTAAAACCAGGAAAGCGAAATCAGTCTAGGTCCTTGGGCCTGTCCACTCGTGCTGTCGTTAACCCAAGTGTCTTTGCACGGTAATAGGCGTTACGAGTGTAGGCCATGGCAGGGAGGTGGAGAAGAGGAAATCTACTTTGGATGGCTCTGGCAGCCTTTTAGGTCTCTAGTTATTTCTGTATTCCTTGGCCAAGCAGCATGCTGGTGAGCGCACTGGAAACCACAGGAACATGACTTCAGGGCACCTTTTCGAAAGCTGTGTTTCATTGTGTTTGAAAAACTAAGGCGCAACAGGAAAAGGTTTTTAGCTTTATTTCCTTGTGGCTGGGAAATACGTGCCACGTCTGATCAACGCAGCTGCAGCTAGTACTTCTGTTTGAGAAAACCTGAATCACTGGAGCTTTAAGATGAAACATCTTCTCAAATGGAAGTAGGGGGTACTTTAAAACAGAGATACTTTTCACAATAACAAAGGGCTCCACTAGTTATTATCTGTGAAAAGTCCCCCTGTGTGACTGTGATTGCATAGGGTGTGCTAAGGTTTCTAAATCTCTTTTTTGGCCAGGTGTGGCGTTGTTTCCCAGGTCATGGTTACACAAGCTTGTGACAATGAAGCTCGAAGATTCAAGCTGCTGGGTGATTTTTCTGTGGCATTGTGCAGGACAGCATTCTCTTTCTGTTTAACCGTCTCCAAGGTATTTGGCTTCACTTTTTCAAGTTATACAGCTGGGACAAATCCACAAGGCATTATTTAAAAAAAAAAAAAAAAAGGGAGCAGGAGGGGAGCACACAAAGAACTTAGCTAAATGGCTTTCCATTAGGTGGTTTTCTCTTTTGTGAAAATAATCAGCAGCAGCCAGATGTGCTGCTCCTCCACGTTTTTAAATAATGACGAGCTGGCACCAATTTTCAGATTTATTAATAGAAAAATGACTGCTATTACCAGCTGCAGCTTTTTTTTTTTTTTCGGAGAAAAATACCCTGTTGCTGCTTGATGAGATACTTTTAGTTGATGTCATCTCCGCGCATTTTTAATCGTCGTTTAAGAGTTCTTGCACCGAACCAACAAACTGCTCTTTCAAGAATCCACAAACGCATTCATTTAGAAGAAAACCGGTGAGCGAAGACGCCTTTCGCCCTCCGTCCTCTCTTCTTTCCTCTGGAGAAGGGACGGCTGCCACCCACCTCCCCGCCTGGGCGCGGCGGAGCCACCTCCTGGGACCCCCGGGCCGTTACTGCCCAGGCCGCGGGGCGCAAGCACCCGGGGCGGCCACTCCTCAAGAGGCGGGCGGCGGCGGCCCGCAGGCCCTGGGGCTGTGCTCGGTCACTTGCACGCATCGGCGCCGCCATTTAAAACCACCCGGGGGTTCCACGGATGACGGCCCGCCCGGCCGCCGGCCCGCCGCGCCTCACGGGGCCCTGCCCCCGCCCCACCGGCGGCCGCGCCCGCCGCCGGAGACGGGCCTCCGACTCGATGGTGAAGCGAGGGAGGCGGGGCGCTCTAGGCAGCCGCGCCGCGCTCTATGGTGCGATGGGAGGAGCGGCGGGGCGCGGCCGACGGCTCCGACCCGGCGCTCTCGGCGCCTTGTGCGGGCACGATGTCGCCTCCGAAAGGTGAGGGCGGCGGCGCGGCGGGGGGCGAGGCGGCGCGGGTTAGCCGGAGGGGACCGTGGGCTCTCGGAGGGAGGCACGGCCGGAGAAGGGCGGGGGGGCGATCCCGCCCCGCGCACTGCGAAGCGCGACCCGCGCGCCGGCGGCTCCCCCCCCCCCGCCTCCCCCGCCCCAGAGGGAGTGGAACCGTCCTCCCCGCCGCGGGCTGCGGCGCCGGGCACCACCACCGCGGGGGCGGGGGGAAGGGGGTGTGAGGGGGCGCGCGCGGCCGCGCCGGGGAGGGGCTCTCCCGACCCGCCTTCCCGCCCTCCTCGCGCCGCCCGTGAGGGGCCCGGCCCGGCCTGGGGTCGGCGGGGCCGCCGGTGGCGCCTCCGCCTTCAGGACCGCCCTGAGCCGCGGCCGGCTCCGGAGCGGTGGCGGCTCCCGTCGCCGGTTCCCGCTCTAGGAGCGCCGGGAAGTGGCGCAGCGCTTCTGGGGCTTCGCCCGAGGCCGTGAGGCCCCGGTCGCCGGTGCAGGCGGGCACCCCCCTGCTCCTCGGCACCCACCCTGCGGGCGCCGCAGGCGTCCCCGAAAACGCCACCGGAGCCGGGGGCTCCGTCGGAGTGTGCGCAACGCCGCCAGAGCCCCGGCCGACCCGAGGCCAGAGCCCTCGGGCCAGCCAGGTGGGCTCAAACCCTTCAGGAAGGCGACGCCTGTCCCTCGGCCGGCTCCCCCCGTAGAGGGCCTTGCAGAGGGCTCCGCAAGCTCTCGGCCGCAGGCTTGGTGGGGACGGGGAGGGGGGGAACCCCGGGAGGAGGAGGGCCGGGAGCAGGAGGGTTCCCCGCAGCATGTGCGAGGCCGGGTCTGAGGTGCCCGCCGTCCCGGCAGCCCTTGGCGGGCTGCAGGTTGTGCTTCGTGTGCCAGGCTTGGCCTTGGGGCTGCCGTTTAAAAGAGCCCTGGCGGAGTGGTTACAGGAGATGCGTGGGAGGCCCGTGTTTCTATCCTGAGGCTTTTGGCCTGTCTGGTCCCTTTTGCTGGAAATCGTTTCTTGCGAGTGGGGTTTACTGGAACCAGGGAGAGAAGCTCTGGGAAAGAAGCAACAGCTTCCTTCTTTTTTTTTTTTTTTTTTTTTTTTTTCCTGAAGCTGGTAGAAGTTCAGACTTAGCAGCAGAAGCATATGGGTGCCCCAGCCATGCTTTCCTTCTGCCCCCAGTGCTGCACTAGTACTGATGCAGGCATGTGAGCCAGGCTGGAGAAATGTTCACGCTGAAAACTAACTACAAATAGTTTTTTACATAACGCTAGAACGGCCTAGTATGGTTGCTAGATTCATTATGTCCTGCTGCATTTGGTTTACCCAAGTTTGCAAACTGTTGCCGAATTGGGGCGCTTATTTATTTTTTAAAGAGTAGTTAATATAGGCAAGGATTAAATTCAGTTTTAGTTTGGTAGTACATAGACTTAAATTTGATGTGTAAAAACACATTGTTAATATAATTTCTGTCAGTACTAAAGTATCATTAGAAAATACATTTTTGTAAAACTGGACTGGGTTAATTTTATTTCCTGGTTGTTATGCCCTTTGATTCCCACTGCCCCTCCCCACCCTCCCCGCAATCCAAACCTAATTTGAAAATGGATTACAGCTTGTAAGTCTCTTTTAAGCATTGTTAGTCCAAAAACTAATTGGCTCTACCTTTTAAAAGTGGTTACTGATGTAGGTAAGATTTTTATCTATAAGAAACTAGCTAATTTAAATGATTGCAGCAGCAGGAGGTATTAACTGTACCTTGCAGAAATGTTATGCAACAGAAGACATCACTGGCTTGAAAGAAAAATGAACCAAAACATCAGTTGCACTGGATTCAGCAATTCTTTCCCATCTTAAATCAACAAAGTTATTACAAATCTGCCCGGAGCTTATCTATTAGCTCATTCCCTAATCAGCGGAGGAACATAAACTTATACTAATTAACGTATGTTTCGTTAGGATATTCAGAACATGACAGATAATTGCCTGAAAGATGCTACTGAACGACCAACATCCACCTGTCAGATGCCATACGTAACAAAGAATAATTTGCCGGTTTGAAAAATGGTTTTGTAGACACCATACATTTGCTCATGTCTCATGTTGTAGCTCGTGCCTTCATGCAGAGAAGTCCTGTTTGGAGTTGTGCACTGTTCTCTTTATTGGTACGGATGCAGACTTAGCCATTCTCTGACATGGGAATGAACTGGCGTGGCCTGGCCTCGTCCGCCCGATGAAACTCTCAGGCCTCAGAGGAGGGCGGCTGTATGAAAAACTGCCTTTCACCAGTAGACCTGGGACAGGCTGACTCCCAAATTATGCAGGTTAGTAGTTGGTCCAGGGCAAAACTGTTAGAAGAATTGCTACTGTTGGAGTATAGCAGTGGGGAAGATCCAGGGGATAACACAGATGATACATAGTCCTTGTTTGGTTTAATTTACTTGGAAAGCCATAACCTTAGTGTTTTCTACAGTGAATAATTTTTCAAGGAAGGCCTTTGTGTGAAGTCCTATCACTGTTCTAAGGAAAACTCTTCTGCTAACTTACGTGGAAAATAAGGCTGAAGGAAATGCTGCCTTATTTATTAAGATTTGCTAGATTGATTCCCTTCTTTGCTGATACTGAACTTTTCCTCTCTCCTTGCTTTTACTAGTCTGCCAACATTCTTTGTGTCAGACTTCAGTATACTACGTGGAGAGGATCAGCTGCCCTTTAAGAGCAAGCACTTACTGTCAGCTAAAGAGCAGGAAAGCACAGAAAGACTTTTTGATTACTATCAGATAAATGTTAGTCTCTGATTAGTTTTTTCTAGAATGAAGGATGTTTATAAGGGCAAGAGGACACCTTACTTTCAAATACCTGAAATTCCTATACAAGCTTCTTTGAGAAGAGACTTTAAAATTTGACTTAAACTTTGTATAGGAAGTGTTTCACAGCACTAGTTATTGTATGCTGCCGCAGTAGTATTTGATGCAGTCCTCCAGCTGGAGAACACCCTGTTGCAGTTCTTAAATTAAAATGAAGGGCATGCTGAGTCATCATCTTTGTTTCATTTCAGAAAATGTCACCTTACTGTTCAAGTTGTACTGCCTCACAGTGATGACCCTGGTTGCTGCAACGTACACGGTCGCATTGCGGTACACAAGGACAGTGGATACAGAACTCTACTTTTCAACAACGGCTGTGTGCATCACTGAAGTTATCAAGTTGTTCTTGAGTGTGGGCATCTTGGCGAAGTAAGTATGGGAATGCTAATCAGTATTTGAAAATGAATCCTTGCTTCTAACCTCAGATTCTCAGATACCGAAGTACGGATACATTTGAGAACATGGCTGGATAGTCATTCTGCGGAAGAGTCATTTTAGAGCGGGTTAGAGCTTGTGAGTCCTTCTCAACTGAAACTGCCTTGTAAACAGCACAATATTCAGGTGTGTCCTTTCTACATATTTTCTATTTTTGTATGCTTTGGATTAGGTTCAAATGTCAGCATGGATTATCTGCGATGTTTTGCATCTTTAAAATACTGGTGTAGATGAAAGCTGGACTATGAGCTGTCGTCTGCTGAGTTATATATAATTGTAATGTTCCTACCCATAAATTTTCCCAAGCAGTGTTGCAGACAGACATTTTGCTGTCTCTCTTAACCTTGGGGAATCAATGCTGAAAGACTGTGGTCAGAAAATATTGGAGTTTCTGTAATTCCAGACTGCCACTAAGAACAAGAACTTTAGTCCACAGGTGAGCATCTGGAGTAGGGAGGCCATCAGTCTGCTGTCTTTCCTCTCAGCTTCCCTGTGCTACATCCTTGGAAGAATCTTTATATTGTGGACTTTTCCAAAGCCCAGTTCTTGCTGTTGTGGTAGAATTTGTTCTTTTAGGGTCTCTGCCTATCCCTTTGTAGCTTTTGGTACATCAGAAGGCTGGCTGTTTTGTGCTAGAGGATCATGAAGTCACATGATGTACTTCAGATTTTTATCAGATCTTTCTATGTAACATCAAAATGGCATTTTACTTGCTTTAGAAATGAGACAATATCTGAATTTGGTAAGGCAGCTGTGGCGAGCTGCCTTTTGTTTAACCTTTCATTAAATGTAATGCGTTAGAAAAGGCAAGTGTGACCAGTGGCAAACTTCTATTTTTCTTTTTATGCAGCCTGGGCTTCTCACTCTGCCAGCACAAAATGTTGGCAGAAGTGTCTCTGCTGACAAGTGGTTGTGCTGTGGTTCTCACGGTGCTGTGGCCAGCGTGGATTCTGATCCAGCCTGCTTTCTGGAGACTGCAGCAGCCCACATTTCTCAATAGTGAGGGACCTGTGGGTGGCATTTGGTAGCCTCACCTGTGTGTATAATTTCTCAATCTGTTCTTGTGCACCTGGGACCCAGGCTGTTTATAGTATACCAGAGGGGCCTAGTTCAGCAGGCTAAACAGTCTGCCTTTTGTTCAGGGTCAGTAGTATCGTGTGTGTTAAACATATGAATGGTCTTTTTGCTTGATATAATTAAAAAGGCAATTACTTTTAACTCAGAAGTCTATTATGTTTTTAGAACAGCCCTGCACAGCCAAAAATCCATGTAGCCCATCATCCTTCCTTTGACAGTAGCAGCAGAGGATGCTTAGAACAGAAGTATAAGCAATAGGGCAAGCACGGCGTGAGCTTTCCTTCGCTGGTGGCAGAAGCTTATGGATTTCCCGGCCGGGATGCTGTGTGCATGCTGTGGCTGTAGCACCTAATGATGCTGTCCTCTGTGAGATTGTCCAGTTTCTTTTTGAACTGTTAGCTGCTACTGTATCTGTGAAATGACTTCTGCAATATAATTACACAGTATACGTAAAAGTACTTTTCCATAAACCCTTTATCTAGCAGTTTCACTGGATTCTGTTTTCTTGTGTTGGCAGACATCATGAATAATCTTTCTCCCTTCATTTTTATCTTCATATCTCTACAGATCTGTATTGTGTTTTCATCACTCTATTTTCTAAGCTGGGAGTCCTAGTCTAATTTTTCCATGATCATCCTAGTACCCATCTCCACAGCATTTCCAGTATTGTTACATTCCTTTTGAAACAGGGTCCAGAGCTGCATGCAGCATTCAGGATGTGAACATGCCATGGCATTAGGCAGAGGGGTGAAGATGCTTTCTGCCTTGGTCTCGGTTCCTTTCCTAAGGATTCGTAATGTTCTGCTCATTTCTCTGAACACAGCTGAACTTTGAGCTGGTACTGTCAGAGAGCTACTTGCATCTTTTTCCCAAATGCCCGTAACTGTTTTAGAGATGGTTGCTATATTTTGGGGTTGTCATTTCCTATGATTCTTTCTCATTTATTGACCACTGAGCTTTATTTGCCAATTAAAATGGGATGAATCTGATTCACTGAGCTGTTTGAAGGTTAAAATATCTATTCTGATCTGGTCAGCTAGTGGGGTTTTTTTCTCCATGGTTGAGAGAGAGATGGGCACCGGCAGACACTATTCATCAGGCCGTGCTCACCTCTTCTTGGTAGGGTGTCTCGCTTGCTGGTGGGTCCGGATACCTTTTTTTGCTGTCCAGGTAACTGAGCTGTTTCCCAGATGGCAAATGATCTGGTGAATTCTGCTCGGTGTAGTGAGAGACCCTTCGGCAACTATTGAAAGTTTCCTTTTGGATATCACATATAATTGAGTATAATCAGCAAAATTTGCCAATTTCCTAGCAATCTCCCATTTTAGATCACTTACAAATATACTGAACAGCATAAATTCCAGCACAGTTTCCTGCAGTGTCTCCTTTACAGCTTCCTCCAGTTTTAAAGTCTTAACCAATTTGTCTCACCTAAGGCAAGGTGCCTTTGTAGTTTAATAACCAGTTAGAAGGTAGAATACAATCTGTTTTTTCTGTACAGTGGGATACATTTGGGTGGGTACCTTTTTCTTTTTGAAACAGCCAGCATTGATCACTGCAACATACAGGATACTGGAGTGTGACTCTCGCATTGTTCTGGCTGCAGAATTTCTTTTCTTACACATTCTTACACTATGCCTTTGCTGTGTTTACTTTGAAGGCTTCTCCTGAAAGGCACATTGAATGGATGAATGCCAAAAGATTGTCTTTCAAAAGAGAAGTTTATGATCATTTAAGCTCTGTTAATTGTTTACTCAACTGTACTCCCAACTTCTCATATTTATTTAAAGTCCAGTTCACCATCTGGTAATTACATTGTCTACATTCTTAGATGGTACTTAATTACTTAGCAATGGATGAAGAAAAGTAGAGCTGCTTTGCAAACTCTAGTTTTAACTTCAGCTTTTCTAGCAAATGCAGGTTTCTGTTGCAGAACTGATTGTTATTAGTATCTCTCACCTATTCAGATCTATTAAAAAAAACAGAGTATGTTTTTTAAGTCAAATCTAGATCAATGTGAAAAACACTGAATTCAAGCCATATCATTTTTTATTTTCTTATTTGATTTTGCAGTGTACATCTTTGGGCACCTTATTTTGCATTAGCAGCTGTACACAGAGGCTTGTTTTAAATTCTTTTTTGTGTAGATTTAAATCTCTCTCCACGTGATCTTTGTACTGAATTCAACTTACAGTTAGAGGTTCAGAAACTACTATTACTGCTGAGATTTGACTTTAAATTTGTGACCAGCTAATTCACCAAGCATGGTCTGGAACAGAAGCAGGTATAGTTTAAATATTATTTTCCTGTTTGACAGCCCACCTTAGTATTGACTAGAAGCCACTATTACTGTGTGGTTTGGGGTTTTTTTGACTTCTTATTCTCACAGAGTAAGAGAACTGTATCTGCACTAATTATATTTTATTTGCAGTTAGACATTTCAGATAGAAGCACTTGGGTGTTACCAGGAACTCTAAGTTTTCTTGTACTGCTTATCTCCCAGTGCTGTGCAATATAATAAATACATTGAGGAATAAGTAAACCAATGATTTTGCCTGTAATGTCCGTGACTCATAATATTTTATGCAGTTCTCTATTTAGTGCAATTAACCATGGTGAGCTGTAGCATGAACTCTTCCCCTTCCTTGTATTGCAAACTTAGCTTTAAGTACTACTTGTCTATAGATTTTCATGTCAGTGATTGTCCCTTGTGGCCTGACATGTCTTGCAGAAGACACCTATGTGACATGCTCGGTGTCACCAAGTCTGTCCCAAGCAAAGTATCCCCTTATGTGAGGACAGAGCTTCACATGTGACCTCGATTGTACAGCAAGTGTGTGGGAAACCATACTCACCTCTGTTTGGTAACTGCCCTGCCCCTGACTCTGTTTTTTTGTGTGTGCTCTCTGTTATGGGAAAATGCAGAAAGAATCCCTTGTAGCTGCCTGCATAAAGACTGCTCTCACTACAAGAAACGAAAGGAGAAAAGGAGGTATATGCTTGGTGCCAGGCAGGGAGGAAGGCAAGGGAGGAGAGAAACTCGGGTGGAATGATCATGAGAAGAGAGAGTCTATAAATCTTTGGAGAGGAAAAGTTTAAGAACCTGGAGCGCAGAGTCAGGGGTTGATCAGGAATGGAAAATATGCAGGAATAAGGTGGTTAATGAAGGAGCCTGGGGCATAGAGAGATTGCTAATTTTGGTAATGGCTAATAAGAGTTTGGGGCAGGTAGATGATGTACATTTGTGAAAAAGAAAGAAATTGGGACGTGGGTGAAACGTGGGGAATTGGGCTCCTGGAGCGCTGAGGAGGATGTGAGCCATTTTTTCATATGCGTGTGTAATGGCAGCAAAAGGAGTGTTAAATTCAAGAGCGATACAGGTTGCAAGTTGAGAGGCCTGTGGGAGGGGACAGAAGTGATTTTGGATGTTGGTATTTGTCAGTGGCCAAGCCAGAGAAGAATGGAAAGGGGAACATGGGACTTGGGGGAAGCTGGGAAGGGGAGGACTTGAGTAGCAGCAACAAGTAAGCAAGAAATGTCACATTGATGTACAAATGATAAGGGAGAACTAGCAATGCAGAGGTCAGCTTTAGTAAGCTGAGGAGCAAGCCGCAAAAGGGGACAGCAGCAAGAAGCAACAGGTTCTTCCCCATTGCCTGCTCTTGCACACACTGTAAGTACGTGAAGGAGACGTGTGAAGATGCAAGGTGACAGGGAGCTGCCACACGCCCCAGCAGACCTCTTCATGTGTGTGCTGGTGCTAGTCCAGCATCTCCCGCAGCATAGGTGAGAAGAGGAACCCAGGGCTGGCTGAGGAATGAGAGGTGTTTCCAGCTCAGTAGTGTGCAAGGATACCATCTTTTTTGGCTGTACTGAGGCCCACGTTAAAGGGGATCTGGAAAATCACGGGCATTTGACATCACACACAAATATTAATACCCCCCCTAAAAAAAGGGGGAGGGAATGACAACCTTCTGTCCCACTGCCTGCATAGTTGGTGCCTTATTTCCACTGTTTGCAGTGTTCATGGTTGCTGTTGTTGTTTACTTTATTACACATTAATGCATCTAACCTCCTGGTTCCAGAATGTCTTCTTCACCTTCAGGGGTTTCTACTTGATAACCTCACTGTTTTTTCCCAGTTAATTTTTCTTTAATGAGCAGAAGGTACAACTGATTGTTGAGAACAAATTTTCAGCCTTCCCAAAGGATTCATTGATTTGATTTCTGTTTTCAAATATCAGTTTAGGAGAGCCCTCGGTTATATTACTATTTTATTTTGCAGAGAAACTGGAAGTCTGACAAGGTTAATAACATCTTTAAAAGAAAATGTATTCGGAAGTCCTACAGAATTGCTAAAATTAAGTGTACCATCATTGGTGTATGCTCTCCAAAACAATATGGCATTTGTGGCTCTTAGCAACTTGGATGTGGCGGTGTACCAGGTAATAGACGTTTTTGTCAGTAACTGATCTCTAAATACATTTCTCTTTACGGTTTCATGAGGCACGTGTGCTAGGTATCTGTTTGTGTAGCATACAGTACCCTCTTTAGCCTCAGTCTTAAAAGCCAAATGATGCTTTGTTACATTCGGAGCATACACTCTGTTGCAGTGCTCTGGTTTTCTGAGCTAACCCACTCACTGCTAGAGTCACTTCAAATTCACTCCATTGTAATTGGCAATGGTACAAAACCCCAAGGATCTGTAGGAAATCAATGAATATAAAATTTAATTTGTCATTCTGTAGTTGAATTCTCTGTTTTATTTTCTTGTTTGGGAGGAGTTTATAAAACCACATCCTCTACACTATATTCCCATCTTCTTTAGGTGACATACCAGTTGAAGATCCCTTGTACAGCTTTATGTACAGTCCTAATGCTAAACCGTACCCTTAGTAAGTTGCAGTGGTTCTCTGTCTTCATGCTGTGCGGTGGTGTTACCCTTGTTCAGTGGAAGCCTGCTCAGGCTACAAAAGTACAGGTAAGAGTTCACATTTTGCTGCTTCACAATGAAGAATAAACTGCCTTATGCTTTGTATTTCACTTCACGGCAGCTGGGATTAAGGTAAGGTCTCTTACATTCTACACAGCAGTATCCCTTTCCTATTTCCAGCCACTTCATCTACAACATAACCACTAGTTTGATCATTCACTTTTGCATTTATTGTGTACCAGTTCAGGCAGGCTTGCGGTATTGCTCTAGTCTCACTTATTGGAAAGGCAACTGATTGCTACAATTAGTATAAATTACCAGAGTTCTATCATAATCAGTCTAAGACACCATCATAGGAGTATCTGAGTAATACATTGTTTCCAGCAGTTGGCCCTGGTATCATTGCAATTGTTGGAGCAGAGAACTTGGAATGGAAGCACTTGGCGGAATTAGGAGGGAAACTCCAGTGCCTTGTGGGTGTGGGTATGTCATTTAAACACACCCCTCAGAGGCACTGACCTAATCCCGTTCCAGGAAGAAACAAGTGTCTTCTGTTTCTTAGGTCTTAGCCGCTGGTCAGCGGCATTAGTGAGAAAGGCAGGTCATGCAGCTGGGAAGACTGGCCACAGCCAAGTAGATGGTGCCTCTGAGCACTGCAAGGGTTGGTGAGAGCACACACAGAAAATGAAACACCACACAGCTACACTGAGCTAATCTGAAGGACAGCTCTAGTACATTTTATACTGTAATGAAATGCTAATAATTTTGCTGTACTTAAAGTAGCAGCTCTGGAATTGATTACTGTAAATTACTGAAGTGTTGCATCCTTTTTAAAATAATGGTTGATGTTGCAGGTGGAGCAGAATCCATGGCTAGGGTTTGGAGCGATTGCTGTTGCTGTATTGTGTTCAGGATTTGCAGGTATAGTATTATTCCTGTATGCAGGTCACAACAAAAGGACCGGAGAATTCATTTTGTTTAAAACAGAACACTCTACATTAGTTAACAGTCTTTGTTGATTAGAAGATAAAAAAGGACTTTATCCCTTCTGCCCATAATTACCTTCTACTTGCAGTAATCGTGGCAGATTCATGACATGATTACTCCAGTTGTCAAGCAAATGACTAGGAGCACATACTATTGGTTTTATGTGATGCAACTTAGAATGCTGGTTTGCAAGTGGAAGTGTCTTTCAAATGCTTAGAATAATACTGTGGGGGAACATCCATAATGACTCACTCTGAACAATTAATTAATGTACATCAATTTTATAAAGTTGGCTTTACAGTGAATAGCTCCTTTATGGTGACCACATGGAATGCTTGCATTTTTTATAAGGGCAACTGAGCTCCTTGCTCAGTTCTTGTGCTAACTCAGCCCCGAAATACACATTGCTGTAGTCCTGTAGGTGGTAAATCTAACTGAGATGCAGAGGGAGCATGAGTAAGGTGGAGAGAAAGATGAGTAGCAGGAAGCCTAGATAAACCGCATGAAGGATTTTTGGGTTGGTTTCTACAATGAGTGTTTCCCCTCAGAGTAGTTTTTCTCTGGCTTCTGCAGAAGGAGACCAGAACTTGAGGACAAGTGAGCTGGTGTGGAGAAATAAGGAAAATCAAATTACTACTTAATTTGAAATTTGGCTCACAGGGGCATATTTCCCTGGCTGTAAACTGGATTCTTTCCCCTCCCTCTGTAAGAAAACAAGGTACTATCACCCACCTCTAGTACCGTACAATCCTGCAAGAATAATCTTGTGCTGTGCATACACGCTTGTTACTCGTAGAAAACATTCTGGTTGGCAGGGGAAGAACGGAGGAGGGTGTCGTTCTTGTTTGGCATCTTTTCAGTGAAATGGGCACTTTGAAGCAGAAATACCAAGTAAGACTGTAGGGCTCAATCAACTTTTCCTGGAAGGTTATAAATTTACTCCTTTCAACAGATGCTCCCAAGCCATGAGACAAAATACAACATTCACTGTGAAGCCTGCAGAGTCTCCTAAAGCTCTCTAGCTTTCTCTGCTAACACGGGTAGACAGCTGTGCTTCTAAAGGTTTGCAGATTCAGACCATTGAAAGGGCTGATGCAGGCGGCTCTAGAGGATTTAGACGCATACAGCTTTCTTCTGCAAAAGGATTGCAGCTTGGGCGTTTCCTCACTGACAGCTGTAGCTTGGAGGCAGCTGGGAGGACAGAGTATTTCATCAGTGGAGCTCCTTGTGCCCTTGGGGCTTTACATGTTGAAAACATAAATCCTATTCAAACTCCTTTCCTCCTCTTCCTTCCCAGGTCCACATAAGAAGTTATTTTGGCATTAAACCTTCAGTTTCTGGACTGACCATGTTAAGTGTTTTATATTATTCCAGCAAAGTCAAAAAAGTTATGTTTTTGTCCCTCAGAGATGGAAAGGAACTTTATTCTTCCAACTGCTGATCCTGCGATAATTTCCAAGTATCCGGGGGCCCAACAATGCTTATAGAAGCATTGGAAAATATATAATGCCAGATCCTTTGTGACTTGGAACAGTACTGAAGAGTGATTTCTCCTAAACAGCACCCGTTCTTTCCTCCATCTTGCCCAGTGGAGCAATTTTTATGCATTTTCAGAAATCTGAAAGCATGGTTTCATTGGTTTGCTTGCTGTTTTCTTAGTTTATAAAATTTACAAATATGGTTCATATTCAAGCCAAATTTCTGGTACATTGATTACATCCGGTTGTGCTCTATGGGTCTTCTCAGCGGGCAGAAATCTCGAGATAGATTACTGTGGGTTCTTTTAAACACTGCAGTCATTAACAATACTAGTTTTTTTGTTGGTATTGTTGTTTAGACCTCAAAAATGTATATTCATATGAGATTGTATCATATTTCTTTGGGTTTTTTAATTCTTTGAACCCCTGAAATATAAATCTGTTCTCTAATTTATTCACCATAAATATTCACTGTACTGTATGAAATTATAAATTGCATTTTTCATGACTAAAAGAGTAGGAAGACCTTCCTTGAAGCTAACTCGGGGATTTCCAGAGGAGTGTGTGCCTAGGGCTTCTAACCCACAGGTCTTTTCTCTGTGCCTTCTTTGTCAGTTCCATATACTTTTCTCATATTGTATGAAGGATCTTGGGCGACGTTAATCAGCAGTAAACTTGTAGTCAGTAGGGATCCCAACAGAAGCTCGTGGAAGTGGCTGAGAAGATCCAAGTCCTGCAAACTGCTGTCTGTGTTTTGAAATGCTGAGGAAATTCCAGAGATAAGCAGAGTCCTGGTGTGGAAGCAATGGTTAAAAAGGCAGGTAGTGATGGCCTTGTCAAATGTCGGCCTTTTAGTCTGACGTACACCTCCTGAGTAGAGTAATGAGAAAGTATTTGGGGAATTTCAGTAATGCAGAGCATAAAAGTCGCACTCATCAGCGTGGCACTGTGAACAAGAGCTTTAGGTTAAAATGAATTCCATTTCCTCAAAACGAATCTGTAGTTTCAATTAGCAGAAAGCATTGGTTTTGATTTGCTCTTGTAATCCACTGAAGCGGTGGTTTCGGAACATCACTACTCTGCCAAGTACTCTGCAGGCACAAGGCTTCTGAGGAATTTTCAGTATTGAGGTAATATAGTCCCACCCCTGTTTTTAATTTTTTACTGCCAAGTATCCCAATGGAGGGAAAAAAAAAAAGTTCTACATCATACTGAAATACATAAATACTGTCCTGGGGATAAAATACCAGGTGCCAAGGTGAAACGCTTTTTTCTGGTGTAGAATTGTACAGAAGAAACTCTGCTGGACAGAAGCCTGGCAAATCAAGCAGAAATGAGTAGTTTCAGTTGTCGATGAGGTTCATTGTTACAACAACTGTGAAGAGAAATAGAATCTATTTTTGATGTTACGTACCCATTAAAATGATCCTGTTGTGGAAGGCACGCTTTTGTAGGATGTGTTGTTGGGTCCTTGGCATTGGGAACTTCTGTGAAACTTAACAGTCTGTAGGACAAGATGATTCCAGTAGTCTTGTCTGGCTTTAAAACACTACGAATGCTGAATCATTAAAGATGACACTTCATCTCACTGAAACCATTGGTTTTTTTGTTTTGTTTTGTTTTTTTCAGGAGTCTATTTTGAGAAGGTCGTAAAGAGTTCAGATACTTCCTTGTGGGTGAGGAACATTCAGATGTACTTGTCTGGGATTGTGGTGACTTTATTCGGTGTGTACATGTCAGACGGAGCCCAAGTTCATGAGAAAGGGTTTTTCTATGGCTATACATACTACGTCTGGTTTGTTATCTGTAAGTACCTTGTGGTTTTAGGGTCTTGTTACATTGTTTTGCTTTTTTAACTATGATAGAACTGATGGCACGAAGCTACAAATTCAGTCTGACACACTGGTTTTTTACTGTGTTTTGAGGGATTTTATTTAAAAGTATCATTTTCTTGGAAATTATTCACTTATTCAATTTAAAATTGTGCTGAAACAGCAGTCTAAATAACTGAGTAGTGAGCAGATCCACTTTAAGTGAGTCATATCTGATCTACTAGATGCCACGTAGACATCCCATTTTGCTGAATGTTGCGTTAAATCACCAATTAGGACAACGTAGCCCAAACAAAGAGTACACTGGTGGAGTAAAATGCATCATTTCAAGAGTAACCTGCTGCACCTTTTCTAATAGAAATATGTCATCTGCTTTCCAGTTCTTGCCAGCGTTGGTGGCCTCTACACTTCGGTCGTTGTTAAGTACACAGATAACATTATGAAAGGCTTTTCTGCAGCGGCAGCCATTGTTCTTTCTACTGTGGCATCCTACATCCTCTTTGGCCTCCAGATAAGTAAGTGCCTTTTGCCTTTGATTTGATGGTATGTGCATGTTTCCTTCCTGGCCAGCAGGCTGCACACAGTTCATACCAAAGCGATCACCTGTGCCTCCTTTGAATTATTTCTGGTTTTAACTTCAAGTCTTCTCCAGGACTCCTATGCACTAACGTATCGTCCCTGTTGCGTTACGTAAGGTGCCTGGTGATCCTGTGCTTTCAAAGGTATTCACGATTTGCTCTTTCAGAGGCATCCTACAACCTCAGGCAGAAAGGTTCTTTCCCATTTTAAAGAGCTTACGAGTTTATACAGCTTTATTCATGAATCACTTCCTGATGCAGTTCAGTTTGTGATACAGCCGTTTACCTGAGACTGCTGTTGATAAGTTATCATTTCTTGTTGGTTTTAGTAGAGCCAGTGCCAAATTAATTCCTCAACTATTTCTGCAAGGGTTTTACACATCCTGGTTAAGTTATACCTGCTACTGCATTAACTTTTACCTTCCCTGTGCGCTGTGGACACCACCACGTGAGAGCAAGTCAAACAGCAGCTGGGGTCATGACTGATGTGGTGAATATTTCTGAGAGGAAATGGCAGATTTGGGCTGTCCTGCAACTACAATGGATTTTCTCCCTGATCAAGTCTGTGTCTGATGCTGTACGCAGTAGCTCCTGCGCAGTCATTCACTGTTTAGTTTTGGGTATTTTTTACTTTCCTACCATAATCCAAAGATGGTATGGTGTAATGGTGGAAAAACTAGCTTTCTGATGTGGCATTAGTGAGATGAGACTTAAGGAAAGCTTGCATAAGGAGAAAATCATCGGTGTTTGGCTGAAAAAGAGCACCTTAAAGCAAGTGGTGAAAAACACAGCTAGTTTTAAAAATTCACTTGTGCAGAACATATTCTTCATGGCTGACACAAATCAAACCTGGACTGGTGATTGTTGTGGTTTAACCCCAGCCAGCAACTAAGCACCATGCAGCCGCTCACTCCCTCCCCCCTGCCCCAATGGAATGGGGGAGAAAATCGGGGAAAAAAGAAGTAAAACTTGTGGGTTGAGATAGGAACAGTTTAATAGAATATAAAAAGAAGAAACTAATAATGATAGTGATAACACTAGTAAAGTGACAGCAATAATGGTGAAAGGATTGGAATGCACAAATGATGCACAATGCAGTTGCTCACCACCTGCCAATCGATGCCCAGTTAGTCCCTGAGTGGTGATTGCCCCACCCCCACTACCCCCCAGTTTATATACTGGATGTGGCATCACATGGTATGGAATACCCCATTGGCCAGTTTGGGTCAGGTGCCCTGGCTCTGTCCTGTGCCAACTTCTTGTGCCCCTCCAGCTTTCTCGCTGGCTGGGCATAAGCAGCTGAAAAATCCTTGACTTTAGACTAAACATTACTTAGCAACAACTGAAAACATCAGTGTGTTATCAACATTCTTCTCATACCTAACTCAAAACATAGCACTGTACCAGCTACTAGGAAGACAATTAACTCTACCCCAGCTGAAACCAGGACAGTGATCTTTCTGTGAAAGCCTCATCAATAGTGTTTCTTAACCCTGCTTAGAAGTGGAAAGGCAAACCAAATGTGTTATCACAGGCTACTTTGTCACATCCACTGTGTCTTTAAGTTTATTGTAACATATGCCTGTTGGATGGTGTCTGGAACTGCAGATGTTTCACACTTGCTTTTCTGACCATCACCATGTTCTTGCTGATATGAGACTAACTGAAATGGTGTGGGGATTGTAAACAATCAAGAGATCTCGGTGACAGAGGGCAAGTCTAGATTCTGTGAATTATTAACAGCTTGTTGTCCTGCTTAGCTTTGAGTAACTTCAATACTGTCGTTCAGATATCATCAGAATTTATACAGCTTACTCTTCTGAAGATTTCTTCTTATACAGCGGTGTTTATTTAAACTATTTTGTCTCCTTCCAGCTCTTACCTTCTCCGTGGGTGCTTTCCTGGTGTGTGTTTCTATTTACCTCTATGGATTACCTCGACAAGACACCACGAAAATCCAGCCATCAGAGACTAAAAGCTCAAAAGAGAGACTTGCTACTGTGTGACATTGTCCATAAAAATGGACAGACAAGAGAAAAAATGGACTCTAAAAAAAAAAAACCTACTTTTTTTTAAAATGAGCCTTAAGCTAGTCATGAAACGGTTTCAGTGGGATAGACTAAAAGCAGAAGTTAGTTCTGTTTTATGTGTGAAGTTTCCAGTGGCTGATGCTGAGGCTACATTACAGCCGAGGAGGTGGCTGGGTGTTTTATTGAAGGTATTCTTCATTCACATCGGACAATGAAGAGTCCCATTTACAAGGAAAGCAGAATGAAGGAACTGAACACTCAGTTGTATATAATGTATATAACGGGGGGAAATTGGTTCTTTGTGTATTTGATAAACTGTCTTGCCCTTTGAGGGCAGAAATGCCCAAAAGCTTCATAAAAATCTATTAAAAAGAGCAACTACTGCCAGCATTTTCTCTTAAACCAGCTGGCAACTGCAGTTTGATTAATGACAGGAAAGGTATCTCCTAGGTGATACAGATGAGATGACACAACCCCACCAGAATAACCATTCTTCAAGTATCACTTACCTAGAAGTGTTTAGAAGTAGCACTTGCTGTTTGGTTTAAAAAGTCAGAATGACATGGGTGTTTCTCTTACGTTGCAGATTTTCTTTCACCTTTCAAATGTTTTTTATACCTGCTGTAGCTGGTAGAGAGATCTCCTCTCTTCTCCTCCTTCTTGTTTTATCAACCCCCAGCTGTACAGGGGAAGATTCACATGTGTTCTTGTGTCTCTGGCTTAAGTATGAATGAGTCAACTCAGTGTCAGACTAGAAGATTTTTATCTGTACGTTTTCTCTCTAAGCCTTTTTGTGCACACAGAGTGATGCTTGAAAAGAGTTCCTGTAAGGCATGTTAGGCTTTGATTTAATTTATGAGTGCCGACTGTATAATTTCAACCTCCTCCCTCATTTTCTGAGGCCTTCCAGAAACTGCAACTGTGCATTGAGGGAAAACTGACTTTGGTGCATTTGGGCAACTCATTTACATTGAAAGTGGAGTCAGAAAGGTGACCAAGTTTACATCCTGGTTAGATTTCTTCAGACATGAGTTAACCAGCTGTGTTTTCCTTGAAAGTGGGACGTGTTAAACACAAACATACTTAAATTCTGTTCCAGTGGGAGGGGATGCTCCTCTCTGCCTTTCACCAGCTGTTCTGTGCATCTAGAACAGTGTGCCACCAGAGCGCCGCTCTGGTGAGTCAAGGCTTCGGTGGTGGTGGGCATTGTCAGGCATTTCAGAGGCTGGAGCAGCCACCTGCACCTCTCCTCAGCGGTGTGGTGGCTCGGGGGTGCCAAGCAGCAGCTGCCGTGTCTGACTGCATGTATGGTGCTGAGGGAGCACTGTGGTTCCTCTTCCACCAGCTGGGCAGCAAACCCTCTTCTCCCTGGTCATCACGTCGGTGTGACAGAGGAATGGGTGAGGAACAGGATGTGACAGAGTTGGCAGCTGGTCTTGGCTAATGTTACCGAAGGGCGAGTGCAGTACAACACACAGGAAAAAATTCCCTGGCAGGGTCTGACTAACCCAGTTTGTTACAGGGCAGCTGTAGCTGTTGTACCACTAGGCCTAAGTACACAATGGCAACTGCAGACAGGGAGAACTTTGATCACTTAGGGCAGCACAGTTACTACCAGTTCCTCTACCAAAAGGATGTTATATTTACAAGGGTAAATGCAGAGCAGTTCTCTTTTATGGGAAATACCAGGAAGACTGGTATCTTAAGTACACTATTCCTACCAAGTGCCTGGGAGAAAGCGACTGTGACAGCCCTGGCCTCCCCCAAATGGCTGTGCCACGCAACCCTTCTGCAGTCGGTGTGATGGACTGTACAAACCTCCAAGAGCAGACAGAGTTTCCACACTGCATTAGCAATGACATGCAGGAGAGTATTATCTTGAAAAAAATCCTTTTACTAAAGGATGTGACTTCACATTGCATACAGCCTCATTACATTTGAGTTACAGGTGTAATTCCAAGAAGTTTCATTCCGCTGGCTAGAACCAAGCGTGCAGCTTGAAAGAGACAGAGCCTTGCCTGCAAAACAAGAACAGCTGTCAGCGTAACGATATCGCTACAGAACAGAGCATAGTTCTCAGGACAGCAGGTAGGAGCAGCCTGGCAGAGGTGAGAACACTGTGCCCATGCAGGGCACTGGGATTTGGACATACGCATAATTGGAGTACTGACTAACACACCAGTGCTGGCAGAATTTGCACCAGCTGTGGATAGTCCATTGCAGTGTCAACAGAGGGACAGTTTTGTCAACCAAGGGAAGCTGGAAAGGAGTGTCCAGCCCAGTCTAATACCCTCAGGGCAGAGCGACCAGAGGCGATGCCTGCAAATGAGCTAGCAATGACTAAAAAGTTAAAATCTTTCATGCGCCACAAGCTGTTACAGCCTGAGGATACTGCTGGAATCCCTCCTCTCATTGTGCCTGGGTTAGAGGTGGTCAAGCAACTATGGGCTGCTTTGAAAATTTCACTCATCCTTGTCAATGTCTTAGCTGTTACACAGCTGGCTGTTTGGGAAGGGGTCTATCATCAGCCTTGCTCCAAAAAAATTGTTCTTGAAAGCTGTCACACTGTAAGGGGTTTTCTTACAGGATAAGGAACTGAAATTTTACTTGTAGCTTGGACTGTCTTAGTCCATCTTCAAAGGCAGGAGTACCTACAGCATCTAAGCTCAAATACAGAGTGCAGCTCCATCAATGCCACTGAATTTTTTTCCCCCACAACACAGCTCAACACTTGGATGTGACTTCCTACCAAAATCAGCTAGGTAATTGCTTTTGAAATAGATGAAAGAGAAAATAAGAAAGGCAGTGTAATTAGTATATCATTCACTGAGCAGTTAACGGGTCAAACATTGCCTGGAAGATCAGTAGAAAATAATTTGCATCTATGTGGAACTGCATGCTAACAGTTGTCAGCCTCCGTGCTTTAGCTGGAAAGGCAATACAGACAACTTGGGATATGTAGGTGGCAAGAGGGAGGAGACAGATTCAGTTATCTCGTAATTCTCTGTCTTCCCACATAACCACTAAAGGAAACCACCAGAAATTAACCAGCAAGATAAACACTCAAATGTTTACTTTTTAAAAGTTCAGAAGGAAAGGCGATAAGGAAAGGGGTTTGACTGGGTTTGGAGCAGTTGTCCTTATGGAGCATTCTTTTTTGGGAAGGTCAGGCAGAGCAGCCCGCTCTAGCAGGCACAGCCATGAACAGCAACCCTTGCCTTCCCAAAGCAGTGCCACCCACGGGAGAGCCTGACTGTTGGCTCATGAGCCCCCCAGTGGTTACACAGCTGGGCTGGCAAAGCCTTAGTGGATCATGCCTTGGGACGCCCTACACAGGCTCCAGCCACCGCCTAACAACCCGGTGCCATACCTGGGCTAATTCAGGGGTGCTGCCTTTCACAGGAAGAGTTTTATGTGCCACAGCTGCAAGATGGCTGAAATGGAAAGCACAGTGAGAACGGTGAGAACAAGCAACTCTCTTGACAAGAACAGTGCTATGGGCTACAGAAAACAGCAGAACTGGAACAGCCACAACTGCAGCACGCCAGAGACTTATTTCCAACAGCCTCTTTCACCTGGCTGAGGGAGGGTATGGTTTTCTGTAGCCTGCATGCCATCAACAACATATGGCTCATAAAATAAGCCCAAAACATTCTCTCCACCCCCACGATCAACAAACCCCAAAACTGGTCTGGAAAGATCCTTGAGAGCCTGCCCTGTCATTCCCAAGGGGCAGGACTCCTTAGACAAGTTTCCTTAACTTGTTAAAGCCTTCCCCATACACAGGCTCTACAGCTTCCTCCAGCAAGTCTGCTCCCGTATTCCGCTGTGCTGTCAAATCAGAGAGGTCTCTATGGGGACCCTCCCTATGGAGGTCACATATGCAGTATGACTTACTGTAATAATATGCTTTGTCCATCTCAACACATAGGCTGAGATCAGTGGTTAAAAGGGGTTTGGACAAAATTTCCTAGCTGAAATTTTGAGATTTGAGAGCATATTATCAGCTCAGATCTGCTCTGTAAGATATGATTAGTCCAGCATGATTCTGGGTTCAGACATTGGGTTACAGCCAAGTGATTCTTTTTTCTTGAAAGCAGTTAGTTTCTGAGGAGGCTCCTGGCTCCTTTGTTTCCTGGTTCCAACCTTGATCTCTACTATATTATTTGCTATCCTACTTTACTTTATACCTTTCCTGCTCTAGAGAAACTGCCCCACAAATTTACATCTTCCCACTGTTTTTACTCTTCAAAGCAGTGCAGATGTGAGGGCTGCAGAGCCAGCTCAGGAAGACCTGTCCTTACCAGAGACGGACGCCGGTATCAGCAATCACCTTACCTGAGTGTGAGGAGGTAGCTGACAATGTGCTTGGGTTGCAGATCCTGAGAAGATCTATATAGGACCTCATCATACCTGTGAAGAAAGAAAAGGGTGGTTTGGTGTTGAAGTGGTAGGAAGGTGTACTCAGATATAAGGCTGATCAGACTTGCTTAAGTCAGAACAAACACACAACCACAACTGCGGAATTAACCAAAATAATCTTCTGAACCAGACCTAAGCCATGTAATTAGCACACAATTGATTGTTTCTTTCTCATTCACTTATTATTGAAGGAGATGATTGCTTCTGCTCCTCTTCATGCAAACACTGTAGATGGCAGAGCTCAGAGAGGCAGGCTATAGCAAATAGAACACAAGAGCTATATTTGCTCCTGGAACATTATGTCTGGATTTACATTTCAACACTAACTGTAAGTTCCTAGGAGCAAAAAATGTATTAAATAACCAAGGCAGTCAAAATAGTCCCTTAGAGTATGTATGTTGCCTTTAGTAAATGCAGCTTAGAATTTTAAGTAGCTAAAGGAAATATTGTAACATTAGAAAAGACAAAAACAAAGTGGGTTTACATAATCCTGGAATAAAATTGACTTATGTAAGACAGTATTAAACTGGATAGTACAGGCAGAGTCATGGAGATCCATGTTTTTTCTTCTTGTGTTCTGCTGTCCACTTGTGCACATCCTCTTTTTCACAGCCTGCAAGAAGTTACCAGCACCTCTGGGGCCGAACAGATTTCAAATTCAAAGTGGGGAGTGGACTACTCCTAGTCTTTGCTCAGCTCCCAGGCCCATCCCCTCCAGCATGCCCGAGCCAAACTTCCCTGGGATCTTCCTCCTCCAAAGGCAAGCTGCGGGAGAACTGGGGAGTGATGTCTGGTAATGGGGGCTCAGTGGTCACGTAAGAGCTATAGCACCAGGGAGGGAGTGTTCCCCATTCCCTTGGCGGGTAAGCTACAAAAACATCTCTTACACGTGCATTCAGCAGCTCATCTCAGCCAGCACGCCGCAGGTGGCCACTGTTCAAACAGGGAGGGTCACTGCCTTTATACCACTGTGCAACAGATGTGAAAGAGACAAAATCAGGGGAAGCTCTGCATTTTCTCAGGGACCACATAGACACCAGCAGCTGTTGGCTCCTCAGAGACAGCAATGTAGGTATAGAAAAATTACTATTAACTTAACAAGCACCATCAAACAGCCATTAATAAAGCTTTATGAAGCAACAAAGTTGGTATCAAATCAAAGAGCCCTCTTTTGATACCAATTTTGCTGCTTCATGAAGCTGCTGCTTCAGTGTTGGCCTACAACAACTTGTTAGATTATTTTATCAGTTAAATAAGTCCACTTTTGCAGGGATATACATGCTACCTTCAATCTACTATTCATTAGTCTGCAAAGTTAATGGCATTCAGAACTAGTCAGCTAATTTTAAGGGCAAATGTTTGGTAGCTTTTCAAACAGCAGAGCAGAGCCATGGGAAGTGGGCTTCTGACAAGTCAGGATTGTTTATCATAGAAACTTTTCAAGAAGAATCTACTCATGGTGACTCACAAGAAGGACTGAACAGTAATTGTTACTCCTGAAATCATGGGATATCTAAACATGAGTTTGTTAGCCACTGAGTGCCTGGTCTAGTGGATAACCTAAATACTGCTTTCTGCTGAAAGTAAAGGCCCCAGGAGATGTTTCATACAGATTCCATATGGTGCCTGGCCAGACTCAAAAGCCTTTGCAATAAGGAGACCTGAAGCTCTATAAAAACAAGAGCCCTGCAGTGGAGCAACAACCTCTGTTTGGAAATGGACACATGTCTGGGATGCAGTGATCCCTGCAAATCAAACTGAAATACATTAACCCTGTCAGTTTTCACACATAAGACAGGCAGCTATACACTAATTGATAAAACCAAGAATTTCACGAATTTTCTGTGAAATACAATTGCACTAGATAAATAAGACACTACTGGTCTTACTTAGAGTGCTGGCTGATCTTGCTGTTGCTCAAGAGAACACGCAGCATACAATAAACTGCAGGCAGACCTCTTGAGGCAATTGCAGTTAACAGTAGGACTCTGCAACCTACTCTTGCAGGCTGAAAGGCGCCACCTGGGACTCTGGCATGGCTTTTGGAAGTCTGAATTTTAAAAAGATGCCCTCAAGAAACCCTTAGTGTGCCCAAAGAAGTTAACTCTCTGGCACTGTGCAGTGCGCAATGCAGTATACAGGACCTCTCACTAGGAATTCTGAAAGCCTCAATTATTTCCAACTCCATCACAGGCTGCGCAACATGGACAACTCCCTTGTCTCCGTATTTTAATTACACGCCTGTGAAATAATGAAAACAGAAACTGTTCAGCTTTAAGACTGATTAATGAAGAACATTACTTCTATTAAAAGGTATTAGTTGTGCATGTTCAGTAGCTCTGAAGGATGTTGAGCTACTGAATGTGCATGCACATACCGCATTTCACGTCACCCAGGAGCACTTCCTCTCCCCTTTCCCACATGACAAAAACAGAACAAGAGGAACCAAGCTAATCTGCAGCTAGTATTTATATAGAGCTTAGCATATTTTTCTGAAGACAAGAAAGTAATTAAGAGGCTCATGTACACAGAGTATGTTCCAAATACTTCTTTTTCCCTCGTGTGGTTTCTAAAGTCCACAAAGATTTCAAGTGAGGGCTACTGTTGGCAATCAGTATGACCCAACAGACGAGCCATTGCCTGAAACAGCCATTTTTCTTTTATGATCGTGCAGTCTGTGCCTGCTCAACAGGCTGGCAACAAATTCAGAAGTTTATTTTAAGGGAACTGGTATTTTGAAAGAAAACTAGACAAACCTGAGAAGATGCTGAAGAACAGAGATGGCATCTGGCTCTTGCAAGCATGCCACATTAACGTCCGTTAGCTGATCATTCCCATGCATCTGTTCTAAACTAAAATGTAAGGATGAAAAACAAACAAATGTTGGATGAAAAACTCTTATTAGCAAAGCTGAACAAGAGAAACAGTAATTTGTGTTTTTAAGAAAAAAAGGGTAGGCATTTTCTGGTCAAGCTGAATGGAACATTGAGACAGACTAGCTGACTTCAACCCAAGATAAAAGAATTAGAATTTGTGATAGCTATTCAATATGAACAGGATTAGAGATATGCATGGAAAACAGGCCCAGAAGCTGATGCTAAAAGGACTACGGAGGTAGTCAATACCCTAGTAATGGTACCATAATACCATCAATACCTAGATGATAAGGGAGTACACGAAGAATAAACTACAGAAAGGGATCAGGCTTGCATGCTCTCCCTGAATACCATCTCCCATTACCATTGCCTTAGACAGAATACCAGGTTGTATGGGCTTTTGGCCTGATACAGGAAGGTCTCTTACTTGCTTTTATGAAAATACATATCCATGTCTGCATTAAAAATGATCTGAAATATCACTATAATTGCTAAAACTGTTCAAACTGGACTCTTTTAAAATTCTTTTTAGAAAATAACCAAACATGTCAGGTCTTTGACCTGAGTCAACAGGAAGGGGTCTGCTTTTAAGCTTGGTTACCAACAGTGGGAAATAATAGAATGTCTAAAAAACCCCACTAGCTACAGTGGTAGCTAAAAACACCTAAGTTCTGTGATTTGATATATTTTACAAGTACTGGCATTTTGGTTTTGACATCAGTTTCTTTAATCCTAGGGCCACCATTCTTCATCACTGACACCAAACACACAGAGAGGCTGTTCCTAGAACTGGGAAAGTACATGGACAGTTAGCTCAGACCTGTGGAAATGAGGTGGAAATTTCATTTTAATTGGCTTGCTCTTCCAAGAAGTCTCAGTGATTCCTATCATAAACTCACACCTCTGGTGAAAAAGTGAACGCGTGTCATATTTAGGGAAGGAGTTAACACTACTACTTAACAAAGCAGTAAGTTAATAAGGTTAAAATACATGTCAAACTGTACTTCTGCATACAAACGGTCCTCTTACCTATGGAGTCTGGCATGGGTATACTGCAAGAACACGCCTGTATCTCCACGACTTTGAAGAGCTCGATCCCAGCTAAACTGATAATCAGATGACAGAAGGCCCCGGAAGTCCTGGAACAATAAATTAATGTCACCTAGATACAGCTCTCCATCTCAATTTTTAACTTTTCACAGAAGATGCAAACACCTCTGGAGGCAGCTCAGACTCACCTGAATTATTACTGCTGCAAGACCAACTTTCTCTGCTGTCTCCATAGGGTCTTCTACCTCTTTGGTTGCTGACAAGAAACAGAGAAAAAGAAATTGTAACTCTGTAGTAGCATAACGACACCCTTGGTCAGACTTGGAGATGCCAATTAAACAGCAGATCTTCCATAACTGCAAGCAAGCAATATGGAAATTGTCAGGATGCAATTCCAGGATAAAAATGAAGTCCAGGATAAAAATCTTCCTTAAAAGTTGAGATACAGCTGTTTCAGATGTGCTTTTCCCCCACTTCCCCTAGTATGTGTAATGCAGATTTTAAGGTCAAAAGCATTCATTACAACAGATGGGATAGACTACACTGAATTCCTCTTCACAATTCAGACAGCCAATCTCTAAGATCAGGAAGAGAATGACAGGGCAATTCAGATTTTGTTTAAAAACTCCAAGTGATAGGGAGGCATAAATAGCCAAAGAAAAATTGTTCCAATGACTAATGGAGCACTTGGATGTACATTTAGGGAGTATTCACACCAACCACTGTAGATATCTAAACTGACTGTATTCAGAGAACCCGAGCTGTGAGAATCATAGAATGGTTTGGGTTGGCACAGACCTTTAAAGACCAACTAGTCCAACCTCCCTGGCCATGGGCAGGGACATCTTTCACTAGATCAGGTTACTATCCTCATGCAACCTGACCTTCAACATTTCCAGGGATGGGGCATCCACAACTTCTCTAGACAACCTGTTCCAGTGTCTCACCACTCTCATTGTAAAAAATTTCTTCCTTCCAATCTAAACCTACTCTCTTTCAGTTTAAAACTGTTGTCCCTTGTCCTGTCACTACAGGCCCTGGTGAAAAAGTCTTTCTCCATCTTTCTTATAAGCTCCCTTTATATAATGAAAGGCCACAATAACATCTCCCCAGAGCCTTCTCTTCTCCAAGATGAACAACCCCAACTCTCTCAACCTTTCTTCATAGGAGAGGTGTTCCAGCCCTGACCATTTTCGTTACACTCCTCTGGACCCACCTGAACAGGTCTAAGTCTTTCTTGTACCAGGGACCCCAGAGCTGGACACAGTACTCCACGTGGGGTCTCAAGAGAGCAGAGTAGAGAGGGAGAATCACCTCCCTTGACCTGCTGGCCACGCTTCTTTTTATGCAGCCCAGGATACGATTGGCTTTCAGGGCTGCAAGCACACATTGCCAACTCACATCCAATTTTTCATCCATCAGTACCCCCAAGTCCTTCTTGGCACGGCTGCTCTCAATCCATTCATCCCCCAGTCTGTATTGATACTGGTGATTGCCTCGACCCAGCTGCAGGACCTTGCATTTGGCCTTGTTGAACCTCATAAGGTTTGCATGGGCCCACTCCTCAAGCACCCCTTTGGATGGCATCCCTTCCCTCAAGTGAATCAACTGCACCACTCAGCATGATGTCACCTGCAAACTTGCTGAGGGTGGATTCAATCCCACTGTCTATGTCATTGATGAAGATATTAAGCAGTATTGGTCCCAGTACAGACCCTTGAGGGACACTACTTGTTACTGATTTCCACTTGGACATTGAGCCACTGACTCACATAACTCTTTAGACATGATCATTCAGCCAATTCCTTATCCATCTAACAGTCCATCCACCAAACCCTTATCTCTCCAATCTAGAGATAAGAATGTTGTGGGGGGCTGTATCAAAAGCCTTACAGAAGTCCAGGTAGATGACATCCATAGCTCTTCCCTTGTCCACTAATGCAGTCACTCCATCATAGAAGGCCACTAGATAAGTTAGGCATGATTTGCCCTTCTTCCTGGGTAGACATGACAAGAGCCTCTCCAAAGCACTTCTGACTAACTTAACTCTTATCATTACAAAAGTCTTAAGTCATTACAAAAGAACTTAAGTCTATCATTACAAAACCTGATTAATCTAGGAGAGTCTAAGAGAGAATGTCCTCACAACAGCTGCAGAGACATGTCTGCAAAGCTATTTCCAGCTTTTTCACAACTCGAGTGATATTCTTTAGCAGATAAGCAGCATGCTGTTGCGTACAGAAATTCACCGAAGGGCCTGTCTCATTCCCTGTCTCACAGGGAAGTTCACAGGGCCAAGCTGGTGCTCCAGTTCATCAGAAGTACAGTAAGATTGCCTAGATAACAGCGCTTTAGAAGCTGAATCTTCTGGGAAATCAGTTACTTCTGTTTGGACCCACAACCTTGCCTAGTGAAAAGGTGATGCTTTTGACACATATAATGCTTTCTCTTTTTAAACTCAGATCACAGTGTGCTCTACCAGGGTCTACTCTTCCTGTTTTGTCACTAGTGGAGAGAAAGGAAGATTCTAGTCATAGTCTTTTACAAGGCAAATCTGTTCCACTTTAGCAAAGGCCAAGTGCTTTTTTTTATTGTGGTATATGTAACCTATCAAATTTGCAGAGTTCAGCTTATGATTTCCTGTCCCAGCTGATTTCCCACTAACAGCAGAATATGGAGAATTGCGCTGTTCTCTTACAGCACTACTTAAGCTGAAACAGTTTTGCAGTACGGTTTTAGTATACTTAGATTTCTGTCTTTTGCTTTGCTATTTCTTTGTGCCAGGTCAGCAAAGCCAACTGAGACAACTTTGAGTAGTTCGTACTACTCATACCTTTGCTAGTTACAAAATTCAGAAAGGACTAAGCTTGAAAAATGTGGGGATAGTTCATAGCCCTGAGAAGTCTCAGACTGGATATTCATTCACAAAGACAAATATATTTAGATTACGTTATTATATTTCATAACTGAGATTTGTTTCAAAACAGAAAAACTGTCTCAGAATTCAGGCTTTTGTTTAGGTGCTTGATAAGACACAGACAAAGCTATCTAAGAGAAAGTAAAGCGGCAAAGGAAATTGGCATTGTAGAGAGGATTTACATGGACAGGGGATTCATTGAGATTAGTAGAAAGAAAAAGGATGCCAATAATGGAAACTTAAAGAACAGAACGGTGTACAGCTAATAGCAAAGAGGTTATACAAAGGTATTTAACTAACCAACTCCACACAAATATGATTTTTAAAGCTAGCGTTGGCTGTTAGATGCCCAGCTCTCAAAATCCTTTCCATGACAGTGAGGCATTTTGATGCCACACACGAGTTTGTAGTATCTTTCACTGTGTATCCAAACATTTTTCAAACATTGAAGACATTGCTATGAGTCAGGGATTTACAATTTCTTATTTAGGAAAGGGGAAGTTAGGCAGAAATTCAAATGTAAGGAGGAAAATTTCTACAAGCACAAGTAGGATTTAGGATCTAACGGATAAGCTCTGGGTAATGCTGCAGTGCCTTCTGAAGATATTAATTTTTTTAGCTGTTCTTCAGCTTGCTGCTTGTGCAGTGGAACATGGGGTCTGTACTTCTGCTGTGTCAGTTCAGTCCAGCATAAAAATAAGTTTGCTTTGCACTCAGCTATGATACTAACCTTTAAACTGAAGCTCTAAGCTCCGTTCCTCTCTGGAGTAAAACTGGTTTGAATCCAGGGTTACCCTTCTATCATTCTGCCTGCCCCCCCTTCTCCTTGTCCACTCTACAGGCAAAATTATCTGGATTAAAAAAGCTGAGGAGGCAGAGCAAGGAAGATGCACACTACCTAACCTCATCAGTTCATTGATTCAATTCAGCAGCTGACGCCAGAAAGCACAAGAGGGGGCAGCATTTCACTAGGAACTACTTGAATCTTTTCTGCGTCAAGAGGAAAAGGCTCTAGAGCCACAGTCGGAGGCGCAGGCAAACATCCCCTTCAGTAGATTCTGCTGCAGAGCAGTGACCTCCTGGAGACTCCGGAAACAGTCATGAGGCTGGGAGGATGACAAGGCAGTAGTTGCAGAAAAGCTACAGTCAATCTTGCCAGAGAAAACTGTCAGAGCTACAAATCCTTTGGATGAAATCTGACTGTTCCTTAAACTCCAGCCCCAACCCCACTATTGACTAGTTTGTCCCTCCAGAAAAAAGCCACTGTTGTCCCCCAAAGGTAGGTACTTCCTTCCCAGTGCAAAAGCATGATGAAATAATTTCACTGAATGTTAAAATTTGCAAATCTGTAATTCAGGGAAGTTCACAGAGTTGCAAAGGATTATTTTAACATTGTTTATATTATGGGAGATATAAAAAGTGCAGAGATCAGGGCATATCACTGTGATTGATAAGTCTGATGCAGGGAAAAGTGAAAGGTACAAAAGACGACATGTTTTTGATCCACACAGAATATCAAAAGAAATGAATAAGACCTGAAATAGCTAACTTTTTGCAGAAGCCATGTTTTGCAACATCCTTGAGCGAACTTCATTTAAAACATCTTCCAGGAAAATTACTTCTCCTCTCCGAGTCTTCATCCCTTGAACTAGACCAAAAGACACATGCTGGCACCTGTGTTGAAAAGCAGCAGGACCTAAAATTACATTTTAATCAAGAGAAATGTTTGCAGTGTTTGTTCAGAGCTGGATTCTTGCCAGAAAACAGCAGTAACAGCTGAATAAATAGCGCTCCAACGTGGGAAGCTTGGTGATATAATCAGTAACTCTCATTTCAGCAACCAAAGCTCCATACTTATTATATAATGGGAAAATTATGATCAGAATTATGATAACCTGGTCATTTGCGTGCTCGTGGGAACCTCTCTTGCTAGTAGCTTTGGTACAGGGGACTCAATGCAATAAATTGCAATAAATTGAGGAGAGGCAGGATGTAGACAGATCAAATTACTGTGGCAACACAGATCTGTTAATAAGATTAGAAAGGGAGTCATAATAATTCTATTGTGGCCACATTAAACTAAAAGTGTAATTAATCATTGCTAATAATAAAACATTCATTGCTTCTGCTCACAATAATCCCAAGCATTATTCTGGATCCATAACCTAAGGTAATTTTAGTGCAACTTTAAGCACTGTGAAAGGAGGCAGACTAACATTCCTGAAGGCTAAAATCCTATATTTAACCACAAAAAACATGCAGTCTGTCAGAGAGGAATATGATTTAGTCTACAGATCCCTTATTGACCTTTGCTCAGACTGCTAACAGGATTGGTAATTACAATGAATAACAGCGGGGATACGTTTCCCTACAATAGATACTTCAAGCCTGAAGCATGATTCAAACTCAGATGCAGATCTCTGCTAAAACATCATACTTCAACAAGTAATCGTTTAACATGTGATCACACAATATCCCAGAAGCTATGCCATAAAGTCTCTGAAAGATTGTTTCCCTTTTTCACATCAAGCAGTTACAAAAGACTGTTAAATGAAAGACAGGACTGTTTTTCACATCCTGAACACATGGCGATGTCTCCCTTCACAAATAAAGCGGACCAGTAGGAGCGGACATATAGAATGAAAAGGTTGGTGCCAAGGCCCTGAGGCCCACATTGCACACAATTCTGAGGGTTTGTTTTCTTATTTTTCCCTCCTTATTGGACTAGCATTAGTTGGGTCCCACAGGCCAAATGTCTGCTTGCACTCTGGAGTTCATTAGTTGCATGCCAGCAGCTCATCTTGTAGCTTAGTTTGATCCAAAATGCCTACAGCATGGTGGTAAGTGGACACAATCAGGAGACTTTCTTCAAAAGAGCACTCCGCTGAAATTCTAATGTACATATTCTTAAAAAAAAAAAAAAAAAAAGGTATATAATTAAGATTCATAAATACATACCTTTCTGCCCAGTCATAACCCATGAGCTTCAGTATTTGGAACAAATGTTGAAAGTGATTACTTTGACTTTTATCTGTCTAAGGAATAGAATTGGTGCATATCAGAAAACACTCCAAGTTTGATAAGGATTAGATTTTAACACACAAACACAACACACCACAGTACTGTGCCAGTAAGCCACTGCAAGCAGAATTAAGACCTATGAAGACAGGCATTGAAAAATGTAACAGCTGGAATCTATGGCAATGGGACTTTGCATCTTGTTAGAAAAAGTAATCTACCTTTTCAAAAACGATTATTCCTAGGTCTTGAAGGCAAAGCCATGAAGTGAAATGAAACCTTGATGTTCTTTAGTTTCACATAATCTGTGAGGTGCCCATCAAACAGAATGCCTCCATTTTCACTTCAGAACCTTGCTGCTCTTGTTATATTCCCATGTTTTACATCACCAAACTTTAAGGTTCCTTCGGCTTAGAAACAGAACACCTCTTTAAGCTGTCCCTCTCCAGAACCCACTAGTTTATACTGTCTCCAGCATGATTTGTGGAGTTTTACATCACAAGTCAGATGCATAATTAAAAAAGAAAGTATAAATTTTCACATTTTCATATTAATGATGCACCTTGTGCTTTCTTCCAATTACTCTCTCCTATGACTTAAAGCAGTTTCCAGTGGCAGTTTATGTCTAACAATCATCTTTGTGTTTCTACCTACAGTCGTTGCTATGAAGTTCACTTTCCTACCTAGCTGCTTTGACTACACTGCTTAAAGACTCCTTTATCCCTCCTTAAAAAACACTGCAGTGATAACCAAATAACCACTGTTTCCTTATTTGTTTGGTATTCCAAGACAGGGAGTGAGCAGTGAGTGAAGTGCTTATTCCATTTTTTCTCAACCCTACCATTGTATCAAGCCTCCAGCACCTGCCTCCTCCTTCACAATTCCTCATAACCTGCTCCACTCCTATGCGCCACCTCTCTCTGTGCTGATTCACAACCAAGGCTGATAAATGGATAGCAGTGGTCAGCACTTCAAACAAGGCCTTCCAAGCTCTTTTCCACGCACCTTGCATATGGGAGAAGCTCTCTGTACCTGTAACAAAGCCAGATCTCTCTCGCTTAAAGACCTCACAATAAACTTTACAAAGTTTAGATAAAGGCCAGCTCACTGTTCTGGCCAGTGCTGCCTCGCTGTTTCCTCTGCTTCTCTCCAAGTCTAAATTTATCTCCATTCTCCTGTTTTACAAGAGATTATACATTCCATGACAGAAACTGATTTGGTTTTGTATGCACAGCAGCATATCCCTCACTACCTGGACTACAATCACCTCTTTGAAGGACTGCAGTCTTTTGTGAGTAGATATTGTGACAAATCATGACAATACTCACTGACAAAAGACTCCAATCCTTCTTACTTAATTGCTTCTTCGTGACTGTTCACAGAGCAGAATTTTCAGCTAAAACTAAACTAAAAGCCAACTTAAGTTTCCAATTACTCGTCTTGACCAATGTATATAGAAATAGCGTACAGAAGAATATTTAAAATCATTAATAGGAAATAATCTAATAGCTTTTTTTTTATAATCCTTTAAACTTCCATGGAAATAAGAACATTAAAAGTGAGGCCAAGATAAGAATACCTATCCAGCAGTACAGGCTGAATTTCAGGTTTCAGCTGGCCACCTGAAAACTAAGCATCAACTCCTGTGGTTTTGGGATGCTCTGTGATACTGCAAGAAGCATAACAATGAGTGTTTATTATGCTTGAACAATCCACATAATTAAAATTGCACGAAAACCAAATTTGTTAAGAAGGATGGAAATAAATACTAGGAATACCACAGAACTTAATCTCTGCCTAAAAGTAATATTCAAAACATGGATATGTAAGTAGTCTAAAAAAGATGAACCTGCAGCCACTACCATTTCATAAAGCTACTTTTTTTTCATAGCTTCATAGCATGGCAAAAATAACACAAATGCCCCAGAAGAAGATTTGTATTATGAAGAACAGCAATTTTTTTCCTTACAGGCCCCAAAATTATACATGTCCAAATGTAGTCTAAGTGGTTAGCTTTAAGGGAGAAGTCTGCAGTCTGACAGCGTGCATTACATTTAATTCTTCATATATAAAAGTGTTTTCATCTCCTGTTTTGAGTGCAACATTCAACAGAATCTTAATACCTCTTTAATAATACATGTCACACATTTTAAAATGTTTTTAATATTTTGCTCATATCACTGCATTTTTATGAAATAATTAGGATTTTGTAAAAATATAAATTGGTGAATGCAGTGATTTACAGCATTACAACTAATAATCCAATTTAATGTTTTTTTTAAACAAGTTGATCTGACGAAAATAAGATGATCATATGAAATAAGAATCAAGAGCCTCTAAATAATTTTCTTGTAACAAGACCAGGATTCTGAAATACATTTGTATTTAATAATTAAAGACTAAAATCATCGATGTTCTCACTTAAACCCATGAAGTCCTCCTGCCTCTGGTAACACGGAGTAAAGTCCTAACCCACTACAAAGTACTGCCACAAAACAGCACCAAAGCTCAGCAAGGCTGGCAGTTCCCTCATCAGGCCGTCTGTCCCAGAAACTCTCCCAATAGTTTATGTTATTGCCCTCTCATTTAATGACCCACTTTCTCAGCCCTCAGAAAGTCAGAAGTGATAAAAATACTAACCATGTCATCCAGAAACTATGCAACCTTAGCAAGGTTGAGAGAACCAGACTAGACAGGCTAATCTGTCATTTCCAACTTGAATGAGACATTGATTATAACGGACACACTGATCACATCACAGTCCGGTTTTGCTGTATATCTGTTTGGACTAGGAGTAGATCAAAGAGGCCCAGGCAAGGAAGTAGTTACTAGAGTTCAGCTATGAGCAGCCAGTCAACTCAAGACTATTGCTTCCACGCTTGCTAACTCCATGAGGTTAACATTCAGCCCATATCCTAATCTGTGCAAAATACCCACCCAACCATTTTCTTTCTTTCTAACTGTTCCTTCTCCCTTGGTGCCTACTACCTCATGGTGTAACAAATACAAATAACTACCTATCCATGCGAACTAGACGGGAAACTTCCTTAACTCCTAATGAATTACACTTTCACAGCCACACTGCTCTTCGATGCCAGTAAACCTACTATGTTCCAGTCAGTAGAGAGAAAAACACTCCCACCAAAACCAAGCAGTTCCCTCCCCGAAAACACAACCAAAAAAATCCCTGTTCTATGACCACATGTGGGAATGGCAAGCTACTAGAAATTTCCTGAAGACTGAAAATAAAAGGAGGAACGTGACTGAACTAAAAGTCGCACTTTAAACTATCTGTGTATTTAGTTTTATGCTTACTGATCTCTCCCTCTCCCCTGAATCATGGTATTTGTAATATTATATTGACTTTTGAAAAAGCTGTACCAGAGAAGATATATGGGCATTACCAAACGCATCACAAACGACATGCAGATTTTTTCCACATGCTATTAATTGACTTCACATAAAAGAACATGGTTTTCAAAATGATTTTTTTCTAAATCTGGGAAAAAGAAGATCTAAAAGCATCATTTGATATGTCATTGGTAATATTAGAGCAAAAAAGTGTTTCACACGAGTGAGGAGATAATCCTGCTATTCATTACTGATAGTGTTAGAATCGTTAAAAAGCCAAATAATCAAACCAAGAAATATAAAAAGATTCCCTGTCTACAACTGCTTCATTCAGATTGATTAAGCAGTACTTTATGTGCAATTTCTACATAATGAAACCAAGGCACTGTTCAAAGCCATAAAAATTTACATTTCAGATAAGATATCAGGACTTTAGAGTAGATTTAGATTCATTTTAGGCCATTAATTTCTAAATTAACATTTTACAACCCTTTATAAGACTAACAGCTTTTTCTGACTTGTTTAAATATTAATTACAACATTTATATAGAAAATACAATGTCAATTGAGTAAAAGTTCCTTTAAAACGAACTGTAATGGATTTTATAACAGAGAATAACTCCAGAGCTGATTTTTCAACCATTTTGTGGGTCATGAACTGAAACAGAACCAAGAAACACTGCCACACTGAGGCACAGCTGCTGGGCAGTAAGGGCATCTATTTTACTGACAAAAATACCATGTACCAAAGTCATATTGCAAGCAAGAGGCCCCCTGGATTATTGGGGAGAGTCAGGCTCAAAAGTGTTTGGTGAATCTAGAATTACTTACCACATAAATCATAGCATCACAGCTATGCTTATGCATTCGGTCTATAGCAGCAGCAAGATCTCTGAAAGAGATAATGAGAAACTATTTGGACTTTCATTCAAACATACCTCATTATTTGCCTCTTAGGAAAATAATCTATTCTTATGGAGAGGAGAGGACTGCCTGATTAGAGGGATCCATGTATGCCTTACACAAAAAAGAGGACATGTATACTTTGTTTACAATGTGTTTGAAATGTTTTTTTAAACCACTAGCTATGAAAATTACTGAGGAAACCAGTCTTATGCACAGAGTAAGTCTGGTCTCTTGTCGGCCTACTGGAGAAACCAATCAACTGGGACTTGAGAGAAACACCCCTCTCCTGGAAAACTAACCCAGTGCTCTCAGCGTTAGGTTATACGATAAAAAGCTCATCTCCACACACACAAAGTAGTACAGAGAAACAACTTGCTCGAGCCCCTCCCAGGGCTGTCACAGGAGAGCCATCAGCCCCATGTCCCAGTGTGAAACCCACCTCAGGGGTCACCAGGAGCAGCTCTCCAGACCACCTTCTGACTGAGGGAGGTTATTGCCTACGGGATATGGGACACATGGGATGCAAAGGAAAAGCATTTTGCAATTGCACAAGACTTATTATGGGATGCTTAGGGGAGGAATCAAAGATGGGAAGAGAGGGAGAAGATGATAAAAGGGACAGGTGGCTTGTAAACTGATTGCTGGTTAGTATGTTTGCCTGATTGTGCCCTGCACCTGATCAGCACAGTCTGTCCTGTCTTCTCATTAAACTCCATTTCAAACTTTTCCTGGGTGAGGGGGTCTCTCTTCTGTGTGCACATGTGTTTGGAGGTCTAAGTATCTGTAACTGGAGTTGGGGACTACAGCTCATATAGGCCATGCACCTGTGGTGCCCGCAACTGAAGGGACCGGAGTTAAGTGAAATTAAGTGATAGCAACTGGAGTCTGACCATGGGTCACCAGGGCCAAGGTGTCTCTGCTGCCAACAACTGGAGTGATGGCACACACACTGACATGTGACTGACAGCAAATATCAAGCTGAACTAGCCAGCAAGTAGGTTAAATGCCCTGGAAGCCAGGTAAGTGTGTGCCTTCAAAGATGAGGCACCCAGAGGAGTCTGTACTGTTGGCATCAGGGGGTCCGGGCCAACTGCCGGAGAGACCATGGGGCCTGTGGGTTGACTGAGACACCTGCCTGTGTATATGTGTGTCTCTGTGTAGGAGGCAACAGGGGAGAGTGAGGATCCAGGGCCAGCTGCTGGATGGACCACATGTCTACGCTCAGTTACTGGAGGGATCCACTGTGTACCAGCAACTGGAGCGGAGCTACGGGCTGTGAGGGCTCACATGCCCAGGTGCCAGCAACTGGGGAGACCAGGGGATCCAGGAGCCAGCTAATGGGCAGACTGAGTGTTGAAGCTCAGCTACTGGAGGGATACACATTGCACATACATACTCTGTACATACAATACATCTGTATATTACTTATGTAGACAATATATATCACATACATTCATGTGTATATATATATATACACACACATACATGTGTATTTCTTCACACTAATAGATCTTCATCCTAATCAGCCAGGGGGGAACAAAATGAGGCCATTCGTGCTGAGTGCTTTTGTCTGTGTTGCCCTGTTTGGTTGGCTGTGTGTGTGTCTGTGTGTGTGTGTCTGTGTGTGTTGGTGTGCTCAGCCTTACTACTGTTTGGACCTGTGGGCATGGAGCTGTGGCAGCTTGCCTCTATCTGGCTACAGGATTCAGCAGCTCCCTAACGTGCAGGATTGACTGCAGCACCTCTCTAGTACCCTTGTCCTGAAAAGCTGTACGTAGTTTACCCTGAGGGCTAGACATCTGATTTATTTACATTACTGGCACAAAGAAACTGTTAAGGCTTCCATACTAAAATCCCTAAGAAGAATTTTAGGATACTGATGAGAAGGCAGGAAAAGATAAAATTGATGTTACAGTGCTGGTGGTCCACTGAGTCAATGAAGACATGGCTGAACAAGTAATTTTTTTATGCATCACACTGTCAAGAAACATCTTAAGCAAATGTCTTTATCAAACCTTTGTTATTTGGCAAGTGTTTAATAGATGAAGAGATCCCAGCTTTGTTGTCAAAGTCAGTAGCTGGAGAAAGTATTATGATTTATGGAAAGAGGAGATTTACTGACAGACTGCTTAAGGGGAAGAAAAGTATTTAAAAGCAGTTGTTTTTCTTGAGCCATTTTCATCCCATCATAGTTACATTGCTAGTTCCAGTTATGATGACTCATTAGTGAAGGTATTCCATCCCAGAAATAAAAAGCTTCAAAATCTGTACTATTGGTTACAAACGTACTCGTGTACAAAAGTTTACTGGCAAAATAAATGGCAATAAACACAGATGGGCTTACTTGCCTTGTTATATAAAGAGATGTCCCATCACTACGCATGACAGTGGAAAACGATGAGAGGTCTTTCTTTTCCGAAAGATCCACAATTCCTGTCCCTTTTCTATAAGTTGAGAGAAAACACTGAAGTAACTGCAAGCCAGAGCCAATATATAGGTAAGTTCAGATAACATACAGGTCAGAACCAAAACAAAGGCCTCTTGCCATGGAACCCACCTCGCTCTAGACAATGTCATTCTTTTCTTTGAATGACTGTATCCTTTAAGTCTTTTTGAATACTGTTCCTCTAAGCTTGTTGTCACCACTGCTGATGCCAGGGACCTGCCCACATTCTGGTACATTCCACGACTACAGCTTCCATTCCAGTTCAGCCAGGCAGCTCCTTCATCAAGGCAAGGATCTCATCTAACTCTGCTTGTTAAATGGCACATGCAGCTACCAAACTAATTAACAGCCTAAAAGGCCATTAGGAGTTGAATGCTGTCATTGTACGTAATTTGTCACAGCCAGGCTTCTGTGTTAGGCACAGAAAAGGCAAACTTAATTTTTAGCTGTGGCTGCACAAATCCTCTTGGTCTTCTACCATAACAGCTACCAAAAACATCTAAAGAAAACTCTTCCTCTTAGATTACATACAAACCCCACTCATCATATCTCATTTGAAATGCAACTGAAATGTTAAATAAACTACACCAATAGATTGAATAATGAGTTCATACATTGTTTTCTGAAGGAGTCCTTTATCCTCCAACGTCTTTAGAATTTCCTGGGACTTTTCGTGGTAAAATGATTCTCCAGAATATTCATCAAAGTGCACTCCTAGACGCTGAAAAGTTCCAAGAATATCAAAGAAGGGTAACATTGTTAAGATTGAGGCTAATCATTTCTTCAAATTAAGTCAGATGATAGGTCTGTGTCACAGGTCAGATAGAGTGCAAAGATTAATTTTATTCCAGGAAATGTCACTTCACTGTTAAAAGGAAAGAATGTTTGGATTTTGATTTAATTGATCTCTGCATTTGAATTAATCTCCCTGAGTTGAATACAGTGTTGGATATAATGTTCATGAGAAATTAGGCATTAACTGGATAGAGCAATTAGTACAAAAACTCTGAGGTAGGTCTCTAACGTGCTGTGCTGGAGGCAAAACCAGTGGACTGCAGAGAAGTTACTTGGACATGAAACCAATCCTATTTTAAAAGGATGCTAAAAGAAATTTAAAAAAGCAGGAGCTAGTCACAGACATTGCTGAGCATACAGAAATCACCATCACTAGGAAGGCTGAGGGTATACCTAGGAGAGATAGGATGACCTTAACTGTCAGAACTGGGTGAAATGTAATAGTACAAAAGACAAGGTTTTTAACTGAGGGCAATAAAGCTGTCAGCCCATCAGCTTGATACTTATTAGTTTGAATGGAATTGGGAGAGAAAGATCTAGCTGTACCAGTCTTCATGTGATCAATGATGAGTGACCATCACGATGCAGCTGCATACACAGCCCAATACCCACTTACCCTAACAGGTCAGCCTTCCACTAGAATTATCAAGGTTGTGTCTCACTTAGGAGATCTTAACTTAGAGTACTTGGCACGAATCCAGTGATACGTTTCAGGGAAGAAATTAAAGCAGAGCCAGGCTGTCTGGATTATTGAGGAAGGGGCAGGCCACTTCTCTTGTAACTTTGCAATCAACAATGAAAGACAACATGACCAATTTCTACAAATACATCAAAAGGAAGGAGGTGGAAAAGTGCAAGTTTAAGCAAAGAATAATACTAGAAGAAGGAAGTAGTATAAAACAAGTCACAGGTTCTTTGGAGCTGCGAGTTAGAAAAAAATGTCTAAGCCCATCAAAACTGGGCACCCATTCCAGAATTTCATTGCAAGGAATGTGGGAAAGAAAAACACTAGCTGGTTTTCAGATGGACTCAGTTGGTTCTTGAGTAAGATTACATAGTATTAATACCAAGAGACTGGATTCAGTGACAGAAGGTGTATCTCACTCCTGTTTTCCAAATTCATAAGATTCATTTTGTGGTCAATGGCACAAACACCTCCCATGAAACAGTGGACACCCAGCTCCATTCTTGAGACTACAGTATGCAACAGATGGCTGTATATTAGCTCAACTCAACCTGCAGGTGACTTATGTACTGATTACTATTGTAAACTCCTGCTGCTATAATTACTTACACTCAATTTAATATGCAACATACACAGCTCTGCATTATAACATTAGATCAGAAATGTGAAAACAGAGTTATCTCCTGATAAAATTTATTACATGGAAACTGTTAAATTTAGCAGGTTGTTGCTGACTTCAAAGATAGAGCAAAACTGAACAATATTTATCTAACACTGATTTGCTTTGCTGCTTAGCACCATACTCCTAGCTTCAGGGCTTCTGAGAAGGGAGAATTAGTCTAAGGGCCAATTACATGGACTCCATTAAATAAAATGTATCTAGGTTGTCAGCAACTGAAGTAGCAGTCTGCCTGGATGTTAAATCAACTACCGTGCCTCTTCCAAGCAGAATGGGGCATAACCTGGCATATTGAGAAACATCTTCCCCACAACACTGTAGAGTTTACTGGAAAGGCGATGAATTGACAACGCTACAGCAACGTCTGTACCATTTTTCCAACAACCCAGAAAAAGCAGTGCATAAGTTGTACCTTATAAATTTGGCTGTATTCCTCAATACTGAAGTCTCTAAATTGTTTCCAAAGCGACAATGTCTGCTCATCATGTTCCTCCAGTTTTCTAAAGAAATCCTTAGCCAGCTTTTTTGTGTTTTCATCTTCTGCTGCTTTGTTAATCTGCACATACACCTAAAATATAACAGCACTGAAAATATTGAAGTATAAACCTCTCCTCCAATAAAAATAAGCAAAGTTCTACAAGAACAATACAAATACATTTAAAGATGACATTTGTAACATCAAAATTTTAAAGACATGTTAAAGGAACACATTTCCTATTTAAAGGATGAATGAGTAGTCCAAATTCCAATAGGAAAATGTATGGCTTATCTTGAAAAAAGACTAATGCTGTAATTCCTTATTGCTGTCGCTATCGTCCTCTTTATAACCTTGAAACAACTGCAGCAGCAGAATATGGAAAAACTAATTTATGCACGAAAGGGAAACCATCACAGACTTTTAAACCAGAGACTTTTCTTCAGAGGACCACAAAGTTGATACTTATAACAATTGCACTGCCTAAAAATGAGATGACAGTTGAAGCAGCAAAATCCTACATAGCCTCGATGTTTTACAAGCTCAAAAAAACCCCAACCCCAAAACAGTTCTAATCCAAAACACCTTACTTGCAGTACTCTGCACCCATACTAACACATGCTGTCTCTCTGTGGCTGAAGTCAAGCATAAGAATGTCAACATCTGACTAGACACACACACATGCACTGTCAGTTTGCTAAAAGCATTACAAACTCTTGTATTAGCCAATTTTACCTATGTACAGCAAATTTGGCTCTCCTGTTCATTAACATATTCCTTTATATCTAAAGGACAAATATTCACCCAGGCAATGATTCCTTGCTTTCCACATGTAGTATCTTGAAAGCCCATGGAAGACGGTTTTTAAAAAGTTGAAGTACTATGTAAAAATATTTAAATTAACTAGTGGTTACATTATGTATTTAGACCCAAATAGTTCAACGCTGTTTAACTTTTTCCCCAAATCATCGTGATCTTGATAAAAAAAAAAAAAATTATAAAAACTTCACTCCTGCAATGTTCAGACAATGAGTTTCCCAACAATACCTTGCTCAAATGGGTTCCTCCTATTAAAACAAAAAAAAGCTTCCACAGCAAAACTCTTGAACTTTTCCCCTTCCTTTTATGTCCCAAGATTTTTAGAGATTTTAACAGGCAGTACTGCTGACAAGCCTCCAAGATTAGTGTTTGCTTAGTTCTGCCACAAAAAAGAAATTTAAAGTAGTGGGAAAATTCAACCCTTTCCAAGAACAATGCTCCCTCTCCCCCATCAGTAGCCTCGCACGTTCTAACCCCCACCCCCAATCTTTGATGTTATAAAGCAAAAATAATGCAAAAGGCATATTTGCATCTGACTCTTGACCAAAATGGAAGGTGCAAAGATGTTTGGAAACGTACATTTGTCTATACATTTATTTATATAGAAACTGTGCTACAGAAGTTTTCTTTTTAAATGAACTATAGGAAAGACTAGTTTCACAACAGCAGAAGAAACGCCACTTTGAAACACATCTCCGTTTTTGATAGAAACCAGGAATACAGCTGAACAAACAGTTAAAAACTGGGAATATTTGAGAAACTAATTTGGTCTCCAGCAACTACTGTTTTAGAACTTTTTGCAGCTTGACTGAATACTGTTCTCTACAATTGAAGGTAATTTTTTTAAGGTCATAAAGCCTACATGCTACTGAAATAGATGATATTTTAAAGCTGTAGTGCAAAATGCAAGTATTCAAAATTTAAATCCTAAGAATGGACTGAAATTGTAACTAAAAATTAAATAATATGCAGCAATGAACAACCACAAGAATATGACTACTTCTTGTCATCTCTTTAAATGAGTCCTACAGCTCTAAGACACCTTCATGATAAGAATCTGTCAATTTTATTGAGCAGGCCTCGGGGATGAGGGAACAAGTGAACAAAATTTATCTATGTCAAAGAAGCTGGCAAACTCAGAAGGAGCTACTCTGCCACATAACAATTTGCCTAATATGTATTCAGCTGTAGAGTATCGAAGTATTCAAACACAGTTTGTTCCTTTGCCAGTAAACAGATTTATGCAAAACAGTTACCCTGTGACATATTGTCCGGACACCGGCATTAGCAATAGTTCCCATATATAGCTCAGAGGGTGAAGCACAGCTCAGCTTTGTAATAAGAGAACACTTGACAGTGCTACACAAGAACCCTGACAAAGCCCCATTAACACATAAGATCTTTCTTTCAGAGTATGAAGACTTAAACATTAGCCATTCAGAAAATTTTGTCCACTTATCCTCATGGCTGTCGGATTTGCACAGGTAAGTACGTAAATCACGTTCTCTTATTATGTACAGCACGGTTGTCAACCAAAGATCATTTACAAGTATCAAAAGACAGATGGAAACCTTTTTTGCTCATTGCACTGTATGAAACAAGAAGTGACAGAGGAATTGCTAAAGAGGAAGAAATAAATAATAACTCAGATGATATTAGGCATATTTGGATGGAGCAAACCAACAATCAAAAACCATATCAGTCCTAGAAACACAAGACTTGTTAAGCTATCTCAATTGTTACGGCTAACCTGGACAGTCGACCGAGTCAATTTTGTCCCTGACACACAGAAATGCAATCTATAGCACTTCCACCATGCTGGTGGGCACCGGAGAGGGCAACCTCCTGTAACAAAACAGCCTCCCCTACTGTTGAAAGGCATTTCCTGAATGCCTGTCAGCAGAAACTGCACCTTCTAATGCTCCTGGCTCTTTCACACTCTTGGAAGAAAGAAGAGCATTCTGCAGAGCCAGAACAGTATTCTGGAAAGTGATGGTCGCTCCTCCTTACCTATATATGCTAAGCCTCCATATTAGATACAAAACACTTTAAAGATCCTTTTCACCAACCACAGTGATCTGTGTATTGAGCAATGTAAATTAAATATCACTTATTCTAAAAATACTAGCAACAAAAGGATTTTTACACCATACATGCCACTTCCTTTTCACAACTTTGGTAACCAATGTACTACAGCATTAGATGCAAGACACCATTTCCACTGCAGTTACCACAGTGAGCTCAGTGGTCACCTATGCCCAGTTAAGATAGTTGCTATCGGCTGTGGTGGTAGCAGCAATCAATGCAACCTAAGTATCCATATGATTACTTCCCTTATGGGGCGTATTTTTCAGCCTAATGAAACCTGTTTCTGCTGCCATTGCTTTGTGAGAACTGTCTCTGCTGCTGTGGCCCAGGCTAGCACTGGTCCTTCAGGCAAGGTCATTTAAATCCAAAATGAGTCTCATCATGACCCTGCAGACATACCATTCTGTACAAAATTGACAGCTAAGTTAAATGGACTGTCCTCTGAAGTCCGCAGTTGGTCTTCTATGAACTTACCTCAAAAAGGTGTTGTAAAGGACTGGATTTTAGCTTTTCTTTATTGCCAAAATGTTGGAAACCAACACCCAATAAGCCTTGAATAACAATTAAATACAGAGTTAGACAACAGCCCAGAGTATATTGTTTTGTTGATTAAGATGTTTTCATAAGCAAGTCTAGTCTTAACATTGTATGTAATAAAAGAAATGCCTTACATTTTTAAACAATATAATGGTGTATGCTACAAAAACAAATCAAAAGTAAAACCTATTATTCCACTGCATGAAAATTACCAAAACTATAATAGCTAGAAACTAGTAAGGAATAGTATGTTGGTTTTTCAGTTCCTCATAAATGGAATTTGTGTTTCTGGACTTGTAGAGAAAATTATCTTTTTACACAGCAACCAGCTGTAAATGAGAAGCCACACAGTGGAAACTGTCCAGTAAAAGAACATGCTCAAAACTCCTTGTTTTGCTTCTTCCCTTAACAGTATTATTATTTCAAGGACAATAGAAACTGGGACACAATACGGTATTCCACATAGCACTCATGTAATATTTTCAAGGGAATTTTTTGTTGCATGCTGAGAATGTGCAGCTTTTTTCACGTACCCAATTTGGCTTCAGCACTTTCCAAAAGCCATCTGAAAGGGCAAGATCCAAATCCCAATCTTTTTGTCTAAATCCAAAGAGCCCATTAACTCATTCAGTAATCTAGCGGTATTAACCCTGCAGCCTCTTAGATTCTCTGAGGCTGCTTTTAAGGCCATCTCATTCTTTTGAGCTGACGAGGACCAGGACTGATGTGAAGACAGCATCTGAAGAATAGGTATGCAGGTATCCCTTTGAAAAGCCCTCTGCAACTAAACAAATAGCACTGTCTCAGTAACTTCCCTCTTGGAAACACTGAGTGCGGTAGAAGCCATGGCAGATTTTGGTAAGAAAAACAAGTTAGAGTTTAGGAAGTAAAATGAGTCTAAGTCTATTGAAAGTGAGTTGCTTTAAGGAAGCTTGTTCTATGAGCAATCGGAGCTTGATTTCTTAATGATCTCTCTTAGATATTAGTGTACCTACACATTCCACTTTTCAATGCTGGCACCCCCAGCAAGACTGCCAGTTTTTATTCAACCCAAACATATCCTTTTACATGTTTCTGTCTTCCCCAAACTATCCCCAGCCCTTGTTACACTCACCAATTATTGGCAAGATGGAGCATGTGTTGGGACTGATTCCGACTTAGATGTGCTGACTGGTTAGCTGGCAGGCTAAACACAGAAGTTAACTTTCTCTCCCAGAGGGCACTACATTGTATTTCTATCCCTACTTGGCTGCCAACTGTCACAATACCAAAAGAAATTTGTTCTCTTGGAGACATTTTTCTTTGTCAGAACTGGCTGAAGTTGGCCAATGGGTTCAAACTTTATTAGGAGCAGAGTGACAGGAAGACAGATGGACAGTGTGACTGCATAAGCTTTGTTACCTTAAGAAACCTGCCCCAAAACTGCCTAGAGGTTGAGGACTTCTCTGCCATGTTTCAGCAAAATATGTTTTCAATTATTACATTTTAAAGCCTCTGACAATAGCAGTTATAATAGAAATGCTGACAGATTGTTAATTATAGCACTGCTTCTGGAAAAGGACCATTATAGTAATATTCCTATGGTATAATTTTATGAAGCATGATTGTATTATTTGTTATAAAACTTGTCATATACTTGAGCTGAGCCAGCCCAAATAAAGAGGGGAGCACCCATTTTGAAAAAAACAGTTAGAATTGCTAGGTCAAAAGCATGACTCTAACAGTTGTGTGCTGGACAACAAGTACACATGTAAGTAACAGGCATTGTGATCCTCGTACTTTCAGGAAACTTTGTATTAAAACACATAAAATTCCTGATATTCAGACTTAGGAGTACAATTTAGTATCTTCAAAGACAGAGTGAATGAGGTCAGCTGAGAAGCCCTTTAACCACATTGCATTTCATTGCTTAACTGTCATTGCCACATTCATTATACAATAGCATAGTGGCAAAATTATGACTAAGGGGCAAAAATGAATTAAATATGCAATGATGAAATTTATTGAATTTTAGGTGAACTCAATCGATATTCAATTCCTATGAAACAAATCCTAAGTGAAGCAAAGCTCTGCTATAAACTGTTTCATCAGAAACAGGGTCAGGAAAGATAAGCTGCAAAGGAAATAATTTAAGAAAGGAAAAAAATATTCTATTACTGCTTTCACAGTCATAAGAATATTTTATTCAACTGCCTAAACCCCAGGAATTTACTCTATAAGGAGAAGGGGTAAAACGGAATATATTTTAGTTATGTTATCTACACTGCTGTATCTGAATACATAAATGGAGTAGAAGTAGGGTATTTATGCTAAGTTTTTAATCCAGCTCTGTTCGTAAAGTTGATTCATTGATATTCCCATAAACAGCAGTACCAGTGCCACTGAAGGGGGCAGCATAAGGGCTGGAATGAGCAAAAGTGCCTGCTTAATAGACATTGCACTTTGTGTTTGCCATTTAAAAATAAATATACAGACACTGTTTTTAGAACCTACTGTAAAAGACATGGGGGAGTTTTATAGTTTTCACAGGTGTACCGGCTTTCAATAACGAGGAAGTGGGCATGATTGCCTTTTTTTAAATGCCTAAAAATATGTGAAAAACAGCTTTTGGGGGGAAATTAAAGAAGGAGAGGAGAATATGGATCAATTTCAAATGCAAGATTCACAACAGAAATCAACAAAGTTGTGAATCCTATGGATGGGTCAACTGCCATATAAGAGGGATATTTACAGATCCAGCAACTGGACCTAAATGATCTCTGGTCAAGGAATAAATATCAAGCCATGCTAGGCTGCACATGAGAGGATTTTTCAGTCCTGACTTATCTGATGGACATTTCAGAAGAGGTGGGAGTGTGTATGTGTGTGCATGCAAACACACACACATGCAAGATTGGTAAGTCTTCTAGGGCCTATTCACTTCCACATTCTCCACCTATACAACTTTCTTTTGCTACATTTTAAAGGGAAGCTGAGTATTTTGGGGGAAGCATTGGGATATCTTTGAAGATACAAACTCTCTGGGCCTCACCCTGCCAAAACACAGTTGCTGTGGAAGTTATTTATGCTCTATGAATGATGAACTAGCTTCCAGAGGGAACAAACACACAGATAAAGAAAACATACAAACACACACAAAGACAACCAAATATAAAATATACATTTTGTTACAATTATTCTATTGTTGTGTGTACAGGTGTGGCATAGGTAAGTTAGCAAGCTTACTCTCCCACAACTGTTACACGTGCAAAATCTGAATAAGGAAGACAGTATCACAGTAGACATGCAACAGCTATGGAAATATGTATGCATTTTGTCTGGAGGCAGCAACAGAAGTCTGTTCAGCTATGAGAGCTCCAAATGTGTAACTAGCACACTCAGAAAATATTGATACTGCCCTTTAAAAATAAACCCCAGATTACACATACGTAATCTGAGAGAGGAGCTACTGAGGGACAGAGGGACTGTTGTTTCTTTTACAGCAGTATATGTCAAACTGCTGATGAATCAGTCTGGATTGTTTTGTTCATATTTTAAGGAGATTAACTACACATTACATGCATGGAAACACAATATTACTCTTTATGAGCCCAGAGTGAATCCAATGGGCCTGCAAAAACTGAAGCTGGAAACCTAGACCATATTATACAGTAGAACAGGGAACAAGAGAAACAAATATTAAAACATACCAAACTGCATGCCCCAGTCACCAAGGTAATTTATTCTTATTACTTCATGTCCCAGTGCAACTTTGAGATTTGCTATAAAATTCCCTGGAAAGGAAACAAAATTGGTACTATTATTCAGTCGTAGGTAGTCTCTCATCCCAACAAAACAGTTTTCTGTTTTTGTATGATCTGTATTCATAATGAAGAGGAAAAGCAATCAGATTAACTGCTCCACAGAATTTGCTAAAATACTTCACAACTAAAAGCAGTAGTATTCTGAGCAGGAAAAGAAAGGCCGTGCATTTGACAGGTGCCCTAAAGTGTCTCATACAACAGTGATAACACACACATGTATGTGCATGCACATACTGTGAAGTATTGGAACATGAAAAACACTTTTTAAAGTCTTCTTGTATTCTCACAAATATGTGGCAGTATACATAATTCCTGTCACAGTCAGGCAACCTCACATCAGGAGGTTATGCAAGTACTCAAAATTCACAGCTGTTAACTGTGATGTTAAATTGAGAACATCAAGTCCTGAATCTCCACATACTGCTGGAGCAGTACTGAGCTCCGCGCTTAACACACTGTGTCTGATATGCTCCAAATTTACCATATCATATAAGCATGTCTTGGTTCTAACTGTTATTACAAAAAGAAACCTTCATCTTTCTCCTGAGCTTAGCTACAACCAGAGAATTACAAAGAAGAAATAACCGCATCCCTTTCTCTATTTTCCTGTGCTTCAAGGGTACCTTTTGATTACAAAACTGATGTAAAAGGATGCAGAAAGCTTCCTCTTCTTCTGTTACTACAACACCATATTATAGCTTGCAATTACTTTCAATTCCATTCTCCGCAGTAAAGTCATTCTCTTCCTATTGGAAAACATTGATCTACAGAACTATTTTTGAAAGTGGTTTTTTTCTATAGCAAAGGGTCCAGAAATGGAACATAAAGACCCCAAAATACGTAATTTCACTCAACTATCAGTCCATGAAGAGGCAGAATTTTTAACTTTATGTAATTAATAATTATAGATGACACATTAAATATAATTAAAACCTAATACATTATTAGCTGCACAGATGCTGTAGGATCTTCTGGTAATAACCTACTAGTTTTTATTGTGAGAGAGGGAAAGGAGGGAGAAATAATGTTTTCCATATGCCATTAGAGTACTGCACAATAAACTTATAAATTATTCCATTACAAATTACAGCAACTGTGTTAGTAATACTGGCATAAAGTAATTAACATATAAAAGCAAGCTTTTTGCAAGACAGCCACCAAGACATAATTATCTGACTGCTGTGCAGTCCAGTGTAAATTGGAAATTTAAAATTCAAAGGACTCTCATAACACCTCAATGAAAACTGCCCTGGGTGTCTCTGTAGAACAATTTTAAACTACTTCATTTAATGTTCACAGTCATAAAACTATATTACGTGTGACTTAATAAATCTGCCAGCAACACACCATGCTCTTTTCTTCACTGCATAATGAGCAAAAGGTTTTTAATTAGCAAGTCGAGCCTGACACGGCCACTCCACTAGAAGAGTGAAAGGTTAGCAGTGTTCCCCTGTCAAGTGAAACAGAAAGACAAAGAAGCCCTTTTAGGAAGCAGTTAAATGCATACTTACCTACTATTGTGGAACGCAAATGTCCTACGTGAAACTTTTTGGCAATATTAGGGGAGCTGTAACAAAATTTCACAAATAATGTTTGTTCAATGCACAAAACTGCCAGATCACCAAGTCAAAAGAATTCAACTCATGCATATAGCAGAACTGAAATAAAACCACCACCTTCAATTTTTCCTTAAAATTCCCTGATTAGCTTCTGTTCTAGCCAGCAAATTTTTCTATCCAACCAGCTTTTCTTCCAGTATCAGTTAACAGCCAGTGTTACAGGGAAAAAGAAGCCACAAACAACGCCACAACAAAGAATCCCCCAAAACCCAACTACACGAGTGACAAAGGACTTAAACTACCTTCTCACTTTTTACATGTTTTGGACATATGGATCATTCTCCTCATACCTTTATTAGAGATAAATCTGATACCAGGACAGGGGACCTTGTGTACAAGAATCAGTAACTAAAATCACATCTTATTCTACCAACCATGCCCTCCCCCCCAAAAAACCCCATACCCAGAATTTTTTGCCTCTGATAATAAAATGGAAGTTCAGCTATGAAAACTCATCTTCCAAATTAAAGCCAAATGCTTACTTTCCATGACTATGGAAGCCTGCAGAGGGAGTATAAGTGAACAAAAATATTTATACATGAAGAGATCTCAGTCAGCCACTTTTCATTCCATGAGCAGGTGACCATAACCAAAAATTGTACTGGACAAATTTTAGGGCCAGCAATTGAGAAGATTTAGCAAGACAAATGCCTAGCTGCTTTAGCAAGTCAGGGAGGAAGGTATTAAGGTGAAAAAAGAAATGGGTTAGTGGCTGAAAATTCAGATCATGTTTTTTGATAACAAAATAAAAGAAGCCTACTTAAAAACTGAATGCTCTTATGCACTAAATGAGAATATTCTTAGTGGAGGGCAGTATGAGGCATGAACTCTTTAAATACCAAGAATATATTCTGGGAAAAAGCCTCAATTCCCTAAACAGAACTTATATTCTACTTCGCAAATATATCGGAGTATCAAATACAGCTGAATATAATACCATAAACACGGTTTAACTTCACAGGCATCATACATTGCAGCAATGAATATCAATCAGCAAAATATCAATCAGCAGACAAGGCTATTTTCTCAAAGGACTCATCACATGTGCTTACCTGAACTCAATCACTGCCTTTTGTCTAGGCACTGTAGAGAAAAGTTCACTTTTTACCCCATATTGTGAGCCATCTTTCAACACCTGCTGCAACACAGTCTAAACCACAAGGAAGACAAAAAATAAAATTAAAAAAAAGGAAAATATGTTTCAAAAACAGAAAGCATGATCAGCAAAACTGTTTACCAATCACACAAGAGACTGATCCCGTAGCCTTTATTCACATTAGCAATTAGATGGCTGGTCTGCCAAGCAAACAAGATCTCACATACAGACGAAAATGCCATTAACTTTTGAAAGCTGTATCTGATCAATTTAAAAAGTTAGAGAAATTATAGGCAGATTTTTTTGTGAAAATCAAGGCTGAATTTGGTGACAACTTAAAAGGAAGTGGAAAGCCTAGTTTTTCACTAAAATCATTGTTTAGTTACATAAAATGAAAGAGCAAGAGAGTAAGCTGGGGGTAACTGGTAGACAAGAAAGGAAACTCAGTCTAAGCACATGGGTAGAACAGTGACCTCATGCAAAATGAGGGAGTTCTCAAGTAAGTAGGGCTGTTACCTTACGCTAACCAGGACCCTCATCCATCCTAATTCAGGTAACATTTTAAAATAAAAAGTACCTTGTAGAACTAGACCATAGATTGGGATGAAAAAGTGGGAGAGCAGTAGACTTCACCAGAGAATTTACCTCATTGTGCAGTTACATGTTCTCAGCGGGTTTTTTATTATTTATAATTAATAAAAAAAAGCTACACAGCATACCTCTGAGCTTCCTCAAAAGCATCCTCTTCCCATGAATACATCTTATCTAGGCACACTTTGAGGTGCTTGGCCATTTCTCTGAAATTTCTAGGAGTCCTGTCCTATATCCAAGAGTTTTGTGAAGGTATAATACACAGGGGACACCCACTGTGCACGGCACAGCCAGATCACGTAGGTCCAACCCTTTGGGACACAGCAGACCTCCCACACACTGCTTGTGACTGAGAGCCCACAAAAAATCCAATGAGCTCCAACTGCATGAGCATTACCACACATATGCAGGTTACCTGACTAGCACATGAACCCATTTCGTTCGCTTCAGGAAATCTCACACAAAAGTACAGGAGTTCTAGTCTTCATGACTATAACTAAAGCCAATTTAAGAGACAAAACTACTACTACAGAATCCTCTCCATCAGTTCACTGCAGGTAGACTGCAACAACAGCTCATGGAAGGTTTGGTCACTCATAACTCTAACAGCATATTTAAACATCAGCCAGTGGTTTAAGTGACAGAGACAAAAGAGGCTTAGCTATTTCTAATTTTGGTTGTATAAATTTAAACTGCTTCCATTGTTAACCCTAGAACATGAGGCAGATTAATGTTTCTACCTTCTTCCAGTTACTTTACATCACTGTCCACTGTATTTCTTCATTAATCCTTTTTAGGAATAGTATCTGCCTAATGTTCTTTTCCTTTGCTGTTGGAAGACAGCATGTATATACAATGGGTAAGCAGAAAAACAGGAGATTTCTACAAGAATTTAAGCCTCCTCAGAACTACCGAGTCACTTCAACTTAAGTCTGTAACAGGAAGAGGAACAACTAATACATTCATGTTCTACTAAAACTGCTAGGTTTTTCTAGGCACCAAAAGTCAGCCTGCTTTGTACTCCTTTAGTGCCAAAGAAACCCAACTATTCAATCCTCATGTGTCCAAACACCTCTTCTTCTCTTCCCCCACCTGCAACTCTGTAAGGACACTGTGAATGGTCCCTACAAAAGTGTGTCTAGTTTGAAAGTATGGAGACTGTGTAAAACGCTTTAAAATATTTACTCAACAGCTTGAACACAGTTTATGGGAAGAGGAATCCTATGCTGACTATATTATCAGTAATGCATTCATACGGCAAGGTAAGTCCCTGTACATAGCCTACATACTTCCATTTGTCACTCAGATGCCAATACACTACAAAACCTAATATATGAAGCTGTATGTATTGAACAAACTTCCTGAAGATAAGAGGCCTTTAACAATGCAAATGAAAGTGGACATCTCGCTTATTCAATGGAAACTTTTCTTTTTTTCTCCTCCAAAAATCACTTTAAAATTCTTCTGCAATAGATATTCAATAAATTTAAAAAAAAAAAAAAAAGGAACAGCACCTGTAGAAAAAACATTAATTCTGTTCTTATTATGCCACCTAAGGGAAGCTAGACATACACACAAATTGTCAAATCTACCCATAGACCTAGTCTCCTTATCAGTGAAAGTTACAGCTAGGTTTTATCTCCTCCTCTCTCCTCAGTGACATAATGCAAAATTACATGTCCTAATTCCACATTTTTTCCAGCAAAACTCTACTAGGCCAGACACATAGTTTTGCTTGTATCATTAAACTCACAAGAATCCCTACAAATAAAGCATCTTGTGAAATCCTGTCCATAAATAAAACTTACCACTGAAACTACTCTTTCAGTGAATAATCAGCTGCTATGTTCTTATCAACATAGATTGATTATAAATAGCTAATGAAAAATTAAAGGGATAAAACAACTGATTGATAGGCATGCCTAAGCATTAGCAATTCACAAGAAGAAAGGGTCTAACCATTCAGCAAAAGAGGATTACAAGCCTAAGTGACTCAGTGGAAGTCCTGATGGGAAGAGGGCTTCACCAGTATTAGGTAAGACCTAATTTCTTGCCCCTAATTCACATGTAGTTTATTTTCTAAGACCACAATATCATTTTCCACAAGAGTTGTTAAGCCTATAGATTAAGGCCATGAACAACAACACAATGTAGCTCGCTCCACAAGTTAGTTGAACTGGCTTAGCAAAGCTTTCATTCAGTCCCCAATCTAACAGTACCAGCCATCCACTTATCTTTATGAAGCTCTTGCAAATAATCCAGAGTACAACTGAGACACTACTCTTATAGACTGAGCAGTATCTTCCTTTCATTGAGTTACTGGTTTAACAAACGAAGCTTTCAATTTCAGTCAGGCATTGGACTTTGAAGAATACATGTTCCCTTTTTTTTTTTTTTTAGCAAAGTATGTAATGATATATCTGCTATCAAATACTTTTATTTCAGGTATCTTTTCACCATCCTTTTCCATTTTAAACAAGGGTCTTTATATGCAAGATCAAAACTTTTGAGTTTTATACTGTAGAAGCTCAAAGCAGATGCCAAACCTGCCTTTTAAAGCAGAAAGGAAAAAGAGGAGTTATGATATCAGTGAATGGTAGATACATTGTTTCCTCATAAGGATAAACATTTGTGAGCCTCATTCCAAATTCTAGGCTTACATAACAAATCAGCAACAGGGATCCTCGAGGAGAATAAAAGACAGTTTTACATAGAAAATACCTTTCTAAGACAACAGTAAGTATTCTATGGCTTTATATTGAGGAATTTATTTTTACCTTAATGCACCTGAAACATAATGCTCACCTTTGCTAATAATTCCCTGTTTATCGTAAAGTTCACTGTTCCTGGACCAGCGCTGATTTCTCTCACTACAGCATCACACTTCAGCTAAAAAAAAACAGAACAGAAACTACATGAAAACAGGTAAACTGGAAAACTCTAATTCAATCCACTATAAATATTAATTTAATCCACTATAAACATTAAATATTATTTATTGGTTTGAAGCAATCACAAATGGATCATTGTCGTGGTTTAACCCCAGCCAGCAACTAAGCACCACGCAGCCGCTCACTCACTCCCCCCACCCAGTGGGATGGGGGAGAAAATCGGGAAAAGAAGTAAAACTCGTGGGTTGAGATAAGAACGGTTTAATAGAACAGAAAAGAAGAAACTGATAATGATAACACTAATAAAATGACAACAGCAATAATAAAAGGATTGGAATGTACAAATGATGCGCAGTGCAATTGCTCAACACCTGCCAATCGACACCCCGCTAGTCCCCGAGGAGTGATCACCCGCCCCCACTCCCCCCAGTTTGTACATTAGATGTGGTGTCACATGGTACGGAATACCCCGTTGGCCAGTTTGGGTCAGCTGCCCTGGCTGTGTCCTGTGCCAGCTTCTTGTGCCTCTCCAGCTTTCTCGCTGGCTGGGCATGAGAAGCTGAAAAATCCTTGACTTTAGACTAAACACTACTTAGCAACAACTGAAAACATCAGCATTATCAACATTCTTCGCATACTCATCTCAAAACATAGCACCAGCTACTAGGAAGACAATTAACTCTATCCCAGCTGAAACCAGGACAATCATTTAATCAATCCTGTTGGAAAAGGGATGATTTTATTATTTCCAATCCATGCTTAATAGCTCTGAATGTAACTCAGCCTGAAATGTCGCACATATGTTTTACTTCAGCCCCTGCATGTCTGTGTTTTATTTTGACTGGGAGCAGTAGTTGATCTCTTTGTACACACAAAAGCTGAGACACATTTGACAACTTACACAGTACCTGACAGCACTTAAATTAAAAAAAAAAAAAAAAAGAAAAAATCAAGATCAGTATCTTAAAGAAAACCTGAGACAGAAGTTTTGGACTGCCATTTCCTGAAGTTTCTTACTTTAATGACAATGTTCTGCAGTAACCAGTGATACAAAATAAAGACGTTGAAGGCCAATTTATTAAAAAATTTCATTTACAACTTCTATAAGGCACATGTTTTGAAAATTCTGAACCCATAAAGAATATTTGGGCACCCAATCCCTAATGTCAACCTCCTCTTTACACAAATTTTGGTCTCTTCACAGGCTGAGAGTTTTGGATCTCAACCTGTCAGGTTTGAGAGTTTCTTATTAAACTAGCTGTCTTTCATAGCCAAGAAATTGTCTTAAAAAAAAAAAAAAAAAAAAGATGGATGGAAAGCATATAAAAGATGACACAGTCACTTTATCACTTGGTTAGTATCTTTGAGAGAGGCAAGCTATACATTTCTACTGAAGCTCATCAGCATGAAGAAGAAATTCTACCCCCATGCTAGGTCTCCAGCTTAGACACTAACTTAACCAGGACATGAAATCATGGTTAACCTTGAAGTTCTTTAAACTTCACAAGCTCTGGTAACAACAAATTCCAATGTTTATTCACAAGCTACATGAAAAAATATTTCTTGTATTGACTCTGAATTTCCCACCTTACCATTTTACGAAAGGTCCCTTTTACTTATGGGGCAGAGACAAAACAGAAATTCCCACCAGACTTTCTCCATACCATTTGTTCTGCTAAACATTTTCTACATAATCTGTCATTTGTCATCTCAGGGGTTTTTATCTCTCTTTAACATGAGTGCTCATCTGGCCTCTCCATAGCTTTAACAACCTCTCTTCCAAGTGCCCTGTGGTTCTTTAGTAACCAGATCTCCCCATGCCTAAGGCTTGGACCAGAATGCCATTATGCTGTACAGAGGCATAAAACCCCCATAACACAATGCCCCCTCTGCAAAGAACTAACAGTCCAAAGATGAAACAAGCATCAGCCAGCCACATGAAATCAAAAGCCCGTGGAAACAAGACAGTTCTGACCTTTCTGACAGACAATTCTCAGCACATCAGAGCATATTATGTTTCGTTTAGTATCACATTGCCTTATTATTTAGGCTATTTTAGTCAATGAGAAAAATTTCCATCTCTTCTGCCTAACCTAAATATCTGTATTTCAAATACTGTGACCTATTTCCTCAGAAGTGACTAAGAACATGCTGTTGAACCTTGAAGCACTCCATCAACAGTTTATCATGACAAAAACTGGTAACTGCCTACATTTTTCTGTCTCTCTGCTAGTTTTTTATATGTGGTCATATTTTGCTAATTTCTACACTGCTTACCTTCTTTGTGGATGACATGACCAGTCTAAAATTATAATAAATGCATCTCCTTTATTCACTACCCAACAAAAACCGTTCCTAAGAGATTAATGGAATTTCTTTTCCTTTGTCTAACTAGCATGGTCCATTCAGTTTTGGGGCTTACGTTGATGGTCTGCTCTTCTTTACTGTTACAATTGCTCTTCCACATAAAGATGTAGGGCTAAGTGTCCCAGGTGTATTTAATGAGCCACAAACAATAAAGGAGAGAGACAATTTGCAGCCTTCTAAACACTGGGAACAGCAGCTGTTTTTAAAGTGACAGACTAGACACAAGGAAAAGAACTGTTACCGTGAAGTTACAGTCATTGAAACAGATTGCCCAGGGAGGCTGTCAAATCCTTGAGGCTTTCAACATCTGATAGGATTTCAAATGTCCTCAGCAACCTCATCCAAAACCCCTCAACAGCCTGCACTGAGGAGGAGATGGGAACAGATGAGGTCCTTTCCAACCTGTATTATTTTATGGTTCTAGATCATCTTTAAGTTGTTTCAGAACTTTTGGTTGTACATCTGTGCACTATCAGTTATTCTTTCACCTAAGTCAGAATATTCATCTGTTACAAGAATGGGTCCAAGATATGGATCTCTTCAAGATCTCAGCAATGAAGAATGACATGGAGAAATAGTTTAGCTTCTCAATAGTATTACAACTTTTTATTTGTCCTTTTTAATGCCTGATCATAATAGCAACCCAACTGATTCCTTCTCAAGCTTGCTCCTTCTGATGCAGATCAAGAATTGTTTCCACTTTCATTATTTGATCTAGCTCCTCTTTGCAACTAACTCTGCCATAATTTCCTAGTTTATATTCCTCTGCATTGGCATCAGCAACACATTTTTAGATTGTAAATGATTTTTTTCAGCTCAAATGATCCCTCAAACCACAGCGTCACCTTTCTGATCCCACTTTTGTTCAACTTTATGCATGCCAACTTCTCCAAATTTTTATTTCCTTCCCTTCCTTCAAGATTTGTGTCACTTCTGTAGACATTGTTTTGCATGCTGCTTCGTTTTTATACTCTAGTTAGTCTTAACACCTCAGCTACTGCCATTTCCCAGAATAACACACCTGAAAAAATTGCTGTTCTAAGAAACTTCAATTTCGAGTAGTTAGGGATTTGAAAGTCTGGCCTGTTCGTCCTGCAGGCTAAGTTTATCCATTGCCATTCTAGTGCTGGATTTTGCAGTCTTTGGTTTTCCAAGCCACTGCATACTCAATTTCTTCCTCAAGTGTTGGGCAACAGTACAGACCATGGCATACCCTTCAGATACCCTCCTAACTTCACAAATATTATTTACTCTCAAACTATTTGAAAACAATAACTTCACAAGAACCTTAACTAAAACTGCTTCTCCAATCCCCTGTGAAGTTTCTGTGTACAATTACACTGGGTGCAGTCACTACTGCTCTGACCCAAGCAGATGCTTGGAGAAAGAATACTATTTACCTTATGATGCCTGTTACACCTCTAGTCTGTAAGTTCGTTATTGCATAAACATATGATTAATGCATTAGCATACCCTTTCAGCTAGCTTCTGAGCTTGAAGATGAAGGTCTTGTGCTAAGCAATCACTAGAACTGTCTTCTGTTACAGAAGCAATGGAAAGCTGGAAATCAGCAACATGCCTGAAAAAAAAGAACACACGAAAATCAGGAAAAAAAACCTGTTGAAACGATGGGTGGATTTGGCAGATCCAAGCTGACTCTACACATGACAAGTCTAACTGCCAAGCGTAACCCAGTCACAGATACCTGAAAGTTCACTATGTTTAGAAAGCTGCAACAGAAGGCCAAATATTACCATTGCTCTAATACAGTCAGAAAATAGATATGGCGAGAACACCATTTCAGAATAAACAAAAACTGTGCTCATGAATAAATGTAATTTACTTGTTAACATCATTACTACTCTTGAGCAGGACACTGAAAAAAAATCCATGATAACTTAATATTGGTTCTAAGCAGTTTCACATTCAGATCATTAATGCAGAAACATTTGCCACTCAAGCACTGCCTATAATTTGTACAGCTTTTTAAGCAATTATATTTGTTTTGAGCTTGCTTGAAAAAATACAGCGATTTAATTAGATTTAGGTATCTTATTATAATCGGATTGGTATATTATTACCTTAGGCTTGTTTTTCCTGCATTTCTTTTCCCCTAAAGTCCTGTTAAGCTCTTGCAATAATAAGCACAACAGAAAATAATAAAATGACATAACATTGTAAGATAAAAGGTAAACACTACCGTTTTTTGGAGACAGGAACTGCAGATATGGACTTTATTAAATTTTCTGGTGGCAGATCCAAAACCTTTGAAAGCTATATTTGAAATAAAGAACAAATTGTCTTAAGCAAAAAAGAGCCAGGAAAAATACTGCTCCCTGTTTAAATACTCGGGGGGCGGGGGGGGGATATGCATCATTTATGTCTGAAAGCAAATTTCAACCCAGGCAAAAAAGCAAATACTTATTAACTATTATAAGCAAAAAAAAAAATATGCCATACAAACCCTAGAAATGTTAAAGGAGCCTTAGCAAGACAAAACACCACGTATAGCGTCTTTCCCCCCCCCCGGAAGGATCCCATCGAACCCTGGCATGCCTCTATCGACTGACCTAGTCGCTACACCTCCCTTAGCTTATCCCGCACCTCGCGAGCGGGGGACAAGGAGTCCCACACCACGCGAGGGCCTCTCTAATAAGCTGCGAAGGGCTGGCTTCTTGCCAAGATGAAGAGTCTCCCGATGTAACCGCTCACGGGCTTAAAGCCTCCGGGGAGGGGGGGGGATAAGAAACCTGCACGCCTGGTGCGGGGCTGGTGGTGTGAGGGACGGTGCGGGGACCGCCGTCCTGTCAGACCTCCCGCCAAGGGCCGCCGGGGGAGGGGCACCCCTCTCTCACCGGCTGCCCCCGCGCGCGGGGGGGGGCCGCGGGAGACGCTCGAGCGCGCTGCCGTCCGGCCGCCAGAGAGGGGCGGGGCAGGGAAGCCCGCGCCGAGCCCCTTGGCAACGGGTCGGACCCACTGTAAGATGCCCGCGGGGGGGTGGGGGGGGGGGCGGTGTCTGGGTGAGGGAGCGAAGGGGACGTCTCGGTTATGGCGCGCCCCTCCTCCACGCAAGCTGCGGGAGGGAGCACCGTACCTGGGAAGCGATGCTCCTCCGAAAGGAACAGGCTGCCATGGCTGCGCCGCCAGGCGGAAGGTCGCAGCCGCCCCTTCCCCCCCCCTTCTCCTTTCTGCCCGCCCCCTGGGCGGGGGGGTAGTACCATTCTCAGGACGGGGGTGGGAGAGCCCATTCACCCTCCCGTCTGCGCAGAGGAGGTGCGCAGAGGCAGAAGGCTGTCCTACTGTGCAGGGGAGGGGGGGAAGACCGGCGAAGGGAGCGCGTCGGGCTGGAGCGTTTCACCGACAAGGAGGGGGCCGGAGCGGCGTTCCCGGGGTGCGCGAGAGCCGGCTCGGTCGGCGGCGGCGGGGCGGTTCGTCCGGTACCGCTGGGGCCTGGGGCGCGAGAGAGGCGACATGAGCACGTGCTCCGTCTCCAAGGTGAGGGGGGAGGGGGCGCCCTCCAACCGCCGCTCCGGGCGGGCGGGACGGGACGGGTCGGGTCGGCCGCCGGGTTTCCCTCCCGCCCTGCCGAGGCGGCGGGGGCGGCCCGAGGCCTCGTACCGGGGCCGGCGTGCCCAAAGCGCTGGCTGCTCCCCTTGCAAGCCTCGGCGGGACGGGGGGCTTCGTCCGAACTGAGCGGTCGCTGCCGGGCCCCCTGAGGAGAACAGCGCGGTTGCGCGGGTGCTGAAGGAACTGACCCGCAGAGAGGCCCTGCCTCCCTGTCGCGTCCTGCCTCTGCTCCTCTTCCTCGCTTCATCCGCTGCCGTCTCCCTCATCCCCTGCGCCCAGGTTCCCAGTTGCCCTATTCTCCTGTCTCGTCCTTCCCTTCCCGCGTCAAGCCTTGGTGGCTCTTCATCCCTGCCCACTCCGTCCCGCTTTACCCAAGGCACTTTTCCTTTTCTCAACAGTCAGCCCTCCTGTCTTACTCCTCTGTCCTGTTAGCACGCAAAAAGCGCTCGTACTTGACGTAAACCTCGCCTAGAACTGAGCAGTAGTGTTGTGGCTGTAGGTTTTGTCACTTCCAGCTAAAGTCTGTTGGCATCGCTTGCTGCCACTTTAAAACACTCACTGCGTCTTCCCCCAAAACTAATTTAGTGGAGAAATAAAAATAAAAGTGGTGTCACTCACATGTAATGTTAAGTGTCTATTATCACCTTGATATTTCTGACCTGAAAGCTTTTATCTGGCCTGTAGTGAGGGTTGGCAGCAGGGACAGTGCATTCATCAGAGTGTTAGTATGTAGCAAGACTTAAAATGCTGCATTTTAAGCTTAAATTTATTTCCTGTCTTGCTTGATCGTGTACTCAACAATAGCAGTGGTCCACAGCAGGAAGGGATGTGTTTTGTCATTGGAAGACTCTCGTCCCTTATGTTATTTTTCACTGAATTGTGATCCTTTGGTGTGGAAGTTACTGTGCAGGTTACTACTCTCAGGAGTAAAGGGAAGTACTTTGAAACAAAGTTAAAACTTAATCCAAAACAAGTGGATCTCCTTTTCAGAAATGGCTGTTGCCTTTAAGTAGTTGTGGGGACATGTTTCACTACCCACCTTGCCTGCAGTGTCATGTATGTAATACTTCTTTGCCATTTTATGTTCTGGTCTCTGCTACATTCAGCAATGTAGGGAAATCCAATGCTTGTAAAGCATTAAATAATACTTGTGTTTGATTTGATTAAGTATGCATTGTTTCTTCTTTTATATATATGATTTATAGTTATTTTGGCTGATTCTAGCTGTGCTCTCATGAATTACTGTTCTGACACGTTGTGCGTACTGCAGCATAAATAAGACTGTAGCATAGCTTTTTGTAGTGGAATTGTTCCAGGGTGTTTAGGGTCTGTAGAATAACTACAACTTTTGTCCAGCCCTTTTTAGATGGTTGTTAATATGCATGGTAAAATGGAAGGTATCTGAAGGCATCTGGAATTCATAAGGCTGTTTTTCAGAGGAGGCCGATATTGTTATCAGTGGTTTACTGCAATTTCTTATTTGTATAAGAAAGGAAATAACATGTCCAGAGTCACCCAACAGACTAGTGCCTGTGATCAAAATTGAACATACCTCTGGAGTTTTATTTTCACTAGATCATTCTTATGCTAGTGGCTGAACTGTCCTAGGTTGAATTCAGTAATCTTTGCTCGTATGAGAAATATAGGATTGAATCAGTCTTGTTTATCTATTTTGAACACTTGTGTGTTTCCTTCACCCTTGCTGTAGCACAAGAACCTCACAGTGAGAGTTGGGGAATTCGTATGATTTCTGATATATAGGAAATCATTATAACTCTTCAAAAGAAATGAGTTTTTATTTGAGAGGATGGGGGAAGAAATTTCAGATTTTCTAGATGAAAAGGAAAAAAGTCTTCCAGAATTCAAAGCTTAATACTTGTGTTTTATTTCCTTCTCCTTTGTGAAGGATCAGATCTAACTGGGAGATGACTTCTACCTGGAGGACTTCCTTGGAGCCAGGGTTTTTATTTATCTGGATCTCTTCCAAACCATTCTGCTTCTAACCATCTTTACTTTTTCAAGTTGGGATGTACTTGTCTTCTGTAGCTAGGGCATGTCATTGGCTTTTGTAAGTGACTTAATAATACTCATTGCATTATTCTGGATCACCTTTTCTATGTATCCCAGCCTCTTCCTTTTTTTTTTTGTTTTGTTTTGTTTTTAACTGAAACTGTACTGAAAAAACTCTAATGATGTGTTCCCAGGGAATCGTTTCCTCTTAATTCTAAACCTGTTGGAGGTTATGAGACATTTAAAGAATCTGCTGCTGTTCTAGTTGATGGTTGAGTTGAAGAACATAGTGGAAAGATGAAAAAGTTCCTCCCAAATATGCTGGGATACTGCTTCCACTAGTTTTTCCAGCTTGAAACAGGGATATAAAGGGACAACATGCAAATTGATATCCTTAAGATGCTGGTAATTCAGTTCAAATTGTTGGTTTAATGGAGTGCTGAAACTGAAGGAGAATAAAGTGGCCTCAGGAGCCAGTCAGATTGATGCTCATATTGAAGTTTCTATTTTTTTTGCTATTCTTTAGGGCTGCTTTGTTTTTAAACCATGTCCCAAGAAGAGAAGGGTGTCTCAGAAAACAGGTTAGTGCATTTTGATATATATTTCTATGCTTGAAAAGGGTTAATCCTGGAAGGTTTACCACATCTAATTGAGTTCTGTCATAGCTGCATGAGTATTTTTGTTGCTCCTTGATGTCGATATTGCTGAAAACTCATTTCTTTGGAGGAACCCCAGCAAATTATTGGCTAGTGTAAATGTTTTTTTCATCTCCAGCAATCAAGACTGTATAGCTATCTTTGTCTTTGCACATTTTTTTTACAAGAGAACTCCTTTCCATGCTACCATAAATTGTTTACTGACTGACAAACTATTTACCTGAAGAGTCTGAGTGAGCCACTTTTAAGCTATGGGAGTCAGAAATGATATCCCATTCCTAAGTCTGATCATATTCTGGGTAGTTTGCCTAAGTTTCTTGAGGAAAAGAAGAAAGAAAAGCCATTTGTGAAGATCCCATGGCTTCTGTCCACTAGTATTTGTTAGATATATGTCTATCTATCTATCTTCTCCAGCCTGTGTGCTGTGTATACAGGTCTCTTGTCATTTGAGAAAGACTGAACAGGACTGACTCTTAACTGGAGCCACAAATAATGCTGCTTAAGTAGTTGTTGTTTGAGACTCAGGAAACTTACTGTTCTTATTCCCAGGTGTATTGGCTTTGTGTGGCAAGGTTTTGGTAGTGGGGGGCGGTTACAGGGGTGGCTTCTGTGAGAAGCTGCTAGAACCTTCCCCTGTGTCCGACAGAGCCAATACCAGCTGGCTCTAAGACGGACCCGCTGCTGGCCAAGGCTGAGCCAGTCAGCGATAGTGGTAGTGCCTCTGTGATAACATATTTAAGAAGGAAAAAAAGTTGCTGGGACAGACAGAAAACGGCAGCCGGAGAGAGGAGTGAGGACATGTAAGAGAAACAACCCTGCAGACACCAAGGTCAGTGAAGAAGGAGGGGGAGGAGGTGCTCCAGGCGCCAGAGCAGAGATTCCCCTGCAGCCTGTGGTGAAGACCATGGTGAAGCAGGCTGTCCCCCTGCAGTCCATGGAGGTCCACGGTGGAGCAGATATCCACCTGCAGCCCGTGGAGGACCCCACGCCAGAGCAGGTGGGTGCCTGAAGGAGGCTGTGACCCCGTGGGAAGCCCACGCTGGAGCAGGTTTTCTGGCAGGACCTGCGGATCTGTGGAGAGAGGAGCCCACGGAGCAGGTTTTCTGGGAGGACTTGTGACCCCGTGGGGGACCCACGCTGGAGCAGTGTGCTCCTGAAGGACTGCATGCCGTGGAAGGGACCCATGCTGGAGCAGTTTGTGAAGAACTGCAGCCCGTGGGAAGGACCCATGTTGGAGAAGTTTGTGGACGACTGTCTCCCGTGGGAGGGACCCCATGCTGGAGCAGGGGAAGAGTGTGATGAGTCCTGCTCCTGAGGAGGATGGAGCGGCAGAAATAATGTGTGATGAACTGACCGTAAACCCCATTCCCTGTCCCCCTGTGCCGCTGCGGGGGGTAGGTAGAGAATCTGGGAGTGAAGTTGTGCCCGGGAAGAAGGGAGGGGTGGAGGGAAGGTGTTCTGAGATTTGGTTTTATTTCTCATTACCCTACTCTGGTTGATTGGTAATAAATTGAGTTAATTTTTCCCAAGCTGAGTCTGTTTTGCCCATGCTGGTAATTGATGAGTGATCTCTCCTGTCCTTATCTTGACCCACAGGGCCTTTGTTATATTTTCTCTCCCCTGTCCAGCTGAGGAGGGGGAGTGATAGAACGGCTTTGGTGGGCACCTGGTGTTCAGCCAGGGTCAACCCGCCACGCCAGGTTAAACTTTTTTTTGGCATCACCAGAGCTGTCAAAAGGAGTGACAATTTGTATAACAGAAGTGGAGGGGAAAGTAATAAGGCCAGATTCTTGTGGAAATCACCACAGGCTCATTCATTTAAAGCAGGTGTTACAGTAAGTCCCTCTTTACCAGAGGGACTTACTGTAACAGCTGCTTTAAAATTAATCCCAAGTTATTTTTTCCATGAGAGTTGGCACATCTGTAGTTCAGGGAATGAGAGGCGGGGAAATAGAATCCAGTCTGTCATTCAAGTCATTGCAAGATAAATAAATGAACAACCAAGATCTACGCACTTAAACCACATGAAATTTTACCTTTACTGGATATTATGTTTTTGTTTTTGCAAGATTGGTAATCTAAGCTTGGATAAATCCTACTAAACATGTTGTTCTAGTTAGCAAATGCTTTGAGAAATAAAAATGAATTTGACTGAACTACCCCTAAAAGAGAGGCAGAGGTGAGCTAGTTTGGCTGCTCACAGCAGTTGGTTAGAATGGTGTTCTAATTAAAGAGTACTTTGATATGCATCCATCCAGTTTGGAAGCCCAAACCTATCAAGTGTGAAGTTTCAGTTGTGAAACTTCACAGCATCAATACTTGATAATACTGTTGCACCCCACAAAAGGCGTTCTGTGTGCATTTGCACCTATAGTTTGAGTTTTGGTAGTATAAAAAGAATATTATTCTTTGGTATATTACCAATAATGTGGTGGCTGGATTTGCTTTAACTAAAAGCCTAAGACCTGTGTAATCAGAGTGGGTTATGTATTTTAAGTGATTTTTCTTAGGGATACAAATGAGGTGTTAGTTTAGGGGAGACGATGAAAACGGAGGATGAGGCCTCTGTCATTTACAGAGCTGTTTTGGGTGTTTTTAATGCTTTGGGAGACTGAATGTGCTCATCAGCTGGCTCTTTTCTAGAGGTGGACCACTGCTGATGCTCCATTGAATGGCCACCAAATGGACGTTAATGGCTAACAAACTAAACTTTTAATATGCATACGTTTAGAAAAAATGAATTGCTGTGTTTAATGTTGCCTTGTAGCAACAGTTAACAGGCTGTTTACTTAACTTTCAGTCTTTGTGTTCTTCCAGGTGTTGTTAGTGAAGCCTTAAAGCTATACCAGGCCTGCTAAATGTATGCTGGGAGTAGGATGGTTCCAAGCCTATGCCTTTTTTTTTTTTTTTTTTTTTTTTAGGGAAATGTAGATTGTGTGAATGTGGGAGGAAAAACAATGAGAAAAATCTCACTCAGTTATACTAGTTTTTATTCAGTCTCCCATTTTACTCCTAGCTCTGTCTTACCTTATTAGTTGGAAGCTGGTGGAGAGTTTCTGTACTCACATCTGTGAGGCAGAGCAGCACCTGGGAAGCCAGATGTATTTGGAAAATGTGCCAAGACACTGTTTTACCAAAAAGGATCTGATTCTCATTTTTTTTTTTTCATAAAGAGCATGTATAGAAGTGAGAGGCAGTTTAGAGGTGAGCCAGAAATGTAGGCCTGGTTTGCGCTTAAAAGTTTTGCTGGCATAGTTGTGTCGGTTAAATGTATTTTAAAAGAATAAATAAATCTGTATTTCATGTAACCTGATAGTCCTTTCCCACTATACGATAATATTTTCAGGAAATTGGTGTTAGCTGCGTCTTCCCTGGGGAACAGAAAGGATTTTCATGTATCTATTCTTGCAAGCCTTTATGGTTCATATCTGACTGTAATGGTGAAGGAGGATTGAATATTTATTAGGTGAAAGAGACCCACAAAACTTTCTGAAGCAAGGGAAAGATTTTTTTAAAAAATTATTTTATTTTAATAATAAAGGTTGTTTGCTCTGATTTAGCCTTTAGCTCATCTGGGACTTGAGATGGAAGCCAGTTCTTTACCTTTTGCCTGTTTACCTGGGTAATAGATTCTGCTTTTTCCCTTGCTTATTCTACCAGATACCAGCAGTTAATTAATTGGTTAAGAGAAAAGTCATCTTCTCAGGTATATATATATATTAAGATGTTCTTGTTTCAGTAAGGTGCTTTGTTTTCTTCTCAACAAAAAATGTTTTGTTTTAATAATCTTATTTGTGCTTGCCTTTGCTTTCTGTCTTCTAGCTTATGATTTCAGAGAAAAAAACAATGATTCAGAGGATTCTGAGTTGCGGTTTGTTACTTGTCAGTCTTTATGGAATCAGATCAAATCGGAAACAGAGGTAAGTCTTGCACCTCACACTAAAGCGGTGCTTTGCATTTATAACAACGCTGCTTGCTTCTTTGTTTCTGGAGACCTTCTTTTTTTACACGCTTAAAAGGGCAATTAGTTAAAGCAATAAAAGGGCCAGAAATATTGACTGAGACTGAATCCCTGTCCAGAATATAAAATAGTAATAATAAATCCATCAATTACCCATTACTTCTAACCACAGAACTACATGCTTTTGATGCTTCAAGCTGCTGCTTCTAAGCTTCTCTTCTTACTAATTGTCTTTTTTATTAATTCCTGCCATACTGCTGGTTTCTACCTTCAATTCAGTTACATGCTTGCCAGCCCTCTGAGGATTTTAGGCTGCTCTTTACCTCAGTGTTACAGAGTTCATAGCAGCCCAGGATTCGCAGTGGATTTATGTGAATACGACTGCATGGATGTCAAATACTGAATGACACAGCTGCAAGCATAGTCTATTGAATTAGCATGGACAGTGTCAGTGGGGTTTTCTGGTGGGGATCAGAGTTAATTTCATACTGAACTGTGGCCTCCTAGTTGTTGTGTGTTAGATGGCATGCTGGTGTTGTATCCCTATAGCCAGGTGGCTTGCATTATGGTATGAATAATTGCTTCCGTACAGCAGGGATTTCCTCCTCTATTCAGTGTCAAGGATTCTGGGCAAGTATTCCATATTCCTCTGCCTGCTGTTGGGCTCTAGACATTATGAGAATTTTTTTTCCAAAGTTTGTTTTGGGATGTACAGTAGAAGCCAGCTGGATGTAGCTTACAATCTGGACCCTTGGGCTAAACTCATAAATTCCTCTAATTCTGTTCCTACTATTCCATGATCCAGCTCACTTTGACTAGTCAGCACCCTTTTCAAACCATAGGTAGCCAGGCCGTGCAAAGCAGTGCACTACATCATGGTGCTGGTTATAGAGAACACACAGAAGTTTGTGGATGTATATTTGGTATCTTCCTGCCAACTGCTTCAGCTTGGCGGGTTAGCTACCAGCATTGGCAGTAATGTTGGCAGCTGCACCAGAAGCTGTCTTGTCAGCTACACAGTGGACTATAGGGAAGATGACATTCTGTAGCTACTTCAAGACCTTTTCTTGGATCTTTTTTCTTTGGCACAGTGTTGTCAAGGCTTTTGAGACAATGGTTACATTGCCAATGGTAGCTACAGGATTTTCGGGTTGAAGAAGCGGTGGTGTTTTTCCTAGTGCTCTGTGGGATTTCTCCCGGAGCAGCAGGCACAGCCCATCATAGCAAAAGCCTTCCTTAACCACTCAGAAGCACAGAACTGTTCCCATCTGGAAAACCATCATTCTTTCCTGTTCTAAATCTCCTACCCTTGTTTTCTTTGAGGCTGCTAGGAGTTTGCCAAATTCTTTCTTCTGTTCTTCTTGATGGAAGACAGTTCATCCTATATTGACAAATTGATATGGACCTTGCCTTAGAGTTTGATTTGCCCAAGGGCAGATTACCTGCAGTTACATTTGCTGCTATACATAGAATTTTCTTTATCCATCTTCTGGGGTATCTCTGATGTTTTTTTTCTAGTGAGTTTTGAATTACCATACTTTTATCCCACTGTTGGCAAACTTGGAGGTGATCATTGTTCTTACATATAAAATTGTGTGATAATTCAGGTTGGAAGGGACCTTAGAAAGTCTCTAGTCTGAACTCCTGGTCAAAGCGGCATCACCCGTGAGGTCAGGCCAGGTATGTGAGGGCTTTATCCAGTCAGGATTTTATTTCTTATATACTTTCAAACCCTGGTGTAGTAAACCTGATCCATGACAGAATACCTGGGAATTGCATGGCTTGCTGGTTTGGACTTTTATTCTTGAAGTTCTAGTAGTGTGCTAAGGGAACCTAGCAGGATATTCTCCAAAGTTTTTTCCACAGTACTGTTACCTGATGGTTCGTTGGCAGGCCATGTGCTTGTGCTGGTGTTTTCCCAGTTCTCTGGTATCCCCTTGAGGTGTTGGAGAGTGAAGAGGATTTAGATTCCAGGTGCTTTGTTGTGGAGCATTCTTGGTCCTTGTATGTCCATCATAAACTGTGCTGCAATTGTGGCAGCACCAACTGTCATCTGGTGATGACATCCTTTCAGCCTTCTCACAATATGAAAAGCTGGCAGATGTACTGCAGGAACTGTCCTTAATTTTTGGAAGGTGAGTTTTGGACTTTATTTGTTTCAATATTGCAAGGTACCCCAGTTTTGACCCCTGCTGTCAGCAATGGCCTTGCAAATGTTCTTATTATGATACATCTCATAAAGGGCTTTCAGAAACATTCCCTTACTGTAAGGTGAGAAATTCCAGTTGCACTATCGGGATCCAGGTTAGAAACAAAAAGCCTAAGTGCAGGGCTGTAATATGGTAACTTTAGCTCTAATGTGCAGATAATGGTTTTCAGACCACACAACAGATAGTCATGACCAAACCTAGTGTCACAGCAGGGATTGAACTTGCAGTTCATATGACTTTTCCAGAGTAAGCAGTGTCATGCAATTAAATGAGTTGGTCACTTGAAATGCAGAGCAGCTTAGCCTACTTTCTGGAACACTACCAAAACAGTGCCAGTAACAAAGTTGTTTTGACGAGAAAAGAGTGATGGGTTTTAAGAAGGCTAAGTAAATGTGTAGCACTTCACAAGTGCTCTTTGGAAGAAATAATATATACTGTAACTACGCAAAGTAAGGATTCAGGTTCTTGTTAGGACAGCTTAGTGAAAACATGTACAATAACAATCAGAAGAAGCTTAAGGTCTGATGGATTCTGAAGCAGAAGCTCGGAGGGTTGTTATAGGACATATGGTAGTACAGGAGTTGTTACAACACTGTTACAAAGCTGATGGCGGAAATTCTTCTTTTTAAAATGCCATGTTACAGTTTCTTCTGAATTGCCATAGAGTTTATGAGATGGGAGCTCAGAGGTGCACAGTCAACATCAGAAAGGCCAGAAGAATATTTTTTAGTAAGTAGAGGGTGAAAACAGTAAGATTACTTTGTGTACAGTTTTATCAGTTTTTCAGGAGAGCAACAGGAACTCTTCTGTGTCATGGAAATGGAGCTCAGGTGTTTGAGCAGGCATTGTATACAATCTCCTGGAGATGTGACCTTAACTCCTTTGATAGCTGCCTCATCAATGCTGCTAGGGACAGCCTTTGCAACTTTGTATAAAATCAAGTTCACTGCTGTATATGTCACTTCTTGTTGCTAATAAATCTTGATGATGATTTCATTGGGGGCAGAGGTTTAATCTTGTTTCTAACATCTATGTTCTAGAGTATATATTGATATCCTGAACTTCAGAGTACAGGGTTTTTTTGTCTGTTCTAGCAGAAGGCATATCTTGGAGTAGAGACAGATTTTCAAAGGCACATACATAAAAAAAGAAATACAAAATGCTACCACTATATATGTGCCTTTAAAAGTTTTATCTTCCCCTGTTTTCTCTCACCTTTCCATATATTCCTGCATATACATATTGTTGTATGAAAATCATCCTGAAGGGCAAAAGACAGTGTAGCAAATGTGGCAGTCATGTGGTTTAGTATTTTTTCCTATAAAACATACTTAGTGCTTTTCTTTTTTTTTTTTTTTCTTTCATCCTGAATTAGATTTGGAGGAGCTGAATGTTTGATCTCATTTAGATCTTTCAAAAATGTTTACAGGTGTTTTGTAAGCCAAGAGGGAATAATAGGAATTTTCATGAACATTCTTCCAGAAACTAATTATATTGTTTTATTCCTCCTATGTCACTTACACTTTGTCAGTATGGGTTTTTTTCCTCCGTCTTTAATGCCTGTGGTGTGACAACACAGTTAAGCTCATTTGCTTTCCAAGTTATTGTTGAGGCATTTCACCAGAAGTTCCAAGATGGGAAATGTCTGTGTTTGCCATACAGTGAATAAATGAGCATGTTTATAGTTCACAGGAAAACTTAGTGTTACTTAAAATTTTACCCTGGAGTTTTAAGGATTAAAATTTATGCAGGAAAGAGGTAGGAAAAGGGAGATATTCTGATGTTACCACATTTTTATAAATAAAATCTCTCTGTGTTTATTTACAGCAAATACAGGAAGACTCGAATAAGCAGTTATTTGATAATCTAGTAAGTTTTTTGAGGCAGTCTCATTCTGAGTTCCAAGAGAAGACAACAGAATGGACTTGTCGGATGAAGTCCAGAGAAATCCCTACTGCAGCTCTTGTCTTAGGTAATTTTTTAAAGATATATTTTGTTACGTACATCTGCTTAAAACTGACACAGAGATCAAAGAAAAATATATTGCTGACTTCCAGCAATTTACTGTGAGCAATATCAGCTTCAGAAAAGTTAACAGAAGAGATTGGGCTGGGAGAAGGAAGCAGGATAACACCTTCTTCCCCTTTGTATGCATAATAGTCCAGCAAGTTAACACCTTCCCTAAAGGTCTGTCTCAGGCAGCTGGTAGTGATTTGTTGTTTTTTTTTTTTCCTGAGGCACTGGAGATGCTTTGATTCTGTCCCTGTTTCTGCCACCAACATGCTTGGTGGTTTCTATGACTGACCATGGAATTACACAGCTTCTGTATTTCAGATATATGTTCTTGCAGTCCATCTTTACGTGTAGGAAAGCAGTGTCATTACCTTGGAAAAGGAGCAGAGGGTGAAGAAAATAGCTGAAGATCTTTTTACTGAAGATAGTGAAGTTCTGAAGTCTTTCTTTTTTTTTGTCCCCACTCCTTTCTTTCAAAGGGTTGTAACTGTAAGCCTAAACCTGGTTCAAGGCAACCTGATTGCATTTTCAGTGGATCATTTTAGGGAACCTAAAATCAGGCCTGTGCTTCAAATTTACCATGTGAGTGCTAAGCCTGGAAGGTAGTCTACTTTTGTAGGTAGTAGAAAGTGAGAAGTTCCTGCTCTGAATATTTTTCTGTGGAAGAAGCTGTGAATTGCCTTCTGGAGGGGCTTGTTCTTTTTTTTTTTTTTTTTTTACTAAAGGATGTTAACAAAGGCCATAAATATTGAGTAGTTCACAGTCAATTCAGACTATAGTTCATACTAACTCGTAGTAATTTTCCTGCTTACATAAGCCATGTGAGGATCCAGGTCTCGGGTATATGCGCTGCTCTTCTAGAGAAGGTGAATTTCATCTTCTTGTCTGCAAGCCTTAGATGACTGGGTTTGGCTTCTGAGGGTCTAAGTAGCAGGGAAGTTAGAAAACCAATCATACTCCTTGCAGGTTTGCACCCTTGAGAAATCTTTCTTTAAAAAAAAAAACAAAACACAAACTATATGAGGGGTCTTTGCAGTGATTCCCTGTTCCTTTTAATCAGCTAGTATTAACATGTATGTCTAATCTTGTGCTAGTTTTTCATCTTTCCTCATAGATGATGTGATGCTTTTCATGCCTTCCTTGAATATTTGAGGTATCTTCTGTTTTTTGTCTGCTGTTCAGTTTATTATTCAATCATTGTGGTCACAAATCACAGGAAAAATGCCCTTAAAAACCTGTCTTTTTTCTAGGTGTAAATGTTACAGATCATGACTTGACTTTTAGAAGTCTCTCAGAAGTCCTTCAGAATAACATTACTCCTTATATAGCCTTGCTGGAAGCCAAAGATTGCCCAGGTAAATACTGCAATAGCTTTGCTGCTTCTTCTAAGTAAGCTATCAATTAATTAGAAATTCTAACTTTTTCCCCCAAATGTAAAAATAATGGGATGGAGGGATCTTGAAAATTTCTAAAGATTTGCTCAATCCCATGTTAATGTAGCAGTAATGCCTACTGTATTTTAAGAGGTATCCAGTTCTGTTTAAAACAATGAAGACTGAAATACTACTTAGTTGTAGCGTAAATGTCAAGAGCATGCTGCTTAGTGTATTGCATGTTGATATTGTAGGTTGGCTTTCCCCTTGTTTAATAGGACAGTGTATGCATGCATTCTACTTTTTAAATGCTTACAGTCATGTTATTACAGTGAGGGAATGGGAATAAAGTTTTGTCCCACTCTCCTTGCTCCTTTTTTATTTTTTTAAGTAAAAAGATTAAAATCACTTATGGCAGCATCTCCAGATCTGTGGATTGGCTGCCTTATTTATTTTTAGGTCACTCTTAATAGCATGTGACTGGAGTTCAGGAAAGGTGCAGGGCCAACATCTTAACCTGAATTGTTGCTATCTAGGCAAATTATTAGGATAATTTTTATTGCATTAACAACATGCATATCATGAACACTTTCAAGCTTTCTGGAGCATGAGATGTGCATTCTGGAGAGAAAAGGAGAATAATTAGAAAAGTGAAAAATAGTAAGTGATAACTTGGGGTAATTTTTTAGAGTATGAGTTGGAGAAGTGTTACCGAATAACCAAATGTCTTTACTGTGTGTCTAAAAATGTTTTGTGAAGGCATAAAAAATCTGATGCAGAAGCTGATGGGGCAGCTGATGAACTGCTACATAGATGTGGACTCATTGGAAGACGAGGACTATGTGCAGGTTTCCCAGAATAGAATACGTTGTTCAATGACTTCTCTTATCAACTGGTATGAGAGTGTAACAAAGGTATGATTTTCTTTTTTTTTGTATCACCAGTTTATAAAAATGCCTGACCTTTAGATGCTTTTAAAAAAGAAACAGAATAACTCAAATTTCTGTGCTGTAGTGAAAAAATGTCAAAGGTTAGCTTTTAATTTAATACTAAGAAATAACTGAGACTGAGGTCATTTGAATATAAATCTGTAACGTATATAAATGTGGAGTTAGTTTCTGATGAGGTATGAATGTCAAAATTCTGAAAAACAAGCAAAAAGTACGATTTTGTCATCTGTTTAATTGGGAACTAGAAGCTTAAAATGCAGTATCAACTTCATGCCAGATGCTTTTTTCCCAGGAGTGATGAGATGGTTTGCTTATTAAAACAAATCTTTAAGAAAGAACAGCCATCCAGGCAAAAGGCACCATATTGGTGCTAATGTGCCATTATGTCATCTGCAGCCTACACTACATTGACAAGCAGTGAGAAAATAACTTTCAAAATGTTTTTCTATCTTTGTATTTAATAAAGCTAATGAAGTTTTAAGATTTGTTTCTGTCATGAATAAAAGTTAGAACTGAGTTTGACGACTTCGTCAGAGCACTGTGTTAAACAAAAGTTTAATGGGTACATGCTCTTTTTAATATTGGGTAAAGATATAGGAAACGAGCAATGTCCGTTTACACAACTCAAATCTTCTCCCTTAATCCCAACAGAACTTCACCAGTTCTGTCCCACAGAGCTATTCTTTTCTTTGTTGTACTATGGGTTTTTAACATTCATTTATCCTTTGTACTTCATGCTGTGCCAAACAGAAGGAAGAAAAATTGCAATTCTGGATGCTAATAATAAATACAACTGTAGCAAAAAGTCTGTCATGTCACTTTGGAGCATTATAGTATAGTAGATGTGATTCAATCTTTTTATTTTACCATCTTCTGTTTATTAATGTGTAACGAATGGCTTGAAAGAAAACAGATTCTGAAACTCCGAGCAAAAAAAGAACTTCCTCTTCGAGACACTGGCAATCTCCTCCAGTTGTAGTTATATTCAAAGACATGGAAAGTTTCACCACAAAAGTACTTCAAGACTTCATAGTCATCAGCAGGTAACATGACCTGAAGTTTAGTTCTTTCACTCCTTTACCCATTTTCTATTTGCAGCTGGTTTGAAGTGTAACAATGAGGCCAGTGGAGAGTTGGAATCAAATATTGATGCTGCTGCTTTATAGCAGTGATTGAGCAAAAACCTATTTGCTAGGTTTTGAGGATAAATTACCCTAAAGCTAACTTGGGACTCTGAACCAGAGTGCCTACAGGCTGGGTTGAGATATATTGGGTGGCTGATTTAATTCTTCACATAAGAGGATTTATTGGTACTAGTTGTTACAGAATTCATGATTGTGAAACTGATTTTTAAGATGCCTAGATCTATCTTTCTTCTGTAGACTTTTAAAATTGTTTTCAGAGTATATTTTTTGTATGACTACTGATGTAATGCTGCTTAAAGGTCACTAGCTTACTAATAGGAGTATATAAAACTTACCCAGAGAATTTCTCAGTGTTGGCCAGGATCTGTAGTGAGTAGCTGACTACTTCAGGTGCTCCTGTGCTTCTGTCCTTCCTTAACCTGTCTTCCTTAATGTCATCTCATGCATTCTAATCAAACCCCCCTTCTGTTCTCCAAAAAGAGCATCTTATACTTAGTCCCCAGGTTGAAACTACAGTTGGAGCAGAATTGGGGCCGCAGTTGTACAATTCATTCAGCTGCAGCGTTCACACCTGACACTACCTCTAAACAAGGCTAGGCAATTTCACTTGCTGAGACACCAACAATAAAAATATTTTTCTACTTCAGATCTGGCAGATGGGTTCTCCAGGGAACATTTCAAGAAGTAAAATCAGAAATGCACAATTATCTGGAAATAATTAGGGTCTAAGGCAGGGGAAAATGAGGTTTTAATTGGTCTTTAAGTGTTGTGTTTTATTTTGCTTTTTGTGGCAAGGATAAATACCTAATTATGAGCATATGGAATGTAGATGAAGTGTAGTTCAGGTCTGTCAGTCTACTATTTGCAAATACACTTTTTTTTTAATAGACTGCATCTCTTCAGAAAAAAGGTTTAGAGGATTCAAATTATCTTATAACTAAAGATTGTCTTGACTAAAGTAGAAGATGGGTAAAAGAGAAGCTTAGTGGAGTTGCATAATACTTTGAAAAAGATCTTTGGGATGATTGTAGAGAGTTGGTTTATTCTCTCCATTTCAGTCTTAAACACGTTTAATAATAAGGGTGAAGTGGATAAATGTGAGAGGTTATGATTTCTTAATCACAACATTCAATTTCTCTCTGATATTCTTTTAGGTTATCAGTGGTGGACAGTAATATATGAAGTTTATTGGTTTTATGTTCAAGTCTCTAGCAATGACTTTTGAGGAGTTAGAGAAATTAAATAATTGTGGGTAACGATTAAAACACCAAGGTCAAAAAGTTGCCATAGTGAAAACAGAGGAAAGGAATACATTGTCAATGTTAACCTAGAAGATATTTAAGATAGCAGAACTTGTATCTCCTTGAAACTAATAAAAAAATGGAAAATAATGATGAAATAATACTGAAAACACTATATTTTATGTAATTTGTATGCTGTTCACGAGCAATACAGCATTGTCCCGGTTATCGGTTCTCAAAGCATATACTAAAAAATTATCTAAGTATAATGGGAACATAGAACGTTAGAGGGGTTTCATATTTATTTTAAATTTATTAAATGGTGTAAAATTTGTAAATTTTCTTGAGGCTGTTAGCTGTTTAATGTCTCTTCTTATTTTTTCTCTATTTCTTTGGGGGGAAAAAAAAAGTTCATATTATAAGATCCAGTTCTGAATATAACTTTTTGGGAAGATAAGACCAGTACAATACTCTAATTGAAAAGATGCTTTTTATGCCACTTCCTGAAATTTGAATCCTAAAATATAATTTAATTTGCTTGTCTAATTTAGGGCTTTAAATAGCTTCCTTTCTTTTGCATTTTACTCCACATCAAAACTCTTCTGGTTTACTGGCAACAAATCTTTTAATTTACCCCTTTCTTCATCTAAGCTCAGTGCTGTAGTAGGAACATAATGCATTTTTTTCATTATTTTCTATAATGTAACTATTATGTTTTTTTTCCCCTCCCCCATGATCTAGTCAGCATATCCGTGAATTACCTCTAGTACTGATTTTTGGAATCGCTACATCTCCAATGATTATCCACAACTTACTTCCTCACTCTGTTTCCTCTCTGCTGTGCATAGAGCTTTTCCAGTCCCTTTCCTGTAAGGAGCACCTGTCTACTGTAATTGACAAGGTAATTCCTTTTCTAAATAGGAGAGTATGTGTGTGTATTCAAGCACAGTGTACATGTGTGGCCTTTTAAAAGCAGGTTTGTCTGAAGCTTTTGGAGTGGAGAGCTGTGGTTCCTGAGAGCTGTGGATTTTGGATATTTCTACTCATAGCTGCAGCGTAGCTTAATACTGAGAGCTTCCTTCTCACATTGAGACACGCTCACGCACCTGCTTTCATCTTACATTTGCATTGACATCTGTGCATACATACTTGGGCAATTACATTTTGACATTCCCACCTCTTCATTAAAGTAGTGCTTTGATTTGAGTTTTATTTTGTTCCAGAAAAAGATAGCTTTAAACATAGAAAAATACAGTTCAGCCTGAATTTTGCCACCTGTCAAAAATTAGCAGAGTTATCCAAATGATCAAGCCATATTGATGCTGAGCCTGTGCGATTCTTTGTGCAGGATTTCCAAAGTCGCTCTTACATACGCTGAAAGTAGTGGTATCCCTGATTGTTACAGCAATTTCTGTTCTGTTGTAGTTTTAAAAATAAATACAAAAATAGTGTTAAGTCAAACTGACTTCAAATGCATATTAGTTAAAGGTACTTAAAAAATATGGTGAAATAATAAACTGAAAAACAATCTTTGCATGGATATTTTTGGATATTTTAGTAGAAGTATTGTGTTTAGAAGTTGGCAGTGTATTTAGTATCTCATTTAGTTGAATGCTAACACATAGTGAGAGTTGTATCAAAATGTATATATAAATTTTGCTGAGCTGAATACAGGAAAGAATTTCTGCTATGGCTCCTTTTCCTTTTTGTCTCCCTTAGCTGCTTCTGACAACCCAGTTTCCCTTTAAACTGGGTGGGAAAGTTCTGCAGGTTCTCATCAACATATTCTTGTACCACGATTTTTCTGTCCAGAATTTTATCAAAGGATTTCAGGTAGGCAATGGTAACAAGAATTCAAATTATGGTTGTGAAAATAAAGCGTAATTACTAGGCACTGAAAGACTTCTTAGGTCCTAATCTTGCTGTCACTGAATTGGATGAAAAAATGTCCTTTGGAAACAGTTGGGATCTGTGAACAGGCAGGTGTTTTAAAGTTAAAACTTTAACTGCTAAGGTTTTAAGGGAAAACTTGTAGGACAGGTATGATGAAGCATGTAAAAGCTTATTCTGCCACAAAAAAAATGTATTTAAAGGTTACATTTAAAAGGGTAACCTGCCTTAGTGGGTAGAAAGATCTATATTTTGCTATAGATTAACTTGTAGCTTCTAACACCCCTGGCAGAACTCTCCAGCTCTGATACTCTGTACTGGGTCCTTGTACTCTGGTTTGTCATGGTGTGAGTAGGCTGCAGCAGTGTCTCTTCCCTGCTTGAACTCTTCTGGCACAGTTTCTGGATGCACACTTCTTACCTTTTCAGGGAAACAGGAGCTGTAGTGTCACTTACTTCGTGCCTCAGAGTCGGTGGTGCTTGTGCTCCAAGCAGCTGTGCAGCAATGCGGGTGTTACATTTAGCCTCTCAGGAGACAAAGTGGAAGACTTCAAGGTTTCCAAAAATAGTCTATGCAGAGCATGATAATTGTATTTTTATTGGTTTATATAGAACTTTATAGCTAGATGTATTTCCTTGTCTGAGCCTCCTTGTAGCTTTTGTGGGTTGCAGACGAGTTCTCCAAAGAATCTGTAGTCCCAGTGATCTGTTCTAATGCAGGGTTGTGAAATAGTTTCTTTCTTGCCTGGTTCCATGTGTGTACTTGTTAGTAAAACTTGCACTTTCAGTGTCATATACCTTTAGAGTGTCTCAGATTCTTTGATATCTAAGATTCAATGATTACACGGGCTAGGAGAAATATCATGGCTGTAGTACCTCTTCTGCAGACAGACCTGCGTGGGCTTTCGTAGGTTTCAACTCCTCTTATTTGAAAGAGTCACCAGGATTTAATGGTTCCCCATTGGCCTGATACGAAAATACAAGTCCTAGCCCTGACAGCATAAGGCTGTGTCCTTGTGTGTTAAAAGTATTCAAGGATGAAGCAATTTCAGATCAGATTTCCTAAGTGACAGATACAAGGGATCACCATCACCTCATTATGTCTAGAGCAGTGTTAACTTTTCTGACAGGAAGCGTCTTTCCTCTTTCACAGTTTTTATGTTTTAAAAATTTTTAGTGGAGTAGTCTGTCTGTGGTGTTTGTTTTGTTTTTTTTAAGAATAGATGTGATGAGTATATGCTACTATTCTGCAAGGCCCTGATGCTACAAACGTTTAGTGCAGCTGAAATGAGTGATAAAGCATGTTTGTATGTATACATAGTAAGAGCTTAGCAGTGTATTTTTGTGTACATGAAACACAAATTGAAATTAGAACATGTGATAAGTTTGCTTGTGTACAGTAGTTGCTCTTCACATCTTTAAATATATACTCTTTCTTATTTGTGAGCACTGGAGCTGAATATGTAACCTAAAGAATGCAGTAGTTCATGTAAGTGAATAGAAAATACTTGACAAGCTATAGTTACAGTTATGTAAGATGAGGGGAAAGATGAGGTACTGAAAATGAATAGCGCATACAGCAAAAAAGGTAACTATGTAACTGTATTTAAAACTGAATAATCAGTGTCCTGCAGTGTCTTATGGAATATTTATGAATGGTAATGAATTTTTTTTTTAAGGAATACCATTACTACCATTATAGTATATGCACTGTAGTAATAAGAAAGCATTAAAAGGTAGATATAACAGGATGAATTTTATTAACATCACTGGTTCTTGCTTTGTTTTCAGCTCTGTATCGTTGAGCACTTCTATTCCCAGCCTCTTAGTGTACTGTGTTGCCAACTGGTAGACGCCAAGAAGAGAGTAAATTATTTATCACATGATCAGTGTGAAAACATTCGAAGACTGCCCTCTTTTAGAAGGTAAAAGGGGAATAAATTTTTGGGCAGTCTAGTATTTAGTCAGCTTTAAAAAAGATAAAAGGAATCTGTAAATGTAGTTCCGTGAAAACTGTAGATCACTTGTGCATATGTTTCTATAGCAAAGGTAAATCAATCAAAAGGAGGACAGTTCTAAATTATTTCAGGAAGCCTTAATCTTCTGGTCTAGACAGTACAGCTTCTGTGATGTGTAATCACTTGAACTTTTTTTTTTCCTCTTGTTCTTAATACAGAAACAAGCTATTATGACAAATAACCATAAATCACTTTTGAACTTGTTAAGCTGACTTGGAGCATAATCTCCAGGAGTTTGGAGTGGCCTTTCAGCTTGCTGGATTTGACTGTCCCTTTTTGAATCTTTCCAAAGAAATCCTTATAGCAGCATAAACTTTTAATTTTTTAACCCTGTAATCTTTAATCATACTTTACATTATAATTTTTACATTCTTGGTTTTTTTGCCATCAGGTATGTGGAAGGTCAGGTATCAGAAAAACAGATTGCACTGCTGACAGCAGACAGCTGCTTAAAGGTAAAGTTTTAAGAATGTCTTTGGAGACTAAAAATAACTTTCCCAATATATTAGTTTGTGGAGCATAATAAAATACAAGACTAAGATGTATAGTTCTGTATAACATCTTTCATACAGTACATACTGTGCTTCATGTCCAGTAATGGATAATTAGGATCAGCAGGTCAAAATTCCAAATCTCTAGGGTTGCCAGGTATACCTTTACACAAAGCTGCACAACTTTTCTTACATCAACTTTTAGCTATGTCTAGAAATATAACTGCTTAAAAAGAAGGTTAAAAGGTTTATTTATGTCCTAGTCTTTTAAAGCTTACTCAGACTGACTTTCTTGGAAAGTCAGTGAAGTGTTTGAAGAATGAGTAAGTAATCTTGGAGGTTATTTCATAAGCTCTTAATCCTCCATACCCTATGTGTAGTTTCTGATTGAACTCAGTACGGAAGTCTGGGTCCCAAGGCACACATTTACACCAGATGTCATACAGGATTAAAACTTTAATTTACATTGCATGTTTATCTGAAGGTTTGTCAAGTGATTAAAGTCAGGCTACTGCTATTGTGAGCCCCTTAGGAATTCACCAACAAAGATCTGTTGGTTCTTTTCACCAGCTGAAATACTCCCAGTAGAAGCATTGCTTAGGGCAAAGGGTTTCTCCTAATTCTTCATCTCAAGTATAGGTAACCTGTCAGGCAAATGGTACCACTAGAGATAAAGCAATTAATTTATCCTAGCAGACCTTCCTGGTCCGTAAGGACCTTTCAAGCATGAAGAGCAATGGTAATGGCTGGAAGAGAGGTTGGTAGCAGGCAAGTTTGCAAGTGCAGTGCAATTATAGTAATCAAGGCGAGACATGATTTATACATGATTTTATGATCCATAGTCTTCAGTGGCAAAAATAGCTTAAGCTACTGCTGTTCCCTTGCTGTTTATACACACCTCGGCAGATACTCCAGCACAAGTGCTTTTGTGGCTGTGCAATGAATATAATCAGAGAAACAGTCCAATTAAAGTAACCTGACCAAAAAAAAGACAAGATGTGGGAATTTTTTTGCTGTGTTGTTTCTGCAGAATTTCCCCAATGCAGTTCACTCTGCAGGTGCATAAATGCTTCTGTTGAAACAACAGGAGGGAAGGAGTGGGAATGTGCAGCTGAGACTCTTATTTCTTTGTTTAAAGTTTAAAGACCATGTAATGGGCTGCTACTTTGAAAGTTGAATACTCATCAACTTAACCCTGTAAGTTTGGGAAAGAAGCTGGAATTCTTGTGCTTATGTGCATATGATGTTTCTGACAAACTTTAATTGAAGATACTTGTTCTAATTTCTACAATGGGGTAGGACTATTATTGCATTGCCAAACTGGCAGTGTAGTCTACTTGAGAAGAAAAGGCCCTACTGCTGCATTAATGAGGTGCTGTTTATTCTGTGTGTTGTACTAATCTACAATATCATTCTGAACTTTGGAAGCACTTTCAAAGTCACTATGGTACTACTTCATACAAATTTACTGTTCATGTTCAGAACCAGGTAAACTTGCTGTTCAAGCTTAGCACCTAAACCTGCAATACCCTTTGTCAGCTGCAATTTATATGCCATGTTGTCACCACTTTTTTTAATAACTATGGGAAGAGTTCCACCTATTTAGAATAATGAGTTTTAAAAGCAATTTTACATCCTAATTACTTACAACTCTCTGAAAGTTTTCATAGCAAATTTCATTTGAAATTATGTAAATGTAGTGATCTATATTTATGGAAATAACATTGCATAGTCTTCTAATAATGTTTTCAAACTTCTGAAACAGAATATGCCTTTTCACTCTGTTATTTGGCAAAATACATAGTCCTACTGCATTGCTATTTGTGGATATTAACTACATCAGTCTTGAGCTGGGAAACAAGATGAGGGAAATATAGATGCTATAATGCTCTGGGTTTGGGGGAATAAGATTGATGTAGCAGCATTAAAGAGAACTTGTTTTCTTATCTCAGCTTTTTTTGTGGTGGGGATAATTTTTTTTTTTTAATGATCCTGCTTAGAATTAAAATACAAACTTGTGAGTGTCTACCCTAAGGTCTTGGAAGTCATTTAAACAATTGTTATATTAGTGACCCTTAAATTTTAATAGATAAAAAGTCTATGGGGAGAAATTACTTTAATGTTTTTAATCACCTCAAACTTCTTTAACATCAGAAAGCTCTTTGCAGCACTTTGTTACTTTCAGTCTTTGCAGTATGATACTTAATCTTTCCACATGTCAGTACTTCCTTATACTGCCTGCAGATAAGGTTTTGCTTTTTTTTTTGTTTAATCGTTGATACCCTTTGTTTCAATTTAACTTCAGAGAACTTAAGTGGCTTGTTTTATTTTTCTCTTTCCATTTGGAAAAGTGTACTCAGAGTTGAGCAAAATGGCAGTAAAATATGTAGAGAATCTTGTGGGTTTTTTCCTCTTTATCTTTGACTGAAGACAGGTGAGACATCTTCTGATTCACAAACTTAAATGTAAGGAGCCCAAAGTACTTTAATAGAGCTACCAGAAACTTTGAGTGCAGTTTTCCAGAAGTGTTACATACACTTCCATGGGAGGCTAGCGATAATGAGATACCATCCAGTAAATTCAGTAGCCGCGGTTAATAATTTCTTTTTCCTAATATGTGACTTTTTTTTTTTTTTCTCTGCAGTTCTCAATCTATGAATAAACAGAAGTCAAGAGCACATAGGAGCAGGAACTGCATATTTCTTTATTTTCTGGGAACTGGTCTTTTTATGTCTACCTAATTAATAAAAACAGCAGCCACCCACAATATAAGAAATTTTTAAATGCATTTGTAATATAAAAATGCAAATAATAAGGATCAAATCTCCAGTGACATGGAGGAAGAAAGTAAAGTTAATGATATGCAATGTGATTGCAGTGCACTGTGAAATATAGCTTTTTTTCATAGTGGTGATTTCCAATCACAATGGTGATTTAACTCATAGCACACCACAATGGCAAAACTTCAGTCATTTTAATTACTATATGAGAGTTTTAAATAAATGGATGTCAGAATGACTTATAAAACAATTATTCTGTCACTGTAGGAAGTAACACTGAAGTTGCTGGAGGACTTGCATGTTTACCATGAAAATTATGTTTCAGTTCTGAGATGTCTTCATGTTTTCACATCTTCTCTTCCAAAGTATCCTTTGGGCAAGCAGGTGATGTACTGTTATTCCATTTTAGTGAAACATGGGTTTTTTTGTTTAAAAGTATGACATCTGAATAAGTATTTATTCTTTCTCTTTGTTTACTATTCTGCTGCTTTGCCCCCTGCTTCTTAAAATGGAGACAGATGCTTTCTTGCTATGGGCAGAGGGTGGTTTCTTTAGTGGTGTGGACGATGCCTTATCAGTCAACAGGAAGGAGTTTCCAGGAGGAGACAGATGCACAGATCAGCAGAAGAATCCACACATTGACTTTCCCACATCTGGGATTATCTGTATGCATTGCAGACAAATGTATACTCTTCTACCACCTATTAGCTTGGTAGTCAATTTCAGATTAAGAGACTGAGTTTTAGCAACTTCTGTACAGAATAAAATGATAGTAAGGGAACAGTGATAATTGCTCTTAATAGCCGCATTGCTCTAATGTCATTAAATCCACCTTCTCATACTGAGTGATTTCTTCTTCCACTAGAAGAGCATGCATATTCTGTGCATGCACACTTGTCTGTTGGTTCTCAATGTATTCCACGCTGTTACTAGAATCTGTCTCTAACTACAAAATCAGCATGGTTGTCCCAGTATTTGAGAATAAAAAGATGTTTGAGCTGGGGCATTTGATTGGAGTTCCTCTCTGTTCTCTGCAGTTATTTTAATCTGAATGTTAGTTGTTTGAAACCTGGTGAAGAGCAACACAAACTCCAGCAACAATAGGAGCTTAGTTCTGTAAGATACTAAATGCTCTCATTTCTTTTGCAATCATTCTGCATCTCTGGAAAACAAGTTCCAAAGAAATTATATATTACTTTGAAAAGCTTGTTGCAAGAGTTCTGTGTTACTTTGTTTGTAAAACACTTTATCCTTTCTTCACCTTCTGCGTAACAGATCAGGGAGCTGCACTGTGCATGTTTGGAAAACCAAGTGTGGGAGACAGAGGAGTATGAGTCATCTCTTCAGCTAGCAAGGTGATTTTTTTTTTTTTTCCTTTTTCCATTTTTTTTTAATACCACTGTACACATGGAGGATATCAGTCATCGGTTATCCTGGAACTTAAAGCTGAGGATATTACCTGTTCACAGCTAGTTGTAAGATTATTTGCAAGTATAATTGACTGCTGTTTTCACTTTGTTTTTCTACCATTTTTCATGAAACTCAGCCAGGTTCTAATATCTCTTATGCCCTGAGTAATTATGCTAAAACCACTGAGATTACTGTGTGTGAATGAGAACATCAGTTGGGTTTTGTCTTTTAAAGTATGATTGTATTAGATATTATCAACAAAATTATTAGTTTTAGTTGGCCTAAATTTTAATCTGTTGTGAAAATTGGAATCTGTTCCAAATGAGTAGCTGAGGCCTTTTTTTTTTTTTTTAATTGCTTTCCCCCTGCCTCCTTTGTCTAATAGTTCGTACAGGGACCGAGTTAATTTTTTGTGTTATTGCGAGCTTAGGACTGTAGGAGAGCCTACACTTGTGTTGTCTGTCAGCATTTAAAATGGAAAAGTCATCTAAGCCAATTTTCTTAATAGAAAACCCTTCAATTGCGATGTTGCAGCTACAGACTTTTAAACATGCTTTATCATGGCAGCTGGCTGTTTCCTGATGATAGCTGCATTCATTCAAATAATACATTGGTTCTGTCGCACAAGGAGCTGATGCAACACCGTTACTGTTGCTGCCTCTTCAAGAGCCTCTGAGCTTGTGAGGTTTGATATGTCTGACAGTAAAATTGCATAGAAAAACCATGTCAGTGGTGGGTGGAGGATAAGTTTCTGGGTTCATATACACACGGAAACATACTCTTCAAACTGTACCTTTGCCATACTGAGTGGTTCTTGTGCATTACCGCTGTGCTGTGTTCTTTACCCTCATCACTTTGAAAGGATTACATGCTTGATTTGTCATTTCTACAGTCTTTCCTTCTTAATCCTTCTCTGACTCTCCTGAATCCTGACAACACTTATCAACTCTTGCCCACAAATGTGTCATTTTGCTTTCCTGTACTGTCTGTTCTATAATCTCTAATAACTCTTGGCCCTTTTTTCCTCTCCTTTTTCTCCTCCTATGTTTAATTTGCTTTCTTCCACACTGAATTCATCTGCCTCTTCTCCTGTATGAAAGTTGATGCTGCCACGAGAATCTGGCTTGCTCCCCCTGTATTTCTTATCTGTTTATCTCCCTCCTGTTTTTCCTCTGGTCCTGGCTCCCACTGTGGGAGCTTCTGATACAGTGATCACAGTCATTCCTTTCATTAGGTAATTCTTCTTTTTTTTTCTTATTTATTCAGGAATTCTGTCATTTTTCTAACAAAACTCCTTCAACACAATTCCTTCAAATACTTGGATTCTAGCTGTGATGATTATTTTTTCAGCTTTTAATTTTAACTCTGTTTTCCATTTTACACATACTTCCTCTTGTCTCTGCTTTTTCTGCATAGACTCTTGCTGCTATCTTTTAGAAGAAAATTATAAAACGTTATCTTTCCCCTTCTACTCACAATCTTCTTTTTTTCCCCCCTTTGCTCAGGTATGGAAGTTATTCAGTGTTCCTTAATATCTCTGATTTCCCAGGGGCCACATCACCTGTTGATATGCTTATGTTTGCCCTTTACCGTTCCTTATTCTTTTCAATGTTTTTCTGGAGTCCAAATTTTTTCCTTGTATTTAGAAAGTAAAAAATAGAGAAGCTTTTGATGAGCTTATTTCTCGACTTCTAACAAAGTCTCTCTTTTGCCCTTCATGAATTATGTTTGGATGTGGGGGTTTCAGTTGTTGCATTGAGTTCCTTTTCTGGTTGGTTGGTTGTTTCCCTATTGCAGCCTTTCCTTGGACTGGCTTTTATCCCTTCTGCTAAAAAGTGCTCTCCCCGAAGATGGTGTTTCAGGTGATCTAACTTTAGCAATCTAGCCAATAGTTATTCTACTTTAATGTAGTTGTCTAGAAATATCTAGTTCACATTGCATTAACCCAATCAGAAGAGAGATAAGATTAAGAGATGTTGGAGAGTGTCTTACTTGATTGGTTATTGGGAGCTAACTGGCTGGGACATTTGGTCAAGATTTTAGGTGGCAAAACTTTGAGGACTGTCTGACCTATTGTCTTCTGTCTAGATACAGGACTCTGGTTTTGTCTGCTAATCATTGATGCCATTTGTCACATACTGTTTATTACAGTCCTGCCCTTCTGTGACTGTTGTCATTTTGTTGTTGACCAATCTCTGTTATCACTTCTTCAGATGATTCCCCACTTCAGCATTCAGAAGGAGTTTCTATGGACCTCATCCTAGCTTCCTTTCTTCTCTTTCATTACTTGTCTCTGAATAATGAGACACAGATTTACTTACTGTCTTCAGATGAACTGAGATCTTCCTTTCTGCTTTAAGCCTGTCTCTTAACTGAATTAAAATCTTAATCCCACTCTCTGATACCCGGCATACCTTGCAGTAATCTCAAACCCAAAAGGTTGAAAAGGATCCTTTACTGTTTCCTGGTGTGTGATAACCATCCTCTTGCCTGTTCTTTGGGCCCTGTAATCCCATTGTTGTCATAAATAACTTTTTCTAGAACTTGCAGCTTCTTTTTGAATAACATTACTAAAATAAATTTGTTCTCTCCTATTCACAGATCTCCAAATTTGGTTATCCTCTCTCCATCTTAGGTGTTTAATGATTGCAGTGTTTTGTCTGGCCTGGAAGAAGGCTATCTTGTTTACCCGTTATATTTTACATGACAGTTCAAAATGTTTCCTAGTGTTTTGTGTGGTCAAGGGTCACCCTTCCTGTTGTTAACTCCTGATGCTTTTCTTTAAAAAATAAGTGTATCTGAAGGCAACACCTGACTTGCAAAAATCCATAACCCTGAATCGGATAAACTGAAGTTTCAAATTCTAGCCTTTACAAGCATTTAGCATCAACTGCTAGTTAGAATCTAGAGCTCAAATTTCAATTGCCCCTCCAGACATCCATATAGCTTCCCCAGCCTCTTCTAAATTCTTTTTTAAAACTCTCTTAGTCAATGTTTAGGTAGCTAATACGGAGACCCACTGCCTGACACACTGATTGATTGATTACGATAATTTCATTCTTTTGTCATGCTCCCTTTTTTGCATAGCTGTGTTTCTTATGTCTTCTAAAATCCTTAAACTATTAGCACCTTTGTTTTGTATAAGACAAAGCAAAAGCACAAGAATAGGCTGGGAAGGGCTCCTGGTAACAGTGGCTATGATTGTTCAGAACCAGAGTGTTTAGCAATGGGAACTTCTCCCACTGCATGAAGAAAGTTACATGCATGTGTAATGGTACTGGCTTGATGCAATGACTGTAATTCTGGATTTCATTTGTGGATATTTGCAAGGACTTGCTTTGATATCTTTTAAATGGAGGTTCTGAGACTGAGCAGTGCTTGGTGACATTTATAAAATGCGCTAATACATAATTAAAAGTAAGTAAATGCTAGGCTGGATGTTGGGCTAGATGATCTCAAGAGATCCTTTCCAACCTAAATGATTCTGGGATTCTAGTGGTGGTTAGGTTTATAGCATAGGTTATAGGTTTATAGGTTTTTATACAGAAAACAGCAATTTGGATTTTGTTTGAGAATCGTTCTGAATCACAGAGAGTAATGGATTTTGTGGATGTGTGAATACATACTAATCTGATTTTTTTTTTTTACCATTTCATTTATCGTTCTTGGGAATGAGTTATGAACCCTAACATACTTTTTTTTTTTTTTAAATCTGACTCTCAGTTTCAAAAATTATAACTCTGTATCCAGCAAGTGTTTTTAGGTAGAGTATCAGAAAAGCTATCATTGTCACTTCTGCAGGAAAATGTGAAGGACATCTATTCAAGTAGATTTATTTATTTCTGTTAATGACAGCAAGGAAAAAAACTTACTTTACTGCAAGACTGAATGCTTGAAATCTTGGAGGTTTGCTCTTTTAAAAGGAGTTTTTCAAATTATTTTTTAACTTCTTTTCAACTAAGAACGTTGAAAGCTGTTTCATCATTCTGTGGTTCAACTTCAGCCAACAATTGTGTCTTTTAGGATGTTGAATAAGTCTGATTTAGTAACCATGCTTCAACAATGTGTGGAAATTTTTGTGTCATCTTCTGGAAAGGAGTTTGATAAGACAGTAGAGAAGTTGAAGGATTTCTTGACCCAGTTTCAGAAACTAGAAGGTGGGTGTGTACCATCATACATTCCATTGCAGATTATACAAAAGCTGTTTTATAATCTGACCAATGGCGATAATTTTCCCTGGTAATATCCTGTAATTGTATCAAACCATCAGATTCTTCCGGATTGTTTTTTTAAATACATGCACAAAATCAGGAGATGTTTATATTCTTTATTGGTACGCGGTTCATGGTTTTAGTAATACGGAAGAGTGATGTAAGATAAGAAATTGGACAGATCAGCAAACATTACTCACTAAATCTGTCATACGTATATTTTGAGCATTTTACCAGATGTTGCAATCATTGAAAACATTTAACAAATAAAAACAGATATTGAATGATAAATAGGAGCAGACTTCCTTATGGCATGGTATTTAATCCAAATGTATATAAAGTTCTTTCACCTGCACCTTCAGTTAAATTCATATAAGAGCTAGGATACCAAGTGCCAGTTGTCAGGGCTCTGCTGACATGCTGTAACTTGTCAGGCCCATATATTTGATTGCTCATGGCAGAGAACATATTTGAAAGTTTAGTAAGGCAAATGAGTAGCAGCCTTCCATCTTTCAGAGGCAGGTTAACAGAAACTGCTGTATTCCTTCTGTAATAGGAATATGACGTACTGCAGCATTCTTCTGGAATAGGAATTCTGTTGCCTCCCCTGAACTATAGAGAAGTGCTCCTCTATGATTCCCTTTTGAAGATGAAGTGGTTATCATCTGGTCTGTTTTATGCATATTAAATTAAGTTCATTATCAGTGTGCTTGCCACCCAGCATTTGGACAAGTAGGCAATAAGCCACCAAATGCAATCTAATATTAATTAAAGTAGTCATGTAATGCTCTAGCGTTAACTGAGGCTTGTTTAGAAGAATTGGGTCTTGCCTGTACCATGCATTTTTTAATAGATATAGTAATAGCAGGGCTGTGGTACAGGAAATAGGTGATCACTTTGAAAAAGCTGTATATGTCACTGAAGATACCGGCGCTGAAGAATCTGAACTACGATGGAAAACCTAAAGGTTCATCTAGCTTGGAAAAAAAGAATTGAAGCAAAAGGCTTTTAAGTAGTTGGATTTTTACCTTGAGGGAATAAATAAAAAAAGAACTTTGAGAATTCAGGGACATGCAGAACTATAAAACAAAAAAGGCAGTATTTATTTTCATTTAGTATTTGAAGATGTTTTTAAAGCAGAGAATGTCTAATGAATCCATGAATGATCTTAGTTTGTTTTCAAAGCGGATTTGAGCTATAATGAAAAAGTGAGAAGGGGAAGTTAAGATAAACTTTACACAAATAGGTTGCTGAGTTAGGTGACTTCTTCCTGTATGTTTCTGTGATTGTGGTGTTAGCAGGAGTTTTCAGAAGTCTGCCAAAAATATTATGTACCCAAATCTCCCACAGAGCCCCTCTAGTGAAAGGATAGTCCAAAATTTTTTTTTTTTTAAAAACAACAAATTCTATCTTCCCGACTGCCTTATGAACTGGAAAAAAAGAAAAACACGAAGCTTAAAGAAACAAAATATCCTTATGTTCAGTGTATTTTGAGCTGAAGGATTTCATAAAAAAAATCTCTCAAAATATTATCAGTGTAGTAGTGGAGAGAGGAAGTTCTCTGTTTTGAAGTCTTCAACACAAATACAAATGTCCACAGGGCACTGGAAAATACCAACTCATTGTATGTAGGTCACCAAAAAGCTTTTATATATCATGATTGTCACTGCTGATTGGATATTTACATGTGATCCATAGGTGGAATCTCCATCTTATTACCATGTTCATAAGTAAGGCAAGAAATCTAGTTACCTTTTGTTTTGATTTGATTATCACTCATACTGGCATTGATTGTGCTTTGGGAGTTTTTGCTTCTTTGTTTTTACCTAAAAATTACTAATTATTGGTGCAATTGATCAACAAACTACATGGCTATGAAAACAAACTTCTGTTATAAATTAAGATGAGAATAAAACTGGGCAATGAAATACCTTAGCACACTTTTGGTTTGCTGCTCTGGTTGCAGTTTCTTGGTTAAGTACGGAGAACTCATTTCTTTTGTAGTTTTTTTTTTTTTGCACGAGAACGAAAAAATATGCGGTGTATGGCTTTTTGAACACTCTTAAAAGCATCAGGAGTATCTAGTACTAATCTGTCCAACTTAGAAATGTTGAGAGTATGACATAAGTGGAATTCAAGTGATGTGCAAGGCTTGTGCTGGATCTTTGCTCAGGGCTGAATTGCTTCGGTTACTTAATTACTGTTGGTTAAGCTGCACTGCAGACTCCTTTTTTAACAATCTTTTATAAGGTGCAAGACTCAAAAGCTACCTGTGTTTGGGTCTATGTGAACAAGTAACTGAACACTTCTTGGATTGCTTGAGTTAGGGGGTTTATATAGGTAGTCAGGAAAAGTTTACCCCACATATCAAACATTAGTTTTGTTCTAAAGCAGAAGCTTTCCAAGAACGAGATGTGTCCGTATCGTCACAAAAGGAGCTCCAGAAGAAGACAGACCTTTATCATCTTCAGAAGGTTAGGCCTACGTAGGCTTTACTGACTAGTTCCTTAACTGAATCTTTTAAGATGTAATTGTCCGTGGTTAGTTCTTCCCAGCTTGCTGGAGCTCTGAGTAAAGGTTGTGTATAAGTAACTCTTCTTAAAAATGAATGAATAAGTACCAACTATGTATGTCAGGCCCAGCTGACACATAGAAAATATCTGTCATAAACTAGGATTTTAAAATGCAAATTAGGGGCTTTCTTCTTACTTAACTTGTAAATTACACATTCTGCCTAACACGTATTTCTTTGAAATTCCCAAACTCCTACCAGTTTGAGAACTGAATACACTGGCCTAAATAAAAATAACTGCACGATCACACTTTCAAACATCATCAGTGAAGACATGCCAGCAAAAATTAATTATACATGTTAAACATATAGATTGTGTTCTCCAGAGAATAACTACCTCCCATGTAGTTTTATGCACGACTTTTTTTTAAAGACTTTGTTGGAGCTGAAGGAATCAAGGCGGTCTAAGAAACTGACGAAGTTTGAAATGCTTCGTTTTGAAGTTGTTGACTATATAGACAGTCTTGTAAGGTGAGCTTTCCTGTTTTATATTTCTGCAATAGTTTGCACTGTAAGTTGCAACAGAAATTTTGCTAATGTTAACCTTGTCAAAATTGTGTCTTGGTCCCTGCAGTATGAAGCACACTTTTTTTTTTTCCTTCCTATTCTTTCTTTGATGGGGGCTCTAAAAATAATAATTAAAAAAACCCAACCCTCTTTTCCATAGATTAGTAGAAGTAATTGGCACATGAATTGACCAACTTTGGCTACAGAAAAAAGTGAAGGGAGGACTGGGTATATGTGACAAAATAAAGTCAAGAGTTTTTACCCTAATCTTTGCTGATCTGTTCTACTTAGCAAACTGTATAGATGTCAAGTGTGATATCCTATCCATTTTGGGAACTGTTTTGGTGAGCAAAGCATAGAAGATTAGGGTTTTGGAGGCAGCTCTGTAGCAGAAAATGTGAAAGGCTTGGGGTGGGGGAAGAGATGAAGGCACTTGTTAATTATAGAGCCTTGGCAGGGGGAGGCAGAGAAGCTAACAGAGGTATGACTGTGCCAGGAAAAAAGCTTCAAATATGAAGACAAAGATGAGCAGAGACTCATCAGGAGGCCTCAAGATGGATAAGCAAGATCTGTGGAGTACATCACTCGTGTTAGCATTTCACCTGCTGCCCTTATTTTTGAAATTGTCAGTGGCCCAGCTAGAGTTCTACGCTAAATCCATTAGATGTAGAGTTGATAATAACTGACTTTCCTGCTTAAAAGTTGATTTCAGCACTGTTCCTCTTGTTTTTTCAAAGATTTGTCAGTATTGGTTGGGAAGCATACATTCCTGTCTACTGCGGTCAGAGACTGCAGTAGACTTCTGTTGTTTCCCTTAAGGTAAAGCTTGTATCTCCCTTCCTTCCCCCACACCTCTTGTTGCTTTTTCAGAAATTACCTTGTTCCTGCAGACCACAAGACTCTGCATGAGATAGTGTATTTCAACACAGCCAGTGTTCTCCGTGAGCACTTGAATGCTGCCCCGAGGACTGCACTTCATACAGCTTTAAATAACCCATACTGCTACCTGAAGGTAAGAAACAAGTAAGTTGTTTGTGGTGCTGGAGTAGGTTCTGAAGGCTACACATGAGGATGATGTGTAAGGCTTAGTTTTGCTGTTTCATGAAGCTTGGCACACATTCAGCTGTTTTGCAGAGAACCAGCAAGTTAGCGTTGATAAACAACGGGGGACTTTGCAAAGAGCTAGGGAATCTGTCTGGCTGAAATAAAGCAGCTAATTATGGAAAGAGTTCTATATGGGGAATCCATTTTCCAGAGCCTAGTCACGCTCTTTTCTTTCTCCTGTAGATGTACACTAAGAAAAGTCATTTTGTTCTCCATTACAAAAGGGATGACTGTCTATGGGGAAAAATACAGTGTGCCTCTTTCCAGAGACTTTCTTTACAGGGCTTGTGCTTAGTCCTCACTGTGTAGACTTGCTGTAAGGTGAAGGCTGTGTTCAGGCGGAGTGGTGGCATTAACAACAGCTTAAATACAGGATATTTAAAGGAGTCCTTTGTTTTTCTTTTTACATTTATTTTAATATGTGTTGTGTATTGACATCCTATCTTTTCCAAGTCCAAGAAAAGGATTGTCATTGATTCTTTTAGTTAACCCTGCCCTTTTCTAGAGAAGAAAAGCAGCCCCTTTTCCACTTCTTTCATAAATCAAATTCACAGGATGACTGAAAGAAAGAAATAGAGCAGGATTTGGAAAAGGAGTGAACATACTTTTTTTTTTTCCTCTTTTTTTCCTTGATTATAGATGCTGCTTGGAGTTATCCTCATGCTCTAACATTTCCGTTAAAAATGTCATTACAGTTTTGAAGAAAACATGGTTGTAGCTGTATCTGAGTCATTATATGTTACTTGAGTCACAGCCAACGTTTATCAGGAATCATACTTGATAAAGTCCAGTCTTTGAAATCTACAACCCGATTCATATTGGGTTTGTTGGCACTGTGCCTCTATTTGAATGAGGGTTGTCAGTTTTGCTGTATGCAGGAGTTATTTCTAAAACCGCCTGAAGAGCTTATTTGTGAAAACAGTAGTTAGCAAGTGGGCTACCATTAAAGAGACCTAATATGAACCCCATTAATTTATATTTTTAGAAAACCTGTAAAAATACAGATTAGGAGAGCTAGCAAAATCTACCCACTGATGTGTTTAATAAGTATTCTCTTTGATGAGTTGACAGGATTTAAAGCCCTCTGTCATCCTGCACTTTGTTCTTTGACATACTTTAACATATTTCTGATGTTTTCTGAGTAGATTGTGAAGGTTTGGCATGGTTTCTAACAGCAGCAGTATTGGCTGAGTACCTTGCTTAGCATTTTAATCCATGTGAGTCAAATAAGTATTTTTTCTTAATTGTATCCATGACTTCTGCATGGCTTGTACTTTCCTGGGCCATGACCAGAGCAAAGTTCTCTAGAGCTGTTCCTTCCAGAAGGCTAGGACAGAAAAGGATCTGCTTCAGTGGCGTACCAGCAAATTATTAATGTGTGATGCGTTTCTTACAGGAATCCAGTCCAGTTATTTATTTAGCAAAACGCGAACCAAGAATCATATTTACCCTGAAAAAAATACCCACCAAAAAAAGTGTAATTCTGTTTTCACTGATCCCTTGAAAATTGAACAAGTTGTAACTTGGAATACCAGCAAGGCACTGCTAAGTATTGTGTCAGCACAAGGAAATCTGATCTTCAATCCTCCTGGCATTTAGATGGTCATGCAAGTTTTGTTCTTGACCTTGGGTAAGAAGGGCGATTTTTTTTACATTGATCTCAAGAAATGAGCCCTATTACCCATGAAGATACTTTGATTGCTATGAAACAAAAATCCTTGAGTTGCGATTAAGCTCCCATGTCAGGGGAAGGGGATACTAGTATTTGGTCCTTGGGAAAGGTAGTAACATTGATTCCAGGGCAAGGTACAAGTCTGTCCTCAGCCTAGCGTCTGGGGGCAGGGTCAAGCAAGAGAAACATCATCAGTGTTCTAGGTTGTTCCCACTCCCATACTCTTCTCTTTCTGAAAGAGCACCTCTGTGCTGTACAGCTGGTTTCACAACTGGCTGCTCGTTCTAGGGCAGCTTCCTGCTTGTCAGTCTAGTTATTTCCTCTCGGGGACAATGCATGCGCTGCTGCCTCAGGAAGCTGAGGTTTCCCTGCACGCAGCTGCAGCTCCCTCCCGCTATGCTGTAAAGACTTGGCCTAGTTATCACAAGTGAGGCTGAATTCTTTAGGTACTGGCAGAAACTCTGCACTACCAATCAATAACACCTTCCCTGGATCATTCTTGGCATTTGCCTGTGGTCCAGCTAGATATTAATTTCTACAGATGAACCTGTTCCAGGAGCGTGCAGTTGCTCTAGAAGTTGCATCCTCTCTTGGCTGTGCTAACTGTTCTGACCTTAAGATTAGAAAATCAATGCAAAGTGTAGGAAGCCACAGAGTTAGGAGAATTAGCAGAGGGGAAAAGAAAAAAGTGTAGGGTTATCCCTGTGGGCAGTAGCGAGCCACTACATCAGCCAGAAGGTGTAACTTCACCTGTGCCAGTTAGTAACACAGTAGTATTTGAAACTATTACGGTATGTTCCTGAATTATAGTCTGGTAAATTAATGTCTGGAGTGTAACATTTTGAGGGTTTAGCCATGTTACTCTGAATTTATCTGGAGACCATCTGAACTGAACTGACAGACATTAACGTAAGGTCTGCAGCTTTTGTGTTCCATGTACAGAATAAATAAACTTGAAAATTGTTAGGCTTTCTGGAAATTGTGAAATGTCTCATAAGGGCTAGAGTCCAAACTGAATCTGAGCCTCAGAAATTGCAGGGATAGAAATCTATGAAAGGTAAGCTAGAGATTCTTGAGCAAAGTTACATTCTTTGCCCAACCTTCTTTCCTATCTTGAAAAGCATTTATTTATGAAGGGATTCTTCCTAGGGCTTTATAGACTTCCCAAAAGTAACTGGCACATTTTAGTAGCATGTAAAAGTTATTTTAGCAAAAATTTCTATGCACTGAAAGGAATGATCAGTGGTTGTTTTCATGTTAAGAGAGCTGGCTTCTTTGAGTGCATGAAACTGAAAAAAAAATTATGAACTGTTATGAAATGTTGTAAATTTCTGTAGCTCTACAGAGACTTTTGCTTCTGGCTCAAGTGGCTTTTTTACTTCTCAAGTAAATGGCTCAGTGCTGATGACCTGAATTTCCTGACATATAGAATAGTTTGTGAGAAATCAGACTTTTGCCTTTATAGGTGCTGAGTTTCACGCCAGAGAGAAACGATTGTTACGTTTCAAAGATAAAACTCTGAGATTAGAGAAGCAATTCTGCTTTTTACTACATCTGGTAGATCTATACTAAGACTTCCTCTTTCCTTTTGGGGGTGTGGGGGGGAAGGGATCCTTTTCTGTTTTCTACACACTACAGTGTGAGGCAAATCATGACTAGTTTCTTTTCCTGAATCCACAGAACACAGTATCTCTCTCTGATATGTAAATAGAACTAGCAAAAGAATTGGGGAAAAGCCTAATCACATAATCACTCATTAGAGACTGCATAAGTGTACAAAATTGTAGAAGGAACACCAGGAGTGAATTACCTACGTGGTTTTTTGTTGTGGGTGTTTTGTGTTGTGTTTTTTTTTAACGGTATGTCGTCTTATTTTCCTGGGTTTGTTTTTTTTTTTTTCCTTTGTACCACTACTTGCCATTAAACACACATCCAGTAAACATTTGGTTAAAATACCTACTATGTGAATTTCCTGAACTAATGTTACATGTAGCCCTAGAGATTGTTCAAGATTAAAAACTGATCGAAGTTACTGCTTTCATTTTTTTTTTCATCAGAATCAAGCTTTGAAAAGTGATGGAGGAAGCATTTCTAATAAAGCTCCTGACATATGCATAGTGTATAAACTTCATTTGGAGTGTGGCAGATTAATCAATCTCGTTGATTGGTTAGAGGTATGTTGACAATGCAAACAGTGCCTTTACCTGCTTTCAGTATTCTATCTTTATGCTGCATGTCTGCAGTGCCTTTACCTGCTTTCAGTATTGATTTATCTTTATGCTGCATGTCTGCTTTTCTTTAGTGCCCCTTTTCACAGCTTAAATCATGGCATTTCTTAGTCGCTCCTGTGCAAGAACACACAGTAACTCTAATGACCAGCCCAGAGAGTCTTCCTCTGACTACTGTGAATCATTTATTTTCAGCATTATTACTCCATGATTGAAATCTTTTGCTTCTGCTTCTATTTTATGCTTGGCACAGATCAGATTTTATTCTTCACAAGGCTACCTTTAAGTTTTCTGTGACACTTTTATGGAAACAGGCAAGTGCTGCTGCTTGGCAAGTGTCGGGCTCTTCGAGAGAATGCTTCTGCTAGGGCAGAACAAAGGTCCTTCTAGCCTGATACCCTGTCTCATACTGTGACCAAAAGACCAAAAGCAGAGAGAATATAACAAGAGAACCTACATTAATATGATACATTCTCCAAATACTCCCTAGCTAACAATCATGTTTTAGCTCTAGAGTTTCTTTAACTGGAATGGTTTCTCTGTATTTTGTAAGCCTACCTGGATTACATTACGAATATAACTTTTTACCAGCCACAGCATCCTCTGGCAAGACATTCCATAGCATAACTACATGCAGTGCAGAGGACATGCCTTTTACTTGTTCTGAGTATGTTTTATTTGCTGCTGCCTTGTTTGTGTATTGGAAATAAAAGTGGACAGAAGATTCCTAACCAGCCTCTTGCTGTCCCTCAACTTCATAATTTCTTCACAGCCAACTTAGCTCCTTCATTTTTCCAGAATGTTTAAGCAGTCGTGCTTTGAGAACACTTTTCAGTTCTGTATTTTTTCTGAGTCAGGGACCAGAACTATATTGGGATTTAAACTGCAGGCACACAAGTTCATAGAGTGATGTCTTTTCATTCCATATTCCTGCCATGGTAATGTGTAACTTTGCTTGCTCTTGATTGCTGCTGAACTGACATTCTCATGGAGTTACCGTTCCAAGATCTCATTCCTCCTGAGTGATAGTCATCAGCTCAGAGCTCTTTTTTTTTTTTTTTTTTTTAATATGCAGCTCTGTCTATGAAATGTGTTAAATCTGTGCTGCTTTCCCCCTTATAGGCTTTCTCAACTGTGGTGACAGCAGCTGAGGGACCAAATGCAGATGCAGCTTCCTCGGACCAGGTGGATGATATTATCCAGTATCCTTTCTTCATTTCTCTCAAGTTTGACATTCAAATGCTTACAGGATTAATGAACCAGGATTTTTAAAATACAGCTTAATGTGCACAGATAACTAATCCCAGAAAAATTAAACTAGTCGTCTTAACAGCCTTAATGTACTGAAAATGTCACAGAAATAGATCAGCTGAAATAGTTGGGCTGGGGGCAGTGAGGTAAGAGAGCAGCTTTTGTCCATAGGAGGTGTTTGGGTCTGAAACAGAACCAACAGTCCTTAAAACCAGTTGAACTATTGTAATTGGTTAAATCATCTGAGACTTGGTACAGCTGCTGTATAGGGGGAGAGCATTACTGGGGAACAGATGATAGGATAGCTGTGACCTAGAGAGCAGATGGAGAAATAGAGACAGGTTATTATGAGGAAGACAGAAGCATTAGCAGAGGGAATGATTACAAAAGTAGTGTCTCTGTAGAAGTCATGAGTTCTAGTACCTTAGAGTTGAGAATTTTAGTTCCCACAAAACATCCGTTCTGCTTCTCACTTTGTCCTGATTCTTAACTGAGGTCTGCAAAATATTTAAAGGACGAGCATTGGAACCAACTCATGGCTACGACAGTAGTGCTGCCACAGAAAAGAGATGAATAGTTGTACAAAAGGAGGCTTAACTACAGGAAGAATATTTATATGGTCTAATACTACACCTAGCTTTCCTTTATTATAAGGCCCTTCTGTTTTTACAAGCTCCACTGGTAATTAATACAAAACTAAATTCTCTGTTTAACTCAAGGATATATAGCTGTGTGTCAGGAAGGCAGCAAGAAAGGTATAGTGAACAGCAAGTAACAAAAAGGTGGTGCTGTTTTATGAAACCTCAAAACAAATCTTTACAAGTATCTATCTTCCCTTTTTTTGTCAAGGGCTGTGGAAGTATAAATTCTTTCTTCTTAGACACTACAAAAATAATATCTTTGTAGGCTTTAAGCTTCTCTTAGCAGTGGGGAAAGGAAGTCTTCCTTCGTTGCCACATTGTATGCATGTAGCAAAAGAAATACTGATTAGATTGAAGATTTGTGCTTCTGTAGGCAGATGATGCTCTGCCCTTATTTCCAACAATTTTAGTGTGCAACACAACATTTTGTGTAATCTGTGCTTACCATGACTTAGAAATCTTCACCTCCTAGAGAGAACAGTGTCTATCAATATGTGTCATAAAAAAGTGTACTCCCTTTCCTTTACTGAAATGTCCAGGGCTCGTTTTATTCGAGCCGTTTCTGAACTAGAACTCTTAGGCTTCATAAAGCCTAGCAAGCAGAAAACTGACCACGTGGCAAGGTTGACATGGGGAGGCTGTTAATGTGCTACCGAGATCTTAATAAACCTGTTTTTTCTAACATTGTGCAATGGCTGTGTTCCCACTAAACTAGTCCTCGCTAACTTTGCATACTGAGTCAAAGTCAATGATGACTGAATGTTGTGAGATACATTCTGAGTGCCTGGATAGGCTTGAATAGCAATGTTGTTGTTTTAATACTCAGCCTCCCTGTATAATGTACTGCTCTATTAATGCTCATGTTCCAAATATGGTATTGTTGTGCCAGTTTTAATCTTCTTTGATGTGTGATATTTAACACTATACTGATACAATTCAGGCTAGCAAGCCAAAAGGACAACACTGGCTGTGTAAGCTACAGAAGTGATGAAGCAGTATTATTAACTTGCTTATAAGCTGACAGGATTTGAGTCATCATTATGAAATGCCTTCCAGATCCTTTAACTACAGATTTAAAAATAAATAAAGCCAGTATGCTAAAAAAGACAATAAGCTTCCATGTTCAGCCTCTGCTGCATGTTCTTCAAACCCAAACTGGTCATAACTCCCTGAAAACTCCTTCATGAGGAAGAGAAAGAGACAGAATAATTTTGAAGATACAGATTTTTGCTCTTTGAGAAAAGCAAAAGCAAACTGTTTAAATCATTCCCTTTTTCTAGCAAAGTTGACTAATACTAGCTGATGTTTGCTGGCAGGGGAACTTGTGTCAGCATAGACTAAAGGAGAACATGGAACTCACGCACATTGGACAAAGGTAGTAAAATCCACACCTGAAGTACACACTGTAACTTTTCTCTTTGCTGAGCAAAGGAAGCAAACAAAGGAAACAGCTGTGTGAAAATAACAACCGTTGGCCAAGAGTGTTAAAAGCACTGCTCAGCTGACAGCTCTTAAGTCAAAGAACCTTCTCAGTGAACCACTTGGCCCTCTGCACTAAGCAAGCCCAGGATGCACTCTGAGCTTCTGCCAGGATGGAGCAGTGCCTACACCTCAGTACGGGTTACCAGTGCTGTCCCCTTTGTACAAACTGGACTGGAATGGCTCACAGCTGCTGCCTGATACTGTAACAACAGCCACAAATAAAGTGCTGTGCCAAAGCGCTGGAAAACCATGGTCATTGCCAGCATTCTGGTCCCCAAGGAAGCTGAGGTTGTTAAGAAAAACCCACACCCGATTCCAGATACCAGAGTAACATGGGTACATCCTAACCAGCCCCATCTTTGTTCTTTCACACTCAGTCAAAAGCTACACTGCAGATCTTACTGCATTAAGCTTCAACTTACCTCAGACCGGGGTTGGGGAGCAAGTGTGTTTATGGTGATGTTAGCGTCCAACATTTTCCAAACATGGAAAAAAGCCTTAGAAACTAAAGGGTAAAAGCTGTTTCCCTCCAGAACAGCATGTATGTCTGCCATACATTGACGAGCTGTCCTGAGGGCTGTGACACATGCACCTCAGTGGTATGGGTGGAGACTTCAGGTCAGTCTTATCACCGAGGAAATGGCTGCAGTTAAGAGAAAAGTGTTTGGACTTTGTCTCTCCCCACCTACTTAAAAGCTGAATGGTGATTACTGAGTTTATTGTAAAAGACTGTATTTACCTCTAAAAAACTCCCAGACTTCCTCAGCTGACTGAGAAAGGATGACAGACTTCACTTTCCTTCTACTTGAGGCATTTAAGTGCTGCTCTTAGTGCATGTGTTTAGCTGTCACTAGAATTCAGGTGCTCCCACTTGGTTGCACTGGCACTTCAGCCTACTCAAAACAGCTGAAAATGATAGCCTGGAGCATGAAAGATTGAATCACTTGCGCAAACCAGATCTGTACTGGGGGAGGTGGGGGGCAAGTCCTATGACAAGAACCTGTGACTTACCAGGCTGTTTAGCCAGGAATGTATGGAAGATAGGTTAGGCTTGTTTTAAATACCCTCAGAGAAGGTAGGAGTCATGTATTTCCCCACTGCTCTAATTGCAGAGACAAACCAACACTTCCTGCTGTATTAAAGGGAGGGCCCAGTTCTAAATGTTGCCAGACTAATTAAGAGGCTGAGGAGGACGAGTAGTTTATCAGCCTTTATACTGCCTAACCATACAACTTGGGAAACATAATGATGAAAACTCAGAGCAAGAATTTTTAGGATCTCAGTGGAGCAGCTGCAAAATTCCTCTTTTCCACCAAGACACAGGGCAAACGAGTTCCACTGTCTTTCACTCCAGAAACCAGGCTAGGGGACCTGTATCGTAGTGGTCTTTGTATTTAAGGCTTCCAAGCAGCAGCAAGGGAAGGGAGAAATTTCAGTAGCAGCAGAATGTTGAATAGCCCTCCTCTGCCCTGAACCTCACCTATTTATCTTGCCACTACACTTGACAAATGAAAGGGAGCAGCAAAACAGCCAAATGTCTCACTGATCTGCAGGAGGACACAGAGCCAAGTGCTCTGCGCAGCTGTCCTCTGCCACCTGCCTGCAGCCTCCCCAACCCTAACCACCCAATGCAAGATAAGCACACACCATCTGACTTTCACACCTTCAGAGGGTAAAACACTTGGAAATAAAGGGAAGCAAGCCTCAACAGTGTGTGGCTTGTAATCCCCAAATATGCAGGCAACATGACCTTGGAACAGAAAAATCAATAGGTAATGGCCATTTCTTCAACTAGTAACAAATTTTGAAGCTTAAAGTCACATGTTTGCTATGCTATATATGGTTTCTCAGGATCAAATTTTTAATTCAGTACTTGGCACTTCAGACTGTAAAATGTATAAAGGGGAAATAATTGATTAAAATTATGCAGGAAGTGCTGTGTAATTTCATTTTCTTCAGCAAGGAGGGTAGGAAGGTTGGACAGTTAAAAACACAGACTAAACAGAACTGATCACAAATTTCATTTAGTTTCCCTTTCTTCAGAGGCTGGACTTTGTAGTCAGAGTCCTAGCTGCCTGGAAAGAGCCTAACATCACTAAATTCTGAACCAACATCAGTAACAGCAGAAACACTACAGCTATGAAAAAGCAGCTTGTGCTTTCCCTCCTTCAATGGAATTCTGGTGCTAGGGGTCTAGTAACACCAGGCTTTCTGTTTGCAGGTAATCTGTCTATATAGTATGAATTTTACATTTGGTTCCTCTAACTTATTTTACTACTTTTTGTTGTAAATATACCAAACTCACCCTCATATTCATATACCTTAGCTGAAATACACATACAGGAGATTTCAACTGCCTATACATATATATATATATATGTCATTTTAAAATCTTAGTTTCTACAACTGTCTGCATGGTAATACCATGTTCTGCAGATACTCCAGGAAACCTTCTCTGTCTGCAATGTTCATCGAAAGCAAACATGACCAAAAAAAAAAAGCCAATGTTTGTATTGTGGTGCTAGCTCTGAAACGTTAACAATGTAAAATCTCATCTCTGAACTGATAACTGTATTGTATTCTTCAGTAGCCACATCTTTTACTGCCAAAAATCAGACCTGAAAGTAAATTAACTCATTTGAATAGTTTACCATTTTTCCCTACTGTTAAAGATGCTGTTCTTTGATGCCTCTTTACACTACTGCACTACTGGTTTCAAACACAAACTTGGTAATTTTTCTTTTATCTTGGAGCCTGCAACACCAGTAAAATACAAGAATAAGCCAGGTGCCTGTAAAAGCCAAACATTCACCCTCACATGTTTCATCTCAGAGAATGGCTTCCCATACAAAGGTCATGAGCACTGGTTCACAACAAGAGCATAAACTCTCAATACTTTACCAGCCTTATTCTTTTCCTCCCCACTGTGGAATCATAGAGCTAAATCCTTCCCAATTCCCAACTCGGGAACGGAGAGAGCTTTCACAAAACACAGTTTCTAACCAGAATCTGCTAATGGTCTTGCTGTTCAAGAGTACACAGGCAGATGTCAAGCATCAGCACACAAGATTGCTTGAATCTCCTTCCTTTTCAACCTTGGAAAATGCTGAATAACCTTATGGTTATATGCTTTCACATCTAGACACAAAAATCAACACACAGTCAGGACGTACCTGCTGCTTTTTAAGTACACAGTCTGCTTCAAAAGAACTGACACATCACTACCTTAAAAACGGGTTAACCAAGATCTTTGGTTTCGCTCTGTTAAGCTTCCTTTGCTTTTGGACAGACTGCAGTTACACAAAACCTGCAAAAATATTCTAAATGTGGCCACCACAAAATGTAGTGCCAAGAACTGAGTAGTTATTGAATCTTACCCATTTCTACTTGACTCGAAAGCCTTTCAAAAGGCTCTCCCAAAGCAGGTTTGGTTTTAAGCACCAGCCTGCTCTTCACAGCAACCCAATTTTCCTAATTTTTTCATCAGCAATCAAGCAGCCAGCCATTTCCCTACTAAAGAATAAGTTAGAACAAGCCTTTCAAGTGAAATTCATCACATCAGATACTGGCACTGAGACTGGAAAAGGGAGCCGGTTTAAAGTCCAAGACAGAACAAGCAGCAGGTTAAAAAAAGAAAAATTTCAAAGAATGCAACCTCCTTTTCAAAACGAGCACAAATTAAGCATACCACAGCTGTGATGCATAAGCACCCATGGTGGCATTATATTTAATCTGCCAGAAGACTACTTATTATGCATTAATTTGGAGCAACACAGGAGTGGCTGGGTGCTAACATGACATCACTTCCTATTTATAATAACTCTTAATATCCCAAAGGAAAAGATAAGCTGAGATGCAGAGACGATCACAATAGCTGCTATCTTAATTCAACTCTCCTATCTCAAATTATCAGTTAGGCATACATACATTTCTATCAAGTCAGAACAAGGATCTTCTAGAACACAGCAGATACAGGAGACGTATCAGGATGCTGGAATTTAGGTAGTGGTCTGTCTAAAAGCAGTGGTTTTCCTACACTGGGCAAGTTAACGATAAAAGGAAATCAAAAAATGAGGAGCAGGAAGGAGAGGGACTGAGAACCCTGAGGCAGACAACAGAAGTTACAGCCCTTGATAGTTTTATCTTCAGTAACAGAAGACCCGAGAGGTGAGTCTAGCAGAGACTTCCCATTTGTGAGACTCTGAAAATATAGTAAAGAGAATCCAAGCATTAAGGTAAGATAGGTTTCAGGAAAGTGAGCAGAAAACACTCTGATACTGTGGCGATGTGCCTAATTCTGAACCTGTAATCTCAATACTAAGTGAATAAAAGTTCACTAAGAACTAGAGCTCATCGCACAGCTTCTCTGGTATCATAAGCATCAGCACAAGCCAATTAATGTGTGTATCTACCAGCTGAAGTTTCAATTACATTTCAACCAAAACTCTTCCGTTAATTTGAAATGGTACAAAGATCTATTACACAACAGACTTCCACTTAACCAGAAGTTGATAGTAAGTTAAAGAAGACAACAGTTTATAATCAAAGGATTACTTTGAAACTGCTTTGAGGTCCCCAAAGCAGATAACCCAAGTAATTTGGTAAGCAACACTTCTACCCCACAGCACACAGATCTGGACTTGCCATGTAGTAACTTTTCAGTAATTCACACCGAGACTCAGAATCACACAGACAGCAGCAGCCAGCACTGATACAGCAGTCTGGAAACAGCTGAATGCATCCAACAACAAACTCCTCGACCCTGAACACAAAGATCACACACCTTTAGCTCTTCCAATACCTACGTAGTTCCAGCTTGTGGTGCAAGCGCCTGCTCTATCTTATGAACAGATTTCCTCTGATGTGTCATTTAAATCTGAAGGAAGACAAGACAAGCTCAGCTGTTTGAGTCAGCTGCAGCAAGTTAAATCAACAGTTCCTTGCCAGTTCTGTACCAAACATGCTTCCACAACAGGAAACAATATAGCCAATTTAAGGACAATTTCTTTGCCTCTGAAGAATTACCTGAGATTTTCATCCACCTCGTTCTCCTGATTGAAAATTCTGACCCACCCACTATTGCTAGTAAATAAAGTTTTCATTTAAACACTCAGATTTAAGTTTATTCATACACAGCAAAAGTTCCACCTGCATATTAAAAACAAACAGATTAGAAGTAAATGTTTTATTCTTCCAACTAAATTCCAGTACTACAAGGGCAGTAAAACAATGATACACTGAAAAATTGCAGCAATAAACATTTGTTAAAGACTGATAGAATAAATAAAAACTACAAAAATGAGAAATCATATAAACCCATTCTTAACCCCCAAAAAAGTCATGGAATACAGAAATGCCCTCCTTCACTATTTCACAGGCAGTACTGTGGGCTATTTGCTTAAAATTGTCCTGGGATTACATTCTAACTTAACTGTGATTACAGCTTTGTTGTAGTGCACAGTTATGAAAACCACACTAACTTCAGTCAGAAGTGTCATTCTACATTTTTTATTTACACAACCAGTGAAGGGCAACTTCTAGAACACCAGCTTTAATCCTTTACTTTTTCAAACTTATTAACATAAGAAGCCAAATTGTAATGATACAGCAAATGAGGCCACTGGTATTATTACAGGTAGCAAAGGTCCACATCCAGGTGGTACTGACATCAGGGAGCACTCCAAAACCAGTTGCTGCATAAGAGTGGTTGCCACTGACAAAAGCTTGAAATAACCTGTGTTCACAGGGGGAAAAAATATGGCATTGCTGCAAGTCTTTACTGGGACAGCTTGCAACAATAAAACAGGGTGTATAGGGCAGCCCACATATGCAGAAAGTGTGATTCATGAAACGTCTGGAAAGAGACAAAAAACAACAGTTAATGATGGAGTTAACAAATGCCAGCTCTATCGCAAACCTGCTATGGCAATATCAAAACCTGCTTTCAAAACCAAAAAAACAGCGTGTTATGGGAGACAGTTCTAGATGTTTTAAACAAAAGCTGCATTTTATCTCACGTATTCCTTTCAACCTTGGTCTTCCATATTACCAATTTAAAGTATTGTAACCTGGGGCCTAGCTGAAGCTTAACAACAAACAATGGCCATTTAAATTATTGAACATTTGGTAATTTAACACTGCTATAGGAACCAGAAGAAATAGATACTCACAACTGGCAGGCTGTTCTCCATATCGTCGCATGATTTGATCATGCGTGAACTTCACAAATGCGTCATATTGTTCTGCAAGCATGAAGCATTAGAAGTGTGAGTATACCAAGTTTAACTCAAGCTGAAAATATTCAAGGCTACCTTTTTGTACATAGAAATCATGTAAGTTAAACACACATCCACTAACAATAGTTTTAAGTGACTTCACACAGTTCATAGCTGCTATTTCCTTTTCAACCCCAAGAACAATGCAGCACACATCCCCTTAATTAAAAGACTTTCCCTTACAAACTTCTGTAACGGGAAAGACAGTAATATGTTCAAAAAGAATTATGCTGCACATACACAAAGACCTCAATATACCTAACACCTGCTAAGCGTCAGACACTGTACTTCGAAGTAATCAGGTGTGCCCATTTCAGAGTTCCATAATGGGGGCAGAGTAGTTAAGCAAACACAGCATTAAGGTCAGTGCTAGGGTTGGAAACGTCACTTCTCTCTGCTCCTATCACTACCAGATGTAAGAATATTAATTTGATGAAATGGAAACACAGAAGTACAGGAAAGGGACTTGCTACGGAGTTAGAAATTCTTTTTGGTGACCACCAGAAAATCAAAAGCAAACAACAAACTAAAAGGATGAAATGCTAAGTGACTAACTCCAATCATAAGAGTAGCAACAATAGGAGACATATAGTTGACTGTGGACTTCATGAAAACAGTTACTGTGTAATCTGAAATTTAGATATCAAACATATTAATTTGGCTTTGAACTAAGCAGTTATTTCCCAGAAAGATTGTTCTTTCTATACACGCATACATACAAATACATTCGCAGTATTTTATTCAGTTTTAATATTGCACTCATCAGCAGGATATCACCTTTCAGAATTAGGAAATTGAACAAGGAGAGTAATATCTACCAGATGCCGCTCCTCTCCATTCCCCTTCCTCCCTTGTGGAAAAATACATGTGCAGCAATGTGGGGTGTTCTGAGAAAAGGGCAAGGTCAAAGAAGGCAATCTTCAACCAAAAATGCAGTTAGATTTGTAGTGGTTCCTAGTCCCACAGGTTTGCCCCATTAAAGTCCCCATCCTCTTGCAGGGATGAGCTTCACCTTTGAAGTAAACAGGGTATCAGTAATCAGCAAGTAGAGCAGCAGAAGCCCAAAGTATGGACCTGACCCAAGGATCTAAGGACATTCATCCCTGATGGAAGGGGCCCAGGGTCACAGCAGCCAGTTCCCCTCTGCCCACTGTAGTTCTGACTGATGGCTTTTCAGCAGCCACGTGAGGATCTTAGCCAAACAACAGAATATCACAAAGAGCAGATTGAAGGATCTCTTCCCCAGAAACCATTTCCAAAAATAACAGCAACTAGAACTTTTCCTACACGTATGTATTAAAGGCCAGAAACCAACATACAAGCTTTCTTCTTTAAAGGTGTAAGTCAACATACACCACTGCATCATCTTTGTGAAAACTAGGGCTTTGGAAATTTAAAGAATCCATGGTTACTAAAAATCCCTTCTTGTGGCGTTAGGATTCAGAAAGTTAAGCAATCCAAAGATAAGAGCAACCTACAGTGAACTGCTTGAAAATTTAAGTGAATGCTTGCAAAGATATTTACATCACTGGCATCCCTTATCATGTATGTTCTAACTATTTTAAGTCAAAAAGAGGCTAAATGACACGAATACAAATATGATTATCATACTCTACAATCTGACCTTTAGTATAAAAAGCTGTTTTTCACAAACAGGTTCTAGAAAACCTTTCAAACTGAAGTCTAACTTAACCCTTATACTCCTTCTCTGGTTTTAAAATCTGCAAAGGGTCTTGCAAACCCAAGTTTATGCTAACACAGCAGTTTCAGGTAACAGAGGCAGGAAGGAAAATCAGGGCATTACGGTGATCTGAGTTTTCCACTTATCAAACACTCACTCTGCACAAAATGCAACTCTGCTCACAAAGAACATGGGAGAAGAAAAAAAAAGGCAGTATCTGGCTAACTACCTATAAGAAAATCATGATTCAGAAATGAACGAGGAAAATATCTGAGATCAAAACATTCAGTTAAGTCACTTGAAAGCAGCTATTCAATTGAGATTTATTACAGAATTTCCAGTTACATTTCCATTGACTTCACTAGTTTGTAAGAATGAGTATCACCTTATTGTACAAAGTTTAGAAAGGGATATAATCATTCTGTCAGCAGAAAAACATAACTGGCCTTCTATGTAAGGCATCTCTAAATTCTTTTGGCAGTCTCTCTAAATTCCCATAATGCTGAAAAAGATTTATTGGCTTGATATATGGGATGCAGTAACACAATCTTTCTAATAGGTCTTTTGGTGACGACCATCACAAGAACAAGTAAACCTAACTCATCTCACTGTAAACCACAACCCCCCAAACAGAAACCATCCCCCTTCCTTTCCCAAAAATCAAAAAAGAAAATGTTCCCTTTGGGACTGACAGATGGAGCACATGGAACTTGCCAGAGGGGCTCCTGCTTGTAAAGAACTGCAAGTTTGCACTCAGAAAGCATCTGGAACAAATGTGAATATATCTGGTCTTCAAACAGTTATTATGATCACTGCTAACTGAAATGCATTTAAGAGAATGCAAGAAATGACCCAATTCCTAACATAAATAAATTAGAAGAAAAAAGCTCTATGGAGTCCTAATCCATCAGTCTGAAGCAGGTTAAAAAGAAAAACATAGAAATGGAACATTAGGCCCAAAGCAATAGAAGTGTTTAGAGCTCTAGTTACAGTTGTAAATAGATGTAGATTTAAGAAGGACTTAGAACTATAGCAACTTCTCACATAGCAATGGCAGATCAGCAAGCGCAGAACATGAACAGAGGCTCAGGTGCAGAGATAGTACTGTCACAGGCCACCCACAAGCCTGACACAAGTGTGGTGACTTTCTGCATGGGCATGCCGGCAGAAGGTCTTATTCCCACACCTGAAGAGATCTGCAAACTTTAATTCTGATGAGTTTTCAGGTGGGAAGCAGAACAGCCATGGGTATTCAAAAGCAGGGTTGCCGCCAAAGAATGCACTCAGATGTTCATTATCATCACACTAAATATTAAATTAGATGCCAAATCATACTATGAAGGCACCTACCTCTGAATGCACCAGAATTTAGGTGCTCAAATGCTAGCAAGATGAAGTAGAGGACTTCAACAACTAAAGAAAGGTCATATTTACAATGCTGACATTAACATGATCCTTATGGAAAGGTAAGTTGGCGTCAGGCGCCAAAAATATCAGCTGAATAGTGAAGGTGCAAAATACAACAATTCAACACAGAGCATCAGAAATGCAGCTGAACTACTGACACTCAGGCAGATACCAAACACCGCTGGCAGCAGTGTAATGGTCAGTACTGGGAAGAAAAAAGGAAACCTTAGGTACTGTCATCTTGCCAAATTCCAGAAAAAGGAAGTCAGTTCCCAAGCAGGAAGAAAAAAAAGTCCTTCACAAAGAGCTCTTAAGCCAGTAGAATAGAAAGTCTTTCTGGCAAAAAAAATGAGGAAATGATCAATTCAGACATTATTGCAAGAGAAAGTTCTATCTGAAATAAAACCACTGTTTCCATTGATTAGTAATACCCAGGAGTCATAGTTTCTGTCCAAGGCAGCATAGAAGAAAAAACCTATCAAAGAGACTACACATCATTTTTTTTCTGTCCTGTGTGCAAAGTCATTCCTTAATCAGATTAGGTCAGAAAAAAAATACAGCTTAACACAAAAATCAGAAAAAGTTTTAAGCTTTCCAACACATTATTTTGAACTATAATATACCTGCAAGTTTTGTGGTCAAAATTTCTTCATACTCTTCACGGATTTTCTCTTCACGTTCTTTCAGCAAACGTTCACAGATCATTCCAACTTGTCTGAGAGTAAACAGAGGCTGTTCTTTTTTCAATGGTGATGATGCTGCAGATGAAGTACCTAAGATTAAATATTTGGGCATACCAATTTACGAGTAGTTCGGAACCATTTTTTATCAGTTTTCTTCACATCTTTTACATTAAAGAACTTTACAAAACATTTGGAGAAGTCTTTCTCTGCCATTTGAACACTTCTAATTACTACTAAAGTAAAATTGGACACTCAAAAGGAAGACAGGTAACAATGGATAATATGCACGGGTATCAAAACACCAAGAGTGTTACACAAACACTGTGAACGCCACTTAGATGGCAGTTGTCATTTACAAATTTAAGCTTCTATTTTATATAAAAAAATTACAGTATAGTGTATTTGTGCAAAGACAGCTGCTTTGCAAAAGCCTATTACAATATCAGTGGCAGAGTATGCAGGATGGTCTCTTGAGAACAACGCAAGCTTTGTGTCCTACTGATTTTTAAAATGAGAAGCTACAATCTTCCAGATCAATGCTAGTATTGCCAAAAAAACCCAACAGTAACTCATGAGAAGGTGCCATAAACCACCAGATAACTAGGGAGAATTATTTACACAAACAAGAGTCTAAAAACACATAGCGGAATTACACAGAATTTTCTGGGTACCTGGCAAAGCTGGTCCAGTAAGAAGAAATGCATGTGGCTGTGCATCAGTAGAACAACAAGGATCTGTCTGCTGGAAGCTATTTTCTAAGTGTCTCCTCTTCTGCATGCGTTTGTACTCCTGTTTTATGTTGTACAGAATTTGTTCTAAAAGAAAAATTAAAAAATTAAGCCTAAAGTAATTACATTTCAGCATTTCACTTAACTTTTTCCACTCAAACACCAAACACTGTAGATAATTAACAGATAATAAAAGCTAGACTCCTAAAACATGGCCTGCAAAACCCACCCTGTTTTACCCAAGACACAAACAATGAAACTAACTAAAAGAAAGGTAACTCCAGACTGTTTTCACCAGGAGAACACTAGCAAAAATGTTGTTAGTTAAGGTCAGGTATTGGTGCCAGAGTACTGTTAACAAAAAGAAACAGCATAAGGTTAAAATTTAGGAACTATCAATTATACAATATACACAGATGAAAATCAGGCTATAGAACTTCTACTGGTATTCATCATCTTCCCCTCATACATGGAATTTGCAATCATCTTTCTCCCCCAGACAGTGTTTTATCATTCATACAGTTAAGGGTAACAAAAGACTCCAGTATAAAACATGTCCATGAAACACCATTCCTCTCTGTACAGTTACTGGCATACAGACAGCAAAGTGAAGAGGAAAACACAATTTTGACAGAACATGCATAAAGCAGCTACTGCTTAAAATCTCAAAGAATTGGAAACCGACGGGCAAACTACAGAAGCCTTCCACAACATTTTTGACAGCCTCAGATCTATGCAAATAAACACAATGGATGGATCAGTAGTCTCTTTTAAATGAGTATGGCAATATGTAGTTCAGCATTTGATTGCACTGAATAAAATACAGCAAGTGCTTTTAATAATTTCATCTCTGTTGTAGAATTACAGGGAAAAAAGTAATCCTTGCAATAAAACTATCAACCAATCCTGTGTGCCTTCTCCCTGAAATTCCATGTACCAAAAGGCTCTCAGGCGCATCAGTGCCCTAACTGCATAGCCTCTGGCAATGTAAAATATCAAAGAAAAAACAAACAAACAAAAAGCCATTTTCTATTTTTCACAGGAGACCTTCACAGAAAGAGACTTCTGAAGACTCTCTCTTTATGAGAATTCTTCAAATGCTCGAATGCATTTTTAAAAGTTTCCCTACAGGATCGGCTTCCACTGAGACTTCTAGACTTTTGGCAAAGACAGCTTTCCAAAACTCAGAGACATACAAATCCATGTGATCATGTCAGAGTTGCAAAGGACTCCACTCAGTACCTTCCCGATGCTGTTTGGCATTTTGCCAATACAATACCATGAAAACTTCTTGACTAATTTTCGGGTTTGTGAACAGTACGCTATTGAGGTTCCATATTTGAACATTTTCTAGTGAGCAACCATGCGAAGCAAGTAACTTCACTACCAGCTTATTCAATCAGTGGCTGAAGCCTATGCTAGACCAAGCAGAAGCAAACATTTGCCAATTCCTAGTTCAGAGGTTTAGCTATTATGGCAGTTCTTCAATTCCGTAAGTCAGTCTGGGGGCTTCCAATTTATAAAAAGAGAGGAAACCGTTTCCAGTCAACAGGAATACCAGTATTTTCAGCAAAGCAGCATCTTGTTTGGATTTTGTCCACTGATGAAGGCCTTGCAGTTTATACCTTTTCAGTCCCATGCCTACAGTGCTTGTACAATTTTCAACTCCATAAAGGGAGATCAATAACTTGGTTCAAAGAAGCAGCAAATGCAGAGGACATAATATAGAAGCATAGCAGGGAAATTAATAGAAGGAAACTATGAGAAAGTGGGGAAAAAAGTACTCAAGGGTGGCTAGAGGATTCATACCTTTTATAGGGCAAGATACATACTACGCTCCAGCGTGGTACAGAAATACATAAACCAGGTTAAACCAAGATGCAGTCAGGCTTCCAAAATTAAATAGAATCCCATGTAGAATTTGTCACATGCATACACACTGCATCAGTCAGAGAATGGCCGTGCAACATTTTTACTCAACAGCATTATGGTAGTAAAATAATACTTTCCCTCATAATCAAGTGCTGTTCTAGCTAAAGCAATACTGCATAATTTTGAGTGGGAACCAAATTAGCCCTTAAGATAACATCTGTCCTAAAGCATGTCTATGCTATGAGAAACATGACTGCAAACATTCACATTGTATTTACATTAACTGAAGAATGTAATAGGCCATGTGCATCCTTCACTATGACTGCTTGGTCTTGGGCATACTTTCCAAATTCCGTATGAACTGCAAAAACATCAGCCAAATTTCAGGAGTAACAACTTCGATAAAAATCTTCTCTACAGCTCTTCTTTATATTATGTTTTTGCAGAAACATTCTCAAACCACATTAACCACCAAAATCATTAAGAAAAAAAAACCTAAACAGACTCTGGTCAATGGATAAAACTGCAAGAGTTGAAACAACAATTATCGACCAGGTTTCCTCCCTAACAACCCCTGCAAATTACATAGGAATGATTCAGAGAAAATATTAAAATACCAGCCTGAATAGAAGGAGCAAAAGCAACAGGGGGTGGGGAACAGGGAGGGGAGGCGGAGAAATCAGGTACTGACTTTGGGAAAACAGTAACAACTGGGATAGAAAATTAAGATCTGTGCACCAAGGATACATGATTCTATTCCAAATTATACTGAATTGCAGACACAGAAGTCTCAATGGTATTACAGTAATTTCATCTACTTCTAATCTGGCAACACTTTTTAACTTTCCGTCTTCAAATCTTGCTCTGAAAATCAAAAATCTCAAGAAATACCACCGACGGATACATTGGGAGATCCCTGTCCTGACAAAACCACTTCTGACAGTTTGCATTACTATAACTTCAGGTAAAGGTATAAAACTAAGCAAAGCCGGTGGAGGAGGGGACTATTTAAACATGACAATACACTGTCTACATTGCAAACAGCTACCAGGACAAAAAAGCCTGAAATCTGAAGTCCTTACTCAACACTTGTTGAGCGTGTACCTAACCTGGTTTGGTAAATGGTATTCCTCTATTTAGTCTAACTGACAAGATTTAAGGCATTATTGCTCAGCACAGAGAACTGGACTACAAGCTCTACTCAGTAGTGTGCTGCTAGTAGGCAAGATGACTGTGAGAGTTTCATACTTCCCCATTTCCACCATTTGTAAAATGGAGATTAATAGTCAAGAAACACAAGTTTAATGTAGCACTGAACTGTTCAATGACTTCTCACATGAATGATCAGACTAGTAATGCTTCAAATTAAGCAGGCACATTTTTGCAGCAGCAAAGACTGAGTAGACGTTTTTATTAACATACAGTGGCATAAAAACTTTGCCTTTAAACAAAACTACTTCATTGTGAAGTGAAATGTAAGCTTACAAATATTTATGACTGATTTTAAATGAAAATCTGAATAGCAAATTGAATTATTTTGGCTTTTTTTTTTTTAAGCAACCTAGGAGAGTAAGAAAAGTTGTTTAAACGCACTGAGTTACTTCTGGCATTTACAGTTTTGCTTAATAAATCCACAGAAGTATGTTTGATGAACAAACAGATCCTGTTCAGAATAGTTTTTATAGCATCTCAGCACTTGAAAGAAGCCATGAAATATTAAAGCAGTGCAAACCAGACAACTTTTGCACAACACCTATATGGCAGACATCTAACTGTAAAGCCCTTTAAAACTCTGGCCTAGTTAAACAAAGCTTAGAGTTAGCAGATCTCATTCTCCAACCTAGTTTTGCTTCCAGAAAACCTTCCTGCCTTTTCAAGTTCAATTTCTTAACCTCCCTTACTTCCAATTAGCTCTGACTATTCTCTCTGCAGTTGACAACTGAATTAAAATGTGCATTTAACTAGTGTCAAACACAGGACAGGGTTTTTTATGTGTTCCGCAATGTGGAGGCCCAAATTGCCTTTTTCAGCAATGACATGCATTTAATTAACAAATTATTTTATACATATAAAAATCTACAATCTGAAAGTACACTCATTAAATGAAATCTAATCTAAGTGAGCTTCTCTATAAAACTGAAGTGAGAACTTGCCTCATATGTATTAGAACTCATTAGATGTTTTAAATAAAGACTTGCATCCACCTTATAGGTGCTTAAGTTCAAATCAGACATTGTACGTCAGGCAGTAATTTCATTTATGAGATGACAAAAGGAACATATTTAATATGATCAAACATACACCACCGTGGCCTATCCTCAGTTTCTTTTTAATTTCACTTTATCCCCTGTGCTCAGTGTTTCCTACTGGTTATTGGTGCCTCTGAAGGCACAGAGCTAGCTAACAGGAAACACCAGGCAGAGGCACTGAACATGAGAATTAGGCTTGCTGCATCTAGGGTGGTAGCAAGAAAAAGCCACACTCCTAACACACTAAAATGAATTAATACTTCATAAATGACATTTCGAAAGATGACTCTGAATCCCAGCTAGTTACACAAGACTGTATTAAATGCCCCCCTCTCCTTCAGGTTCAAGGCTAAGATGAAGAATGACAGAGACTGCTACGGTCTCACCATGACCACTAAAGGCACAGGGGATTCAGTCAAATACACCTGAATATAATGAAATGCACAGATACTCTCTTTTTATCTGGAGCTCTGTGTACTAAGAGCATGAAGTTGATTACATAGGTTCATGAAATATTGCATTAAGATGAAGGACAGCATTCACACCAGTCTTCTTTCAGAACCTGAGATATGATTCAGGGAACCAAGATTTCACAGTTCAGCTGCTTTCACACCCAATGAAGAGAGGATGAAACGCCAAGGGGACAAAGCAGAATTCAAGTTTGACATCTGAAATATGATCTGTCACACTAATGGATTACAAAGCCAAATACTCATTTCCAAGGAGTGATGTCTTCTTCTTACTTCCTTTAATTCATGATAAAAAGGCAAGTTATTCTTTTTCAAAGTTCTGTCATCTAATTACTTCATCCTGACCTGTAATTACCGAGAAATTACGTACAAGGGAAACAGCAGTTCAACTTGAAAAGGTAACAATGCAAACAATTATTTTCTCCATTTTAATAACTGCTTATCGACTATGAAGGTGCCGATTGCTTCCCCTGAAGGATTCCCTCCCCCTGCCCCCCCCCCTTTTTTTTTTGGCTTGATTTTTAAACTAGCAATCTCTTGTCTCAGTTCCTAGCTTCTCTCATTTAGCTGAAGGGAACTTTGGCAAAACATGTAGGAAGGTGACTCAATAGACTGAAATCAGAGTAGCAGTTTTCCTGGCCCGAAATGGAACCTAAAGCTCAGGTTTCAGTTTGCAATGTCACCATTAATCATTATGTATTCAAACCTGAACCATGCCTGAGATTTATTCTAAGTGAATCAATCAAATGCTATCCTGATGTCAACTGCATACATCTTCAGGGATTTCAGCTCCTGTTAAAGCAAAACTGCTTCATTGTCCTAGTTCAAATTTGTAACATTTCCATTAGGCCATCACCCTTATTCAACATCTAGTTGATGCTACCACATTCCTAGCTTTGGTGTCCCCACCAGACCAATTTTAAGAAGCTAGCTTCCCCTAAGGGCAGCGCTGCAGCAGAGCAATGGGTAACAGTATTCTTCGCTTTTTCTATCTATTCAACCAGGGAATCCACAGGCACAGACAGAAATGAAAATAATCCAGATATTCCTCTTTCTCTCTCTCGCTTTGGTCACAGACATCAGTCAGTCCAGTTACGTTTCTTAATTAGGCATAGTCTGTTAGACTTCAGCAATAGAATGTACACTTCTGGAAATCATGCTCACCTCAGAGGAGCATGCTCTAAGCCAGAGAGAACACTGGTAACAGGTACACGCTCACAGTTCACAGCCAGCGTCTATAGCTACAGAACAGGCAAAAGCAGCTCATAATGGACTCTGTGGCACAGAGCTAGCCACCTCACGAGATCCAATTAGTCAAGGTCTCAGGCTGATGAAGGTTCTGGTTCTCCCACAACAAGCTCGATGCTCACATATGCATTAGCTCATTCTGCAAATGTGTTATTTCAGGAAATCACAGTTCTCCTGATCAAGGGATTGAGGAATGAAAAATAAATCAAGCAGTGCAAAATGTATTAGACACAGCAATTAGATTTTTCTCTACACATAAAAAAATGTCACATTGCATTTATCAGACTTGCCACTGAAACAAAAAACTGCTTCAACATTTTATGACATCTACAACCAAGGGTATTTAACATTTATAGTCACCACAGGCATCTATATAGAAATTTCTCATATAAATTAAATTATCAAGTCCAGATGTAGCCATTATGTGCTGGGGTTTTTTGTGTGGGGTTTGTTTTTTTTTTAAGGGGTGGGAATGTTTTGTTTTTTAAAATCCTAATGATTTCTGCAATACTGGAGCACAATGAGAAACTTGGCATCTTGCCAAGATAATTTAGCCATAAATACACATGTGGATAAATGTTAACAAAACAGAAATTAAGCAGAAAGAGATGCAGCACTACTAATATGTCACATTCCAAAGCCAGTAGATCTGTTCATCTGGCCAAACCTGTACTGGCCACTGTCTGACCACGTTATCAGACAGAAGTAGTTAAGCTTGCTCAAGAGGGCAACTGAAAGGTCACAGGAGGACAGCCTATAGGGAAGACTAACAGTTCTTCCTATTCAAAAAGGTCAAAGTCATTTTCTAGCATTAACTTTGAAAATCTGTGTTAATTAGAACCAATTTTTATTCCTACATTATTCTGTGACAGAAAAAGGTACACATTAAAGACAAATTTGTCTTACCTTCTGTTTGTAAAGAGTCCTTCATGAGAGAGGGACTCTCACAACCAACTCTACTTGCCATCTTTAACTAGAGATGTTTGCCATACACTTGCCATTAGAGCAGCAAATACCAATTATGCATACTCATCATTAAATACTGCATAAATTCAAGAGTTTCCATATTCCATCAAACTTTTGACATTATCTCTGCTTGGGTTGCAACCAGTGACCTGAGTTGAAGGACTTTCTCAGTAACCCCACCCACTACAACAATTTTTGGTTTGCAAACGTTAGTTAGTTGCTGGGGAAGTGTTGAGGCAGATGAATGTTTCAGATGGAGGAAAAACTGCATGTGCAGATGCAAAAGTTTGCGGATTGTTAAGCAATTTCACAAACTTTTAAAATACAACATTCTTTTTGATTCTACAAAGTTCTAGGTGCAAGTTAACTTCTGATTTTGGATGAGGAGTATGGAAGTTTGTCTTCTCAGTTACTATGTACCACGAATTAGGAGATTTCAATCCCTAGGGTCAATGCTTTCTCTCCCTCCTCCACCCCTCCTCCATTTCTTTGGACTGTATTTCCTCCCACTGTAGAAATATCCAGACATGCAGGCTTTCTAACACTGATCTGCCTTTGAATTTAACAAACAAGTAGTTTATTCATAGTTTTGCCCAGAATATAATATTTCATCAGGGTAAAACTGCAAGTAACAGTTCTAAGACATCCAGCAGAGAACAGAAAAAATACTTCCGCTGCTTCCTCCTTTCACCCTCCAGAATTCACTTAGCAGCTTCGGAACAGGACAGCACCCTTAGGGCTTCAGAGGAAACTGAACACGTACAATGCATTATGCACAGGCATCCAGACCCAAGTGCAGTGCAGTTACTCTTATCATACAGAACAGTCTCATTTATAGCTATAACTTACATGAAAGTAAAACTCATCTGTAGTATTCAAGCAGTAGAAAACTAATCTTGGAGGAGCCACTCTTTCAAAACTGAACCCATCTTATGCCACGCAGATATGTTCTGCACAGGTTATATTGGACACAGTTTTGAAAACGTAATTCTAGATGCAAACAGTGGTATACAAAAATTAGCAAACATACTCGGAGCATGCTCAAGCCAGTAAGCACAATTCCACAGAAAATATAGATGGTAAAGCCACAACTACAGTTTGGCTGCCAAATTCATTGAGAAACTGGAAGTGACCTAACAGCTGTTCAAATAACCACAAAATATTAAAACACTCTTGTGAGAGATAAATTTCATCTCGAATAAGCCTACCCTCTCTCAGACAGACATATCAGTTATTTGTATATGACCACTCTACAAAGACAGCTGTCTTCTCATCTGATTACCACACTGTATTCTTAGTTCTCAGCACCCGCCTCAATCAATCCGTATTCTGCTTCCAGATAATTAATTTTTGACATGATTAACCACTAAGAAGTTCTGGTGCTGATATAGTCTCCATTGGGTGAAGTTAAGCACTACCACGATGGAGTATCAGAAGAAAAATAAAGTATCAGCATCAGGTTTTATATCCAGAGCTCTGATTTTGTATGACCATTAATTTTCATTAAACAAAATTCAGACAGAAACTTTTTAAGTGCCGGAAACCTAAGCATTACAGTAACATGCTGAGAAAACCATAAGTGAAGTCAACTGAATTCTGGCTATTGTTACTAAATTTCTCAATATAAAAACGGAACAAAATAGTGACTCAGTTGGGAACACTTTTAAAATCAGACTGGAATTCTTTTCGCACACAGAGCAAGATTTATCTGACCCAAATGCAAACATCTACATCAGAAATAGTCATGTAAATTCATTTTACTGTCAATGGAAAGCAATCCATATTTCTACAGCACACTTTGCCTCATCCTAAGTCAGAGCTCTAGAATAAACCATCTGTTTCTTCCAACCGACTATCAAGAAAACCACAAATTATTAGGTCAGATGTACATTTACAAAATTAGATGAGATGAATCCCACACAATCTTTCAAGTGGCCCCTTTAAAATGATAAGCTCTATTTTGCTCGCTGATGGTCAAAATGAAATATACACAATGTCATAATACCCCTAAATTCAACTGAAAGTAAAAACTAAGCAAGCTGCTTAACAGTCGCATTTGCACTACCACCGTATAAAGATTTTTTTCTTGTAAAAGAAACCACAGACGGAGCTTTTAAGCAAAACCCGTGTAAATGTGCACAATTTATAAATGCTTCAAGTTTTGCTCAGGAGCATTCAAGTGCTGCAAGAGACATTTTGATGTAGTGTCCTTCACTTTTCATTGTACTATACAAATGGCTTGCGTGAAACACACCTTTGTCAGTACAGAATCACCTTTTCACATGGGTTACCACCTGCACCTCCGATTTTCTCAAGGGAAGATGATGCCTGTATTTCCTCAATTCCAGTAACATTTCAGTTTTTAAGACCTTCAGAATCATTAAGATAGGAGTTTAGGTATTACCTCAAATACTGCTGTAGGTTATCTCTGCTGAAAATTTTGTTAATTTCTCTCCTTTCAGCAATACACATTTACTGGCCAGACAATATTTATATTAAATATTCATAACCTAAGCTCTCCAAATCCCAAAGAAACAAGCCAAAAGAAATCCTTGCAATGAAGTAACACTTATCTCCTAAAAAGAATCAAATTAATTCCGATTTTAAACATCTCTCTCAAAGCATATGTAATGCCTCACTGTACCAGGGAGTGCCATCCATCACTACTCTCATCCCAGACCGCTGACTCATTCAAGATCTTTCCTAGAGGTTCAAAAAAAATACCAAGGCACTGATGCCAAGTTTAAGTACTTTGTATGCCCTCTATATATTTTCTCCATAGCAGTTTTTTATTATTTGACTAAAACCTATAAAAAAACGTATTCTGCTGTACAGTTTTCGGAACCAAGAATACCAAAACAAGGCACTGTCCTACATGGAGGAGATGGCAATTTGAAAACACATTCAAACTTACTGCTCAGCAATACCAGCAGTAACCCGGGGCCAACTTTTGTATAAAAGGGAGTACCGAACGCAACAGAAGGAATTCGGCTGCAACAACTGCAGAGGGCTTTTTCCCTGCACACAAAGGACACAGATCCATACCTCAGCGCTACAGCCGCTCATGGCTGTAAGCTTAACCGTTCTTAAGTGCATTACTGGAAGCTACCCACTAGACTAACCGTAGCAAGGGCCAATCAACCCTGCGTCCCCAGCCAAGATTCATTCCTTTCTTCTCTCCCTACTCGCTGGTAGAAGGAACTCGGTTGATTTTTAATTGACAACAATTACACAAGCAGACCTGAAGCTTTTAGGGCCACCGGTTGACCCATCTCTCACACGTCAAGGATATAAAAGGGCTTCGTTCTCGCCCGACGCCTCCGAGACGAGGAGTCGGCCCGGTTCCATTTTATCTGCCCTAAAGGCAACTCTCACCCTTGCACACAATCGCTTTCATCGCTCGGTTTTCCTACGAAACTTTAAGGATGCCACAGAACGGGTCACCCGGGACGGTGGCACGCATTAAGGGACTGGAAGCGGAATTACCCCCTTTGTTTTATCTGCTTTTGCCTTTTCCCACTGGCGTTTTGCGGGTGATTGATGACAGGCCGCGCTCCCCGCCCTCCCTCCCCGGCCCCCCCCTTCCCCGATGTCTGAGCAGCGGGAGGAGGTGCCGCCGCCTCGGCTCGGGCAACGCTCGACCCACCGATAATGGTTGCGAGGGATCGATGGGGGCCCCACCGAGAGGGGCTGCGGCCGCCGGCCGGCAGCGAGCCCCAGCCCCATCCCCGCCCCCGCAGACACGACGGACACCCCCCCAGCGTTTCCGCAGCTTGACTCGCCCCTGCGGCTCTCCTTGCCACATCCAGACACCCGTGGAAAAGAGGAGGAAAAAAAAAAAAAAATCCTCCGTGCCCGTCCCCGTCCCCGACGCGAGCAAAGCCGGCCTCCCCCTTTCCTCGGCACCGGATCAAGCCTCCCCCCCGCCTTCCCTCGCTCGGGTCCCTTTCTCCAGTCGTCGTCCCCCTCCCCGCCCCCGACCCCCTTTCCTATGGCCACCCGCCCGCATCGGCTCAACCGCCCCCCCCCCCCCTTCCTCCCCGTCCCTCCTCCCCCTCTCCTGCTGCAAACGGCCATTTCTATTGTGTCTCCGCCGCGGCGGTGCCAAGCCGAGCAGGGATCGCCCCGGCCCCCGCCGCTGCCAGCCACACAGCCCGACAGAAAATGGCTGGAGGGGGGACGCGAGACCCACCCAACCCTCCCCTCCTCTTCTTCTTCCTCCTCCTCCTCCTCCTCTTCCTCCCCCGCCGCGGTCGCCTTCCCGGCCCCCTGCCCTCCGCACCCACCAACCCCCCCCTCCCCGCCGAGGTCCCCCCCGCCGCCGCCCTGACCCCCCCCCCCCCCTTCCCCGGCCCCGGGGGACTGCCGGGCACGGCAGTGCCGCCTCCCCTCACCTGTGGTGAGCCGGGACGACACCTCTCCGAAGGGCGAGGGCTCCATGCGCAGGTATTTCTGCGGGGAGGCGGCGGCGAAGGAGGAGGAGGCGGCGGCCGAGGCCGGGGCTGACAATGGCGCACATCGCCTCCGCTTCGGGGACGCCGGGCTCAGCAGCGGGTCGAAATCCAGAGTCCTTTTCAAAGTGGCGCCGCAAGCCATGGCGCGGGGCGGCGGCGGCGGCGGGGCGGAGGAAGGGGGCTCGGAGCGAGGGGCAGGGGAGACGGCGGCGGCGGTGGCGGCAGCCGGCCCTGCCCAGAGGCGCCTTCCCCGCTGTCTGGGGCGGGCTGGGGGGGAGGGAAGGGAGGGCGGCAGGGAAAGGAGGGGGCAGCTGCGTCAGGGCCTCCGCCGCCTACCCTGTCGGCCTCTCTCTGGGGAGCGGCCCCGGCCCCCCCCCCCCCGGCGGGCTCTCCGGCTCGGCCGGCTGGATCCCCCGCTCTCCGCCGGCCGCCCTGCCCTGGCCGGGCCAAATTCCGCCCGCGGCCGGTGGCGGGGCGGGAGCTGGGCCGAGGGGCGCGGGGCCGGGCCCGGCTACCCGGTCCGGGGCCGCCGATGACGAGCGATGGCGGCGGGGCCCGGGCGGCGGCGGCGCTTCCCTCTGTGACTCCCACACCAGCAATATGGCGTCAATAACAACGCCGCGGATTCAAAAACCAGCCCCCCGCACTGCGCCTGCGTTCCTGGGGCGGTGGCGGCCGCAGAGGCTCAGGGGACTGGTGGTTTCCCCGCCCCGGCCCCGCGGCTCGGCGGCGGAAAGCCCTCCGGGGTGGCGGGACTACAAATCCCGCCGTGCCCCGCGCCTCCCACCCCGGCTTCCGGGTTCTGATTTAAATCCCCCCTCGGAGGCTGCGGTGTGGGGTGCGGGTTAAAGGACGAGGCTGCGGCGGCGGTGGTCCTCCGCGGGGCTCAGGGCTCGGCCGCGGGGCGGCTTGCCGGGCGCCCTGAGGGAGCGGCGCGGCCCCGGGGGAAGGGGGTCTCCCGTCAGGTCCCAGAGACACAAAGGGGGAAGAGAGCCCTGCCGCCCGCGCTAGGCCCCGCGGGCTGGCCGGCTGCGGCCGGGGAGGGGTGGGAGGGAGAGGGCCGCCTCCCGTTACCGCAGGCGCCGAGCGGGTCCGACGGCGGCTGTGTGTGAAATAAGGGCAAAGCGCCTTTAGCGGCCCTCCATGATGAACGAGGGCAGAGCAGGGAGCGTGCGGCAGTCGGGGGGTAGGAAGCGGGTGGAGGTGACAGCTGAGGGCACGCCAGGAAAGGCCTCACGGTGCCGGGAGCTGTGTCTCGGCGTAACCAGCCGATTTCCTTGCAGTTGCGTAAAGGGCTTTCTCGCTTAAGGAGGGCGGTGAGGGAGGAGGTTCAAAGAACTAGAGCCGCTGGTGGGAAGCGCGGAGCTCTTTCCTGGTCGGCTTCCTGATTGAAAGAAACTGTCGCAGTTCAGCCCAGTGGAAAAGCCAACAGGGGTTGATGGGCCCCAAAATACATGTAACCTTCGGCTTTTCTGTATCTAATCCTGTTAATTTAACCGTGAATGTAAAGACAGGTCGTCTTTGGAAGGTAAAATGAGGAATATGCTCTCAAAAACTTTAACACTTTGGTGCTTTTTTAATTGTCTTGCGAAATATAAACTAGCCTTTCTCTTAATGATGTTAAAAAAAACCCCAAACCCAGACCAAACCTTACTATCATTTGGCAGCAAGTTTTTTGCTTTGCATGTTCCATGTGTGGTGTATATTGTTAATTAAGCCATAACAGCATCCAGTCAGCCTAAACACAAATCTGATGTCTGTGCTGGCAATATGGTTGTGCTGCTCTTAGTGTAACTGAGGTTTTGGGTGGCGGGGTGACCTAGCAGAGCCCTTCTGCCCAACAAAAATAGAAATAGTAATTAATAATCTGCTTTCTGTGACAGATAGCTCATGACGATGTTAGAACAATTAGGTGGAATTCACCCTAGGTTTGCCTGACTTGCCTTGGCCTAAAACTAATTATGGAAAATAGCAAAATGATTCCTCTGCTGTTACCTTTTCCTCTGTAGAGGAAGTACTTGGAGTATTTCCTTGGTAAGGAGGATGCTGACAAGCCTTTCTAAAGCTGAGACCGGTTCTGGTTCTCCATAAGAAGGCTCAGGAAAAGTACTGATGTTATTACAGTGTTATAATTGTCCTGCTATTACTATACCGGTATAACTCCTTCTGTGGACACTCTTCTTTGGAATAATGATGGGTGGTTTTCCATTAATTTAATTCTTCATTTCCATTCCATTTCCCTAAGCAGATAAGTTTCCCCTGTGTTTGTGCAACAGTCTTAAGTATTCTTACCAAGCACTTCACCCAGGAGACTGAGGCAAAGTTGTTCTTGCAGGCTTTGAATGAAGGAAACTCTGGGTGTCTCTCAGCATGTGTATGATCCACTTGTTTAGTTTGGAATGCCCTGTGCCCGCACAGAACTCAGACAGCCGCTTCTGCCTTAATCTGTATGCTGAGAAGTGCCTGTGTTTGAGTGCAATATTGAAAAAAAGATTTAGAATAACCAGCACTTTCCCACTGAACTTAATATTTTTATATATATATATATATATATATATATTCTGCCTTCAGCTGCAGAAAAGATTTGGTTACTTTAACTCATGTGACACCAGATCCTAAGGACCATTCAGGCACAATTTAAGTCAATTAAAACAGTCTGAGGAATCAGGCAAAACTTCATCAAGATAAGCTACTAGAAAGCAAGCTTTTGCCAGCGCAGGCAGCACTATAATTGTAAACAATTGATTAGAACCATGATTGTCCTAATCAACAGAGTTAGTCAGGCTTTATCTGACCCTTAATTTGTTGAGCTAAACTGAAGTAAGTCTGATTTAAGTCAAAGTAAGAATTCACACAGCCCTTTGCAGCAAATTAAACCCAGCTAAACCAATGTAGCTTTGCGTGTAGATAAGCCCTAAGGCAGCAAAATGTCCAACAGCAGTGACAAAGTGCTTGATGGTTGTCAGGGAACATGTGTTTTTACTTTCATTGTGGCAGGAAACACCATAGGGTCAAGGCTGCAAACCACTTGTTTATATTGTTCTTTCTTCTACTTACTTATTATATAACCAATTTGCAATGTCCTATTATGTGCTACATGGGGTGCCTTTAAAATTGTATATTATAAGCATATTTTTAAAATAAATAGTACCCACAAATTTTATTAATACTGGGAATGGGAGAGCTTATTTATATCTGGTGTTGTGCTAGATTTTATTGGATCTGCACTTCAAGCATGACACCTGTTAAAAAGACAAGTCCAGACGCAGGACGTTTTGACCTTTGTACAGCTCTGAATGGGGTGGGAAGGTAACCCTTTCAGTGTAGTGCTTTGGGACTGGGACGGAGGTGTCGTAGTTGACCAAATGTTAGTCTTTATGCATTCTCTTTTCTTCCTCTGCTGTTGTTCCATTCCCACATTGTTTTTCATTTTCTTTTTTTTGCTGTCTTCCTCTCATTCTCTTTATATACCATCTTGACTCTGCTTCCTCTTCCTTTTCCTTGAGACATCCTATTCATTTGATGCAGGGTCCACATCACAGTCCTTGTATTTTCTTTTATGCCGTCTAACCATATTCCTCCCACTTCACACAGTGGCTCATTTCTCATTAACCTGTCATGCTCGCAAACACGGGACCACTGGTTAGCTGAGCTGTTTTCTAGGGCTTGTTCCATCTCACCCCGAGTGAGCAGAAGTCACTTTAAGCAGTGTCGTTCCACTTGAATTTGGCCAAGCATGCTGAAGGTTTCTTACTGATGTGTCAGGCACACATTGTGGTTGCAGATTTTGTAGACAAAATGCAGTGGAGGTTATCTGTCAGGACTTCAGTGAAATGTTTGTGTGGTGCCAAGTGAAAAAGAACTAGTTACGTTGAAAAAATGGGGATTACTGCAGGAATTGTATGCAAGGTGGGAAAAACAGCCAAAAGAAAAATGGAATAAATTTCTTAATCTGCTTTGCTATACAGTCACACAGATAGTGCTGGCAAAAAGGAAAGGATACACAGGAACAGGAATGAAAGCTAGAGGTCAGTGAAGGTCAGCTCTGCTTCTTTAGGTGCTGACTTATGCTGGTAAACTGTACCAAAAATTATGATCTGAACCTGCAACATGCAGTGACCTTCAATAGGACAAATACATCTTTTGGTACTAAGGTATTTCCAGCAGAAATACAGAGGTGTATTTGCCAATATAAGAGACAGCCAAACCACCTATTTCCTCTAAAATACTGTATATACTTCCACTCATACATATTCAGGAAAGATTAATTAAAACCAGAACTTATCCAGAAAAAGGTGACCGAGCCGATTAGGAAAATAGAAATGGAAAATTTACTTATTGCAAGAAGTTAAAGGATTGTTAGTTCAAGGTTATTGGCCCACCCAAATAACTGTTGAAGTCTATGATTTTTTCTATAAAAGCACAAGAAGGAGATAAGTTCAGGAGATTTTTAAGATCTATTTTAGTGATGCGGACTGTGTTGATACAGGAACTGTCAGTTACCTCACCCAAACTGGAAATAAGAGGAAGATTTATAACTGCCAGAGGAATGAGTTTCCAGAGCACTCTTCCCGTAGCAGGAGTATGGGTGAAAATAAACAAAATCAAGCCCAGATCTTTAGGTGAGGCTTAGGTGGCCTTTAGATAAGGCTTAATATTTTAAGAAAAGGGATTGTATAGTATGGTTGCTTTCAGTGGCATGAGACTAATGTGAATGACCCAGGAAGTCCTTGCAGTCATTCTGTGATAAAAGGTGGCAACAGCGAAGTCACAGTGGAACTAAACTTTTTACTTGCAAGGAGGTGAAGCAGTAATAACCCATTTGAGTCAGTTCACCTATATTCAGAATAATACATTGAGGCTATAAAAGGAAAATTACTAAACTCACTGGTGTATACGCATGAATTGTGCTAACAGACCTGGATATAGAATAATTTGGAAGCAGTGAGTAAAATTTTGCGGCTCTGACTACTGCAATTACCTCAACAATTTCAGGAAAGCGTCAGCACTAGCAAAATGTGGATCAGTGCACTTTTCCATCCATTGTCAATCACAACCTTGTGTAGGTTCACCAAAAAAAGTAATGGGGTATAGGGAGGGCAGTGTTGTGAGGTACTGGAAATGTTACTGCAGCCTAAAGAAAGAACGCCTTACATCCCCATGTCCTGCACACCCTTACCCTCCACTGTCAAACATTTTAATACACAAACAATTATATTATGCCTGTCTGTTATCTTCCTTCCTTTTTCTATTGTAACAAATTCACATTTTTAAACTTCACGTATAACATTCCCTGCCTGAATTTTGGAGAAAATTTGCACCAAACTAAACTCTGCTTTGCTCTTGATCTTAAAAAACTGCCACAGTGCTTGAGCAGAATGGAGAAGTACGCTTCTTATACAAAGATTTTTTTCTAAAATGTTCCCTTATATCTTTGCAGAACAATTAATTTTTCATAAGTGATTGTAAGGGTAAAGGAGTAGCATGGTATTACATATTAAATGGAGAGTAGAATCGAGTCAACTAAAAATACATTGAACTGGAATGGTGAAAAAAATTACAGGCCAAATATTAATCATGTGAGTAATACAGAACATGTGAATTAAGAGCCATTTAAGTCAAACACGCTTAGAGCTGTGAATGTTTCTCCACTGTTGTGGTGGGCTGGAGCCCAGATCCTCTGTGAGCTTACACGATTGTGTCAGGCTGAGATGTAGTGAAGGTCAGGCTTTTCTTCTGTGCCAGTATGTTAGCGAACAAACCAGCATAGGACACAGTGACAACTAAGACATATTAACTATTTCCTGCTAATTTCCTCAAGTCTAGGAGGAAGTTTGAGACACCATCCATTCTGTTCACTCGCAACACGTAGCTCTGTAGTTTGGTGTGCACATTGAAGAAATGGGCATGTACTTTTCGTTGCAGACCTGTTGCTTCTTTGGAAATTTTGCGTGGAAACTCAGTGGAAGCCAGCTGAATTTTTTTGTTTTATTAAACTCAGTTTTCTACAAAGAACAATGAAGAACTGAGGACTTGAATTAAAACTCTTATTTTCCCAGATCATTTACTAAGGGTTCAACTTTTCTGTCACTATCTTACCTGTCTTTTCCATCCCTCTCTTTTTTTCAGATAGTATCTGGCTACATTTTGTTCTCAAAAACCTCCTCCCTCCCTCTGCAGTTGACCTCTGGGATGCTCCCCGGTTTCGCGGGCGGGCGATATGTATCCGCACTGTACCATCTATACACACCTACTGCTTAACCTGCTGCTCCACCGCTGATCGATCCACCCCTCTGCTTCCCCATCTCTGTCCCCCTCTGCCAATCCCATGCAGTACCTTTCACTTAGCATACCCTTTCCGTTCATAAAACAGAAGAAGATGACCATCTTCTGCTGGCAAATCCCTTCCTCGTCCTTTCTCTGCCACCACGGGTAATTCTGTCACCCTCTGAGCTCATTTGCTCCCTTTTCTCTCCCATATGAAAGCTGGTTTTAGGCCGTGCTCATTCTTCTGTGAAGTATTTCCAGCGAGATGTTTCCCCACCTCAGACCTTGTTTCCAAAATTCTTCCCCAGACTTAGGTCACCTCTAGCCTGAAGATGCTTATAAATTACCAGCTTTCTAGAAGTTTCTCCTGGGGAATCTTTGGCTTCTCCTTTCCACTCAGTTCAGGGTCTCTCTGTTCCCCCTTTCAGGGGATAGTTTTCACTGCCCTCCCCCTTTTTCCTCACCGAGCAGCAGCATCTCGCCCCTCCTTGGGTTTTTCATCCCTTCGGTTTCAGGCCTCACGTTCAGGCCCTGGCATTGTTCTGCTGCTGCATTAATTCAGGATTTGTGTCATTGCTCCCACACGTTCTGGTCCAGCCCAGCTTTCCTCTAATCGCTTCCTTCCTTCCCTCCTCCTGCTTTCCTCCGAGGGCTTTCATTCATGCTGCCCTTTTTGTTTCAGGAACAACTGCGCCCATCTTGTGAACCAAATCCACGCTGCCTTCATTCAAATCTCTCCATAAAACATACTTCTGCCATAAAGCCTATCCAGCTCAGATTCCTCTGCTGAAATATATCCCATTCCTCTATAATAAAAACAAATCCAGTTTCATAACAAAACAAAAAGAACTGAGCGAGAGACTGACTACGCAATTAATTTTTGCCAGTTGCTTTCTGCCAAGAGCAACATGCTTGTTCTTATCCCGCTCCTTAGGATTGTCCTCCCCATGTGCCTCCTGTTTGTCCTTTTGTTTTATCACTGGCTTTCAAGTCCTTCCTGAGGGCTCCTGGCCTGATCCTGTGCTCACGTTGGGGTGAAGCGAGGAGTAACTCCACTGCAGCAAACAGAGCTTTGCCAAGGTGAAATTTCTGTGGAAGACGAATGAGCCCTTTGTTTTAATATTAGCTTATAAAGCCTGTGCACAGCTCCAGCACAGCGCTCTGGTTTTAATTAATAAGAATTAGCATATACATCTACATACACTCTTTTTTTTCCCTTTGCGGGCTCGGCTACTTTGAAGAAAACCTCTTTGTATGTCTTCCTGATTATTCTATATCTCGACATTAAAAAACCCCAAACGAATAAAACCCCCAAACTAAAGTAACATCAAACTCCCACGCAAACAAAAGGCTTAGCTGCTGCCGGTGGCAGGGAGTGCTGGGAGCAGCCCTTCCCGCCTGCCGAGAGGAGCCGGCTTCCAGCCCATGCTCCTCGCTGCTGGGGAGCCATCCAATTCCCAGCCCGCCGTCCCTTCCTCCGCCTTTGCACAATCCCACTGCAGTGACTTCCCAGTCCTAATTGGAGCCTCTGGGCATTATTGTATTATTATTATTTAATAAACAACCACATAAAACACTGGTTGGCATTTAAATAAGAGTAAAGAAAGGAAAGCTCTGACTCCTAGACTGTTTTGTTTTCCTGTTGACTTGGGTGGAAGCAGGAGCAGGTTTTCTAAACAATACCCGCACTCGCTCGACGCATGCTTACCTTTAATGTTTTAGAAAAGGCACTGCTAACATGGGCCCGGTGTGGATGAGAGGGCCAGACCTACTGCAGTTGTCAATCCCTGTTGCAACATAAGCTGTAAATATAGAGCCGTAACCTGGACATTCCCAAGTAAAATACACTAACGGCTTGTCTTGCCTAAGCTACTAATCCTTGCCTAAGCAAAGATTCAGCATCATTTTCTGCATTGTTACCCCCAGCATGTCCTTTCGAGTGGTTATCCGAAATGTGCAGCTGTCAGGATGCTATTAAGAATAAATGGAAAGATAGTTTTATTTTTGCATTTGATCGTATGTTTGAGACATTTCAGAGCGAGAGTTATCATGACAAAAGAAAACGTGGTGTCCTTGAAGTGAACGCAGAGGAGCACAACTCGTTCAATAAGGTTTTGAAAGAAAACAAAGAGCTGAAGGCCAGAACTGACTCCTTTAGAAACAAGTATAAAACAAGACAGGATTCGAAGTGCTTAAAATACTTTGGTGACAAGCAACAAAGAAGCGTCTGTTACTAGAATTGATTGAATTAAGGAAAGGGAGAGAAAATCTTGAGAACTTTTTGAGAACTAGAGATTTGATGTGTGGGGAGTATAAGAACAATATTCTCCCGGGCCATGACCGGAGCTCTGAATCGGCATAACTCTTTTCCTTGAAGAAAGTGAAAACTAGACAAGAGTGAGTACGTACGCCCTTATTATCCTTTCTCATTGTGGATCAAAGAGGAGGAATTCTCGGGGCTGCCAGCTCTCCACTTTCCTGCAGTGAGTCTGGAGTGTGGGCTGGGTTTATTTTTCTTGGTTAAGGAATGCCTCTCTAATACTCTAAATGATCAGGTCCAATAATGGACTTCTTGTGAGATCTGAGTCTTATTTACTGGTTTGTGTGTGGTATAAAGGTTTTTAAAGTATTCAGTAGGAGTGAAACATTCTTGCCATTTATAAAAATTATGTACATATATGCTTTAATTCTAGGGTGTTCACCCCTCATTCTTCCCACCATTTCATTACGTTTGGTCTCCTGTATTATATATTAAAAACTTCATGCAGTGGCTCACTTGCATTTGCATATGTGGACTGTAATAATTCTGTGATGTTGCTTGGAACTTCTGTATGAACATGTTATATAGAGTCAATGTGGGCATGACAAATGTATTGCAGATTTTTCGCAGATAAACACAGTCAGTGAATGCAAATATGAGTGAATTTCTGTGCAAGTTTTAATATCTAAGCAGAGCTTATAAGCGCGTAACACCTGTAACCACAATTGTCAGGGCAAACAGGGAAACTAGTTTTAAGGCATTTGTGCTGATTTAAAAGTGCTGGACTTTGAAATACTTCAGCTGTAATGGTGGAGATGTGTTCATCCTCCGGCAGGTATTTAAGTGCATAAACTCTGTTATTAAAGAATACAGAGTTTATTAGCAGCTGATACGCCAAAGTCCTTGTGAAAACAAGTACCAGAATGGCAAGGACTGCCTTACAAAGCAACCTGTGGCTTTTAAAGGCAATATGGAAATCTTACTGTGAAATGGATTAGAAAGTGCCGGTTGATGGTCTTAGGGAGGTGGGTGTTAAACATGGAGAATTTTTTTGGAAAGCAAAATGGGAACTTACCAGAAGGGTGCTGGATTTGCATGAGTGGCTGTGTAGCCAGTAATAGGTTTGGTCTAGAAGCAGGGAGCTTGCTTAGGAAAGGCGCTGCAGCGGCATATAATATAAGGAGAAAATGGAATCTGTTTGAATATGGGGTGTAGTAATCTTCCCCTGAAGGAAGACCGAGTGACTGCTTTTTGTGAGAGTACTGAGACAAGAATATATTAAATTGTTACCGAAGATACAGAGAAGTATATTCTGTCAAGTTTTCTGCTGCATTTTATGAAAATTGTTCATGTCACAGAGAGATACACGCAAGTCCAAGACTTTTATCAATAAAAAGGCAAAATGAACCTCTTTCAGCCTTTTCTTTATTCATGAATACAAATATTTGCTTGTTCCTGTATTTGGTGGAGGTAAAGTTGTCCTTAATTGGCCTGCAAAATATTTCCTTGCTAGAGAGTTCAGGTTTAACATGTGAAGGAAATTTGTTCTGAATTCACTGCAAGTCCACCCGCTCGTTCTATGTAACACCATATTAAGTAGCTGTTGAAAGATGCATAAGAAAAGTTATGTTTTGCAGAGAGAGAAAATGAAATTGTCTTTGCATTTCTTTAGAGCTCAGTCTGAGTGGTTTATTCATGGAAAATCAGAAGACAGTCTTCAAAATGGCCACTTGACCGAAGAAGCTGGGCTGGGAGCATTTGTATCTTCCCATTTGAAAACTTTGCCTGTTTCTTTCTCCTGCAGAGTACCTGGCAACACTGGTAAAAACCAAGTTACATTAGTCCATTGTATTTTAGAAGCTCTTTTGTCTGTATAACATTAGGATGATGTCAGAGGTTGATTATATGTTAGGTTGTTCCAATAAGAACAATTAATTTGGGGGCAAAAGCCAGTGAGGACCCTGTCAGACATTGAACAATGTTTTTGGTTTTCATGCACTGAATCATCAGTGTTTATAGGCCTCCAACATGTAAATCACCCTGAGGTAATCTGGAAGGGAAGGATATGAATAAGCCAA